>NW_026526688.1:79379843-80579843 GCF_024362965.1 Panthera pardus
ACACCCTGTTAGATTTCTACCATCAGTGTATGACGGCCCCAATGTCACTGCATCCTCACCAATACTAGTTATTATCTCATGTCTTAATTACAGCCATCCTAGTGAGTGCGAAGTGTCTCATTGCGGCTTATGCCTTAAGGGCTAATGCCATTAAGCGTCTTTTCATGTGCTTATCAGCCATTTGTATGTTTTCTTTGAAAAAAAGGTCAAATTTAAATCTTTTACCCATTTTTTAACTGGGCTACTTGTCCTTTTATTATTGAGTGGTAAGAGCTATTTATATTTTCTGGATACAAGTCCTTTATCAGATTTACCATTTGAAGTATTTTCTCCCATTCTGTGGGTTGTCTTTTCACTTTTTGGATGGTATTCTCAGCACATGTGTTCCTAAATATTCTTAGCTGAAACAGTCAAAGTAAACTGGTGAAATGAAAGGAGGAGAATGAAGCACATATCCATTTTACACTGATAATCAAAGTGGTAATGGCTACCTGGACCCCCATCCTCAACCATTCTCTCCTTCATTGTCAGTGATAGATTCCCCAAGTATTACAATAGCACATGGATGTTGGTAACAAAAGACACAATTTCCCTGCTTCAGCATTTCCCAGCCTCCCGTGCAACAAGGTATAACCATACAACTCCATTCAGGTTAGTATTACGTGATCAAAAGAGCTACGTTCAACCTCTGGAAAATGTTCCTACGATAAGAGACAGTGCTATATAAGTGAGATCAGGCATCCTGGACCTCAGGTGACTGGGAAAAAAAGTCATGCACACGAAGGAACAAGATCTGACATCAGGAGACATGATGCCCACCCTGATCTAAACTCCTCTGTTTTCCCAAACGAGAAAAAAAAATACTACTGCATTATTTAAGCCATCTTGAGTTTTTTCTGTTCAGTGCAATCAAACCTGATTCAGACTCACACAACAATTACATGAAAGCTCTTGATTTGTATCTACATAAATCAAATGCAAGCCCAGGCTCCATTCTGCAGTTTATGAAGTATTACCTGTTGTCACAATGTTACCTGACTGCTTTTCTGATCCAAGAAATAAAAAAAAAAAGCAAAAACCAATACCAGGAAAGGAGACAAAATATGTTTATATCAGGCATATGCAATAAACTATGAAATTTTATATGTAGGTACCCAACAGGAATTGTCTACAAATGGGTTTCCATCAGAAACCCATCTATGACACCCACCTGCTCCAAAATGGGTTAGAGCTCACAGCACTGCAGTGTGGTACAGAAGAAAAGGATGGCTAACTGACAACTGCTTGATTGAATCTAATCCCAGTTCTGCCACTTCTAAGCAACAATTCAATTTCATTTAATTCAACACAAATTTGGTGAATGCCCACCACACATAAAGCATTGCATTTGGTATTGCAATACCAAGTAATCCTAAAACAGGGTTTCTACCCTCATGGAATTCATAATCTAACAGACAAGGAACAAATTACTTATAATTCCCAGGAGTCTACTTGGCCAGGAATCGGAGAAATAGACAAGAGAAGAGCCTACCTCATGCAAACTCTTCACTAAATAAGCTTTTCAAAACCCCAGAATTAGGGTAGAGGCCTCAAAGTACACTAACTCACCCTCCAGACTTTGCTCCAGAAGTGGGAGACTAATAGTAACACATTGACACGGGGGTTGGCAGGAACCTAAGGGCACGGGCCCCACAAATACTATCCATTGGTAACATCAAACCTGAATAAATGTTTCCCTGTTTAGAAATGAGGAACTAAGCAAAGACAATGGGAGTCTATAATTTAACTCAAAAGAAACATAATCCTGAAGACTCAAGGAGACACATAGACAAAGTTATTTTCCAAGTTAACCAAAAAGCTTTAAAAAAAAGACTTACAATAAGTATGTATTACTTTAAAAAATATATTTCTATGCTATTGGTATTTACATAAGATTGAATATACCTATATAAAATGTTGTATCCGACAAAGAGATCTTTTTTGTTCCAAGAACTCTTGAAAGATTAAAAAAAAATAATACCTCCCACCTCTGCACTGTTAAAAATGCTTATTAGACATCCCAAAAACAATACTGAGTTTTCAGCTAGATAAGAACCTCGAGTTCAGGGAAAAGATCCTGGTAGAGATAATAAATTCAGGAGTTACTAACATAAGGATGGCATTTAAAACCATGAAGCCAGACAAGATCATAAGGGTTAAAATGAGAAGAGCTCCAGGATGAACATGAGAGAACCTGAATATCAAGAGGTCTGGGAAATGAGAACTGGCAAAGGAGTCTAAAAAACGAAAAGTCAACGAGGGGATAGAAAACAAACAGGCGGGCATGATATTTTGGAACAAGTAAAGCAAGTACATCATGGAGGAGAGTCTGGCCATGTCAGAGGCTGCTGCCAGCAAAGAACAGGGAGGACAGGAGAGCTGACTATTGGATGTAGAACATGGAGATGATGATGACTTGACAAACACAAGTGCAGTGGAGAAGAGAGGCAGAGGCCAGACTGGAGTAGGCTCAAAAGAGAACAGAAAGAAGGAAATTTGAGACCTTAAAATAACAGCTTTTGAAGAAGTTTTGTTGCTTATGACAGGACAGAAATGAGCAGCAGAGAAAAGGGAAGACTGGTCAAAACAAGCGTTTTTCATTGGTGATGGCAGGAGCATTTTTTCAAGATGGCTGAAAAAAGAATATTTTGTTTGCTGATGAGAATAATCCAGTAGAAAGGGCAACCTTCATGTTAACAAGAAAGAAGACTGCTTGAGTGGTAATCGGAATAGCAGAGACAGGATGAGAGAGAGGATGAGAAACAACTGAACAGAGAGACTGGCCTCAGGAACACAGGTCACACAGTGACGAAGAAGGGCAAGGTGATGGAGGAGTGTAAAGGCAGTGGGTGATCTCTTCTAATTGCTTCTACTTTCACAGCTAAATAGGACACAAAACTATCAGGAAAGAGACAGTGTTGGAGGCTTAGAGAGAGGAAAATATGAAATATTCATCAACCAAGAGAATGAAGGAACTAAGAAAACGTTAACACAATTAGTGGTTAGAATTAACAGCCCATGTGGGGCTAGTGATCATGAATTTGAAGTGATCCCAGTGAACATGGTTAAATATGTCTCTCTAGGAAGATAGAAGGCAGAGGTGAATCTTCAAAGTTGGGGTTGTACCAGCAAGTCTAACAAAGATAGGAGTAACAGAGTTTATTTAAAAGATAACTATGATGATTGTGAAATTAAACTAGGTGAAGAAGGAAGTGAGGGTATCTGGAAACTGACAAACAATAGGCTCAACTGATTAGAGAGAATCTAAGGATAACTTACCAGAAAAAAAAAAACAAAACACTAGAAAGTAGTGTCAGAAAGAGAAAGACTTGCAGTTGAGATCCAAAAGAAGTTGCCAGTTCTTGTAATGACAAGATCTAAGCAATGACTGTGACAGTGATGGCTGAGGTAGGGTAAAGGAGAAGATGACTGAAGGAGAGGAGTTCAAGGAGTCAAGAAGCAAAGCACTAAAAGGATCATCTCAAGCAATACCGAAATCACCAAAAATTATGAAAGGAGTAGAATTGGAAATATACCATGTAAGGAGATGGAGATTCCTAAAAGCAGTTCACACCATAGAAAAAAAGAAAGACACAGTCTATAGAGTGATACACCTTGAGGATGAAACCATGGTGAATGGACAGAAAAAGAAAAGACAACCACAGGAAAAAACATTAAAAATGTAATAGCTGAGGGAAACCCGGGGTGGCTCAACTGGTTGAGTGTCTGACTTCGGGTCAGGTCACAACCTTGGGGTTTATGAATTCAAGCCCCACATCAAGCTCTCTGCCCCGTGTCCCTCTCTCTCTGCCCCCTCCCCTGCCTGAACCCTCTCAAAATTAAACAATAAAAATAAATAAATAAAACAAAGGGGCACCTGAGTGTCTTAGTCGGTTAACAGTCCAAGTCTTGATTTCAGATCAAGTCGTGATCTCATGGTTCGTGGGATCCAGCCCCGTTCAGGAGCCTGCTCAATATCATCTCTCTCCCTCTCACCTCTGCCCCTTACCCACTCATGCATGTAGTCTCTCTCAAAATAAATAAGCATTTAAAGAAGTAATGACATGAATGGAAAAAAATAAAATAACCAAAAGCTGAATATGGAGAGATTCAAGAAATTTGGGGGCAACCACTACGATTCAGTCATGGAGGTCAAGGGATAGATGATTTGCAGGAGGTAGAAGGTAAGTACAAGTCAAATGCTGCTAAAGCTGCCAAGTGCTATGCACATTTCCCACTGTATTTTTTATCTTTTAATTTAAATCCAAGTTACTTAACAGTCTATAATAATTTCAGTGATTCATCACTCACATAGAACACCCAGTGCTCATCCCAACAAGTGTTCTCTTAATGCCATGCCCCTCACTTTATTAGACCATCTCCCACTGAACACCCTGCCAACAACCCTCAGTTTGTTCTCTGGTATTCAAGAGTCTCTTATGGTTTGTCTCCCTCTCTGTTTTATCTTATTTTTGCTTCCCTTCCCCTATGTTCATCTGTTTTGTTCTTATTCCACATTAGTGAAATCATGATATTTTTTCTCTGACTTATTTTGCTTGCAAATGGCAATATTTCATTCTTGTTGGTTGCCTAGTAGTATTCCATTATGTGTGTGTTTACACACACACACACACACACACCACACACCCACACACACACACACACCTTCTTTATCCATTCATCAGTCAATGGACATTTGGGCTCTTTCCATACTACGACTATTTGTCAATAGTGCTGCTATAAACACTGAGGTGGATATGTCCCTTAAAATCAGTACACCTGTTCAGTATCTTCTGGGTAGATATATGAGAGTGCAATTGCTGGGTCACAAGGTAGTTCTATTTTTAGTTTTTTGAGGAACCTCCATACTGTTTTCCAAGAGTGGTTGTACTAGTTTGCATTCCCAGCCAGCAGTGCAAAAGGGTTCCTCTTTCTCTGCATCCTTACCAACACCTGTTGTTGCCTGAATTGTTAATTTTAGCCATTCTGACAGGTATGAGGTGCTATCTCATTGTGGTTTTGATTTGTATTTCCCTGATGATGAGTGATGTGGAGCAGCTTTTCATGCATCTGTTATCTGTCTGGATGTCTTCTTTGGAAAAGTGCCTATTCATATCTTTTGCCCATTTCTTCACTGGATTATTTGTTTTTTGGGTGTAGAGTTTGATAAGTTCTTTATAGATTTTGGATACTAACCCTTTATGTGATATGTCAGTTGCAAATATCTTCTCCCATTCCATTGGTTGCCTTTTATTTTGCTGATTGTCTTCTTTGCTGTGCAGAAGTTATTTATGTTGATGAGGTCCCAATCATTCATTTTTGCTTTATTTCCCTTGCCTCTGGAGATATGCCAAGTAAGAAGTTGCTGCAACCAAGGTCAAAAAGGTTGTTGCCTGTTTTCTCCTCTAGGATTTTGATGGCTTCCTGCCTTACATTCAGGACTTTCATCTACTTTATTTTTGTGTACGGTCTAAGAAAGTGGTCCAGGTTCATTCTTATGTCGCTGTCCAGTTTTCCCAGCACCATTTGCTGAAGACACTGTCTTTATTCCATTGGATAGTCTTTCCTGCTTTGTCAAAGATTAGCTGGCCATATGATTGTGGGTCCATGTCTGGGTTCTGTATTCTGCTCCGTTAATCTATGCATCTGTTCTTGTGCCAGTACCATACTGTATTGATGCTTACAGCTTTCTAATACAGCTTGAAGTCTGGATATTGTAATGCCTCCAGCTTTGGTTTTCTTTTTCAGGATTTCTTTGGCTATTCGAGCTCTTTTCTGGTTCCACACAAATTTTAGGACTGTTTGTTCTAGCTCTGTGAAGAATGCTGGTATTATTTTGATAGGGATTGCACTGAATATGTAAATTGCTTTGGGAAGTATCATCACTAACAGTATCTGTTCTTTCAATCCATGAGCATGGAATGTTTTCCCATTATTTTGTGTCTCCTTCAATTTCTTCCATAAGCTTTCTATAGTCTTCAGTATATAGATTTTTCATCTCTTTGGTTAGGTCTATTCCTAGGTATTTTATGGTTTTTGGTGCACTTGTAAAAGGGGATCGATTCCTTGATTTCTCTTTCTGCTGTTTTATTATTTGTGTATAGAAATGTGACCAATTTCTTTACAATGAATTTTATATCCTGCAACTTTGCTGAATTCATCAATCAGGTCTAGCAGTTTTTGGTGGAGTCTTTTTGGGTTTTCCGCATAGAGCATCACATCATCTGTGAAGGGTGAAAGTTTGACTTCCTCCTTGCTGATTTGGGATGCCTTTTATTTCTTTGCATTGTCTCGTTCATGCTAGACTTCCAATGCTATGTTGAATAACAGTGGTGAAAGTGGACATCCTTGTTGTGTTCCTGACCTTACAGGGAAAGTTTGAAGTTTTTCTCCATTGAGGATGATATTAGCAGTGAGTTTTTCGTATATGGCCTTTATGATCTTGAGATATGATCCTCTATCCCTAGTGTCTTGAAGGTTTTTATCAAGAAAGGATGCTGTATTTTGTCAAATGTTTTGTCTGCATCTATTGAGAGGATCATGTGGTTCTTATCCTTTCTTTGATTCATGTGATATATCACACTGATTGATTTGCAGATATTGAACCAGCCCTGCCTCCCAGGTATAAATCCCAATTGATCGTGGTGTATAATTTTTTAATGTATTGTTGGATCCGGTTGGCTAGTATCTTGTTGACAATTTTTGCATTCAGGTTCATCAGGGAAATTGGTCTATAGTTCTCCTTTTTAGTGGGGTCTTTGTCTGGTTTTGGAATCAAGGTAATGCTGGCCTTGTAGAAAAAAAGTGTGAAAGTTTTCCTTCCATTTCTATTTTTTGGAACAGCTTCAAAAGAACAGTTATTAACTCTTCCTTAAATGTTTGGCAGAATTCCCCTGGAAAGCCATCCAGCCCCGGACTCTTGTTTGTTGGGAGATTTTTGATTACTGATTCAATTTCTTTACTGGTTATGGGTCTGTTCAAATTTTCTAGTTCTTAATGATCTAGTTTTGGTAGTTTATACATTTCTAGGAATTTGTCCATTTCTTCCAAATTGCCCAATTTGTTGGCAGATAATTGCTCATAATATTCTCTCATTATTATTTGTATTTCTGCAGTGTTGGTTTGATCTCTCCTCTTTCAATCATGATTTTCTTTATTTGGGTCCTTTCTTTTTTCTTTTTGAGCAATCTGGCTAGGGAGTTATCAATTTTGTTAATTCTTTCAACAAACCACTTCCTGGTTTCATTGATCTGTTCTTTTTTATTTCAATATCGTTGATCTCTGCTCCAATCTTTGTTATTTCCCGTCTTCTGCTTTAGGGCTTTATTTGCTGTTCTTCTTCCAGCTCTTTTAGATGTAAGATTAGGTTGTGTATTTGAGACCTTTCTTCATTCTTTAGGAAGGCCTGGATTACTTCCCTCTTATGACCACCTTTGCCATATCCAAGGTTTTGGGCTGTTGTGTTTTCATTTTCATTGACTTCTATGTACTTTTTAATTTCCTCTTTAATTTCTTGGTTAGCCCATTCATTCTTTAATAGGATGTTCTTTAATCTCCAAGTATTGATGGTCTTTCCAAATTTTTTCTTGTGGTTGATTTCAAGTTTCATAGTGTTATAGTCTGAAAATATACAAGGTAGGATCTTGATCTTTTTGTATTTGTTGAGGGCTCATTTCTGACTCAGTATGTGATCTATTCTGGAGAATGTCCCTTGTGCACTCAAGAAGAACATGTATTCTGCTGCTTTAAGATGAAATGTTCTGAATATATCTGTTAAGTCCATCTGGTCCAGGGTGTCATTCAAAGCCATTGTTTCCTTGTTGATTTTCAGTTTAGATGATCTATTGCTATAAATGGGGCGTTGAAGTCCCCAACTATTATGGTATTATCATCTATTAGTTTATGTTTGTGATTGATTTATATATTTGTGTGCTACCACTTTGGGGGCATAAATGTTTACAACTGTTAGATCTTCTTGGTGGAAAGACCCCTTAATTACAATATAATGCCCTTCTTCATCTCTTGTTACAGTCTTTATTTTAAAATCTAGTTTGTCTGATATAAACATGGCTACTCTGGCTTTCTTTTGATGATCATTAGCATGATAGATGGTTCTCCATCCCCTCACTTTCAATCTGCAGGTGTCTTTAGGTCTAAAATGAGTCTCTTGTAAGCACATATAGATGGATCTTGTATTCTTATCCATTCTGATACCCTATGTCTTTTGATTAAAGTGTTTGGTCCATTAACATTTAGAATAAGTACTGAAAGATACGAAATTAGCACCATTGTGTTGCCTGTTGAGTTGGTATTTCTGATGGTGTTCTCTGGTCCTTTCTAGCCTTTGTTGCTTTTGTTCTTTTTTGTTTTGTCTTTTCTCCAAAGGGCCCCCTTAAAATTTCTTGCAGGGCTGGTTTAGTCATCACAAACTCCTTCAGTTTTTGTCTGGGAAATTCTCTGTCTCCTTCTATTCTGAATGACAGCCTTGATGGATAATTCTTGACTGCATATTTTTTTCTGAATCAGCATGTTAAATACATCCTGCTACTCCTTTTTGGCCTGCCAAGTTTCTGTGGATAGGTCTGCTGCAAACCTGATCTGTCTTCCCATAAAGGTTTAAGGGCTCTTTTCCCCCCTTACTGCTTTCATAATTCTTTCCTTGTCTGTGTATTTTGTGAATTTGACAATGATATGCCTTGTTGATGGTTGGTTATTGTTGAATCCACTGGGAGTTCTCTGTGCTTCTTGGATTTTGAGGTCTGTGTCCTTCCCCAGATTAGGAAAGTTTTCCACTATAATTTGCTCACATAAACCTTCTGCCCCTTTTTCTCTCTCTTAATTTTCTATGATTCCTATGATTTGGATATTATTCCTTTTTAATAAGTCACTGAGTTCTCTAAGTCTTGTATCATGATCTTTTACCTTTGTTTCCCCCTTTTTTTCCTGCTTCATTATTCCCCATAATTTTATCTTCTAAATTGCTGATTCACTGCTCTGCTTCACCCAGCCTGGCCACCATGGCATTCATTCAAGATTGCATCTCGGTTATAGCATTTTTAATTTCATCCTGACTAGATTTTATTTCTTCTATCTCCACAGAAAGGGACTCTATGCTTTTCTTCAACCCCAGCTAGTATTCTTATTATTGTGATTCTAAATTCTAGTTCAGATATCTTGCTTATACCTGTGTTAAGACCCTGGCTGTCATTTCTTCTTATTCTTTCTTTTGGGGTAAATTCCTTCAATTCGTCATTTTGGAGGAAAAAAAATATTAAAAAATTAAATTAAAAATAAAACAAAAATCAAATAAAGGAAGACGGATCCTACATGTTTTGCTCTGCTTGTTGAAAGAAGCTTGATAGAATACAGAAAAAGAAGAAAAGGGGAAAAAAAGAAAAAATTTAAAAATTAGAAATAATTATATAATAGAATAAAATGAAGTAGAATTTAAAAAACTAAAAAATAAAGTAGTAAAAATAATATTTTCTTTCTGTATCCAAGAATGAGGAAGAAACAGAAAAAAAGAAAAACAATTAAGCAAAAACAGATGCAAAGAAAATGAACAAATAAATGAACCAGTGAACAGAATGAAACCCAGTTTCCCCTAGAACTGAAACTATGAAGCCCTCTATAATCTGTACACTAAGTGAGTGGAATGACTTGTGCTGGTCTTCTAGAGAATGTGCTTGGAGGGAACAGTTTGGTGGGACTTTGTGTAACGAATCCATTCTCCACTAAGTGGTGCTGCTCAGCTCACTGGAGTGGATCAGTGTGGTGCGCCTGCGCAGGAGAGGTGAAAATGGTTTCTCCAGCTCCCTAGTCTCTGGCACAGGAACTCTGCGCTCTCACTGACCCACAATCAGGCACCCTTCCTTTGTCTCAGGCCTCCATCTAACTTCCCCCTCTACCCTGTCTACATCCAAGCCATCTGCCTGCTAGGCGGCACCTCCCTCCAGAGTTTTATCTCAGATGGGGTTGTGTTTCAAAACCACATGCTTCAGAAACCGCCGGGGCTTGGACCCGTGCTCACTCTCTAGGGGAGGGTCTCACTGAGCAATGGTTGGGTGCCGGCTTGCCCCACAAAACATTCCTGTGATCATGCAGTGTCAGAGGTTCAGAGATTATGGCAAACCACAGCACAGTCAGTGCCAGGTTTCACCTCACTCTGGCATCTTTGTCCCAATACCAACAAACGTGGCTGCTCTCTGGGGTCCACTGGGACCTTTGCCTGTGGGGAGGTTTATGGCCTCTACCAAATGCACTGCAAGCAGGGAAACTGCCTCTCCCCTTATGGCACACAGACCCCACAGACTCCAATGCCTGCTCCTGGGGATTCTCCCTGCTTCCTCACCAGAGCACCACCAGGCACTGAGTTCCAGACCTTCAGACTCTGCGCTCCACTGTTTGTAGAATCCTGGTGGTACTGAAACTCTCTGCTTTCTTCCTGCCAATGGTTGTGGGGAACAGACTTCTTATTCAGTCCCCTGTGAGTGTTTTCACTCTTTCTCTCTCTCTCTCCAGCTACTGTGGGGGGGGGGGGGGGAGTGCTTTTCTTGCACAATCCTACACACCACTCCCTCCCCCATTCTCTTTCTCTATCCTCTGTCTGCAAAAACAGCTCCCTACCCTCTGCAGCTTTTCTCTCCCCCAGTTCACCTTTCTGCACTATGTACCTGCCAAGTTCTGTGGCTCAAGTTATGCAGACTGTTGCATTAATCCTCAGATCAATGTCCTAGGTGCCAATGGATTTCTTACTGAATGACCCACAACAATCTAACTCAATATGACCACAGCTGAATTCATCATCCTCCATCCATCTCTGGGCCTCCTTGGTTTTCCATCTTAGTAAATGGCACCACCTAGTTGCTTAAGCCAGAAACCTTCCCTTCCTTCACTTCCTTTACTTCCTTTACTTCACTTCCTACTCCAACATCCAATTTGTCTCTAAACTTAGCTCTAAGCATCTCCCTCAAATGGATCCCTTAGCTTCCATTTCCACATCTACCAACACTAATCCAGGGCCCCTACTGTTGCCATCTCTAGACCTGTCTCTACTCTGCCAGGGTGAGTCTTGAAACATATAATGTATAATGTATCACCTGCTACTCTACTTAAAACCATTTAATGTATTAAGCTAAAATACCTCAGGCCCTTGCCCCCATCTCAAGCTTCTTCTCCCACTCTTCCTGGCTGCTCCAGTGTCATTGGTGTCTCTGGGGATGTCAAATGGGCTACGCCCTCCCTTGCCTACAGGCCCTCAGATATGCCATTCACTCTGCCTGGAATAGGAGTCTCAACCCCAGCTGACTCCAAATAATTCATCAGTCACCAACTAGACATCAGATCCTCCGTCTGGCTTTCTTCAACCATCTATCTAGACTAGCGGTACCCCTGCCACAGAAAGCAGCTCTGGGTGTCAGCAGAAGCAAATTAGAGATGTCTGCAAGAAGAAGGAAACTGAAAGAGTACAGATCCAGGCCCCTTGCCCCACTTTAGTAAGGCAACTTTTTTGTTTCATATACATATAAATGTAAAATTTTATTTGAAAAGGGGGGTTCCTTATAAAACAGTTTAAAAACCACTAGAACAGATCACCTCTAAAGTCTTCCCCAGTTCTCAGAGCCTATTTATAAGGTATTATCTTTTGCTTTATAAATGAAAGTAACTCCACAGTAATCCCTCATCGATCACTGGCAAGAGTGGGAAATGCTTACAATCATAGTAAGAATCATCGTTGACCAAGTGCATTTGGCATGGTCAGGTCTTAGAAAAAAATATAGGGTTAGGCAAAAACAATACGAACTGGAATAAAACAATAAACGAAAGTACTAGGAGTATCCTGCTTTCAAAGCAAATCAGATTAACTACATTTACATATTTTCTAGTAGACAACACTGCTGATTCACCTTTTTCAATTATTTAGGGAATGTCACAATTACATGGTAATACTCACTTACAGCATCGTGGCTAAGAAGCAGAAGGGGCTCTAGAGGCAGAATGCCTCTCAGAAATCTCAGAATGCCTCAAAATCTCAGCTCCTCCACTTACCAACTACATGCCCTTGGGAGAATCACTCAAGCTCTCTATGCCTCCAGATTCCCATCATAAAATGAAAAGGATAATACCTACCTGACAGGGCTGTGATGAGGATAAAATGAGATAAAGCATGGAAGAATGGAGAGCACTGTCTGGCACTTAGGACTCAGCAAATGCCCACTATGGGCATATACACACATATGTTCAAGTTATACTAGACAGCCTGAATGTCTTAAGGTATCTGAACCAGCCCTTGCTGGCTTGAAATTTAACATCTTCCGCAATGACATCCTCTTTCATTTTTTTTCCCACTCTTGGCAAAATGCTTATTAAACCACCTGCCTTCTTCATGGTGGTACCAAATTTATCATGGTGCTTAACGGCACACTTTTACACACCTGCTCTTCAATCCATTTATTGGAAAGTAAAGCATAGCTCTTCCCTCTCTGCACCAACGCCATAGACTTGGTCACATCCTCTAAGGGAAGGGGAAGCATTAATTACTTTTGTATGTGACCTGAAATGAACTTTTGTTACAGAAGTCTCATATTGTAAACTTTTATTATACAACTATGAAACAGCCTTAGCTAAAGACCAGTGTTGACAAAACCAGGAGTGGCAAGGAACCACCATACTGTGAGACGTTACGAAAGAAACATTCTCTGAGTACCAGGATTTTCCTTAGTACAATCGGACACAGAAGTAAATGCCAGACAAGTAGTAATGTTATCGGACGAACTTTTTTCTGTTTTTACTTCCTCCTCTCTAGCAAAGATTCTTTTATAATAACTTAAAGTCATATGACAAGGGAAATAATAACTAATCTTTGAATAGTTTGCCTACAACCCTCCATCACATACAGAATATACACACTGAAAATTCCCACACACAAAAATGAATA
Organism: Panthera pardus; assembly: GCF_024362965.1. Lineage (NCBI taxonomy): Eukaryota > Metazoa > Chordata > Mammalia > Carnivora > Felidae > Panthera > Panthera pardus. Next base: position 79,392,820 of record NW_026526688.1, read on the forward strand.
TTGTTCTGTATTAACAGCCCACTATCTCTTGTCAGCTATGTCACCTACTTCCTCAGTTTCATTCATTATTCTTTCAGTGCCACCAATCAGGCCTGGGTCAACAATGAAATGCTCCAAGGTAATTTTTTAATTACTGGTTAGAAGAACTCCAACTCCAGCCGAGAGCAAGCTATCACTCCACAGCTAAACACAGGGACAAAGACTAACAGGTCAAAATGAACACAAAGCCTGGAAATGTAACAAGATAACATTCTTTCAGGCCAAGGAAACCTCAGTTTCAATTAACCTCCATTCTTTAAATCATTTTTTATAGGCTTCTTTCCTTAAGTGGCATGATTCTAATAACTTACCGGTCAGCAGCTTCCACGTCAAAACAAAACCTTCTGTCGATGGAGTCAGTATGCCTCTTGGTACATTCTTTCAAAAAGAACACTTCTCCATCCCCCTGAAAATAATCATTTTTAACATTCTCAAAAATACAATATAAACATAAACATATTGAAGAATCCTATATTGGGGTCGGAGGGGGCACAAGTTTCAAGATTTTAAGTCCATTTATCCTGTTCTCTTTCAAACGAGTTTAAACTATATGTATAATCTTAATTTTCATCATCCTCTTTTCCTTAAGGTTTTCTAGATCTTTCTCTGATTACAGTAACACTAAACCAGACCTCATGAGCACTGATTTTAAAGGGCAGATTAACAATATGGTTTCCAAATGCTAGAATATTTGTTATTCTCTTACTGCACTTTTTAAAAGAATAATTTGTTTTTAATTCGCATTATGTTACACTGTATGAAACAGTCAATATGTGACCATTTTTGACCTACAAAAACTTCAATTCCATATGAATCTACCTAAAAAGCATAATGTATCAAAGGGCCCTAGATCAGCTACTGTGATCATCAAAAGCTAGACCACTCAATATAGGTTTTGTTTCCTTAGTGAATCACCCTGAATTTATCTTTACTTAATTTGTTTTAATACAGTACTATTTTACCTCACTAAACCATCCAAGGGAGATAGAGGCAATGCAGGAACATGGGTTCTGGGTAAAAACTGTTAAGAACTCTGAGTATATACTTCTAGACTATTCTGACATTTTCTAAAATACAAGAATCTCCAAATAATACTAAACAAACATTCAAATATACCAATATTTTAAATATTAACAGTCATTATATTCTAAAAGTATTTTTTATTATTTGGTGGTTTAGCAGAAAGGCATCTCTTATCTTAGCATTTGAGTTAGTCCTGACTGGTGACTAACACTCAACCCTCATGCTCAATCTTTTTTTTTTTAATTTTTTTTTTAATGCTTATTTATTTTTGAGACAGAGAGAGACAGAGCATGAATGGGGGAGGGGCAGAGAGAGAGGGAGACACAGAATCGGAAGCAGGCTCCAGGCTCTGAGCCATCAGCCCAGAGCCTGACGCGGGGCTCGAACTCACGAACCGTGAGACCGTGACCTGAGCTGAAGTCGGACACTCAACCGACTGAGCCACCCAGGCGCCCTGTCCTCATGCTCAATCTTAACCCCATCAGCCTTTTTCGAGTGATATCCTGGGGGCACCTAGGTGGCTAAGTCGGTTAAGCGTCCGACTTCAGGTCAGGTCATAATCTCGCAGTTCATGAATTCGAGCCCAGCATCGGGCTCTGTGCTGACAACTCAGAGCCTGGAGCCTGTTTCAGATTCTGTGTCTCTCCCCTCTCTCTCTCTGTCCCTCCTCTGCTCACACTCTGTCTCTCTCTCTCTTTTGCTCTCTCAAAAATAAACAAACATAATAGAAATTAAAAAAAAAAAAAAAAAGAATGATATCCTCACAGAGTCCCTGGGTAGCTTAGTCAGTTAAGCTAAATCTGACTCTTGATTTTGGCTCAGGTCATTATATCATGGTTGGTAAGTCTGAATCCTGTGTCAGGCTCAGCACTGACAACACGGAGTCTGCTTCAGAGTCTTGGGATCCTCTCTCTCTCTCTCTCTCTGCCCTTCCCTTGTTTGCAAGCATGCACTCTCGCTCTCTCAAAAATAAATAAACATTAGAAAAAAAAAAAAAGTGATATCCTGACTTCCTCCTCTTCTCCACGGCCCTCATTTTCCATGTTTATTACATAACTATGTTTATATTATAAGCTGCTTTAAACATTTTTCAGGAAGATGCAAAGTATACGTAAATAGAAGTGAACCTGGGTTAATTCTGTATTCACCAAAGCAAAATCATACCCATCCACCCAGTAAGCAATGAGTTCACCTTTTTTTTTTTTTTAACGTGTTACCAATTACATTCAATACTGGTGGAAGAGCTTTGTCTCCACACTATAGATTATTGCTATGAGTTGCAGTTTCTATTTAAAACCCAAATAATGATCATCATTTTTACACAGCAAACTCCTAAGGTTTTCTTGCTATCACGTGTTGTTTTGCTACTTATTTCTGTGGGAAATAAATGGGAACTGCCTAAGTGAGAACTTTGTACATCTAAATGGAAAACAATATGATTCATTATAGATTACCTACTGTATAATGTTTTCAGGCTGTGAATACATGTGCGCACATCCGATCTGTGTGAACACTGACCTGACAGAACACTGAGTCGTGAAAGCTTCTCGGAGGTGTTCACTACATCCTCTAATAATACTGGACATAAAAGGATTCTAGTCCTGACCATAAAAACCCACACATACAATTCAAAAACCACAAGGGCTGTTATTTATTGGCCTATTTCATTTAGGAACAAAAGAAAACAAAGATCTGAATCCTAAAAACAAGATACAGTATATTTACCATTAATGAATATATACACCATTAAAATGTCAGCCTCAAAAAACTATCTGTCACACAGAATACAAAAATATATAATCAAATACTTACAAGCTTTCCCCCAGATCTGTGCTCAAATGGGATTATGTTAAACTTCTTGGCTGCTTTCCGATACATGCAGTAGTGTTTGACCCAACTGGAACCGAATGGAGCAGGCCCTTCAATAAGAAATAGATCTTTAAATTTTTCCTCATAAATAAGCAGATACACAGAGTGCCAAACGCATTACTATAGAGGAAAAAAAAAAATAAGCAGCAACTAACACAGCTCAAGGAAACAAACCAGCAACGATGTGGATTCCAATTTAAAAAAAAAAAAAAAAAAAGTAGGGAAAATAAGCCTGAGAGAGATCATTTGAGAGAAAATGCAATACTTTTTAGCAACAGAGCAATGAGTCAGACATACTTCTCAGTTTGCCACACCGTTATCTCACACCTAAAAATGTCTTAATTGTGAACTATACTTTTTGTTTATTTCTAGGTATTAAGAGTTCACAAGGGTTTCAACGATTCCATTCAATGTATGTGATAGTTCTGGATTTGGTTCTGGCCTCTCAATATGATACAATCACAGAATCTAGCATCTCAGGAGTTCTGAGTCCACTCTAGCACCCTGGTAGGTAGCTGCCCTTACTAATGATGCTTTGTAAAGGTAAGCTTTAAAATGAAAAATGAAGAATGGAGAGGTGCTATCTACATCTGACCAGAACATTCTCAGAACCACTCTTTACCTCTTGTAGAGTTGATATTATCACCATCAGAGCTCTTAGAAGACAGTGGTCTACATAAGGAGTACCTAGCAATCTTGAGTTTCACATGCCAATAAAAGTACAATTATAACACAAGTTAGGTCACCCAGAGGTTGACCATTTTGTCTTTTACCAAGTAAAGACATTTAAAAAAAAAAAAAAAAAAGCAAGTAACAGGGCTCTTGGGTGGCTCAGTCAGTTAAGCATCTGACTCTTGATTTTGGCTCAGGTCATGAACTCATTGAGCCCCACATCAGGCTCAGTACGGAGCCTGCTGGGGATTCTCTCTCTTCCTCTCTCTCTCTGCTCCTCCCTTGCTCTCGTGCTCACTCACATGCATGCGATCATTCTCTCTCTCTCTCTCTGTCAAAATAAATAAACTTTAAAAAAGTAAGGGGAAGGGGGAAAAAGTTACAAACAGAGAGGGAGGGAAGCAAACCATAAGAGACTCTTAAATACAGAAAACTGAGGGTTGATAGGGGGTGGGGGAGAGGGGAAAGTGGGTGATGGGCACTGAGGAGGGCACTTGTTGGGATGAGCACTGGGTGCTATATGGAAACCAACATGACAATAAATTATATTAAAAAAATAAAAAGCAAGTAACTTGTTTTGTCACCATAATTTCGTCTACAAACAAGTAAACTTTCTACATCTAAAAATCAAGAAGGACAAGCTTAGGAGGGAAAAAGGGACTCATTCAAAAGGAATCCACCAAGCTTTAGGAAAAACTGACCACATTGTCTTGGGGACAGTAGAGGGTTGAAAGGGGTTACCAGACCACAGTAATCCCACCTCAGACCATCATGAGTGCAAAAACCACAATTCAGGAACCACTGGGGTGTGTGTGTGTGTGTGTGTGTGTGTGTGTGTGCGTGCGTGTGTGTGTGTGTGTGTGTGTGTGTTAGGAATAGCTAGCTTGGTATCCTATTCTATGGTTCAAAACATATTGTGCAGGTATTTCATTCCTAAGAAAAAAATGTTGAGGGAGAATGGCGTATTATCTTTTTAATTAAAAAAAAAAAAAATTTAAGCTTAGACCAAATGCCCAAGAAATGACAAAGCCTAACCTCAAATCCGAGTCTCTGGCCCCACATAACAAGGTCTCCCCACTAATTAAGCCAGCATCCTTTCCTGACTCCCATCTGACCCAAGTATATAGGCTTTTCACACCGTCCATGGTCCAGATAATATACTAGAGAGCACAACACAGACAGACAACACCAGCATTCAGACTTGTATGATCTAAAGAACATTATTTACCTCTCTATTTTCTCAATGGTATTTTCATTCTGTCAATGGTAAATGGGGCAATAATAGCCCCATACACTTCATAGGGTTTTTTAGTGGACTAAGTGAGGTGTATAACAAGCTTAGCACAGTGCCTGGCACACAGTTAACAAGAGAATTTTGCCACTGTTGTTTTCATTCTGTTTTTCCAACTAGTTTCAGCCCAATTCCTCTCAAAGCCAGTTAAGCTGAGCAACAGTTACAAATCTAAAAATTAAAGTTTCCTGTGATTTTCACTTGGGCATATAATACAAAAATTCTATCCTTCTGTCTCTACCCTACATGTTAATTTAGTCCTTTCAAATTCATTGAACAAACAGATTAAAAAGCTGAAGTGTCAGAAAAATAGAGTTCTGCTCGCCATGTAACTCCTCTTCATGAGACGTGAAGAGTATGGAGGTCCAGATTACATAAGGACAGAGAGAAAAAGAACAACCACTCTGCCGACTACATATGCATTAGCTTCAACTTGAAGCACAGATATCCCATAGCTAGCCCACGAGTATGCCCTCCTACTACAGTGGTCAGTTTGAAAGTCCTGTAAATCAGCCATGCTCAGTGAAAATTGTTAAGTACTCTGACGGCGGTCAAGGGTGGGGAGGCAGGAAGAGAGCAAATACAGAAACCTTTTCACATTCTCCTCCTTTCTACCACATAGTACTTGGGTTCTACAGTTGAAGAAGTAAAGTTTAAGAGCTGAACAGTTAAAATAAGACCAAACTGTCAAAAGTTTTAAAGAATTTTTAGGTGCCTTAATTTTCAAAATAAGGACACTCTATGCACTGCATATTCACTGAGAGCAACAATACTAAAAATGCAGTGAGATAAGTTAGGATGCCACCTAGGAATATTTTGTATAGCCATCTGCAATCACCCTGATAATTTTAGCAAGAACAAATGATCTCAGATTGGTGTGGAAAGCAATGACGTGAAGGAATAGGAAGAATATGTCCCTCTTGACTTTAACATGGAAAAGGAGTTGTGGGAGGAGGAGGGTGTGCATATGTATATGAATGTGCCTATGTGTATGCGTAGGTGAGAAGGACGGGGGTGAAGGGAAAGGAGGAAAAAGATAATACCACGCCTTGCTTTCAGCCTTACACCATGTTCCGGCATCCTCACAAGCGTTAGCAAAGTATGGTACAGAATTTGGGGGTGCAGCTAGAAAACAGGGTGCATCTTGAGTTCTTCATTTCAGGGTCCCCTCCCCAGAGCAGAAATGTGCTTTCCCCCCAAATATAAAATATACCTTCTAGGACAGGAGGGGGCAGAGGAAGTGGTAGGAATAATTATTCCAAAAATCGAGTAATTACAGTAAGAGTTTTAAAATAATTTTTCATCAGTCATTCATCATTGCTCGGGGTCCTCTTACTTTTTTCCTGTACATACAGGTAGCCTTCTGCTGTGAACTGACTTGCTCGTTTGTGGTCCTTGGGATTCTGTCTGATTTTGTTCATAAGTTCTTCCACTTCTGACCTTGTTCCTTCAAAACGATTCCGCGTCTGAAATAGATAAAATATATATATACACATATGCTTTCAGTTTTCATGTGTTTTGGATGTACATTTTTAAGCCTCTGGATAACTATAATTAAATTTGTAGGATTTTTCTATAAACTTCTCAAGGTATACCCATCCTTTCCAGTGTGTCTCTTTAAGATTGTCATTCAAAGAAAAACATTACTGGTAAAATAGCTAATAGGAGTCTAATAAGCCAAGTAGGGATTACTTTCGAAGCTTTCTAACACCAAGAATAATTGTGTTATTCAACGTAAGGATTCCTACCTCCATGTCTCACAATATTACTAAATCTTAGATTTAAAAAAAATAGGTCATAAAATATATTGGAAGTCTTTCCTTTGCACAATCAACCTGACTCTTTGTTATTTATACCAGCAATATTAAGTACTCAGAATCTGAAAAACTTAATTCTGCTCTGCAAACTAATAAATATGAGGTCATCTTCTCCAGGTCATGGCAATTGCAGTTGAAATGATATTTCTTCTCAGATAAAGGAAGGGGGGGGGGGGTGGAATTTCATGTACAAATAATGTCTTTGCTATCTGAAGAGACAAATCACATTTCTGAAACCCAGGAGACTCAGCATGCCAATATCTCTGTCAAACGGCTACCCTGAAAACGTATATGCAAGGTGAAGTGACAAAATTACCAAGGCAAGCATGATGAGTCAGCACCACCAAGTTTCTGGACATTTCTTTCATCCACACTCTAAAATAATTGTATTAACACCAAAAAACTGCTGATGTGAAACTGTGGACAAGCGGAGATAAAAAAATTTTATTGAAATTCCTCCCCTCTCCTCCCTACAAGGAAAGAGGTTACCGACGGTCCTAGAATAGAAAAATGGTAGAATGGTACACATTCTTTAGGAGAAGAGGAGTCTGATAAATGCAGACTGCAAAGGGGAAAACTTATCTTCAGAAGCTTATTTTAAAAAAACAAGCTGAGAGTTAAAAAAATAAACTTTATGTGCTAGAACAAAACGCAGGATTGCAGGGAGGGTGGAACTCATTTGTTAATGCCAGTTCTCTCTTCCCTTCCTGTTTCTCAAGCCTCCAGGATTTCTTGTCCCCATTTTAATACTCATCTTACCCTGATTTTATTTATTTGCCTCCTTTGTCACTTTGCTTAGTGACAACTCCCAACGCTCACTTCTTTCTGAAGGTACATCTGTGTGTAGAATATTTATACACATAAATACCTCTGAGATATTGGGGGTTTGGTTCCAGGCCACCGCAATAAAGCAAATGTAGCAATAAAGCAAGTCACATGAATTTTTAGGTTTCCTGGTGTATACAAAAGTTCTGTTTACACTATGCTGTAGTCTATTAAGTGTGCAATAGAATTATGTCTTTAAAATGTACATATTTTAAATAAAAACCACTTTATTGCTAAAAGAAGATGCTAACCATCTTCTGAGCTTTCAGTGAGTCAATCATTTTGCTGGTGGAGGGTCTTGCTTTGATGTTGACGCCTGCTGACTGATGAGGATGGTGGTTGCTGAAGGTTGGGGTGACTGTGGCAATTTCTTGAAGTAAGACAACAACGATATATGCCACATCAAATGACTCTTCCTTTCATGAAAAATCTCCCTGCAGCATGCAGTGCTGTTTGGTACCATTTCACCCACGACAGTGCTTCTTTCAAAATTGGACTCAATGCTCTCAAACCCTGCTGCTGCTTTATCAGCTAAAGTTATGGAATATTCTAACTTCTTTGTTGTCATTTTAGCAAATCTTCATAGCAGCTTCACCAGGATAGATTCCATATCAAGAAACCATTTTCTTTACTCATACATAAAAAGCAACTTCTCTGTTAAAGTTTTATCATGAGACTGAAGCAATTCAATCCCACCTTCAGGCTGTATCTACTTCTAATTCTAGTTCTCTCACTATTTCTGCCACATCCGCAGTTACTTCCTCCATTGAAGTCCTGAACCCCTCAAAGTCATCCATAAGAGTTGAAATCAGCTTCTTCCAAACTCCTGCTTATATTGGTATTTTGACCTCTTCCCATGAATCACAAATGTTCTTAATGGCATCTAGGTCTCAACAGAGGACTTAAAACACTCAGTAAATTATGCTGTAAATAAATGTGCTGCATCTGGCTTTGTTGTTCCGTTTACAGAGCACAGGTAAGACTAGAATTAGCCTAATTCTTAAGGGCCCTAGGATTTTCAGAATGGTCAATGAGCACTGGCTTCAACTTAGTCACCAGCTATATTAGCCTCTAACAAGAGAGTCAGCCTGTCCTTTGAAGCCAGGCATCATCTGCGTTGAAAATCTGCTGTATCATGAGGCCACCTTCATGAATTATCTCAGCTGGACCTTCTGGATAGCTTGCTGCAGCTTCTCCAGCAGCACTTGCTACTTCATGTTGCACTTTTCTCTTATAGAAGCAGCTTCTTCCCATAAACTTCGCAAACCGACTTCTGCTAGCTTCTGACTTTTCTTCTGCAGCTTTTTCACTTCTCTCACGCTTCATGGAATTGAAGAGAGTTAGGGCCTTGCTCTAGATTAGTCTTTGGCTTAAGGGAATGTTGTAGCCAGTTTGAGCTCCTGTCCAAACCACTGAAATTTCCTCTGTATCAGCATTAAGACTGTTTCACCTTTTTTTTTTCCTCAATAGGCTTCACACCCAGCACAGAGCTGACAGCAGGGCCTGAACTCATGACCCTGAGATCAAGACCTGAGCTGAGATCCAGTCAGATGCTTAACCAACTGAGCCACCCAGGCACCCCAAGACTGTTTCACTTTCATATTATTCATGTGTTCAGTGGAGCAGCACCTTTAATTTTCTTCAAGAAAGCTTCCTTTGCGCTCACAACTTGGCTGTTTGGCACAAGAGGCATAGTTTTCAGCCCCTGTGGGCTTTTGACATGTCTTCCTCACTAAACTTAAACATTTCTAGCTTTTGCTTTAATGTGTGATTCTTCCCTTCACTTGAACACTTAGAAGCTATTATAGGGTTATTCACTGACCCAATCTCAATATTGCTGTGTCTTAGGAAATAGGGAGGCCTGAGACGAGGGAGAAAGATGGGGGTGCAGGACAGTCGGTCAGTGGAGCAGTCAGAACACACAACATTCAAGTTCGCTATCATATACAGGCACAATCTGTAGCACCCCAAAACAATTATGACAGTGACATCAAAGACCACTGATCACAGATCAGCATCACAAATGTAATGATAATGAAAAAGTATCAAATATCACAAGAATTTCCAAAACCTGAGACAGAGACACCAAGTAAGCAACTGCTATTGTAAAAATAGCACCAGTAGACTTGGGGGACATAGGTTGCCACAAACCTTCAATTTGTAACAAATGCAGTATCTGTGAAGCTCCAAAAGGCAAAGCACAATAGAACAAGGTATGCCTGTACATAGATACACACATATATAGACATGTGCATGCCATGTATGCACAGATGCCAGCAAGGACACACACATGCACATACGTATATTCCTATTTATGTCATGACTTGTATCCAATACTCTCATTAATTATATTAATGCCCAAATTTCCTACATTTGACCAGCAGAGGCCCCTTCTACCTGACCCCTGTACCTTTTGGTATGTCTTCTTGAGTGATCCCCTACTTTCTGGTTCACAAAGGAGTCCTGGGTCCATCTTATACTTTTCTCTGTCCCAGTCCTAAAATCAGTCATATCCCCCAAAGAAGCTGTTATTCCTTTCACTGGAGTGTAGTATTTAGAAACCAAAATCTGAACACAGTGTGCTCACAGCTAAGAGGTTGTCACTGCTTCTGGGTCTTCTTGGCAGATAGAAAAACTATACGGATGTGTGTGTGTGTGTGTGTGTGTGTGTGTGTGTGTGTGTATGTACACATACATACATGTTTTTACACACATACACCTGTCATTTCTATATGTCTCTATATTGGAAAAACCCACATGTTCATACCGGTAAATTTAATTCCAATCCAATACTTCCAGTCTCTTTCTAGCCTATCCCTTCCCAATTTTGTATATTTCTTTTCAGATAGTGAGAAATCTAGTTCCCATTACTCTTAATCTATTTACTTATTTGCTCAATTAATACATTTGCTCAATGCAACCAATCTCTACTCCAGCCACCTCTTTTTCAGGCTGCCTCTACACCCTCCCCCCTCCCACTATACCATCACCCCGACTTTCCCTGCTGCAGGGCTCTCCATGGAGTACTCCCTGCCCTCATCGTCCTACTCCCTCAGATGCTTATGACTGTGCACTGCAAAGGGAGGGAAAGGATTTTACCATTTTAAGTAAATTATGAATGGTAGTTAAAATTGTATTTTTTAAAACTTTGAACATAAATAATAGAATGGCTAGAACCCAGTAATCTCCAATTCTAAATTCTGGTGTCTATTAAAAGATATCATCAAATAATAACGTTAGGCTGTAAATTCTACAGTAAGTGACGATGACAGTGTTTACACTGTGACTGGCACTACTGAAAGCACTTTTTGGTGTTTTATTTACTTTCTTTAAGTTTATTTATTATTTGAGAGAGAGAGAGAGAGGGAGGGAGGGCAAGAGAGAGAGGAAAAGAGAGAATGCTAAGCAGGCTCCACGCTGTCAGTGTGGAGCCAGATGCAGAACTCAATCTCACAACTGCAAGATCATGACCTGAGCTAATCTAAGAGTCAGACACTTAACCGACTGAGCCACCCAGACGCCCTACTTTTGGTGTTTTAATCCTCAAAATAACCTCTAAGTTAGGCTAGTGCTATCCATTGTCAGCAATATACCACTGTATTATTTCCTTTCCTTGCATGCTTTGCTAAATAAATTTCTAAATAAACCAGTCTTAAAGTCTTCTAAATTAAACACTTTATTATATCACCTATTTGGGAGAACAATTTGGGGACTAAGCTGGAATTCAGACCCATCTGAGTATGTCTGGAAAACCGGTGAGTCAAGATTAGCACAGGTTCAGTCCCATATTAAGGGGAGAAGGAGCTTTTCACAGTGTTATACCCAGAAATAAAGCTTTCAAAGCAGAGGCAAAGGCTGACTCCAACTACTGATAGCCATTTTAAGTTTTCCCATCTTAGCCCCATGACCTCACTCAGAGAAGAAAAGAAGGCAAGGCAGAACTAAAAATATGAAGGGGCACCTGGATGGCTCAGTTAGTTATCTGACTCTTGGTTTCAGCTCAGGTCATGATCCCAGGGTTGTGGGACTGAGTCCCACATCAGGCTCCACACTGAGCATGGAGCCTCTTTCTTTCTCTTCTTTCTCTCTGTCTCTCTCTCTCGGTGCCTGGGTGGTTCAGTGGGTTAAGCAGCCAACTCTTGATTTCAGCTCAGGTCAGGATCTAATGGATCGTGAGTCTGAGCCCCAAGTCAGGCTCTGCACTACCAGTGAAGAGCCTGCTTGGAATTTTCTCTCCCTCCTTCTCTGCCCCTCCAGCATGCTCTCTCTCTCTCTCAAGTAAATAAATTTTTTTAAAAAAGATTATCTCTCTCTCTTTCCCTCTGCCCCTCTGGCTTGCATATTCTCTGTCTCTTTAAAATAAAATAAAAATTATGAAGAAGCTTTCATGAAGTAGTTGTAAAACATCAGGGTGGACCCCATGAAGCCCTGCTTTAGTAACTTTGCAAAAGAACATAACATAAAGGGGTAAGTTCCTACCTACACACACACACACCCTCACTGTAATTCTCATATCGCCCCTCATGTGAGATGGCAGAAGAAGGAATGTTATGCAACAGACCCCAAGTGAATAGGTGATCGAGTCTAAATCCCATATAAGACAACTTCCATGGGGGTGAGGGGAACACAGGTTAGAACAGGTGCGAGGTAGGGGTGAGTTGAGGTGCAACATCAGGGCCTAAATCTAGGTTCTTATAATTAAAGGGACTCCCATGTTACCCACAAGTTGCTACGGTGTAGGCAAGCAAATGGCCATATCAAGATGTTTCCCAGTTCCTGTTATTTACTGACCCCAGAAATACCATGAGTGACCCACGTGTATCCGAGTACAGAAGCTGAAACTAACCACCATGACCCCCTAGAGTGATTCTGCCCAAGTTCCAGTGTCAGCCCTGACCTTAAGATATGATATCAGGAAGTTATTATCCTCATTGTCCTCATCTGTAAAATAGGAATAAAAAAAAAAAAATCTACATCATAGGACTTTGACAAAGACTAAATGTGTATAATCCAAATAAAGCACACAGGTAATACCTGGCACTTGGTAACAAAATTAATTTAGCTGCCATTACTACTACGACTACTACTGTTACAAGTAAGTCACCCAAGAGTCACAATTATTCTCATCTAACAGAGGATAAAAGGAAATCTTCACTATCAAACTGACAATTTATTGTTTTAAATCTTATTGGAAGAGAAACTGTATTTTTAATTTTTTTTTCAGAATACAAAAACTAATCCACAAGATTTTAAAACAAAGAGGGAAGGGCACAAACTACAAAAAGAAAAGGTTCAAAAGCAATTAAAAGGAACTATAAACCTATTTCTCACAAATAACCACATTTGTATTTTTTACACAATCACTTCCAATCTCTTTTTGAAAAAAACATAGTTTATTATTTTAGTGCTCTATTTTTCTCACAACACTGTAACAAAAATATTTGGGCATATTCTTAAAATCTTCTTAACTATTCTTAGTATTTTCTGGGGATTCTCCATGAATCCTAAGATTTCTCACATTAAATTTCCTTCTAGGAAGAATTCTATTCTAGTCTCTCTTTCCCCACATTCTTCTGGGGATAAAGATAACAAAAGTTTAAATTCAGTTTTTTAAAATACCCTTCAATTTTGATCCAATTTATATTTTTCCAGATATAGAAATCTATTTTCCTAGAAATAGAAAATCTATCTTCTAAAAGCCATCTTGCTCTGTTTTCCTTTCCATGTATTACTCTGGATTATGGAAAGTGGATGAGGAATAAGTTGCTTCCAAAATAATAAAAAATAAAAGAGGTATGATCATTTTTACAATAGAAAAGGTGAAATCAGATAGACGAAAAGTAGCTTGTTTTCATTTTTAGATAACATTTACCTTTTTTCTGATTATAAAATGATTTTGCGATTTTTTTACTATAGTAAAATACTTACCAACCAAAATCATCCATGGCATTATAGTGCAGAGATAATCGACACTATGATTTGGTTTTAATATTTGGGTATATGTCCTTGAATACACAAATATACAGAGCATAAAAATAATATGCCTTTTTGTAATTTGTAGTTTTATATAGCCAGCGTTTTCCCTTTTTTACACTAAAAGCTGCTATCATGAGGGAATGAGAGAAATGGACAAGAAATGAGCAAATTACAGCAATACAGTAAAAATGTTCAGCAGGTAGCACAGAACAAGTGCCATGTGTTTCAAACGTGCAGGTATTTCTGAAGGGAAAAGAATTAGCTTAAAGCAAAAATGAACAGCAAAGACACCTTGGTCAGGTGTTCTCAAAATTGCCAGTGAGGCACAAAGAAGAGGCTCTACTTGAAAGAGTTGCAGGAGCAGACTCAGAAACACAACAAAATAAAGAGATAAAATATTTAGAGAAGCAGTATCAGGGCAATACTGATGACAATCCTTAAACTCCAGAGGATACAGAAAAATTTTCCAGTCAACTGTTCTTTGCCCACTTCTCTATGGGAAAGCTGTTCTCAAGTGTGTAAGTTAACTTCTGAATATATTTAACCAAGTTATTTTGTGAACCTTTTTTTAAATATTTTTTAATGTTTGTTTATTTTGAGAGAGAGAGAGTGAACATGCAGGGGAGGGGCAGAGAGAGAGAGGAAAAGAGAGAATCTCCAAGCAAGCTCCAAGCTGTCAGCACAGAGCCTGATGCAGGGCTCAAACTCAGGAACCGTGAGATCATGATCTGACCAGAGATCAAGAGTCAGATGCTTAACCCACTGAGCCACCCAGGGGCCCCTTGTGAACCATTTTAAGTGATAGTTTGTTTTTAAGTTTTGCTTGTAATATTTCATGACTGAGTATTGGCTCATTTACATTGAAATATTTAATCTCTCGAAATTATTTTGGTGTATGTAAGGTAACTAGATCCCTCTTACAATACAGGCTTGTTACAAAAGTACTTCCATCCACAAGCAAGCCGTGCATGGACAGTTTCAGTGAAGCCCACAGGAGATGATAATTTGTCTATCCCACCTGTCACCCAAGACACTAAGGCACAGCCAGCTTCATGGGCATGTAGTCTGCACAACCACAAAGAATCTTGTGCTCAGAAGGTCACACACTTGGTTTAATGCTCTGTTGTCACAGACTTGAAATTATTCATTTTTAAATAAGGGCCCTGCCTTCCCATTTTACATTGGTCCCACAAATTATGGATCCGGTTCTGCCTGAAGGTTCTCTCACCCAGGCCAGCCCTACAGTTGACAGATGATGTCCACACAGAAAAAGTACATTTCCACAAGTTATATAGCCAGTTGGTACAAGAATATAATTTATCTTCTACACTAACTATATAGAGTTCTTTTCACAACACTGTGTTCTGCTGTCTGCAAAAGTATTCTGAAAAATCATAGCAACATTAGGCTATTTCCACTACCTATAGAGACACTTTCAAGTTAGAACTAGGGGCGACTGGTTGTAAGTCAGTTGAAGGTCTGACTCGTGATCTTGGCTCAGGTCATGATCTCATGGTTCATGAGATCGGGCCCCACATCGGGCTGTGTGCTAACAGCACAAGCCTGCTTGGGATTCTCTGTCTCTCCTCTCTCCCTCTCTCTGCCCCTCCCCTACTCATGCTCACTCACTCTCTCTGTCTCTGTCTCTCTCAAAGTAAATAAATAAAAAACTAAAATAAAATCAGAACTAATCGAGGCACTTGGGTGGCATAGTCAGTTAAGCATCACTCTTGGTTTCAGTTCACGGTTTCAGTTCACATCATGATCTCACAGTTCATGAGTTCAAGCCCCACATTGGGCTCTGTGCTAACAGACGGCTTGGGATTCTCTCTCTCCCTCTTTCTCTGCCCCTCCCCTGCTCGCTCGCTCACACACTCTCTTTTTCTCTCTCAAAATAAAAAAAATGTTGCTTTATCACACAAATAAAATTAGAAGTATCTATACATATGCATTTTGATATATTTTTAAATTCTGTTACATTATAATCACTGATAGTGGGGGGGGGGGGGGGGAGGGTTGTACTCTTTTATTTAACCCAGCTCAATATCCAAACAATCTACAAATACAAATTGACACATGATTTACCAAAAAAAAAAAAAAAAGAAAAAGAAACTTCATTATCTACATTTCCAAATGTAGGGAACTATGAAAAACAAAAACTTGGAAACAAAATCTATACAAAAATCATTCCTCCTCAGTCTCAAGATATCAAACTGAAAGTCAGGCAACAACAGCACAGAGAGTCCCATCTTTCGTGTGTCTTTCAGTATGCGCTCATATGCATGTATTCCAAAACTCACTCGCTTTTTTTTCATCAAGGTCTAAAATTATACTAAACATAATCTGAATAGCATTCCAATGAGGACACTTCCCAAAGTCAACTCAAGTGTTAAGAGAAAAAACACCCACCACCTTCTGATCAAAATCACATATGTTGTAATAATTTAATAAATTAATAAAGCTCTCCTAAATCTCTTTATCCAAGACCTCTTTGAAAGCATACGTTTTCCAGGAAAATAATACGGACCAACTGCAACTGTGAACTCAATACATTAGTGAATATGCATAAACACAGGAAAGAAATTCCTCTTGAACCAGCAACCAAAAATCAAGTAAGATACACAGAAGAAACTGAGATCATTAGAACTAAAATGCCTTACATCTAACGTGGAGTGCTCTTTTGTCTGTTCCCTACATGGAACACTGAAAGTTACATAACAAAACTTATCCTTACAACTATCCCACAAAGTGCAATATGGTGACAGTTAACACTACTGTAGGACATACTTAAAAGTTACTAAGAGAGGGGCACCTGGGTGGCTCAGTCAGTTAAGCGTGCGACTTCAGCCCAGGTCATGATCTCGGTCCGTGAGTTTGAGCCCCGCATCGGGCTCTGTGCTGACAGCTCAGAGCCTGGAGCCTGCTTCGGATTCTGTGTCTCCCTCTCTCTCTGCCCCTTCCCTGCTCATGCTCTGTCTCAAAAATAAAAAAAAAAAAATATTCCAAAAAAAAAAGTTACTAAGAGAGTGGATCCTAAGTTCTCATCACGTGAAACAACATTTTTCTGTGACTACATGAAGTGACAGACGTTAGCTAAACTCTTCATGGTAATTGTCTTTCAATATGAATGTCAAGGGGCGCCTGGGTGGCTCAGTCGGTTAAGCGTCCGACTTCAGCTCAGGTCACGATCTCGCGGTCCATGAGTTCGAGCCCCGCGTCGGGCTCTGGGCTGATGGCTCAGAGCCTGGAGCCTGCTTCCAATTCTGTGTCTCCCTCTCTCTCTGCCCCTCCCCCATTCATGCTGTGTCTCTCTCTGTCTCAAAAATAAATAAACGTTAAAAAACATATATGTCAAGCCAGTATGCTGTACAATTGAAACTTATAATAGTACTGTGTGTCAATTAAATCTCAATAAAACTAGAAAAAAATACATAATTTATGTGACTCCTGATTTAAAAAACATACCTAGTGACTTTTCTGAAAGGCAAGAAAAATAAATTCATAAAACAAATTCATTAATTTAAAAAAAAAAAAAAAAAAGAACCGCCAGGTGGCACAATTCCCCGAGCCTCACCTCCATGAAAAACAGTTTGTTATGCTGAGAAATGACCAGAAGGTGGCAACGTAGCCTCAGTTTCTCAGCACCAACAGCTCAGTCTGGTCTTAGTTTAAGGTTTTTCATATACCAAATCAAAAATACACATCTCAAACATCCTTTATACCAGAAAGCTTTCATTTCCTTACATTCTGAATGTTGATCTGTAGTTCCATTTTGTAGTGATTGAAGTCTTTGGCAAGTTCATGGCCCTGATGATAGAAAGTAAACATTCCCTGAAAAAATGACAGCATCTAAGACAAAAGGGGGAAAAAATGACATTAGCACAAAAAAAAACCTCAGGGGGAAGAAGAAAGAATAAAAAACAGCCACATGTTCCCCCCAATGCCATTGCAATTCTACTGAAATAAAATTAAAAGAAGTCACCAGAAGTCAATTAAATCTAACCGCATATTATTTATTAATCTCTTTAAAAAATGAAGGATTTGTGATTTCTCCTTAAATATCAGAGCCATTAGATAGCTTTTATAGTGCACTGTACTGGAGAAATGATACAGCACCCATGTGTTCTTTTTTGTGAAGAGAATCTCCATATCCATTTATAATTGAAACCTTATCACCGTAGGTCAACACAAACTGTAACAAAAAGTGAAATCACAGAATCAAAGAGCTACAGGCTCTCTCCAGTGGCATTTAGTGCAGCACAACCTCTCTCTTTGGTCTACCAGGACAGTCAGTGACTGGGGCAGAGACGGGTAGAGACAGGGAGATAATTAAGCTCTGAGTTCTTACCAACCCTCAACCTGCTCTTCTTGATTAGAGAGCACCTCCTTCTGCCCAAACATGGGAGTAAATTTAAAGTGAGTACAAGCATAATTTGGGATAGGAGTTAAGAAAATCCTGAAATTCATTTTCTTTATAATGTCACATAGCATAATGGCTAGCAATCTGGGACTCTAATGTCAAGTGGCCAGCAGGGATCAATCCCCAACTTCAGCTATGTTATGAGAACTTGGGGAAATTAATGAAATTTTCTGTACTTCTATTTCCGTATTTGCTTAGTGGGATAATAAAAATATCTCCTTCTGGAGTTCCTGTGTGGAATAAACACATGAGCACGATGAAGTATTAGAACAATGCCTTGAACAAAGAGCACTGTAAATAATGTAGGTCATTATTATTTCACATAAAAGAAAGCTTTAAGGAGATGAATTGTTCCCTAATGGTTGAAATTAGGTTAATCTATTATTCCAACTGGACTATTGCTTCCATGAATGCCAATTTTAAGTTAATCATTACTTGGTTATTTTTTGTTTCTCAAAATCACATATAGTGGATAATTGTATAGCATGTAAATTTTATCTCAGTAAAGCTGTTTTTTAAAAAACCACATGCAAAAACACCTATATTAAAATTAATCTTGAGAATCATGAATTCTAGTGTTTCTTGTTTTCACTAAAACCCACAGTATGAATTATTACTTTACATATCTTCATATACGTCACATATATATAACATCTATATAAGCACAAACACAAATCATATGTCTCTGAAATAAGTATAAAGAACTGCCAGAGTAACTCACAAAATAGTTTCAAATGCTCCAATATGCTGGTTCTTAACCCAGGTTGCCATGAGCATACAGTTGTGTTAAAAATAATTTGTTACCAAGAACTGTTTAAAGTGCCAAAATTTGGATTGCTGTACTTGCTTCAGAACAAACTCGAGAAGAGTGAAGATTATCCATCGACACCACTGCTCGCTCTCCCATCCTAACACTTCTTTCAAAGGGTTTTCTTTAAAGGGTGGGTCTACAATAGGGTGGCAGAAATTGCACCTGATTGCAGAGTCATGGAGAAATAATATTCACCATATGTTGCTGTGCAAAGAAGGCCGAGAACCACCGAACTGTGAAGGTGGTTCCTTGACCTCATCGCAATCTGGGTCCACCCTTTACAATTCATGATGTCTTGCTTCCTGTGTATGAATCCTGGTCCCCAGGAACTGTAAATTTCATCTAGAAAGAAAAATGTTTCTAGGATATCTATTACATGTAACAGCAGAACAACTTTCTATGATACTTACAGGTTCCACAAACTCAAACTTCTTTCTTTCTTGGATCTCCTGAAGCTTACATACATACTCAAGGGACAGTTCATAAAAGTGCTGCCGGTTTTGCTCCACTTGCATATCTGCCTATGTTAAAGTAATAGAGGCTGGTTAAATCAGAGACGGTAAGGAGTGAAACGCTTGACCAGAGGTTGGCAATGCTATAAGCTCTGTGCAAAATATGGCCTGCAGCCTCGTTTTCTACACAAAGTTGTCCTGGAACACAGTCGTGGCTACTGGTTTATAGATCTTCTATAGCCACTTTCCTGCTAGAACAGCCAAACTGAATACTATGGCTGCCACAGGGACCTTAGAGTTTGCAAAAGTATACAGCGTTTACTATCTGACTCTGCAGAAAAAGTCTGCCAACGCTTGCTCTTTATGATGAGATTGGCCCCAAAGGATTAAACACTGAAGGATGCCTCTTCACGGAAAACTCACCCCAACCACAACGGACACCCAAGGTTGAACTATACACATATGATCAAAATCACATAAACATTATTTCCGTTGACAAATCCTGTAAGAATGCAGTCGGCCTGGGAAACTGTAGTCACTTCAGTAGTCATGAGTGAAGGCAGCAGGTGAGGAAGTGGTAGCTATGGTACCATCTCAAGAACCTGGTTCTTAAATACCATACGATCTGGTAATTCCACTTCCGGGTATAACCCAACAAAAGCGTTAATTTGAGAAGACGTGAGCGCGCCTATATTTATGGCAGCATTATCTAGAATGGCCAAGATATGAAAGCAGCCAAGTGTCCACCAACAGATGAGTGGATAAAGAAGATATGCTATATATACAATGGACTACTGCTCAGCCATAAAAACAGGTGAGCTCTTCTCACTTACAACAACATGGATGGACTTAGACGCTGTTAGGCTAAGTGAAGTAAGTCAGACATAGAAAGACAATACCATATGATTTCATGTATATGTGGAATCTAAAAAACAAAGCAAAACAAAATAAACAAAAAGGCAGAAATAGACCCATAAAAACAGAGAACGAAACGACGGCTGCTGGAGGGGAGAGAGGTGAGGAGGATGGGCAAAACGTGTGAAGGAGAGAGAAGGTACAGGCTTCCAGTTGCGGAATGAGTAAGTCACGAGGATGAAAGGTACAGCATAGGGGATATAGTCAACAGCACCGTAACAGTGTTGTTTGGTGGCAGATGGTAGCTACATCTATGGTGGACACAGCAAAATGTATAGAGCTGTCAAAGAACTATGTTGTGCCTGAAACTAATGTAAAATTGTATGTCAACTGTACTTCAATCAAAGAAAAAAGAAAAGAGCCTGGTTCTCAAAAGTTGGGCCAGAGCTTGAAGCCCATCTGTAGGCAGTCAGGCTGTTAAGTCCTCAAAATGTCTCATCCTCTGGGAGTAAACAGGCACCAGATGGTCAGGAGACTGTTCAAAAAAAAAAAAAAGTTCCAGCTTATCTGGTCTAACTAGAAGGGCACTATGGGAGGAGCAGGATTCCATGGAGGAAGAGCAGGGAAAGAATGGCCAGCCTAGAAACCATTCTTACAAGGCATCACATAATATATTTCTTAATTTGGCCAATTTTACTTTTAAAGGTATTTATCTAGACATTTCTCCAAAGAAAATATATAAATGGCAAGAAGCACCTGAAAAGATGCTCAACATAACTAATCATTACAGAAATACAAATGCAAGATAACACCTCATGCCTATCAAAACAACAACAAAACTATTAAAAAAAAAAAAAAGAAAGAAAGAGAGAAACAGGGGCACCTGGGTGGCTCAGTCAGTTAAGCATCCAACTTCGGATG
Organism: Panthera pardus; assembly: GCF_024362965.1. NCBI lineage: Eukaryota > Metazoa > Chordata > Mammalia > Carnivora > Felidae > Panthera > Panthera pardus. The sequence goes on from NW_026526688.1 coordinate 79,413,791, forward strand.
AGATCACGATCTCATGGTTCATGAGTTCGAGTCCCGCGTCAGGCTCTGTGCTGACAACTCAAGAGCCTGGAGCCTGCTTCAGATCCTGTGGCTCCCCCTCTCTCTGCCCCTTCCCTGCGTGCGCGCTCTCTCTCTCTCCCTCTCTCTCTCTCTCTCAAAAATAAATAATAAAACATTAAAAACATTAAAACAAAACAAGTGTTGATGGGGATATGGAGAAACTGAAACCCTATGCACTGTTGGTGGAAATGTAAAATGATGAAGCTACTCTGGAAAACAGCATAGCAGTTCTCCAAAAAAATTAAAACCAGAATTATCACGTGACCTAGCAATTCCATTTCTTGGTATATACTCATAAAAACTGAAAACAGGGACTCGAAAAGATTTATCTAACCAGGTTCATAGCAACATTATTTTCAACAGCTAAAAGGCAACAGCAAGCAAAGTAGCCACTGACAGATACATGGATAAACAAAATGTGATATATATACATATACAGTAGAATATTATTCAGCCTCGGAAAGGAAGGAAATTCTGACACGTGCTACAACATGGATGAACCTTGAAAGCATTATGGTAAGTGAATAAGCAAGTCACAAAAGGACAGATACTCTATGATTCCACTTTTATAAGCTACCTAGAACCAACACAGAAAGTGGAAGGGTGGTTGTAAGGAGATAGGGGTAGGGAGCTGGGGAAGTATTATTCAATGGGCACAGAGTTTCAGTATTAAGAGATGACAAGAGCTCTAGATGTGAAGGTAGCAGTGGTCGCACAACCATGTGAATGTATTTAATGCCACTGAACTGTGCCCTTGAAAATCATTAAGTGCGTATATTTTATGGTATGGAAATGTGACAACAATCTTTTTCATCTTGGAGGGAAAAAGTATCTATCATGGCAAAAAAATTTTTTTAGCATGAAATGAATTTTCGAGTAGAATGTTATATGAGTGTTATGTTACTAAGCTACTAAGCTAAAATGAGAATTTCTACTTAATACTCATCAAAATCATCTTTTTTATGCCTCGAATAACCAGAGTTTGAAAGTTCAGCCACCAGTAGCTAGCAGACACAACTCTGGGGCGGGGGCGGGGGCGGGGGGGAGAGGGATGCAATTTTGTTTTGTATTTAATAAAATGAAGATGTGAAGAGTTCCAGGTAGATTCCTCATGTTTGGTTACTGGGAAACGTCCTTCAAGAAAATTACACAAGGATCAGACTTAGCCAAGTAGGCTCTTTATTTCAGCAGATTTTCTCACCTGGTTGTCTGTACTATTCCAATCACCGTGGCATTCATTGATGGTCAACCTCTATACACACCCCTACTATTCTGGTTATCCGTAACCACTATGCCACGCACTGTGTGATTAGATCACCAAAATCCCCAGGGTTGCCCATAACCTGTCATTTACAACAATGCCAAGGGCACCCTAATGATATGGAGCAGCACAGTCCTTTAGAGCCTGACTCAAATCTGGAAGGCAATCACTATATGTGGAATAAAGCACAAAGCTTCCAAAACCTTTGGAATTTCCTGAGAGATGGGAATATCTTTTGCCATACATAAAGAGCCTCTCCGGAGTTTATGCCACTGAGATGACTTATGGTGGGGCCTCTAGATAGCACCAGAAAGACTAAATGATCAGAGGGCTAGAACTTTCAGTCCCACCTACTGACCTCTGGCAAAGAACTTAGGAAGTTCTGTAAAAATGCTTGAACTTCAAGGTCTGTGAGCACATGCATGTGCCTGGAGAGTAATACACCCCAGTTCCATGGGGACAGAAGTTTCTATGCTTGGGACCCTTCCAGACCCCACGGTGTGTACCCTTTCATCTAGCTAGTTATCTCAATCTTTTATACTATTCTTTACGATAAATTGGTTAAGTAAATGTTTTATCTCAGTTCTGTGAGCCACTCAGGAAATGAATCAAACCCAAGGAGGGGGACATAGGAACATCTAATTTATAGCAAGTAGATCAGAAGCACAGGTAACACCTTGATTTGCAACTGGTATCTTAAAAAGGGACAGTGCTCTGGACTAAGCCCTTAACCCCCTGGGCTGATGCCGTCTCAGGTAGATAGTGTCAGTAGTGAGCTTATTGCTGGGCAGTGTAGGAAAACACACATTCAGACTGTACTTTTTACTGTATCAAGCAAAAGTGACATTTTTAACAATTCCAATTTGACCATCACCCAATTTCTGGCCATTCCTTCTATATGTATTTGTAACAAGAACAGACCATTCTCTTGCAAAGTTATTCACAAGATCTACTCCTCCAGTCACATATACTGAAATATAATCAATTGACCGACTGCTTAAAAAACAAAAATATACTTCAAAAATTAACAGAAATAGATTTTTCTCAAATGTCTGATACTTGTTCTAGTGTAAATATTAATTATAATTTAGGGATGGGGATGGAAGTAGAAGGTATTGTGCTCAATAAACACAGAACTACAGCTAATGTCCTAACAAAATTACCAAAATAGCCAGCCTGGTGTTTGCAACAATCGTGTCCTGTTACTTTCATTTGAGACAAAGAGAAAGAATAAATGATGCAAGTTTCTATGCCTTTGTTCAGTACCACTCTCAGCAAACTTTATAAACCTCTTGAGCACCTCAACTCAGTTCACTAAAGATTAGCAATACATAAGCCAATGCCAAAAGCAACGAAAATCCAAATCTAACCTTTTTCTTTTAAAGAGCATCCCCCCCAAAAAAGGCCTTCACGTTTGCAAGAGAAAGCTGTTTCAAGTGGGAGTTTCTATGTTTGTAAAGAGTAAATAGCAAGATAGGGCAGAATGTACAGTTTAAATGAAACTAAAATGATTCATCTTGAGGGTCTCTTCAAATTGCTGATCTGGAGTCTAATTATCTTTGGAAATGATCAAATGGATGGAGCCCTAGCTCACTATGCAAGCAACTTCATCCTTCTTCATTCAGTATTTAGTGCCTACTCCCTGACTAGTACTATTCTAGGTGTAAAGGACAGACTACTGAATAAAACAATGTCGCTGCCTTCAAGGAGCTTACAAGATAGTGCAAGAAGCCATGTAACAACCAAATATTTAGTATGTCAAATGTTTGTAAGAGTATGAAAAAATCAAAGCAGCATAAGGGGGACACTTTAAATAAGACGGTGGGGGACTTCTCTAGTAAGGTGAACTCTGAGCGGAGAGTACGTGGAGGAGTGAGGCATACAGGTCTGGGCTGGAAACGTATCAGGCAGTAGGAGAACAAAAAAGCAATGGCCCTGAGCGCAGAGGATGCTTGACCCAATGCAGCCAGAGCAAAGCAGCCCGTGTGGGTGCGAGGACAGGAGGGTGGGCCCTGGGCCTCCAAAGATAGCTATTGTGGGGGGTCTGGGGAGGACCAGCAACATCAAGGCTCACCCTGCTTGCTGTATAGAAAATAAACTGTAGAAACATCTTGGTGGAAACAGGGAGACCAATTAAGAGGGCTTTGCAGTAATCCATGTGAGAGATGCCAGCTGCATGGGCCAGGGTGAGATGGGGCCCGGGGTGGGGGGGTGGCGGGGGGAGTAGAAGTGGCCATATTCTGAGAATATCCGGAAGCTACAGACAATATATGCCAACAGACTGGATGTAGGGTAAGAGAGTAAGGGCCAAGGATGGCCATAAAGATTTTGCCTAAGCAACGGCTTGAATAAGATACCTAATTAGCCAGTGAAGACGGAAATTTACTTACAGCATGAAATTCCCTTCAGGATCTCTGAAAAGAGAGATAATGGGAAAAGACAGGTAGAATGCTGCTGGCATTAGGAGAGTCTATGAAAACAACAGCTGTAATTTCAAAATGGGCAGAGGGAGCATATGGAACAACTGTATGGTTTTCTACACAATGTGGAACGAGGAGAGACTGGAGCCCTACCTACCTACAGTATTGTAGTGAGGATTAAATGGTATAAAAGCTCCTTTCTCTTTTATAAACTTCCAAACGCCATCCAAATGTCAAAGTTATTAAAGAGGAAAAAGTAAATGTGACATGTGGGGAATGTCAAAATGACCACACACACACATAGTGTGCAACTAAATATCTGACATTTAAATATAAACCAGCTTTATACTAGAGCCAATGTTATTAGCGTCATTTTGATGATACTTCAGTAAAAGTATGTTATAATGCTATATTATGCCCAGATTCCTTAGGTGTTTAAAAATAAACAAATAAGAAAAAAAAAATCACACTGTTGTGGGATGAGTCAAGATCCCAACAGCTGCAAAACAGCATTATTTTTAATGAAAACATATGTTCCAAATTGCAAACCACTGAGTTTCCATTCAAGTGTGTGAGTGAGAAAACACAAGTGCCAGGGAATTTAGAAAAGAGAAAGACAGACAAAATGAGAGATAAGATATAAATTCCTTTCTCCTTACACATGGCTCCCTCCAAAAAAAAAAAAAAAAAAAAGTCTATTACCACAAGTAAAGCAGACGCTCTCTTTCCAATGAAGCTGAACTTCCTGAATCTTCAGCATTACATAAGATTAATGCTGTCTTCACATAAAAACAAAATGGTAGATGAGCTTATTAAATTCATTTCTTCACAGTCTTGAAAGCCAATTAATGAATCTATTCCCCCAAAAATAATATACCCGTTCTTCAGTAACGCTGGATAAAATTGTTCCCGTGAAAATATACTCAGAATCAAAAATGTTAATACTATGAATCTATACTGAATTAATCACTGTAAGATGTATTCATTATTTTGCATCTTGTTCCACAAGAACTTTTTTTTCCCCTTAATTCATGGCATTACCTCTTCGTTTTTTTTTCATCCCTAGATGAAAAGTTCACAAAAGAAAAGCACACTTTAAATGGAAAAGACATGCACTGCTCATTGAATTTAGGAACAAATTAACAGAAAAATAAAAACAATACCTCTTGTAAGTGTGAGTCTTTCTTTTTGGCTGATAAATTCAAATGCTTATCAATTAGACTATAGTTCTTTTCTGTTTCTTTGTCAAACTTCTTTTTTTCTTCCTACAAGTCAGAAAACACAGACAACTACGATTAAACAGGAGGGAAAATGTATGCGCAAAGTTTATCTACTAGGAAGCTCAAGATATGAATAGTATCTAAAAATAAATAAAGTACCACTGAGTGTGAGGAAGCTATCTGAAAAATCTATCTGTACTCATGCCACTGCTTACGAATCATCAAAGCAGCGTTAGGATTAAAGAGTCACTCATCTTTTCTTTTTTTTCCTTTAATGGGCTTTTTACCAAGCACATTAGTTTTCAACTCTTCATACTTAGTGCTTAGAATTAATACCATGTCACTTGTCCCTCATTAAAAGAAATAATAATAAAAAAGAACACAGGGTTAAAACAGCAAACTTGTGCAGATTTTGGCATAGAAATGGGATTCTTTTAAAACTGAGTAAATTTTAGTCTACATAAAAAAAGGAAGCATCATCACAATTGGGGGGAAAATCTTGGGAAAGATTTTAATTGTCCAGTGTGAATATAACAATAAGACCCTCTGATCAGAAACATCATCTCCTTTCCCAAACTTTCCCAGTGATTTCTGTAACACTATTCAGAATATGTATCAATTAGATCAGTCTACAGGGCATAAGGTAAACACTGACACCTTTGTACTGAGACTCTGTGATTAGCATTACAAACATTTCTCAGGTACTGCCTAGAACCAGCATTTGCTTCCTTTGTCGATAGAAGCTTTTTGAGAAAACAAGTATCCTAATGGTTAAATACAGAAAAGATAGACGATCTCCTCTGCCAATTTAAGTGGATTTTTAATAAACATTTCTGAGCACCAACGAGAGCACACTATGTCCTCATGCCCTCAAAATGTTTCCATTAACTTCAAACTCTCCCTAACTCTCCAAGGGCTCCTGGAAAGGAACATTCTCTTCCCTATTTTCCAACTTCTATTTTCTAAAGCAAAAACGAACATTTCCCATCTTTTCTGATATGATCTTTTTCTTATTAGGCAAAGAGACTGAACAAAGCACGTGAGAAGTCTGTTTCTTCACATTTGTCATTATTTTTTCAGGACATGGGACTACAAAAACTGTGGGAACCTAGGACAGAGCCTCTGCTGGCTCATCCCACACGGAGGGAAGACAGTCTCAAGAACGGATGTTTCTTCCCATTTCTATTCCAAGTTGAATTACAAATTAGCTACACAACTTTGAAAAAAAATTCACAACACAGAACTTTAGTTTTCTTACTGAAGAAGTCAGGGGATTTTTTTTTTTGTACTTGCTCATTTTTAGATCCAATCCTAAAATTCTGTGACCCTATGGATCACCTACGTGTGACAACAGTCACACTTTTGTTGACACAGAAGCACTTTTTCTTTATGCTCTCTAGGTTTCATTTACAGCTATTTAAAAAAAAAAGTTTAAGGCATGAATACAGTTACTCTCTTTTCTGCTTTTTATTACTACAGTTTTCATCAACTATTTTGGTGACTCACAGAAAAATAAAGTAAAACAAACATATGGCCACTGTTTCAGAATCTCCACTATTTTAACAAGCTGATATGGTAGAATGCATGCTGGATCTGGTGTGAGAAAACCAGCTCTCATCCTGGCTACTTAGGACTGTGACTGCACCAGCCTCACAGTGTTCTCTGAGCATGTTTCTCACGTTCAAACAAAACAGGAAGAGAAGGCATTCCGCTGCATTCACCACATGGTTACCGCAAGGCAGGATCGTGTAGTAAAAAATGCTCCCTAGTGCAGATTCGTACTTACCAGGAACACTGAAAATATTTTTACGCATTTGATTTCATCAGAATCACAGAACAGGACAAAGGAAGCAGTGATGCTAAAAAGAGCAGTCAAAACACCCGGCACACTCAGCAGCAGTGGGGTTTGTAAGTTAACACGTGGGTAAAGTTGAGAATGAAAGAAAGCGGGGGTATCAAAGGCTTTATGCAGAAAGAATTCAGCCAAGAAAGAACATTCCACCCACCAACGAGAGTGGAAATGCATTCGTCCACATGTGGTATGGCGTTATACAAATGCTGCTGTGTTTTGTTTTTAAATCTTAAGACCTAAATAAAATTATTTCTTCTTGCATTTGTTCTCAGTGCCATTACAGGGCAGTATTGTTTCTTTGTGCTCATATGGCTTTTGTGTTACACATGGGAGTATAGGCTAGTATACAAGCCATGTCATCTGATTTTTCTGGAACAGCTGAAAAACCCAGTGATTTTTAAATAGTGGCTACCGGGCACCTGGGTGATTCAGTCGGCTGAGCATCTGACTTCGGCTCAGGGCATGATCTCATCAGTTGATGAGTTCAAGCCTTGCATTGGGCTCTGTGCTGACAGCTCAGAGCATGGAGCCTGCTTCAGATTCTATGTCTCCCTCTCTCTCTGCCCCTCCCCTGCTCATGCTCTCTCTCTGTCTCAAAAATAAACAAACATTAAAAAAAATAAAATAGTGGCAATCGGTTTTTTTTTTTTTTTTTTACATTTTAACATGAGTAAGACAAACAAAATTATGTTTACAGGTTAACTATGATTCACTGAAAGTCAGCTTGTAATTGGTTACAAAACCTATGCCCATGCCCCACGACCCCCTCAACCCCCCCCCCCCCAAAAAAAAGTAAAGAACAGTTATTACTTAAAATAGTGTAACCAGGGCACCTGAGTGGCTCAGTGGGTTAAGCAGCCGACTTCAGCTCAGGTCATGATCTCATGGTCCATGAGTTCAAGCCCCGCATCGGGCTCTGTGCTGACCGCTCAAGGCTGGGAGCCTGCTTCAGATTCTGTCTCCCAATCTCTCTGCCCCTTCCCCACTCATATTCATTCTCTCTCTCTCTCTCTCTCTCTCTCAAAACTGAATAAACATTAAAAAAAAAAAACAACAGTGAAACCAAATAAGGTGTATGCTGTATAAATGGTAAAGGGAATTCAGAAACCTAAGAAACAAAACTTAATATTTTAAATATATTAGAAGTAAACATACTTTTTAAGGTTGTATCATAAATCACTGGATAAAAAATATTATTCAACTAATGGTGTTGGTATAATTAGTTAACTACTTGGAAATAGAGAACTATGTCTCATATCAAAATTAATTCCAGATGGATTGAAAGAGTCACGAGTAAAAAATGAAGCCGTAAAAAAGAACAGTTTCATCAGATCTCACAACAGACAATACTTTTTAAGCAAAAAAGAAATGGAAGAAGCCATGAGAACTTCTAAATATCAAAAAATACACAACAGACAAGCTAAAAGACCAACGACAAAGCAGGGAGAAGATGCAATTAATATATAAGAAAAGAAGTAAATACTCCTAATACGTAAAAACACTCTTAAGATTAACCAATTTTCTGCTAAAATCACATATTAGTATTTCCATGGAAAAATGAATAAGGAATATATAAAGAATTCACAAGAGCTTGAGATTGTGAATTGTCCACATTTCTTTAGAGCATTAGAATTTGCTTTGGAAAAAGGGGGGAACTTTTTAAAGTTACCAGGTAACTTTTTAAAAATGTTTTGGTTATTTTACAAACTTCCTGGGATGAGGAAATGAAAGAGCTTATTTTACAACGATAAACATTAAAATAATAAGGCGTAACTAGTTTGGAGAACTAAATACTTTCTTAGAGATTCCAACTCTTCCTCCCTTATTTAAGTAAGGAGATGGGGGTGGGGTGAGGGGGGGGGGAATACCACCCATGCAAGAAACAAGACTCATATTACACATATACTTGGCAGGAACACCTTTTAAACTGCAATCCTGATGTCCAAGCCTGATACCCAATTGTTCTGTAATCTCTGTTCTTACCCTCCCCTGGTCTACCAACATCCTGCAAGCCCAGATAAAAATGCCATCTCATCCATGAAGCGCCCCCTTACCACTCAATGGTGGTGAAAACAGCACACCCTCCCTTAACTTCTGCACCAAATGTCACCTCTCCCTGTTTGACAACTCACTTGCCTTATCCAACCTCACTCTCCCCCTTTCTCTAAGTCCCTGCAGCCTACCCAAAGAAATGAGAATTCAGCTTTCCCTCCCCCACAGAATCCAGCACCTAACTCCACACCCAGGAGACATCTGTCAGAGGATGAGAGAAGGAAGCCTGTGGCTGCAGTGGCACCAAAAATGACAAAGTTGATGGATACCCTGAGCTACTGTGCAGGGTCACCTATCCATCATCTTCGCACTACCTGGCCAGGAGGGTCATAAGCCACGGTACTCTGGCATGTCACCTCTGAAGCTTGCAGCATCCAGAGAGTAGACAAAAACCTGAGCGGTTCTTGTTTGGCAAGTTGACACAGAGCAAGCCATAAATGGGATAATAAGATAAACTGCAACCATGTAGGCCAGGCCCCACTCGAGGCATGGGAAATACACTATCAAGTTCATTTAATCCTCACAAAAACCTTCTGAGACAGGGGTCATTAGCCTCATTGTAAAGATCAGCAAATTGAGAGCTGGAGACCATGAATGCCCGAATCCACACAGCTAGCTTACAGGCAGAAATGGGATTCAAACAAGAAGGAATCAGGTCTTCCTGAAAGACTTTCCTGGCACTCCAAGTTGAGACAATAGGGCATGTTCCAGAGCACCTATGCTTACCTCAATTATAGCACTTTTTAGTGTTTTGTTTTGTTTTGGTTTGTTTTGTTTTGTTTTGCATCTCCCCCACACTCAGAGTTGACCATGTCTTGAAGGCCAACTAGTGTTTTAATTCATAGTTGTATACTGGGACTCTTCCCTTATGATAGGTGCTGGTAAGTGTTTTATGACTAAAATGAAAAAAAATGTAATTAAGTCAACATTTTTTTCTGCTTTGTCAAACATAATTTGAGAAATTATTTAAGTAGATTTGCTTTTCACTCATATTCACTCACTGCAGTCATTTACAGAATCTCAGGAAGTCAACTTTTATTAAATATTTAGTCATTAGATATAATCTTGGAAAGAAATATAAAAGAAATTTGGCACAAGGGTCTCTGAAAGGCTGAGGCTGTAAGTTATAATATATGAAATGAACATCTTTTTCAACCCTTCTGGTTACATTTTTTTATTCCAGTGAATAAAATAGTAATTGGCTCTTTCAGACTAGCATTTGAGTTGGCTCGATTATCAATAGTTTAGTTGCATCTGTTTGATATTTGCATGCATGCTGCCACCTGCATGAGGCCACATTTTCATTACTGGATTGTTCCAATATCTACAAGAGAAATCTTAAATTCTCCAATGTAAGTCATAGCAAGTTGGGGTAATTCTTACAGAGTTTACACAACGGCCTACTAGGCCCCTATGTCATTCAGGGCCCATACTAGTTTCCTAATTTGACTAAGTGGCTAATTCGACACATAATGAGCAATGGCTCTGGATAAAGTGTTGTGCAGACACTAGGGTAAGTGACAAGCCCCTGGGGAAAGGAAAGAGCTGCAGAGGAAGTAAAAGCTGAGTGAGGCTGTGAAGGGAACTCTGAACAGGAACCTCATGTGACACAGCACAGAAGGACCTGTGTCCTGCGACGGAAAATGTAATTTTTCCAACAGACAGGAGAACCCGGCAAGCATGGAAGAAAATCAGCAGAACCTCCAAGAACCAAGGAATGAGCCCAAACCAAACACATATGATGGAAGGAGAACAAATCCATATGGAGGCCAACAGTAGAAAAGAATAGCTCAGGGCTTTTAAAAAATCCAGCTTGCAAAAACCTAGCAGTTCAGACATATTAAAACCACCAATTAAAGACGTCACTGAGATTCCGGAAACCCGAGAAACTAAGAGTGAACAGAACGGAAACAGCTCCAGTTGAAAGGCAGAGGGTAGGACACACCAGGTGGGGAAGGAGAAGAGAAAGAGAAGATCCACATTCTAACAAGGAGATCTGAAACATTCTGCTGTGGTCAACTTTTAAAGGCTTTTTTTTTTTTTTTTTAATCCCCACATAAAAACTGCTTTTTTAAAAAGACCTTTAACTTACATAAAGTTATTTTTAAGTGTCCCAATTAACGAGTGAATAAAAATATAGGTTTGTCAAAACATGATGAAATATTCAAGAAGTACAGATGTAGAAAACCAAGGATCCAGATTACAAACCTTTATACAAACCCTCTTCTAGAATTATCAGTGGAATAGGTTATTTATCAGATACTTTATATATTAAGACAAGAGTGGAGGCCGGTAGTAAAGAAAGCACAGCCTTTTTCTCTTCAACACAGAACAATCTAGATTTAAACACTGAACGTCTAGAGACAGATGCTTACATAGCACACTATATAACCTAGAACATCACCATTCTCTACTCTTTAACATATAAAACTTTGAGTAAAAAAGGCCTTCTCCCTGTGACCCACAAGGACTTGCCTCCTCAAATAGTATCCATAGTATGACAGCCAACACACATACTGTACTGAACAAGAACATATGATAAATCCTTCACAAACTTAAAGACAGTGAACAATGAAGGAATAAAAAAAAAAGGGGGACTTCAGGATGGAATCTGGCCATGAAACAACTCAAGGCATAGACTAAAATTATTAAAATAACTTCTTTTAACATGGCAAGCTATTCTGCAAGGTGCTTGCTGGATATATACTCTGAACAAGTACAACATTAGAAACAGGAAAAGTTTTAGAGGGAGAAGGAGTCAGTCAATAGAAAATACAAGGTTAGAAATGTATAAAAACTCAGTAGGGGGGCACGTGGCTGGCTCAGTTGCTAGAACATAGTCTATCAGGGCTGTGAGGTCAAGTCCCACATTGGGCATGGAGCCTACTTAAAAACAAACAAACAAAAAACAGTAGGGGGGATGGCAAATAAAAAAGAAAATATATTAAGTCATATTCATTTCCCATTTCCATAATATAATCCTCACTCACCACCACCATCATCCAATTAATAAGAAACGGACACTGTTTACATTCAGTACCTGCTAATGAAGTGTTAGAAAACAAACAGTCAAGGTGTTCGAGCTTTAAAACAGCCTAAAGAAGACAAGATCAGAGAAAACAGAATCATAAAATACAAAGTAGAGCAGTCAAATCCTCAAATCTCTCATTTTACAGATAAGGAACTATAAAGCCAATTATCTGCCCAAGGTCACAGGTGTGAAAGGAGACCTCCAGTGTCCTGCTGCAAATCCAGAAGACACAGTCAGCTTCATGGAACTCAGCAAACAATCCAGGAAGAGGACTTAGAGGGTGCCTGACTAATCTCCTCTGAAAACATAGCCCTTCATTAAAAAGGTAAAATAGTATGCTAAAAGGAAATGTATCTAATATTTTAACAAGTCACAGGAGAAATGATTCTTTAAATAGCAACTAAAAAGCTGGCACTCTTTGGGCCCATCTGTATAGCTACAGTCATTGAAGCCACAGAGTTTATTTGCACAAAACCATTTTAATATTTTGCTTAGGAAGATGAAGAAAAAAAAGCTTCACAACCCCAAGCCACTGGTGCGGAGTGGGGAGAATCCAAATGTAAAAACTCTCTTCCCTACCTAAAAGTGATGTTACTCTCTTCCGGGCCAAGCCAAAAAGAGTCAACACATGATTGGTACTTTTTGTCCCTCAGGTGAATGCACAAAATTCAGGAAAGGTTGGTGGAAATTACTTCTCTGGGATAATTTCAAAGCTCATTAGTATTGGAAGTTGCTAAATAGATCTCAGGCTCCCTGTGGTAAAGTCACCAAGTTGTTCCCAGAAATCCTGGCTACCTTCCAGATCCTTGAGTGCGGGCTGTTGTTCACCCACCTCTGAACCCCCAGCACCTATCTATAACAACACTGGCGCGTTAAGAGAAGCTCAGTAAATCTGTGTTAAATTGAAGGAAATTATGTCCCCAAAACCTAATATTCTCTTCCTAGCTTCAACGGCATCATGGTGTAGCAGCATTTCTAATCTTAAACCCTCACATAATGCTACACTCCTCCATAAAACTGAGGCGTGTGAGGAAATCAGTGTACTCCCCACAGAGGTAAGATGCTTCTATTCCGAGTGCATGTGAGGTCTGGTTAAAGATATTTTCAAACCTCTATGTGGGAAGGTGTAGCCAAAGACTGCTAGAGGTTTTACTATCCCGTCCAGGTGTTTTTGTTTGGTTTACAATTTCATACCCCCCAAGGGGAAAAAGCGCATTTACAACATAAAACAACAGATGGTTTACTCCAGCATCTCCTTCCAAGCCGCCAAATGCGAATCGAGAGGACAGTGAAGCAGCAGAGGGACGTCCATCTTCCACGTACAAGTGTGCTCAAATTAGACACAAACCTTTACGGCTCCAAGTTGCTCTTTTCTGAATTTTTCCAAAGGTTTAATCAGGGTTTCGGTTACACTTAATGCCTAGAGAATGAGAATGATAACAAAAGAACATCGTATTAGGTTTCTAAAGAGGGAAAAAAAAAAAAAAGTCAGTATTTCATTTCCCTCTTCCACCCCACCCAGAAATAAAATGAACAACATATTTTAACTACTTTATCTCACGCTGCCAATGCAACCATCAAATGACTTCTAAATTTATTAACACACTGGATCTCCATAAATATTTTCAGGGAAGAGGAGGTGGGGCAATGTGCCAGGGAAATGTGAAACAGTCCCAACACAGCTCTTTCTTCAGGGAAATAGCAAGCCGGTTGTCTTTAAACAACAAAGGGGTCTATCACATTCATTAACAGAACACTTCTGTTGGAGATTTTTTTTCCCTCCCCCTCCTCAGAAATTTACAAGTCAATTACATTCCTTTACTAGTGATCAGACTACATTATGTAAGGACTCAGTTTGTGGCTACAAATTTACACACTCAGTCTGACTGAAAATTACTCATAAGGATTGAAGGTGTATATGCAAAGCAGAATCCCTGGAGCTCACAACAAAGTAAATACTGGGCATGCTGGCAAACAGTACAGAAGGAGGTCAATGTGGTAGGAGCCATATACACACTCCAACCACTCGTTCTTCTATTGGCTGCTTTGGGGCTTTTCCTTTGAAGACAAGAACATGCAACAAACAATGCTGAAAATGAAAATCACAGGGAATATTTACCTAACAAAAATGCACTGAAGAGTATGCAGGTGAGTAGTGGTCTTCTCACCCTGTATTTCTGGAAGATCAGAAATATCCAGAATAGAAAAGGAAACTTCACAACACTTTACAAGAAAGTGTCATGCCTCTTTTTACACACACACACACACACACACACACACACACACACACAAGGCTTCCAGAAATCCAAGCTTTAAATTACAGAAAAACTAAGTCACTTAGAAAAGTAAAGGATTCTGAATTTAACCAAAAGCTCCTTTGCAAGATTCCATTAGATAAGGATTTCTCCCAAAGAAATCCTCAAAAAATGACTATGCCTACTCAAGATAGGGAATCCTCAAAAAATGACTATGCCTACTCGAGATGCCTAGAGTTCGACCTCTCTTTCCCAGGCCACAAATTAGGTTCCACTCACTCCCACTCTGAGAATTTATAACTTAACTATCAAGGAGCTGGGGCAACAGAGAACTAAAAGAAAGAAGAGCAACAACTAGTCAGGGGAAAAGGATCACTTTCAAAATACTACATCCATTTTATCCTCCCTATGTTGTTGACCATGTGACCTACAACAATGGCAAACCAGAAAGCCCTTTGTCCTAAAGAACAGAGCAGAGACAAAGCACATGCCAGGAATCCCAACTACTCAGAACAATATGGAATGCCTCCAGCAGATATGAGAAGTTCTGCCATACGTTTTTAAAGGGCTCCATCTGACACACAACATCTCACAATAATTTAAGGCGCATTTCTATTAGCACCAGTGTCACTGCCTAGCCTACTCCTTTTCCGAATAAACCTACATATAAGTATATATATAAATACATTCTCCAGGGTGGATGGCCCACTCAAGAAAGAAGTCACCCCAGCATGACAGTGCTGGGAACACAGAGGCTAATAAGTGCTCAACTTCACAGAAGATAGGAGCAGAGATTCAAAATCATGTAAGTCCAAGCTTAACCTTAACCAATGTACAACATTGCAATGAAGTACCAAACAGGACTTCCCCTTTCCAAGCAGTCATCACAATAAACCCTGTATTTCATGAAACAAGTATCTGCTGAGCATTCAGCACCAGGTGCTGGAGACACAACTATGAACAAAGTAAGTACAGTCCCTGCCCTCCTGGAACTTACTGTCTAGCAGGGAAGACATGATGCATACAGGAACATGTAAGAAAACGTGTAGCTGCAAATTCTAGTAATTCCTTCGAATGGTGAACAGAACTAAGGTGAGGAATTTAGTAGAGGATTTATAAGGAAGAAACTACCCAAAGAGAGCTCCATCCAAAAAATGACATTTAATGGCACAAAAACAGACACTCAGATCAATGGAACAGAATAGAGAACCCAGAAATGGACCCACAAACGTATGGCCAACTAATCTTTGACAAAGCAGGAAAGAATGTCCAATGGAATAAAGGCAGTCTCTTCAGCAAGTGGTGCTGGGAAAACTGGACAGTGACATGCAGAAGAATGAACCTGGACCACTTTCTTACACCATACACAAAAATAAACTCAAAATGGATGAAAGACCTAAATGTAAGACAGGAAGCCATCAAAATCCTCGAGGAGAAAGCAGGCAAAAACCTCTTTGATCTTGGCCGCAGCAACTTCTTACTCAACACGTCTCCAGAGGCAAGGGGGAAAAAAGCAAAAATGGGACCTCATCAAAATAAAAACTTCTGCACAGCAAAGGAAACAACAGCAAAACTAAAAGGAAACCAACAGAATGGGAGAAGAAGTTTGGAAATGACATATCAGATAAAGGGTTAGTATCCAAAATTTATAAAGAACTTATCAAACACCACACCCAAAAAACAAATAATGCAGTGAAGAAATGGACAAAAGACATGAATAGACACTTCTCCAAAGAAGACATCCAGATGGCCAACCGACACATGAAAAAATGTTCCACATCACTCATCATCAGGGAAATACAAATCAAAACCACAATGAGATACCACCTTACAACTGTCAGAATGGCTAACATTAACAACTCAGGCAACAACAGATGTTGGCAAGGATGCGGAGAAAGAGGATCTCTTTTGCACTGTTGGTGGGAATGGAAGCTGGTGCAGCCACTCTGGAAAACAGTATGGAGGTTCCTCAAAAAACTAAAAATAGAACTACCCTATGACCCAGCAATTGCACTACTAGGTATTTATCCAAGGGATACAGGTATGCTGTTTGGAAGGGACACATGCACCCCGATGTTTATAGCAGCACTATCAACAACAGCCAAAGTATGGAAAGAGCCCAAATGTCCACTGATGGATGAATGGATAAAGAAGATGTACACACAATGGAGTACACACAATGAAGTATTACTTGGCAATCAAAAAGAATGAAATCTTACCACTTGCAACTACATGGATGGAACTAGAAGGTATTATGCTAAGCAAAATTAGTCAGAGAAAGACAAGCATCATATGACTTCACTCATATGAGGACTTTAAGACACAAAACAGATCAACATAAGGGAAGGGAAGCAAAAATAATATAAAAACAGGGAGGGGGACAAAACATAAGAGACTCTTAAATAGAGAACAGAGGGTTACTGGAGGGGTTGTGGGAGGGGGCTAAATGGGTAAGGGGCATTAAGGAGTAGATACTCCTGAAATCATTGTTGCACTATATACTAATTTAGATGTAAATTTTAAAAATGAGATTAAAAGATGCCAAAAAAAAAAAAAAGGCAGGGAGGAGAAATGACATTTAAGTGCATATATGAAAGATGAGAAGGAATTAGAGGTGCAGAGAGCAAGGGAAATTGTTTTCAGCCTGAACCCAGCAGAGGTAAAGGCTTGAGGTGAGAAATTTGTATATGACAGGAAATAGCAAAAGGCCAGTGTGGCCGGGACATAAAGAACAGAGAAGTAAATGGAAAGACAGGAGTGAAGGCAAGGGACCAGAACATATAGGACCTTGAGAGCCCAGGGAATGAGTTCTTTCATTTTGGGTATGATGTAAGCCATGGAAGGTTTTTAAGCCAGGCACTAACACAATGATTATTTAGATCTTTTAAAGATTACTCTGGATTCTCTGAGAAAAAGAGATTAGAAGTGAGGAAATATGGAAAGAGAGAAACCTGCCAAGAGGCTTCTAGAATGGTACATATAACAGAGGATGGGGGGCTGGAATAAGGTCATGATAACAAAAATAGAGTTTTCAGAGATATCTGCAGATAGAATCAAAATAACTGGTGATGGACTGAATGTGGGAAAGGTGGGTGTTCCCAGGATCACTCCCAGATTTCTGGCATGAACAACTGAATACCAGAAATACTATTTATTGAAATAGGAAAATTATGAGCAAAAGCAGCTAGGAGCAAGCACTAAGGAATTATGCTAAATCTAAGATACTAGGAGACACCCAAAAGATAGTAAAACATCTAAATGCCCACGTGAAGAATCCTGAAAAGATGGTTCCAAATTTCTAAGGTGGGAGGAGATGAGATGGTGCCCATGCATGGGTGTTGACCTGTCACAGGAGGAGGGATCTGTCCCTCCCGTGTAATAACAAGTAAGAACACAAGTACTGTATCAATACAAATGAGTGTGAAGATCTCATGAAGAGAGGCTGGGAGTTGCTACCTGATGGTTATTTTTTCCATGAAATACAAGGCAAGATCACGTACAAGAGAGGTTGAGCACGGGAAAAAGTTTGAATAGTGAGGAGAATGAAGGAAAATATCATTACAAACCGTGAGCAGAGCACTTCCTAGAGAAACATGAACATTACTAGGCAGGGCTACAGGCCATTTGAAATAACTGAGCAGCAGTTTGGGAAGACATCCATCTGCCTTGCTGTGCGATTTTCTCTAGCAATGCAGGGAGTGAGTGAGCAGTTAGGTTTAACCAAGGTAAGAGTATTTCCAGGACATGTGAACATATCAGCATAGTACTGATGTGGTGTGCACAGCACAGGCAAGTTGCACAGGTGAGGGAGCTGACTGGGTAAAAGAGATTTCTGGAAGGGGATAAAACAGAGCCCGAAATAGGACATACGAGTTCTCCAGGCAAAGAGTAAGGATACACTTGATCTCAGCCAAAAGGCCAAGAAGCGATGTCAAAGAGTAAGGATAAAGGGGAGAGGAAAACAGCAATTTCAGGGCATACACCTGCAAGCAATTCAGTGTCACTAATGCAGCTGAAAATCAGCAGAGGAGGCTGAAGAGATCCAATGGGCCCCAGGAGCCATCAGAATAGGATCTAGGAAATGTTCAGTAAATGCTAGATACAGGCATTAATAACACAGACACAGAAAGGCCTTTTAAAATGCAAGTCCTAAAAGTTCATCGTGTGGCGTAAACACCATCCTTTACAAAAGGGGGCCCACAAAGACTACACACAAGTAATTTTAGGTCATTAAATGTGTCCTTCACTTGGATAATTAACGTGATGCAGCATGTCTGACTCCCAAGGTCTAACTCTTTTTCCCAAGGAAAACAGTATGAGAGATTTCTTACTGTTTGCAAGTTAACAAGCAAATTTCCAGAATAAGAAAGGAGTTGCTGTCTTATCACTATGTCCAACTCTTTCATAAAACTTTTTTGATTAAAAAAAACTTTAATTTAAAATTCATTACCAATTTTTTCTTTTAAAATCTGGTTATGTACCTTCTGAACTGAGCCTTAAGCATTCTATTCAATAAACAAAACAAGAGGAGCTACTCAACGTTTCAGTAAGGCACTGGTGGTTGAGCAAGAAGGATTGTTTTCTTCTTCCTCTCAAAATAGACTAGACACTCCATGGAATCTCTCAGTTCCTTTTAAAAATTTCACAGAAGTATTATATAATATTTGTTAGGAATAAGTGTTACTGAAATGTTCTAATGCCAAAACATGATTCTTCCCCAGAGACAAATGAATACCAAATCAAGGATGGCTCCTAAACCCTAAAGAAAATTTCTGGTGGTAACAGTTCCCCAATTTAAAAGAGACAGCTGAAAGTAATACTATGGAGAAAAGCTTTCAAATACTAATACAGTAGAAATCAGGTAATTTAAAGAGAGAAAGAAAAAGCAAATAGAGAATGTGATTTTATATTCCACCTATAAGATTATGTAACCATATTAGTCCCCATAAAATACTTGAACTAGCCACAATAAGAAATCAGAAAAGGCTTTGACTAATGAGCCTTGAAAAGGGTTTTGGATAGTCTTGCTTAGAAACAGAATGCATCTACATGAATATAAAATGTGTTGATTTACCAGATGCTTTCACCTTAGGGCAGGAGTCAGCCAACTTTTTATATAAAAGGCTGGGTAGTAAATACTTTAGGCTTTGCAGTCATATAGCCTCAGTTGCAACTACCCAACTCTTCCATTGTAGCCCAAAAGCAGTCATAAACAGTATATAAGTGAATGAGCACAGCTGTATTCCAGCAAAAATGTATTTACAAATACAGGAGGTGAGGTGGGCGTGGTCCATGGCTGGCTCAACTCTGCCTGAGAGAATCATCCTGAGTACATCCCAAGATGTTCTACTTACTCTTCTCTGGTTGCATATTTCTTTTCTTTTCTTCTTTTTTTTCTTTCTTTCTTTTTTTTTTCTTTTTAAGTAGGCTTCACTCCCAGTGCAGAGCCCAATGCAGGGCCTGAATTCAGGAACCTGAGATCAAGATCTGAGCTGAGATCAGGAGTCGAACTTTTAACCAACAGAACCACCCAGGCGCCCCAGTGTATATTTTAATATACATTTACTATATTTGCAGGGGAACAAAATTTGGGAGGAAAGGTTGAATGTTGCATGAGAGAATCATAGTTCAAGTAGCTGTCCAGCTGAAAAGAGGGATTTACAACTGAGGTTATAGATTTGCATGGGATAAGTAAGCCAGTGGGTTTCAGCGTTGAAAAGCAACTGTGCAAGCATTAAAAAAAAAAAAAAAAAAAACTATCTTAACAATTTATATGAATTTATAGCGGGCTTTAATAAGGGCTTTAGTCCCTAAAAATGAGTTAACTGAATGTTCAGCATGAGTCAAAAGAGTCCTAAGTTGCCCTAGAAAAGAATGAACTCATACATTGGCTATGTACAAACCAAACAAGCCAATCATTCAACGGTGTCCCGTGAGATCAGAATCTATCTCAATAGTATGGATATTGCATTTTTAAAAAAGACATTTTCTAACTGGGGTAAAGCAAGAATGTGCCCAGAATGCTAAAACAATGTAGGAGGAACAAGAAAACCAGAGGCATTCAATAGAATTGGGGAGGAAGAGAATATTTAGAGGAAACATGAAAGCTGCCTATAAACATTTAAACAGATGCTAAGTGAAAGAAGGAAAAAAGCATTCTGATTTGCTTAAAGAAGACAAAATCAGGTCTAATGGGAAGAAGCTGTAATGCAGATTTGGGGTTTGCTCCCAAGGGGAGCTCAGTAAGACCTGCATGGACCAGGCAAAGTCTGACCTCTAGCTCCTTTCCCATCAACAAGTACAATCTAGGTGACCAATGCCCAGGGACACTCTATCACAGAGGCCTGCAGGAGGAAAAGCTGGCCTAGGAGACCTCTGGGGTCTCATCCAGCTCTAGGATTCTATGTGAGGTGGGAGAAGCAGAAATGCAAGCCACATTTCAGTGTTGAATGGCAAATCACAGAATCCATTAAAACTTCACAATTCAAGTAAAAGAATGACACTATTTTATAACAGCCTGGGGGATTAAAATATTTCCAACTAGTCAGGTCTGACTGAAATCCCTTTCATTAGACATCTGGATGTGAGAACTTCAATGGCTAAAAGGAAAACAGAAGGTAAGGTGATATCTCTGCCTGCCCCCACAGTTCAAGCAGTAGCTGAGAAATCTGTTGGCAATGACAGCTACCCAGCAGACCATCAGACTCTACTTTGGGCTGGGGAAGAACCTCTGCTGCTGTTTTAAGGCTGCCCATTTGAGGGCAGGCTAAGTTCTGATGTTCTAATTCTAAAGAAAATGGGGCTTGGGGTTAGAAACCCATATTCAGTAAAAAGGTAAAACTACATTCTATGAGATCTTTAAGAGTTTTTTAAAGTCTCAATCTAAATAATACAGTGAATATGTCAGTGTAAGTACTAAACCACGCCCTTCTGATCACTTAGTACTAACAAGGATAGACTGAGTCTAATGAAACAGAAGGAATTATGTCTGTTCCCCATGGCCCTTGTTATTTTAAGCCTAGATTCCAAGTGTTCTTGACCCCAGAGGAATGCATAATCTGAGAGCAAAGGAGAATTTCCACTATTTTCTCCCATGACCTTCCAGATACTTCCCATTTCATTAGACTAAATGGAAAACTCTACTTTCCAACTCCAATATCAAGAATAGCAGCAAAGATACATCACAGAACATGTTTCTTACTTTTTCTTGAAACAGAACCTCAGGATATAACACTATATATATGATATATATATCATATATATATGATATATATAAAATTATATTTATATTTCTGAACATAAGAAATATTTTTCCCAAAATTGTCAGAGGGACTTAACCCTACATAAGAATTCTCAGAGTCTCCTTAAGGAGTGTGCTTTCCATTATTTTGATCAACAAAGGACTGTTTGAGGAAACAGTCCTCAGCCTGAAACAGCCCCCATCACACCTAGTTTCAGATACTTGCAGTTTACAAAGAGTTCTGGGTTACAAAAACAAGTGGAAGCTAAGAAATTTAAGAGCTTTAGTTATTCTGGAGAAAACCTCAAATTCTAAGTGTTTGGTGTTTTTATAAAGATCACTTTAAAAGAAACAAGGCAGTAGTTAATAGTAAGTCATGAAAATACATCTGTCTTATAAAATCTGTAAAAGATATCGTCCAAATGTGCTACACATGGGTATCTGTAGCTTGAGATAAAATATTGAAAGAAAGCAGCAGAAAGAGATTTTTCAAAGGTGCTGTATCAGAAAGAATTCAGACAGATGTGGCCATGACATACTCTGGAAAGTTGTGCCAAAAGATTCAGAATGTCTCAGTGATAAACATACTAATGTAAAAGTCGTCAAGACTTGGAATAACTTTTTTATGAAATAAGTGGGGGAAATTTTTCCAAAGTATACATTAATCATTTGATTTTAAAATATAGCCACATACTTAATTCACTAAATAATGAAAGTAGGCATGTGATTATCTAGTAGATATACATATGCATACCTACAAGTATGTACATTCAAGCCATCCAAAAACATTTTTGTTTCATCTTCTCATGGGAAAATGATGTTGCATAGAGTCAGGCATAAACATTATATGTAGTGGATCTCTGTCCTTCTGGGATACGCACCACTTGAAACACCTTCCTATGTTTGAGAATTCTCCTAACATATGAGACACAGCCCAACTTCCACTATGGAAGCTGGAAATGACAGACATTTGCTCTCCTAGCCATCTTGTAGTGAGGTAGGGGGACCCGGCCAGAGTGCCACTAATCAGATTCTGCCAGCCCAGACTTTGATTCGGAAGCCAGTGCTTACAGAAACTAGTGACCAGAGATTCTGGTGAGTGTAGTAGCAACTCATTTGCAAAAGTAGAAGTTCTACAACCACCACCAGGGGCAGCGGTATTGTTGGTGAATGTTCTGTTGTCTACACCCCGTGGCAAGGGTGGTGACTATCTTCTCCAAACCCAGCTCTGCAGTGCAACTCTGGGCATCTTTCTCAGTTCTCAGAACCATATGAAGATACCACAAGCTACTGAACAGTCTTTAAATAAATTCCCTTTCTGTTCAGAAGACTCAGACCTTGCAACTGAGGACAGACTAACACAGGATTCACATTTCTTTAAAATTTCCGAACTGTACGCAATCGTGTCAAAATGCTTTCAGTACTATCCATCTCAATTCCCAAACAAGATTTTTCTCCTGATTAAACCAAATAATTTTTTATTAATTAGATTATTTCCCATTCACACTCATCCTTTGCTACCCCCCTTTTTCTCTATCTAGCCAGTCTTTCTCTGGACTGTGCTTTCTCCCATCAACTCAGACTCAAGTTATAATAGGAAAACTGAAATGCACAATAAAGCCCTCACATTTTTTAATACCTAAAATTATAAGAGAAAGATTATTTCCCATTCACACTCATCCTTTGCTACCCCCCTTTTTCTCTATCTAGCCAGTCTTTCTCTGGACTGTGCTTTCTCCCATCAACTCAGACTCAAGTTATAATAGGAAAACTGAAATGCACAATAAAGCCCTCACATTTTTTAATACCTAAAATTATAAAAGAAATTATAAGAGAAAGAAAATGATGCTGAGAAAAAAAACAAAAACATTTCATTGGTGTGCTACAAGAGCCCAGCCCCAGTGACAAATAAGAGGCCAACATTCTCTCATTTGGGCTCAGACCCAACCATTTCTGTTTTTCGACCATAAAAGAAACAATTCTCTTTTGTTACCTGAATACTCTCAACTTTAAAGAAGGAATAATGCTTGTTCGCTCTACCTACTTAACACAAGCAAAAAAAAAAAAAAAAAAAAGGAAGGGAATGCCACACGAGAAGCAATTTTAACTTCCAAATAAATCCCTGGATATTATTTTATTTGTGAGCACAGCTCAAGCTAAGCTAATCCTTCTGGTAGAAAAAACTAACGTAAAAACAAAATTAAATTTTAGAGTGTTGATACCTCAAACTTATCAGCTAAGAACTGGTAAGAACCTTAATAAACCCATGTACAAAGGTCTGAGACATAGGTACAGAGGTGCTATAAATTAATTCTACAGAGTTTAAACCTGAAAATTAAAAGCCAATTAATATAAAATGGTTCCTTGAACATCTGATTCTTTTAAACCACAGCAGTCCAATTTAACAGTCTGGAAATTATAATTTGTAAAATATATATTCCAAATTCACTAGATCAGTCACCACACTTTTGTTTTCTTCTGAAAGGCCAAGAATAAAAAGTCCTCCAATGAGAGTTTTTGTCAACTTTCAATTGTAAACTCTGAACAGAGCCTTAATAAAACAAGAGTATTTGAGCTAATTTCTGACAATTTCTGCTCCCTGGCTTAATTCCCTGAATATCTGGCCATAAACTGGCTCTCAAAAAACAAACAAACAAACAAAAAGGCCACTGAATCACAAAAAATTTAAGCTTCCCTTAATGTCTATGTTCTACAAATGTATTAGTGTTTAGCTGAAGAGGGGAAAAAAAAAAAAAAAGGAAGCTTGCATCAATTGTGAAGGCCTTTCATTAAAGGTTGCCCTTTTACTCCAATTATTTAAATCCAGTAGATTCAACCAGTAAAGATTTGTATTATTCTTTGGAAAAAGTAAGAATCTACAAACAAAGATTAGGTATATTAGGAATGAGTTAACCTAATAAGGACATGCAGAGATTTAACCTTTATCTTCTTTCCCTCTGTGCATGATGGACAGTAAAGATCTAGCTTCTTTTTTTTTTCTTTTACTAAATACTTGGGCAGAACATTGTGAGAAGGAATAAGACGCCACAAAAGCAAGTGAAATAGGAGCCTGACAGAAAGCTGCAAAAGTATCATGAGAGAATTTGAAATTATAATTTTTATCTTTAAATGAGAGAAATTGTAATTTCTGAAGCAAATGGTACAAGTCAGTGGCATAGCTAGAAATGGAACCTCATGAATCAGGCAATAAATTTTCAATCAAGAAAACATGAGAGGGGTGCCTGGGTGGTACAGTCAATTAAGCTTCCAACTCTTGATCTCAGGTCATGATCTCACGGTTCACGGGTTCAAGCCCAGCATCACGTTCTGCACTGATGGCATGGAGCCTGCTTGGATTCTGTCTCTCCTTCTCCCTGCCCCTCCCCTGCTTGTGGGCACACACACTCTCTCTCCGTCTCTCAAAGTAAATAATTGAACTTAAGAAAAGAAAACCTGATAGAAATAGAGAGAAAGAGATGGGTGGGGATCTGTTCAGAAAAGAACACCTATACATTTGGCCAAAAGCAAAGACACTGATCTCCGGCCCTTCTGTACCTGGGCTACTTGAGTGGCTGAGAGAAGGAGGGTGTCAGACAGAAAGGCTCTCATTCTCCACTAAGCAGCCAGCAGCTGAGCACCTCATCCTGACAAGTGCCTAATCCCTCACTAACTCTAGCATTGTCGGGTGCTAGGACACTGCCCAGCTCCTGGGGCACCTGGGTGGCTCAGTCAGTTGAGTGTCCAACTTTGGCTCAGGTCATATCATGGTTCATGGGTTCGAGCCCCACGCGGGGTTCTGTGCTTGTGTGGAACTTGCTTTAGATTCTCCTTCCCTCTCTCTGCCCCTCCCCTGCTTGTTCTTGCTCTCACATGCATACGCACTCTCTCTCAAATAAATAAACAAACACTGCTCAGCTCCCAACATTCAAAAATACTTGTTTTATGAAGCAGTAGGATTCTCACACAAATTTAGATAACGTAAAGAATGGAGTTTCTATATGAATTCCACATTCCCTGCTGATGGCAACAATGGCAACTATGAACACCTATGCTGCGTCTCCTGTACATATTATCTTCATTCAAAACAGTCTGTTTCTGTGTTACACCAGGTCCTCTAAGAACCAGACACCGCCACAAGATTAGAAATGCCAGAAATTTATTAGGGGGAATGTCTATGAGAAAAAGGGGGGGGGGGGGGCGGGGGTAATCAGGGAGACAGTGATGCAGATCTCATCCCAGTGGAAGGAGACAGGGAGGGGAGGAAGGCTGCAAGGTTGGATAGACATGCATTAGACTGCAGTGCAGTGAAGGAAAGTTCAGCAAGGCCATTGGGGACTCCTTGAGTCAAGGCTGCCTGTCAGAGGACTCCAGAGTCCCCAGTAATGAGCTGCTTTAGTACCCCCGCTGTCTCAGTCCTGGCTGGGGGCAGACTGTAGGAGGTGTGGCCTTCACTCTAACACAGTAATGGAACACATAGCAACAGCTAGGCCCAATGGTCCTTACACTCCTGGCAGTGGGCGATCTGAGAGGTGCCCGTCTGCCACTGCTTCCTAAGTCCATGTTCTTCCCACTATATGGCCATGGCCACTGGTCTACTCCTGGACCTCTAGTAATGCCCACCACCATTCAAGTTCTGTATTTCATTCAATCTAACATGCCACTAAGAAGACGACACTCCACTTTTCTATATAGTATTATGGAAAAATATGGAAACCTTGATTTAAACTTTTACATTTATTGAAAAAGTTCTTTGACAAATTTTTATCCTGTATCCCTCTTGTGTATACATAAACAAAAAACAAAATATATTTAAGATATTTCTAAAACTTCTTCAGAGTCCAGCTCTCCTGAATCACTTTTCATCTCACTCACTGATATCTAGTTTTGCCCACACATTGTTCTTTTTTCCTTTGTGCCATCAAGAATAGTGGAGGATGCCTTATTTCTTGAAGTGGTACTCCACTATAGGACACAGAATTTTCTTCCAAGATGATAGCATCCACTTTCTAGGTATTTCCTGATGCTGGAACTCCTTTGACCTAACCAGAAGGCCTTAATGGCAGGTCTTCTAACTGCTACCAGGATTCATATTTCTTCCTCAAGTGGCCAAGTGGTTTGTTGACTGAAATGTTGAGCTACAGTTATCCAAACAGCCAGGAGAAATAAAAACAGGAGCACCTGGGTGGCTCAGTCAGTTAAGAGTCCAGCTCTTGGTTTCGGCTCAGGTCATGATCTCATGGCTTTGTGGGTTCAAACCTCACATTGGGCTCTGCACTGATGACGTAGAGCCTGCATGGATTCTGTCTCCTATCTCACTGCCCTTCCCTCACTTGCACTGTCTCTCCCACAAATAAACTTTAAAAAAACAAACAAAAAAAAAAAAAAAACAAAGAAAGAATAAAATTCACATTTCTTCAAGACTCCTGCCTGGCAGACGGCAGATATAAGGATAAATTTCCATTCCCCGCCATGTTCAAAGGTGGAGGGAAGGTTGGTAATCTTACAAGGAGCTACAGGCAAAGAATAATGTTGTTAGGATACCAAGAGATAGGAAGATAGGAGAAAGATTCTCTTTTCATCGCTGTCACCAACTTATGTTCTGAAGTGACATGGATCAAATCACTTCACTGAATTCCAGTTGTTTTGTTTTTTTTGGGGTTTTTTTTTTTGGTCAGTAAAAGGGTTAAAAGTTTCCCTAAGTTCTCTCTCAACTCTTTGTTTTAGGAGCCAAGGCCATACCTTTGAGTACTTCATGACTGGATCTGACAAAAATATTTTCCTCATGCAACTGCAGACTCAGCTGAACTTAATTCTCACTATTGGAACCACTCCTCTAGATAAGACAATGAAATGAGGGGGCTGGTCACATTCTGGTGTCTGTTGTTGGTGTGCATGGATGTGTGCTGGGGATGGGTTGAGGAGTCCTTGTCTACTCTGCTCTTTCGTGTCAGTAATAAGGGGCTTAATCAGAAAAGCGGATTCCTCAGAAGCGGACAAGAACAAAGCCCAAGATATGAAATATAGGAAACATAAGTTTCAATAGGGAAGTAGAATCTGACGATGACAACGCTTCGAGACCACAGATGACTATGAGTCACCAAGAGAGGGCACTGAGTCATGAGCAAGGCCTCCCACGTAATGGGGTCCACCAAGGAGCCCAATCATCTTGCCTAAATCATCCTCACTCATTTTAGAATTCTGATTTATTCGAGTCAGTTCTGACTATAACCTCTATAGGATTCTGAGTAAAAGTCCAACTTTCAAAAAGTATATTCCTAGGAAACACGTTTCACAATGACATCTGTATCTGACTGAATTAATAATGAGTTTACAAGGGTAAAAAACGGATTTATGTGAACAAAACAGTGTTGTCAAATTGTAAGGGTCAGTTCCAAGGAGAAAAATTCTTTATAAAGTTAGGTCACTGACAACTTTTAAACTAAACTGAGAAATGTTCTCACAAATAAGTTCAAGATGGATTTTTTTCCCCACCTGAATATGCCTTCCAATAGAACTGTGCACGCGTGCGCGCACACACACACACACACAAGTCACTTTAACTGTAAAAGAACTGGTTAAAATCAGTTTGATATACCATATGAAATATAATATTTACAGTAAGATTAAAGTAAAGGCACAGTCTTTCCAGTGGCATGGAATGCCTTAGGTACCCAGCACATTACAAGAACTCAAAGTAATGCTAAACACGAACACTAAAATTCCTAACAGCAGAAACCTATTTAAAAAAAAAAAAAAAAAAACACTAGCTATAGTTCAAAATCCTTTGGAAACGGCATATAAAAGCTGAGGTTTTTAAAGTCTGTTTTATTTTAACCTCCTGGTAAACAGAAAGTCATCAAAAACCAATTTGTAGTGTTTCCAACTTTCAGACATCTCTAGCTCCAAGGTCAGGAGGTTCCAATTTAAGCATGCTTCACAATAACCTGGAGGGGTTATTAAAACACAGACTGATGGGCTGTACCCCAGAGTTTCTGATTCAGTAGGTTTAGGGTGGGGTCCGAGAGTTAGCATATCCAGCATGGTCCCAGGTGATGCTGATGCTGCTGGACCAGAGACCTAGCTTTGGGAACCACCGTCCTATGGTACTTAAGACAAAAATAGCATGAAAATTTCTCCCAAAAGATAAAAGATACTTAGTTCATTTTAACCAACACACGTCATTTTAAAAGTATCAGGAAATACTTTTGAAAGAAAAAAAACAGGAAGTTTTAGAGCAAAAATCAGTATCAAAAACCCCAAAAGAGCTAGAAATCACTTAAGATACTTGACACAATGAAAGACCAATGAAGAAGGAGTGATGCAAATTGGCAAGCACTGAGGAAACATCCACTGTGTCTTGCCTGGAACCACCTAAGCTATTGACAAAAGCCTTTGGTACTGAGAAGCCCAGTGGCTTCTTTATTGGGGCATAAGCTCAGGGCAAATCACCTAACAAGTGTTCCCTATCCTGGTGTTTTCACAAAAGTGAAATCTGTGGTGGAGAAAAACATGAGGAGGAGGAAGGAAAAGGGGGAGGAGGAGGAAGGAAAAGGGGGAGGAGGAGGGGGGTAGCAGGAGAAGGAGGAGGGAGAGGAGGGGGAGGAGGAGGAAGAGGCAGAGGAGGAGGGGGAGGAGAAGAGCAGGGGGAGGAGGGGGAGGAGGAGTAAAAGCAGGAGGGGGAGCGGGAGGGGGAGGAGTTCTCAAAAGCCTACAGAGTCTAAAATAATTGATTAAAACAGGTTTGATATACCATATAAAATATTTTTATAGTCAGATGAAACTTTATAAAGGCACAATCTTCCCAGTGGTTTGAATACCTTAGGTACTCATCACATTTCAGGAAGTCATAAGTAATGCTAAACACAAATTAAGTAACAGTAAAATTCTGAACAGAACAGGGTCATCTTGCTCAAGTAGGGAAAGGATGCAGCTGGTGGACAAGATGTCTCTTCACTGTTTGGCAGCCCAGTCAGCACCCAGTCCTCTCTGGATGAGAGGGAGGTACCTTTTGTGCACCATCTGGCAAGTTCTGCCTTCTCTCTCAAGGCATCCCCTCTTCCCTGAAGCTTTCCTCAACCTCTGGGCCTCACGCAACTGCCCTGATTGCCCAAAATACTGAGAAACTGAGCAGTCGTGTTCAGGAAAAGGACAAAAAAAAGAAAAAGTTATGATAAAAGCATATAGAGAGGTAAATCCAATAGTAAGGGTTTTTAAAAGAACATCATAAACGCTGCAGCAATATTTTAAAAGCCCTTAAATTCTTGGACAGCTGCCCACCTCAGATCAGTACGCCATGTCCTGCCATGCCAGAGAGAACATCTCCAGAATTCTGGCAGTGAAACACCACACAGTACTTTCCTCAGAGAACATGCACAGAAGTGAGCTCAGCAATTCTGGCCACAAACAGCACTCAGCTCCCAACTGGAGTTGGTCAATTTCAGTCAAGGCTGGCAAAATGATCAATAAAAAGTACTCACTTGAAAACACTATCCAAAAAAAGTCAGTATTGGCCTTTTAAAGGGCATGACACATTCATTCACAGAAATTTCATGCAGGGGCCGGGGGGAGACACTCTGCCTTCCTGACCAGCCTTCTTTCCAGTTCCCTCCCCAACAATTGGCTTTAACAGCTATGCAGCTAGACACTGGTGGGAAATAACACAAACAGATACCTTCTTCTTTCCCAAATTCTGTCTGCCCGGAAGAAACTAGTGCTTCACTTCTATCTTTGCTTACTTGGATAACCCCTACTCATCTGTCAACTGAGGTCTGAAAGGACATCTCTACTACGCCTTCCCTAAATTCCCCATTAACTCTGTTACCACAAAGCATGCTTTGTGTAATCTCTCCCAATGGACGGCTAACTACGCAAAGGTAGGAACTATGCCTTTATCTTTATAGCACTTGGCACAGTGTATGGGCACACACAGTATTTGTTGAACTATTTATATCTAAGCCTATTGAGGTATACAGATTAGTCATGTGTGTATACATATTCCTGATGGCTCACAACCAACAAAGAACTTGTTCCT
The DNA here is from genome assembly GCF_024362965.1 of Panthera pardus. Taxonomy (NCBI): domain Eukaryota; kingdom Metazoa; phylum Chordata; class Mammalia; order Carnivora; family Felidae; genus Panthera; species Panthera pardus. Next base: position 79,444,213 of record NW_026526688.1, read on the forward strand.
TATTGTTGAGCTTCCAGTCTGATGACTTTATTCCTAAAACCCAACATCCTATTTTAACATTTATTTAAAAAATGGAAAGCTTTTTAAAAAGTTTTTTTTTTTTTCACCCTGGTCCTTGCCTTCTAAAACACAGATCAAAATATTTTTTCACATTTTAATGACTCAGTCTTAATTATGAACATCTAATTATTACAGTGCAACATTTAATTTAGGACTTCAGAAAACACTCATTGTTTTTGGTTTTTTGGGTTTTTTTTTTTTTTTAACATTTATTTATTTTTGAGAGAGAGAGACAGAGCACGAGTGGGGGGAGGGGCAGAGAGAGAGGGAGACACAAAATCCGAAGCAGGCTTCAGGCTCTGAGCTGTCAGCACAGAGCCCGACACAGGACTCAAACTCACAAAGCATGAGATCATGACCTGAGCCGGAACCAAGTGTCAGATGCTTAACCAACTGAGCCACAAAGGTGTCCCAACACTAACTGTTTTTAAAGATTAAGCGACCACTAAGATTTTGCTAAATTCTTAGAACCAAGTTTAGAATATTTCAACCTCTATGTTAGAGTTGTGATTTTGCATTCCTTTTTCTTAATACGTAGCTTTTTGCTGCTGATGTGTAATAATTGTAAGTGAAACAAGAGTTTTTAAAAATTTCCCAGAATGCACTGGCTTCTATTTTAGCTACTTAAAGACTTTCCTCATCTGTATGTCACGTGTTGGAGAGGTATGAACTTGTTAAACCACACAAAGGTCCTCCTTTGTGTCTCTGCTCCACAAACTCCAGCTCAAACACAACTTGTTCCACAAAGTCCTTCCTGATAAGCACAGACTTAACCTCTCCCTACTCCATGAAACCCCACCTAACTTTGTGTTATCACAGGAGAATAGACTTTTTGTAAGTTTATTTATTTGGGGGGGGGGGGGGCGCACACAAGTGGGAGAGGGGCAGACAGAATCCCAAGCAGGCTTCACACTGTCAGCGCAGAGCCTCACTTGGGGCTCGAAGTCGCAAACCGTGAGATTATGAGCTGAGCAGAAATCAAGAGTCAGATGCTTAACTGACTGAACCACCATGTGCCCCAGTAGAATATATTTTAATTCATTTTTTACCAGTTATTCTCCAAGGCCATACTGAGCACTTCCTAGGGGAGGTATCTTTTCTTATTCAAAAGTTTAAGGCTAGTGTCTAGTAAGGCATCAAAGTTTTTTTTACTAAGTGTTCAAAGTTATTTAAAACAAAGGTAGCTAGGGGCGCCTGGGTGGCCCAGTCGGTTGAGCATGCGACTTCAGCTCAGGTCATGATCTCATGGTTTGTGGGTTTGAGCCCCACGTTGGGGTCTGTGCTGACAGCTCAGAGCCTGGAGACGGCTTCAGATTCTGTGTCTCCCTCTGTCTCTGCCCCTCCCCTGCTCTCTCTCTCTCTCTCTCCCTCTCTCTCAAAAATAAATAAACACTAAAATTTAAAAAATTAATTAATTAAAAAAATTTTAAAAAGGTAGCTGTGATTCCATGCAATTTTCATGGTTACAAAAAAGTGAGACCCCTGATGATGGAGATTAGACAGAAAGACCCAAAGAACACCAATATGGGTTAAATACTAAACATTTTCATTTTTATTATTAATTTTGTTATTATAACTCATTGATAACTCAGGAAGTAATACTATTTTAAAGGTCTTTTAAGGCTAATAGAAAAGTATCAGAAATTCTTATTAAGGGGAAAAAGGAAGAAAAACCTACAGATTAAAAGAGACTTAGAAACTTATCTATCAAATGCAATGTGTTTGGATCCAGATTAAACCAAACCAACTGCTGTGGGGGAGGGCAGACTTTAAATGAGTATCAGAAAATGTTGAATATAGCCTAATTCCTTGTAATATTAAGAAATGACGATTTGCTTGTCTTTAGGTGTGTGAAGGACACTGTGGATCAGGAAGAGAGTTAACCTTTTAGAGCTCTGTAGTAGCATATTTATGCATGAAAATATGATAATGGGCTTTCTATCAAATTGTGGGGGCATGGGAGTGAGGAGTGAGAAGTATAGGAGAAACAAGATTGGCTGTGTGGCAATGGTTACTGAAGCTGGATACTGAGTACATGTAGTTTAATTATATTTTTCTTGGGGCGCCTGGGTGGCTCAGTCGGTTAAGCAGCCGACTTCGGCTCAGGTCATGATCTCACGGTCCGTGGGTTCGAGCCCCGCATCAGGCTCTGTGCTGACGGCTCAGAGCCTGGAGCCTGTTTCAGATTCTGTGTCTCCCTCTTTCTCTGACCCTCCCCTGTTCATGCTCTCTGTCTCAAACATAAATAAATGTTAAAAAAAAATTTTTTTAAAAATCGTATTTTTCTCTCTACTTTTTGTACATGCTCAAACTTTTCCAAACTAAAAAGCTTTAAAAAAAAAAAAAAAAAAAAGCACGAGGTGTCCTTTTAATTCTATGGTTGGTCATAGCTGCTCCCCACCCCCCACCACCAAACTGCCTTCTGGCTTTGAATAGTTTCCTGCTATGCAGGAGTCGCTGTTCCCACAAATGTGTTATAACATACTGTCCCATTCCTCCCTGAGGTTCCAGCCTTATACAGACAACATCCTATTTCTACTTCTACCCTGTACCAGAAACCCAGCCCCATCATCCCCATCCTATCTAAAAGACCCTATCAACCCCCAACACAGCTGAAGATTACACCAAGATGCCAGCTATTAATAGCTCTGAGAACCACACTATCTGCATCTGACAGCCTGGAGCTAAGACCACATTCCAGTTTTTTGACCTAGTCAGTGCATCTCAAAGAACACAAAACAGGCTGTGTTTTGGACATCAAGAAATAGGAATAGGACATCAAGACAGGAAGTAGTCACACAGTATTTTGGTGGTGATAAAATCCAGCACGGGTCCACCTAACACTCTTCCCCTAAATGTCAGGATGCCTCACATAGTTCTCAGCTGTACAGGCCTCCCCTCACCACCCTACATAGAGGAGTACCCTGCCCTACTCTCTGACTCTTTGGCTACTAACTTTCCTTCACTTTGATTTTTTTTGTTTTTGTTTGTTTGTTTGTTTGTTTGTTTTTAGGTTTATTCATTTATTTTGAGAGAGAGCGAGAACGCACAAGTTGGGGAGGGGCAGAGAGAGAGAGGGACAGAGAGAGAATCCCAAGCGGGCCCTAAGATGACAACAGAGAGCCTGAAGCAGGGCTCGAACTCACAACCCACAAGATCATGACCTGAGCTGAAGTCGGATGCTTAACTGAGCTGCCAAAGGCCCCTCTTTATTTGATTTTGTAGGACTTACGCTACCTGACCTATAGTACATGTTTATTTATCACCTTCCCTTCCTAGAATGCAACTTCCATGAGGAAGCTTGCTTGGTTTTCCTTTGTGTGCTCAGATTCTAAACAGTAATTGAAACACTCAGAGATCAAATGTATATTTGCTGAAAGCTCAGGATCCCAGGAGAAATACAACTAAATACCAAAGAGGGCTGGGAACAAAAAAGTTGATACTATTAAATACATAAACTGAGTACACACACTTCCATCACTACCCACACACCCACATGTAGTACAAAGGTGATAGCATTATTTTTATCCACTATCACATTTAGACTTCCTTAAATGGCTGAAAAATTAGTGACTCGGGATCACACAAATAATGGCTGAAGATGTCAGTCTGTGCCAGAAAAACCTAACAAGACCACAGTACCTTCACATGCCCTCTACAGTATTCACAATATAAACAAATCATCTCAGGATATAGGGTACAATGCAAATTATATTGGGGTTTTTAGAAGCCATATGGCACTGTCACTTTTAAATCAAAATCAATGTCCTCCCACTACTTCTTCGCCTACTGCAACTACACTAGACAGAAATCCCACCACCGCCACCACCAAAGAGATTAATTACAGTAACATCTAGGAAGCTGACCAAAATGGTGGGTGATTCAGAGTGCCTGGTTCTGGCTCTACCTCTCAGCTACCATGTGATCTTGGGCAAGGTACTATGGCTCAGTTTCAAGTGTAAAATAGGGAACAACAAAAGAGTCTCTATCATAGGTTGATCATAGGGTTGATATCCCTGTACCAGACACACACTAAAGGCTAACTATCTTAGTTATCATGTTCAATATTATTATTATAAGCACTTCTGAACCAACTGGTACATTTATACTTTAACGTAATTCTAAGTAGGATTCATCCTCAAGGATACAAAAAAAGCCAGTTTGTCATTTTTTTTTAACGCCTGTAAAATCTGGTGAGAATAGATAATATATAATAATCTGGGAGCAATTCTCCTATAAATCTGTATTGAAGGAATGAATCACAGACATTAGGAAAGAAGCTTTTAAGAAAAGTGAAATTATTACTCAATACCCTCAAAATCCATTGCTGAGCTTTTTGTTAAATAAAATCATCCACTCAATGCACTCGGCATACAGCATCAAGCATGTGGAGAGCACCCAATGGAACGTACTTATTATTCTTACTGTTGTGATCATGAACCTCAAGGCAAAGAGGGATTCTAAGGACTTCCTGGCCCAAATTCTCTCCCTCCACACAGCCTAAAAATCTATAAAATTATGATTCAGACTCTAACATTGCTCTGCTGTCCCTCTGCCTCTACATAAGCTTTTCTGCCTTGATCTTCTAGTTACATCAATGTTCCGCCTGAGACTCAATTTAAATGAAAGTGCTCCACTGCTAACAAAAATCTAGAAAGCACTGCTATAGTCCAACCCACTACTTTATGGATAAAGAAACCGGGCCCTGGTCTAGAGGTCCAGCAACTTGTCTAAGATCTCACCACAGTCAGCACCACTGTGGAACTAGAAATCCAGGCTCTTGAAACCTCATCCAGGGCTCTCCACTGCTAAGTGTTACTTCATCCGCAGATAAATGCATCAAAACTTCTACCAGAACCAGCATCTAGACCCAGATTTTCTCTGCTTGAAGTTCAAGTTACTAATTCACATCCCGCAACTCACCATAATTTCTCTCTGTTCTTCCAGATTCTTCAAAAAATTAGAAAATTCACGTAAGGAAGCATCTATAAAGAGAAAGTTACGATTATTTCGTAGCCAAAGCAAAGGAGAATAAACCAAAACCTCACTGTTACATACCTATGCAGCGTTCATCATCTGTCTCTGCGTCACCGATGAACTCAAATTTAAAGTCTCGGAGTGAATGTGCAAACTTCCGCTGGGCTGCTGAAAGACCTAGAAAGAAAGATTTAATGATTACCTGGGGCCTTGTTTTCAGTCCAGGCTTAGAAGAAATGTATTCATCCTAAGGTCACTAGAGCTGTAGGGCTCTTCGCCCAACCCAAGAGGAGGCACAACCCAACTCCTTTGCCAAGGGGCCCATCACCCTCAACCTGGCATGCTCTGGGATGCTTCTGTCTTCCCTTCTACACTCTGGCACGGAACAGGTGCTGGAGACATGTTTACTCCCTCCCCCACCCTCTTCTTCCTCAGAGATATAACTGCTTCACATTGTTCCCCAAAGCTCTTTCTCTTTATCTGCTCACTCAGGTCAGAACTTGCCCGATTCAAAAGTTCAGGCTATGATTAGGAATACATACACCTGATGGTATCTCCCAGCGCTGGAGGAGAACTGGCTGAATGCCACGGTTTCAAATATAAAAATATCAAAGCTCAAAGTCAGCCGGCCAGATGCCCTTAACTGACTGGCAAACTGCAGCCAGAGAAGCACAGAAGTATCAAAGAGTTTTCATAGAAAACAGCATCAGGAGGTAGCTAAAGGCCAAGCTTAAATGATGGAAAGAATTCATTCTGCAAAGACCTACACATTCTTATCTTTTTTTATTGGAAATTAATAGAAAATAGTAGAAAACTACATTGCAGTATCATTTACGATAGCCAAGATACGGAAGCAACCTAAATGCCCATCGGTAGAAGAACAGATCAAGAAAATGTGGTATGTATACACAATGGGATATTACCCAGCCATAAAAAAGGAAGGAAATCTTGCCATTTGTGACAACATGGAGAAATCTAGAGGGCATTATGTAACATGAAATAAGTCAGACAGAGGAAGACAAATACCATATGATTTCATTTATGTGTGGAATCTAAAAAACCAAACAAAAAGCAAAACAGAAACAGACTCATAGATACACAGAATAAAGTGATGATAGCCCAAGGGAAGGGGGTTGGGAGAAGGATGAAATAGATGAAGGGAATTAAGAAGTACAATCTTCCAATGATGAAATAAGTAAGACCGAGGAATGTAAAGTACAGCATAGGCAATGTAGTCAATAACATTGTAGTAATTTTGTATGGTGACAGCTAGTAACTAGGTGTATTGTAGTGACCATTTCATAATGCATATAAATACCGAATCACTATGTTGATACTAATACAGTTATTCCTCAATTAAAAAAATTAAATAAAGGGAAGTATATACAAAGATAGAAAAAATAAGAAAATGATGGAAAATTCTACTTCGAAAATAGGGTAACATTTATTTTATGGGCCATAGCACATGCTGTGTATATCTCATTCAATACTCTTATATAAAATAAAGATTATCTTCATTTTACAGTGGGGTGCTAAAGCTCAGAGATGTTAAACAATTTACACAGTTGCACAGCTACTACAACAGCAAAGGCTCGATTCTATTCCAGAGCTATTTGCACAAAGCTATGCCCTGGCCCTGGATACAATCCTGCCACCGGTCTAAAGCACCTTTTAAGAAGCTGTTCCCTGACTCCCACACCGTGAATATCGACAGACTGTGTTAAAGTTTCATGTCAAGCAGATTAAGAAGTTGAAAAAAATAAAACACAATCTATAACTGCTGGCCAGAGTACTCACACAAAAGATAAATGTAGACAAGAAAGAGAAGCCAAGAATGTCAAAACTGAGGGCTGTTTTTAATGAGATAGTAGAAGCAATTTTCTCTTTTAGTCATTGACGAAACAAGGAATAAAAGCAAAAGATTCTTATTTTTACATTATAAAATGCTACCTGATTTTTTTTTTCTTTTACCAACTCTTTACCTCAAATCATTAAGTACAAAGCTCCCCAATACCCTCCTGGACAAGCTGCTTTCTCTCACTTCCCAAACTTTCTGACAATGCTCCCCAGCTCTTTCAGCTACTGTCATGGTTTGGTTTTGCTTCTTAATTTTCTTAACAGACTATTATTTTTTAGATAAATTTTAGATTCCCAGCAAAACTGGGCAGAAGGTACAGAGACACCCGGCCCCCACACGTGCATAGCCTCCCTCATTATCAACATCTCTCGTTATCGCAGCTTTTCAAACGTCATTCTTCCTCTAATTCATGTTTAGTTCGCTGTTCTCAAATCCTTTTTCTCTTTAAAATAAAAAACAAACTGAAAGACCAAAATGCAAAAGGTAAAAACCACAACACCTTCAGAGGATGATACAAGATTATAGCTTCTTACCCTTAGCATATGGAACAAAAGCACACACCATAATGTAAAATGTGATGGACTGCAAGCATGGTGACAATTCTCCACCTGTCCCTGTAGGCACCTCTTTTCAATGTGGACTCTGCGGCTCCTCCAGCAATAGGTAGAGTCTCTCTTCCCACACCTTGAATGTAGGCTGGCCTTAGAGCCAGCAGGATGTGGTGAAAGTAACACTGTGCCAATTGAGAACCTCCATCTCACGAAATTTTGTATACCTCTACTCGACTCTCTTAGAACCCTCTGGCTTCTGTGTGAACAAGCCCAAGCTAGCCTGCTAGTTGGTGAAAGACTAGTGGCCCAGTGTCCCCACCCACCCCCCCCCCCGCCCTCCCCCAACTTACTGCCCCATGGGTCAGGCAGCCAACCTGCAGAAGCAAAGCTTTCCTGCCCTTTATGAAGGAGGTAATCCAGATGAACTTGAGTCCAAACTAAAATAAATAAATGGCTGCTGTTTAAGCCACTACGTTTGGGGATGATTTGTTACAAGGCAACAGATAAATTAATACAGAAAGGTTAGTAAAATTTGACTGTGTTAAACTTGAAAAATGCTTAAGACATTAAAAAAATGAAGATAAGCACACACCCAGGAGATGTAAGTAACAGCTATAGATCAATGAAGGCAGAAATTCTAATAAAAAAAAAAACTCAACAAAACACTTCAACAGGCCCTTCACAAAAGGAACTGAAGGAAATCTAAATGGCCTATAACCACATGAAAAGGGTGCTCAGACTCATTAGTGGTAATGAAAATGAAAAGCTCAACATACCTCAATACACTTACCAGACTGGCAAAAATTAGTCTGGTAAGTCCAGGTGTTGGTGTAATTCTGTGTTTGGAGCAACACAAATCCTCGCATACTGTTAGGTAAGAGTAAAAATTGGTACACTTACTCTTTAAGTACTTTGGCATTTTCTAGTAAACTTGATGATACCCTACAACCCCAAAATTGTCCTTCTAGATAAATTCCCAAGAAAAACTCTTACACATGTGCACTTGTAGACATATACTAGAAAACCCATAACAGAATGATCATAATAATAGCAAAAACTGGCAAAAACAAATACCAAGTAACAACAGAACTGAAAATTATATTACATTCATACACCACAGAGTAAAAATAACTATCAATTCACAAGTCAACACACATGAATCTCACAACTTGGACAGAAAGAAGCAAGTCACACAGAAAAAATGCACACAGTATGATTCTCTCATAGAAAGTTCAAAATAAGCTACACTAAACTATATTCTGGGTTGCATATATAGGTCACAAAATTATAGAAAAGCAAGGAAATCATTATCTCAAAAGTCACACAATGTTTACCACTGGAGGCAAAGGAGAGCAATGCAAAGGGACGAAGGGATTGAAGGGATTTTAGCTCATAACCTAGGGGTGAGTCTACAGATAGATACTTGCTTTAACATTCTTCTTTAAAGTGTACGTTTGTTTCATTTTTGCCATAATTTCACAATTAAAAATAAAATCTTTAAAACCATAAAAGAGTAAAACCTAGCAATTTAGTCCATTCCAAAGTAACTTATTTTCCGTCGTCATCCAGGCAAACATATAATTATTCTCCAAGGTTTAACCACACTGGTGTGCTCTGGGTCACACATGCCAAACTCACTCCAGTCTGACACCCTTAAAATTGCTACTCCCTCACCTGAAACACTCTTCCCCTACCCCCACCCTCACCAGGCTGGTTCTCAACCCTGACGGCTCAGTCCATCTGTCTCTGATGGAGCCATCCTCCCTACCATCCTCTCCAAAACAAGGTCACCCGTGGTCCTTAATCCCTGTCTATTCTAATGCTGCTTTATCCTCCTCATAGCACTTATTATCTGAAACTATCTTACATAGTCAGAACTCACTCAGGATTATCTATTTTCCCACTGTACAATATCATGTCATGTCCCTGAAGCAGTAACTGACAGTCTTGTGTGTCACTATATCCCTGAAACAGGGACCACAACAGGATTTTTCTTTTGTATCTCATGCACCTACTTCCAGATGTTAATAGTGTGTGCATTTATTACCATTGTTAATAACTTTATTCCATTTTACTAACGTTTGCTTTGTCGGTTCTCAACAGGGGCGTGTACATTGGTTCCACTTATGTGTATATATGTGTTTATATGTGTATATTTACTTATTTATACATTATACCCATTTTATATAGATTATTTATATAATATGTACAAACATTGGCATAAGTTATATTTTTCCCCTCTGGAGCTGTTTCCTGCGGTATTTGATCCAAATCACTAGGTCGAAATATACTTTGAAGACCATGTTTCATATGGTCATGGCAGGAGGCTCTCTAGAAAGTAAAAAACTTAATCTATCAATTTTTTAAATATTTCATAATACCTAATTTCATTCTGGCTTAAAATGTTTATAACAGCAGATTAAATTTGGGTTCATTTGCACAGCCAATATGATATTTCTCCCTGGGTAAAAAGCATGCTTTTCTCTCATTAAGTGCTAAGTATTGTAGTTACGTTAAAACTTTATTTTAAATACATACATATTTTTAATGTTTATTTTTTTGATAAAGCAAGCAAGCAGGGGAGGGGCAGGGAGACAAGGAGATAGAGGATATGAAGCGGGCTCTTCGCTGACAGCAGCGACCACGATGTGGGGCTCAAACTCACAAACCACAAGATCATGCCCTAAGCTGAAGTCACACATTCAGCCGACTAAGCCACCCAGGTGCCCCAATACTTTATTTTAGAATAAATCATTTTTCTTTCTGTTGACTTTTTTCTGGTGTTATTAGAATTCATGAGGCAAAATTTTTATTGTTTAAAAATTTGACCACACCAAACTCCATTCCATTTAAGAATCACAAATGTATCATGTTTATTTAGTATATTCTAAATGTATTTATTCTCCCATACAGTTTATACCTCCATAGACATCTTCTGCCTTTTCAAACATATATGAAATCATGAGATAGCTCACTATATTTAGTACAGTCCATTAAAGAAGCACAAAGATGTTTTATGCAAAGGATAATGTTTTCCTCTTTCGGGTATCACTGCACATAAATCTCAACCAGTCTTTAGTTTTCAAGTTACAAAAGCTAGCAACATTCCTCTATTGGGGGAAGATGGTGAGGGGCCCACTGGATGGGAATGCCTTTACTGAGTGCCTACTCTTTGTTAAATGACTTACAAATATTACTTCATTTACTCCTTATCATCAGCCTGGAGAGTAGGTGTTGGTGTCACTTTTTTTAAGTTTACTTTATTTTTGAGAGAGAGAGGGAGAGAGAGAGGGAGAGAGAGAAAGCATGTGCAAAAGTGCAAGTGGGGAAGGGGCAGAGAGCAAGGAAGACAGAGAATCCCAAGTAGGTTCCAAGATGCCAGTGCAGAGCCTGATGCAGGGCTTGAACCCATGAACCTTGAGATCATGACCCAAGCTGAAACCAAGAGTTGGACACTTAACCAAGTGAGCCATCCAGGTGCCCCTGGTGTCACATTATTTTACAAATGGGTTAAGTAGGTTCAGAGACAGGTTAGTGACTTGATCAAGGTCACAGACCTCTTTAGACTGCTAGTAATAAGTCCTGGAGGCAAAGGATCCCTTCCCTAGTCTCTCAAGCTTCTACCAATGTCCCTTCCATTACATCATTCCGACTTTCAGAAGACAGAACATTATTCTCTTGTCCAGATCTCACCCAATTATCTGAACAGCTCTAATGCAGATTCTAACTAAATGGAAAACTCACAATCACGTGGCTCCATGCCCCCATCCTTTCCTGTCTACTAATTCCTCACTACTGTGAATGAAATACCTTCAAGGTGTGAAAGAAAATAAAGCACAACTAATGTAAAAGAATTCATGTGATTTGCACTCTTTCAAATGAACCTGGGCTCAGAGTCGCCCAGACTAGAATTTTTAGGTCTTCAATCCACAGACAAATAGGAAGAAGCAGAGGCATATAACTCTTCCCAGGGCTAAGAGCAGTGTGAGAGATGAGGAGTTACATTTGAGATCTCATGAATTTGAGATATAGCACACGTAGGGATCCAATCACAGTTAAAAGCCTCCAGACACTGGCCCAAATTGCCAAAGCTCACCCTTGCTGATGATACAGATGAGAAAACTATCTTTTGCAGAATGCCCACCTATTAACCAGTTTTCAGTTATGACCGTGAACTCTGAGTCACATACAGGCACTTCGAAGGAGGCGAATGGGAAAACTCTCTGTTCGACTGCTCTACCTGACCCAGCCTGGCTCTGGTAATAAGGTCATAACCACTATCTCCAGCAACTCCCCACACTGTCAACAGAAGCATGAATGGGGACGCCTAAGGAAATGTGGCATGTCCTCTAATTCTGGGCTTGAGAAGAAAAATGAAACAGCAAACAAATGTGCCTTTCTTACTCATTAAATTTGAAATATAAGACTCTGCACAAGCCATATCGATGCTAAAGCCTTTTTTCAAATAGGCAAACTGCACCTAGATGTTCACATTCCTTTGCATGTAGAGACCCAAGTAACTAGTTTATCAAATATGCAAAAGCTCTGCCAAGAGAAGGTCTGCCACCCATTCTGCACATCAAAACACGTACCAAAATTCTTCAGTGTTTTATTTAGAGAGGAACAGGGTACAGACTCTAAGAACTTCATATCTTTCATGCCAGATTCATGCCAAGGAAATAATGCCGATGTTAACCCAACTCAACTTGGAAATGAAACAAAATTCCTCTAGATCTGTAAACTGGCTTCATATTTTCCTTCTGTTTTCCAGATTTACAAAACTGGCAGCAGCACTACATACTAAAAAAGCCTCTCTATAGGAGTCAAATAAGAAGGTAAATGACTCTCTTTGTAGATTTTTTAAAATAATGCAAACATCTCACAAATCCAAAATGCAGCCCTGAAGGCCAAATCACAGGCTGTTCCAGCAACAGCTCAAGGGCCAGCCTGGTCTCTGGAACTGTTACATTAAGACATTCCTGGCCCTAACTCTCCAATTCCAGCCCAACTGGAGTGTCTATGTAGTAAGGTCTTCTTAATCGTAGGAAAAGCACCATCTAAAGTCACTAGAATATTCTAGACCTAAATTGACAAATTTATGGAGTCGAGGAAAATAAGGTGAGTCCACAATGATGCATGTGCCTCAGGAAAAAAATGCACAAACTTGGAGTGTAAGACTCAAGACCCAACATGGCACATTAACAGACAGCCAGATTCTGTTAGCCAAAATAATTACAAAGAGAGTACTTTCAAAGGAAGGGATCTGAACACTGCAAAGAATCCCACAGGCAGGTCCACACTGGAGACCACCACCCCAATCTTCGCTACACCTTCTTCCAAGCTTCAACTGCACTGCACACATTCAGCAGTGCAAAGGGTCTATTCGGGCTAGGTTCTGTGTACAGAGAGAGTACCTGTCACTGAGCAGAGATTGCTAGCGATCACCCAGCCTACCAGTTTTCAAACTGTCTTGGGCCACAGAATTGGTTGTTCAAAGAAAATCTTATAGTGAGAACGGAACAATTAGTTGACACTTAAATGTATCTGCTGCTGCTGTAACTAATCACTATAAATGTAGTGGCTTACAACACCACAAATTTATTATCTTATAAATAAGGAAGATTTTTGGAACCTTTGGCCTGGACGTCAGAAGGCCAAAACGGGTCTCACGGGGATGCATTTCTTCTGGAGGCTCGAGGCGAACACTGTTCCCTTGCCTTCTCGAGGCTCTACAGGTGCCCAAATTCCTTGGCTCACAGCCACCATCCCCCAGTCACATCATTCTGACCTCCTGTCACACAGCTTCTTGGACTCTTAAAGACCACCATCCTAACCAAGGATAATCTCACCACCACAAGGCCTTTCATCTCATCTGCAAAGTCCCTTCTGTCATGTAAAATAACATACTCACAAGTTCCAGGAATAGGAAGAGACCTCTTTGGAGGGCCATTAATCTGCCTACCATACCTTATAATGTCAGGTACTCTCCTGACCACTTTACATTTATTGATTCCTTTAAGTTGTCCTTCATCCCATCTGCCTTCATCTCATTCCTATACTTCCAGGAATCCAAGTGGCCAGAATTCCAGTGTTCCTTTCTCAGCGTCCCCGTTCTTCATTCTACACATCCACATTCTACTCATTTACCCAAACATTTGCCAGGCACAGTGTTCTAGACACAGAGCATACTGCAACAAATAAATCACACCAACTGGAGTGAGAGTGGGTGACAGGCCAAAGTGAGAGGGGGGAAGTAGAAAGGGAATAGAGAAGGCAAATAATAAAACATAAATTACATAGGACATTGGTAAACAGGTAAGAGCCATGGAGAAAACTGAAGAAAGGTTAGGAAAATGGGAACATCTGGGGAGAGCCTGAACAGATCTGAGCAGATGGCACAGAAAAGATGGTATCGAAGCAAAGACTTGAATGATGCAAGAAGCAAGCCACATGGATAACTGCAGAGGAGACTTTCCAGACAGAGGGCACAGTCATGAACAGACCTGGTGTAGGACAGCAAAAGGCTAGTACTGCTGATGCTGACTGAGGTGGGGCAGCAGAGGGGGGGGGGGGGGGACAGACAGAGCAAAAGGCAAGAAAGTCAAAGACAATGGGAAGCAGTTCAGAAAGGACCTGAGCATCTATTACAAGCAAGAGGGGGAGCTTCTGGAGGGGTCTGAGAAGGGACATGATCGAGTATTTAACAGCATCACTCTGGATGCTGTGTCAAGAACACATGGAAGATGGACAAGAGGGGAAAAGGGAAAACAAGTTAGGAGGCTACTGCCCGATCCAAACAAGAGATGATGGTACTTCTTTAAAGAATTTCTGGAAACTGTGCCAACAACTGATAAGATTTCAGGGTCTCAACCTAATGAGTTGAGGGGCCCACGTGCAAAAACATCCCCAAGGATAGCAATCACCTTCAAAACTTCTTGGCTTCAAAGTGAAGAAAGTCTGATTTGTAAGTGCTCAACATCAGTAGAGCATTTTCATTGCCCCGTGTTAGGAGTTCAATTGTGGCCCACCCCCGCCCAGTTTACATAGTACAGTCCTAACCCTCCAGATCTCAGAATGTGATCTTACTTAGGGAGTCTTTACAAGTATAATCAAGTTAAAGTGGGGTTACTGGGGGCGGGAGGGGGGGCCCTAATCCAGCATGACAGGTGTCCTTACAGAAGGGCAAAGTTCGAACACAAACACACACACAAAGGGAAGACAAGGTGGCGAGGCAAGGAACAAAACGTCCATCTACAAGCTAGAGAGGAACGCCTGGAACAGAGGCTTTCCTCACAGCCCTCAGAAAGAACTAACCCTGCTCACGCCTCGATTTTGGACTCCCAGCCTCCAGGGCAGTAAGACAATAAATTCCTGTTGTGTAAGCCACCCAATCCAGTCTGTGGAAGTTTGTCATGGCAGCCCTAGCAAACTAATACATGATTCTTTTTTTTCTCTTTTTAGAAAAATAAGGTAGCCTTGGGGTTAAAATACAGGCATGAAAACACTACTGGCAAGGATTGTTTTTACAGATCAGGGATGTAAACTCAATGACAAAGCAATATTATCCAAACATTCTGGTACTGAATATAGTAACTTGGCATTCAAACTGGTTTACCAAAATGTTCTAAGAAAGAGGAGATAAAAAGAAAAACAAAACCATAGAGAGGGGATAATGTCAAGACAAGCTACCGTGTTAACCACAGTATATGCTTAAGGCCCAAAGTAAATACTAGTAAGGACTGAGGTGTCAGGTGTTCATCTGGCTAATGAATGTGAGCTTTCCCGCCCTTTTGCCATTGGAGTATCACCATTTCACAGCACAAACGAGAAACTTAGCTGCCAACCAAAGAAAGCCAAGAGTTACTATGTGCCTCTCCTTTCTCTCAAATGCTTTAATATTTATTCCCTTTAAAATAATTTTTCTAACATTTTTTTTTGAGACAAAGAGAGACAGAGCATGAGTGGGGAGGGGCAGAGAGAGAGAGAGAGAGAGAGACATAGAATCTGAAGCAGGCTCCAGGCCCTGAGCTGTAAGCACAGAGCCTGATGTGGGGCTTGAACCCACGAGCTGTGAGATCATGACCTGAGCTGAAGTCACACTTACCCAACTGAGCCACCCAGGCATCCAAAATAGTTCTTCTTAAAGTAAAACAAGACTCAGTCTAAGGAGGGGCTAAAACCTCTGTTTTTGTGTGTCCCAAGATAAACCAGGATCACAACAGCTGAAAGAAATGCCACAAGAAATGCCCCAGGACTTGCATCTATCATTCACTCAGCACAGTCCAACGTGCCATATAACACACCAAGATGTGACAGTTGTCCTAAAAGGTCTGTGACCTCTAATGGAGAGAGGTCACCATCACATCACATCTGGCATATGAACTGAGGGGTCCAGATTACACACTCCACAGGAGTCCAATGGAAGACAAACTCAAAACAAAACAAAACAAAACAAAACACACGTTGAAGTCATCAGGAAAACACAGCATGCATGGAATGTGGGGCCTGAATAAGGGCCCAAAAACATAAGCTAAATTTATATCACTGTAAACCACAGAGAAGACCTTTGAGGCATTGGGAACAAAATGAGGGAAATCCTTCAGAAGTGAGAATGAGAAAGACTATATATACTACACAACTTATATAAACTAGGGCCTTCTGAATACAAGAAACGAAGACTCAAATAATGAGAATACAATCAGAAAGAACTCAGAAAAGAAAAGCAAACAATGTGTGTCACAACAGAGAACTTGTGGCATAGCCCAACCAACCTGGGATCTTCTTTCTGGACCACCGCCATCAACGCAACTTGGATTCTGAGTGTTTACTTTTTTCTCTCTCTCACTTTCAACTGCTCTGTTTTCTTTTATTTTGTATCAATTCTTGCTGTCAGAACCGCTGCTTACTCAGAAGGTTTGCTGCCATGTCACTGACTGGTGGCGCCCTTTCACTGTCCTTGTATCAATTATGTCATTCTTTCAGCTGGAGCTCTTAACTGCTTTTCCCTTATTTCCCAAATTAAAATTCTTAAGAGAATCAAACAGGTCCAGTTCATTTTTTTTTTCCCCCACAGAAGGCCATGAAAGAAGGAGCTTCTAGTATCCCACCCTAACCAAATCAGCCAGCTCAGAAAGATGAGAGAAGGGAGGTCACGAGGTCCTCAGAGAACTTTCTCCTCAGCAGAGGCTATGAGCAAAGCCATTTTTCCTTACAGGAACTGTGAAGTAGTTAGCAAATGCCAAAAGAGACAACTTGGGCCCAAAGCCAACGAGTAAAATGCACCCTTTTAAAGGCCAAAATAATTTCTGAAGACTTGACTATATCATAAAATTCCATAAAACGCCCCTAAAGGCAGAAACTAATCTATCTAGAAGACTGAAACAGGCAGGGCCTCAGTCTATGAGAAGGGCCATTTTAACACGAGGAATTACGTTCAACATAAGGAGTTTGAACACTCATATTTGACTAGAAAATGGTTTCACATCCAGTGCTTCCAAATGGTTTAAATGTGTGCAATGACCATCTGACACTTATTTAGCACTATGTATGCACTGGTCACTCCAAGGAAGTCCTCTGCGTATATTAGTTCATTACCCAATTAGGTAAGCCTTTTTTCCACTGTATTTTAGAGACAAGCACCAGGATACACAAAGGGACCACACTGTGTTAGATGGTGGAGCAAAGATTTGAACCTCGAAGCCAGCTTTCCATCTAAATGGTCACAATATGCTGTCTTCCCACAAGGAAAACTGCACAGGCCATAGGTGGGCCACAATTTCCTTACAATGTCCTTATAAAATGTATGTAAATCATCCAAATCTCTTGATTTTGTGGAAGTGTTAGAAGAGAGGTCAAGAATTTTCTTAAAAGGTTTTGTGGGCATCTGTAAACAATGCATGGAGGGCAAGCTGGCCTTTGCCCCTATAATCATGCCTGAAGGAGCTCGCTGGGGGACCCACACCATTCCTGGGAGGTAAATGGCTTTGGCCTCTTTGGGATCTACGAGTCAAACTTTGACCACATCAGAGGCACGGACACTGAGAAGCTCTGTGACCAGGGGGAAGCAAGGACCGGGAGCTTCTGGACAGGGTCCTACAGGATGGGCTGGAGGTGAAGCAGCTCCAACGGTGGAATTTCTACCAATACCACTGCAAGCAGGGAATGTGGGGCACACAGCTGGAAAGGCTCGCCCACGGAGGGACCTTGAGAAGGTGATCCCTCCCAGTCCCTGGCTGCAGTTATGTGGTGGTAGCTGAAGGCCAGGCGCTAAGCCTGGTCCTTGGGGACCCAACAGGGCTTATCACAGGGGCACAGCCACCACCTGTGCCTGGCTACCGTCTCCTTAATGCCCCTCCACAGAGAGGCAGCCTTCACAGCTGGTTTGGGCCCAGGCTTGGTCTCTACACTCTGTGCAATGATTTCTGTGAAATTTTGCCATAGCGATGACATTGTTTTCAGGATATCCGAGAGTTCTATCTGTTCCGTCTTTTATTCAGAATGAAATAAAAAAATTATTTTTGGTTCTAGGGAAAAAAAAAAAAAAGCTTTTTTGGACAGCCCCTAGGAAAGCAAAGTTGCCCAGGAAGAAGGACAAGAAAGGTATGCTGAGGAGCTCACAGCCAACAGGAAGAAGGAAAGAGAGTAAACTTGGAAAAGCTGCTCTTAGAAAAACAAGTACCACCTGGGCAGTGAGGTCCATGAGGTCTGCTTCTTGGTTCCAGGCTTCCTCAAGGGCAAGGTCAACATATACCAGGATCCCAGCAGAATCAACACAATCCAAGCCTCTTATAAGGGGCATATGGACACAGGTCTGGGCCTCCTGAAAACTAGCCGTATTCAAAGAGGAAAGAGGTGGGGCGCCTGGGTGGCTCAGTCGGTTGGGCGGCTGACTTCGGCTCAGGTCATGATCTCTCAGTCCGTGAGGTCGAGCCCCGCATCGGGCTCTGTGCTGACAGCTCAGAGCCTGGAGCCTGTTTCAGATTCTGTGTCTCCCTCTCTCTGACCCTCCCCTGTTCATGCTCTGTCTCTCTCTGTCTCAAAAATAAATAAACGTTAAAAAAAATTTAAAAAAAAAAAAAAACAAAGAGGAAAGAGGTGTTATATAAATAAATAAGCTACATGGTCAACTTGTAAAATCACTGAAAGCATGAGTCAAGTATGTAAGTGCACATAAGACAGTTGAAAAGTTAAGCAACACCCCCTCGCCAAATCTTAACCAATGATTCTTTTTATGTTCTATTTTTTATGTTCTATGAATTTAGCATAAATTACTTTTATAATCAGGGAAAAAAATAAGTTAAAACCAAAACAAACCAAAAAAGAATGGATGATATCTGATCATTAGAATAGGCTGTGCTGTAAGACAATGTGGCTATGATGGTTAATTTTAGGTATGAACTTGAATGGGCCACAGGATGCCTAAATATCATGTTGTGTTATTATTTCTAGGTGTCTGTGAGTTGCTTCCAGAAGATACTAGCATTTCAGTTGGTAGACTGAGCAAAGCAGATGGCTTTCCCCACTGTCAACTGACATCATCCAACCACTAATAAACACACATTTAAAAAAATTCAAATTCACTAGTAACGAAAGAAAATTTTACATGGCTTTTCACCTGATGGCCCATACTATTTTTAATAATGAATTTCAGTATGTATTTGCAAACATATAGGTAAATAAGCCCTTTTATATATTGGTAGGGGAGAAGAAAATTAAGAAACCTGCAGTCACTGCTGTCACTCCTCTCTTCTTACCCTAAAAGAGGGAAGAACATGAATAACCTGTCACGGCAGGTCTCGATAAAAAAGATAATATATGTGCAATATTTTCAGAGAAAATGCTCAGATGGTTAATATGACTACTATGAACAGCTAAGGTCCCAGTGTGACATACTTTTTACGAAGGAAGGTTAGTTGTTCTTCAGAAAAGCCTCATCACAAAGCTCCTAGCACAGTCATTGAGAGTTAATGACAGTGATGGGTTCTGGTGTCAGACTGACAGGATCACACACTACGGTCCCCATGACCAGCTTCTAGTGACCCTGAGCAGGCGACAACCCTTCCAAGCTCCAGCTTCTTCACCAACAACTTGGGAATAATACTGGATTTTATACAACAAATTGTAGTAAAGGAAAATAATGAATCAAAAGATTACTAAGTTATCCTGTTTGGGTGACAGAATGGCGGAACCATATTTTTTGTAAAGGGGAAGTCAAGAGAGGAAGCCAATGTGAGGTGAAGAAACAACTGAATTTTAGGTATTTCACAAAGTAGCAGATTAACTAAACAGAAATTCTGAAAACAGCTGAAGATAAAAGTCACGGACAGAGATTCTAATCATCACTTCTGTGCTGAGAGGTAACTGAAGTGAATTTTCCTTGTTAGAAGGAAAAAGTGTAGAAAATCTGGAGCTGAAAATAAAGAAGTAAACCATGGTGGACACCCATAAAAGGAGAAGGGGGGGGGGGGTGCAGAAGAAGACAAGACAGAGAAAAGACAGCCCAAAATGAGGTACAAGGGGTGTGCAGAATCGGAGAAGACACAATACTGAGAATGCTCAAAAGTGCCAAATGGTTTGCAAGGCTGGAGATTGGGCAAGAAGTACTTTGACAAATCAACCTGATTCCTCCCTTTCCCTTCACCCACTACACATCCAACTCTACATCCAAAATATCCCATGGATCTGCTCACTTCTCTATCTCCACTGTTAACACAGCCTCTCTGGTCACTCTGCTTCCACTCATTCCCCTTCAACCCAATTCCTACAAGAGCAGCAAAATCTAACTAAAAATATAAATTGGATTTCCTTATTCCCCTGCTTACCGCTTCAATATCATTCTGTTGTATTTAGGATAAAACCCAGACTCCTCACCAAAGGTCTCAAATACCTTGAGTGATTTTGTCTCTGCTCAGCCCTCCAGCCTCATTCATCCCCTAAGCTCACTCAACTCCAGCTTCATCAGCCTCCCTTCCAGTCCTGGGAGAAAAAAAATGCCAAGTCCTCTCCTTCCTTGGGGTCTGTGTACATGCCCTGCCTTCTGCCTGGAATGCCCAAAACTCAAGTACAACCTACACTAGAAGCTACCAGAACCCCATCAAGTCCCAGCAGGACCCCTCTGCCTGCCTTTATAACTGGGCTCCAGTTATCAGATGTATGTATATACAGAAGATGTATGGAGCTGTAGTATATGAAATCCAGTTCCTGATTTCAAATGGTCTGTATTCCAAATCAGTAATAATTGAAAAGGAAACACTAAAACGTAGAAGAAATAATCAGCTATATATTGACTGAAGATACACATGCCCCTAAAAAGCATATTTTCCAGTTTTTTATTACTTTCATTCTCAATTTAAACACATTATTGATGCACCCTTCCCCAACCCAAACTACACACACATAAAAGTAAAAGAGGGGGAAAGCCCTTTATGAACACTTCTGGTCCATTAATAACTTCCAGGCTCCAATTCAAAGGACACTTAGAAAGAGCTCAGCTAACATCCTTCATTCACCAAGTTGTGTTACAGAAAGTAAATGTATCACACACACAGCACAGAAGGAAAGAAAAAGCTGAATCAGAGGTGGAAAGCTTCCAAAAGCAAACACTGGATTTCATTTTCTGCAAGCTGATAAAGCACAGACATTATAAAATTATGATAAATTTTAGCACCTAGAAATCCAAGGATCAAATCTTGTAAGTTGTAAACTTACTGACAGACATCTTCAAATCGAGCCTAAATCATCCCTCAGCACTTGACCATGACTTCATAATACCTGGAAGCAGGTAACAGGTACATGGGAGTTCACTATTCCATTAGCCCAACTTTTTTTCAAAAAGTTATTTCTTTATACTTTCTAATCTTAATCTTTATTTCCTTCATCACAAGTATTTCTATGGTCTAAAGTGCCATGGGTGTACTGTCTTTATTTTCTCTACTCCAACAAGTTTGATATATAACTTCATGTTAAATGTTTTTCTTTTTTACCTGTGTGGCCTCCTTTTTGGATTATGATTTTGATTTTTGTATCTTCTTAGGTAGTCAAATTTTTCCATTTTGAAAAAGCTGCTTCTGTCATTTACTCACTTTAAAAGCACCCACCTATTTACATCCCTCAACATTTTAGAAGAAAATTAAACTGAACATTTCCAATTATTTAAACTTTATTTTTTAAGAAACCTAATTCTGGGGGCACCTGGGTGGCTCAGTCACTTAAGCTTCAGACTCTTAACTTCGACTCAGGTCATGATCTCACGGTTCTATGCTGACAGCACGAAGCCTGCTTGGGATTCTCTCTCTCCCTCTCTCTCTGCCCCTCCCCCACACTCTCGGTCTCAAAATTAATAAATAAGCTTAAAAAAAAAAAAAGAAACCTAACTCTGGCATCTCCGAGTTATTCTGTTCCTTTGTCTCTCTTTCTGTGCATTTTAAACCACAGTCTCACATCATACTTTTTACCTAATACAACCAATCATCCTGTTATTTTTTTCAGGAGGACCTTATTTATCATTTCAGAATTATTCCTAAAAGCAATAAATATCTACTATTCTGTGGAGTGTTTTATATAAAAAATTACCGCTAGACTCTTACTGCAAAGATAACTATTACATGTTCATTTTATAGACAGAGGGGAGGGGAGGAAACAGAGAAGTGAAATTGGTCACACAGCAAAACCAGAAGCAAGCCCAGGTCACCCTGATTCCCAGCTCACGATCTCTTCATTCCTAAATTCTGCTGGCAGAAGTACTTGCTCGCACACTAAGTGGCACCGGGCTACGAGATTTAACTGACATATCAAATGAGTGTAGCACTGCCTTCCCTGGTTTCAAATATACAGAGGCTTGGAAATCTGAGAGCCACACGCCTGAGAGCTGGTAGGTGCCAAAGGAAGGTCTGGGGTGCCCGCAGGCAATGCTACTCAAGGTGCCAGCTCCTGAACTGTGGGTCATAGGGTCCCTGAGAAACAAGGAATTGGGACAAAATGTAAATTAACCGAGTCACTGAGCACACCTGTTTAGTTTGGCTGACTTTTCTTTATAGCAAGACTTCTTGCCTCAAGGAAGTCAACTCCTATTGTAACTAACAGTCTGCAGACTAGCACAGGTCTACAGGCCCCACTTTGAGTAGCACTGACCTACAGCAGCATTTTTCAAAGTACCTAGAGCAGCATTTTTCAGGGTGCCATATGTGACTTAGTGGGTGATAAAATCAGTACAATGAGCTATACCAGCATTTTTTAATAGCAGAGAAGAGAGGAAATAGGGGGCTCTGGTATAGTGAATTGAAGACAGGTAGGGGCATTACTGTAATCTGGTTAGAAACACTTCTGAACAAAACTGGTAGGGGTAGATGAAGATTCAAGTTCAGAAATGTTCCCTTTGCATGTATGGTATTATATGGAGCATAAAAAATATTGATCTTTTTTACAAGCTCGCTTTTATGTTTTTATTTTTTAGGCTTTTTTTTTTTTTTTTTTTTTAAAGAAACAACATTTCCAGCTGAGTAAGAAAACTTGGGGCACTGTGTTTAGCTTGCACTACATTTTAAAGAGACACTGGCAAAACCGAACATCTAAAAAAATGTTATCAGGATGATGAGGATTCTAAAAAGCCTACGAATTAAGACAAAAATCTTGGGGGTGGCGGTGACTGGGTGGCTCAGTCAGTTAAGCATCCACCTTGGGCATAGGTCATGATCTCACGGTTCATGAGTTCGAGCCTCATGTCAGGCTCTGCGCTGACAGTGCAAAGCCTGGAGCCTGTTCTGGATTCTGTGTCTCCCTCTCTCTCGGCCCCTCCCCCGACTCGTGTTCTGTCTCTTCTCTCTCAAAAATAACATTAAAAAAAAAAAAAAGACAAAATCTTAGGACGGTTTCTGAATTGAGGGATATTAACTAGAACGGTTCTTAGACTCAACCCGCGTGGTGTCACGAGACTCATCCCAAAGCCAGTATCGGTAGAAGCTAAAAGGAACAGGTTTGGTTTCAAGTAAAGCAGAACTTGCTAACTAATACAATGTGCTGCCTCACCGGGCAGGCAATTATGAGCCATCACCACTACTTATATGGTAGGGACACCCTGCTGAGGGTGCAACTTCAGTGCAGGGGTCCAAAAAGGTCCTGCCCCATGCTAACATTTTTTTATTCTAAACTAACCAACAGTTGGTGAATTATTTTACTGGCACTAATATTACCTTACCTTTAGCACATAGCTCAAGTACATACAAAAGACAGGTTATAGATTGCCTATACAGGAGTCTTATTATGAGTGACAGGAAAAGTTCTCCAATGCCCAATGTGAAACTCCTCTCTTCGGTACAGAGATTTTACTTTCCAGAAAGACTACATAAGTAAGGAAGATGAAGAAAAAACAAAAGCAGAAAGAGAGGAACTAGTACACCAGGGAAGAAGGGAGGCAGTGACACCCCCTCCTTAGACCCCTTCAGTCGTCTTACCCAAATGACATTAAACAAACTCAGTGTTTAGTCCTACTCACTGGGCCTCACTCTCCCTGTGCCTCAGGGAGTCTCAGGGGAAGAAGTACATACTTCCTATCTCTGATCTCAAAGACTTCTGGCATCAGTTCAGTTCTGACCCTTTTTTCTGTAAAACCCTGGAGACTCCAGAAAAATTACAAATAACCGAATAGTTAACATCTGGGTTTCTCTATTCCTCCAGTTGCGATACAGGAAAAAGCTTCCTGGGGAAATACTGTGAGAAATATCTACGGTCTGTGGAGTACGCAAAGATTATCTGATAAAAAACCACAGAGAAGGCTAAGTTATGACATTAATTTGTTTGGGTAGTGCCACCAATCTTAATTATATTGTTTACTCTCTTTGAAGTAGACTATGAATGATGATGATAACAAGTGATAGAACTTTTTGCAAGAAGGAACATTTTATAAGGTCACTTAGATATTTTATAGGAAAAGCAGAAGGTATGTTATTTTAGACTATCAAAAATAGTATTAAAATGGGGACAAATATACAGCATGTCATTCAACCTTAGTCAATATAATTTAATTTTTTTTTAACGTTTATTAATTTTTGAGACAGAGAGAGACAGAGCATGAACGGGGGAGGGTCAGAGAGAGGGAGACACAGAATCGGAAACAGGCTCCAGTCTCTGAGCTGTCAGCACAGAGCCCGACGCAGGGCTTGAACTCACGGACCACAAGATCGTGACCTGAGCCGAAGTCGGCCGCTCAACCGACTGAGCCACCCAGGCGCCCCTAGTCAATATAATTTAAAACTGGATTCTTGTACTCTTACACTCTGATGATAGGCGTTTCATTTGAGGTATTAATCCTTTAGTGTGCTAATGTTATAAAGTCCAAAACTCTACTGCCTTGCAAAGTTCTCTTGTTTTATCTTCCAGATAACTCTCTGCCTTAGTTTCCTACAATGAGCAAATACTGGATTCCTCACCAGGAGGCTAGTTCTAATCTGAATTCTGCAATTAAGTAGCAGTGGGACCCCCTCAACCAGTCACTTAACCTGACTGGGCCTCAAGTTTCCTTACCTATAAAGTAAGAAGGCTCAACGACATGATTTGCTAAAGATAGAAAATAAATGCTAACCCTCTCTCACATTTGTAATCGCTTTTAAAAATCCAACATATAAGAATGAGTAACAAGAGACAAGATAGCATAGACTCATTTCCCCCTGTTCCTTTTCACTAAGCACTATTCACCCTGGAGATAAAGCAAGAGGCATCCAAAGAACTCTGAAAGGTGGTGAGAAAAAAGCAAACCAGTCTGTGACTTCAAGACTGGAGGAGAAGCACAACAGAGGACAGCTCGCATTCCTGCCACAAAGAAGGCAACCATTGGGACCCATCATTTCCCAGAGCAGCAGGCAGAGCAAGCAGACTCATTCCTACCCCAGATGGAAGGAGAGTCCCTCTATAAACATCTGGCAAGCCCTACACCATCCAAAAGGGGACCTATCTGAAGTCCCACCGACAATAAGCAACTATGAGAGCCAAGACATACGCCTAAGGACAAGCCAACCCAACGAGAGGAACCCAGACACATGTGGCCCAGGAAGGACTCCCTACTTTTCCTTGCGCAGAAGACCTCAGAGAAGCCATGGGCACCGGTAAAAAGATCTCATCTTGACAAGTGACAGGATCAAGGAGACTGTCCCCCACACACGGTCGGGGGGGGGGGGGGGTGGAATCTACCACACTCAGGGAAGCCCAAGTACACAGGAACCTGCATCTACCTGCCCTCCTCCCCCGACACCCGGTGCCCCAGCCTAGGGAAACTCCTTCTCCATCCACAGCCAGTGTAAGCAGGGGGCAACGGCAGCTCCAGTAACAGCTAATCAACAAAGCAAACTAAAACACCACCACAGAGGCTTTGAAAATTAGCTGCCATTGGAATCCTGGCCCATAAGTGTAGGCTGGGACTTCTGTGCTAAAACTAAACATGCTGACTGCCAAAATAAAAGATTTAAAATGGGACCCAGGATATCCTAATATAACCAGGCAAAACAGATATAATCAAATATCATCCATCATATCAAGAATTGGGAAACCTATAGCTTGAATAAGAAAAGCCTATCAACTGATGCTAACCCCAGAAATAAATGTTGGAATTACCTGGTAAGGATTTTAAAGCATAAAAGTCATAAAAGTGCTTCAATAATCAATTATAAATTCTTTTGAAACAAATGAAAAAATAGCAATTCTCAGCAAATTAATAGAAGTTACAAAAAAAGAACCTCACAAAAATTCTATAACCAGGAAATACAGTAACAAAGTAAAACTCACTTGATGTGCTTAATACTAGAGTGGAAAGTACAGAGAACAGAATCAGTGAACTTGAGGAAAGAAGAGAATTCACTCAATCTGAATAACAGACAGCAAACACGCTGAAAAAATGAACAGAGCCTCAGGGACATATGGAACAACAAAAGATCGAACATTTGTATTATCAGAGTCCCAGAAGGACAGGAGAAATGAAGTGAGGCCAGAAGTGTATTCAAGGAAACAATGGCTGAAAACTTCCCAAATTGGTCACAAACATACAGATTTAAGAAGCTGAGCAAACTCCTGAACCAGGATAAATTTAAATAAATCCATGACAACACGAGGGTCAGTGGTAAAATATCAAAACATCTTAACTAACCCCCTGAAAACCAAAGACAAAAATATCTTAAAATCAGCCAGAGAAAATTGTCACATTATCTATAGGGGAACACCAATTCAAATGACAGTGTATTTCTCATCTGAAACCATGGGACTAAAGGAAATAGATTTTTCAAGTGCTGAAAGAACTATCAACAACAAATTCTATACCCAGCAAAAGGGTATCCAGGAATGAATGGCAAACAGAAATTCTCAAACAAAGGGAGCTAAAAGAATATGTCACTACAGACCTACCTTTAAAGCACAACTGTCGAAGGGCACCTGGGTGGCTTAGTAAGTTAAGCGTCTAACTCTTAATTTGAGCTCAGGTCATGATCTCATGGTTCATGGATACAAGCCCCACATCGGGTCAGATCCTCTGTCTCCCTCTCTCTCTGCCCCACTCCCTGCTCACTCTCTCTCTCTCTCAAAAATAAATTAAAAAATAAAATAAAAAACATTTTTTAAAAAAAGCACAACTGTCTATTAAATAAGGAATTATAGATTTCAACAGAGAAGATTCATGACTGTCTGTGAGAAACCTCTAACTTCAGACTTTATACTCTAACTAGGGAAAGATGATACATACACAATAACAATACAAATAATGACAGCAAGTATTGTGTAAGTGCCACAGGCAAGGGCTAACAAACAAAGATGGTTTAGAGGTAAGTGCCAATATTATGAGCTGCCATGATCAAAGACAATTTCACAAACAAGATATTACTTGCACTGGCCCTTGAATAATGCACTCCACTTAAGGAGAGCTGCTAAAGGGTGCCTGGTTGGCTCAGTTGGCTAAGCATCCAACTTTGGCTCAGGTCATGATCTCACTGCTCATGGGTTCGAGCCCCAGCGTCAGACTCTGTGCTGACTAGCTTGGAGCCTGGAGCCTGCTTCAGATTCTGTCTCCGTCTCTCTGCCCCTTCCCTGCTCACTCTCTGTCTCTGTCTCTCTCTCTCAAATATAAAACATAATAAATAAATAAATAAATAAATACACAGATACATACATACATAAATAAAGCAAGCTGCTGAAAGGGTGTGTCCATGAAAATCATGCAAAGCAAAACCAAAGCAATGTGATAGCAGCAGGTGTTTTTAAGGGACAGTACAGACAGGACCTATTCATCTGACAGGTAACAAGCACCTGACCAAAGGACAAAAAAGAATCAGACACAACTTCAGGCCCTCAATCTAATGGGAGAAACACAGAGGAAAAGAGCTACCATAATTGATTGTAGAAATGCAACAAGGGGATGAACTGGACAGACTTCAGGGAACCCAGCAGACGGTGCAACCAATTCTTCCTAGGAAAAGTAGGGGAGGTTTCACAAGGTTGGTGACAGCTGAGCTGGATCTTAACACGTGAGACAAAAGTGACACATCAGCAAAGGGGAGGGTACATGGGGCCATGAGAATGACAAAGAACTCCAGATGTGCTCTGACACACGGTAGCATGGGGCGGGGGAGGGATGGGAGGCACTTAAAGCAGACTGAGGTCAATGGTAAGGACCTGGGCTGAGAAGGTGCATTTCCATCTTGGAGGTAATGAGGAGTCATGGAAGAATTTTAAGCAGCAGGGTAAAACCCAGCACAGGATCAAAGGAAAATAAAAGGGATTAGAGGACGGAAGACTAGTTACAGATCAATCTTTTGGTTCAACAAAGATTTGAATCTAGTATGTGCCAGGCTCTAGGTCAGATGCTTAAAGCAGAAAGATGAATGATTTCCATTCCTGGTCTTGCAAAGAAAGCAGGTTATCGATGTGAGGATGGGAGGGAAGAGGAAGCAGAAACTATACTCTGAAGCCATTTCAGAGCTAGAATCGACAGCACTCTGAGAGAAGAGCTGTGTGGTGTCCTGGAAAAGACAACAGTGAGGTTTTTACATTAGAAGGGGTAGAATGACATAACTATGGGCAGCACTACCACTCTAGAAATAAGAAAGGAGGAGTAGCATTTGGATGGAAGACTGAGTAGGAATCTGTGCACTTTCCTTAAGACTCAGTGCTCCTGTCGTATCTTCCAAGAGGACCTTCCTTTCAGCTGCTCCATTGTGTTCAAAACAAACCAACAAGTAAAAACTAGTTCATAGCATAGTTCATAGCATGCATGCATGCATATATATATATACCACAATGCATTATACTTACACCTGTGTCTGGCTCTCCCACTAGATTCCTCAAAGCAGGAATTATATTTATCTTTGTGTCTCTACTGCATGACACTCAGTAGGGTTTCAACAAGTGTTCAATGAGTGAAGAAAATATAAGAAACTTCATGCTGTAACAAAATCATCACAACCTTATTTTCTATCACATTCCTAAATCGCTCTTCCTCTGCTATCAGAACAGGAAAAAAAAAAAAAAAAAAAAAAGGTTAAACAAACTAAGTAATCTAGTTCTGCTTGAAGAGCCTAAAAAAATTAATCCATATTCCCCCAAAGCATCAATCATAACATCATAAAGGTCAATCAAAAGAAAACCATCTAAGGCTCTAGTGGGTCGTCATTCAATCACCTCACATTTACTTAGTACACACTACCTGGCAGGCACCATGGTGAAGAATACACAGCTCCTACCTTCCAGGGGCTCACACTCTAGAAGTTCCCTTTGTGAATCACTGTACTAGAGAATGTTTCATGGAGAACATTTCATGAAGTCTTTTGAAGGGCTGACCCACAGAGAACTTGTTGCATAACACATCAGCAGGCCAGAGGGAGAGCTATCCCTCAGGCAAAGGGATGTACTTTTGGACTACAGAACAGAGATACTCTAGTGAGAAGTTTTCAAGGGGAAATGGGGAGTAGGAAGAAGAAGGCATAAATATGTCAAGAGGAATAAAGCAAGGCCACCACACACTCTTACAAGACACTTCCAAAAGGCAAGTCGACCACATAAAAACTACAAAAGACACCCGTGACTGGCAGCTGCTCTCTGAGCCACAGAGGAAATTCATGTTTATTACCTGCTATACTTATACGGAACTGATTATAGTCAATGGCAAAGTAGCTGGAAACTTAGAAACATGCTTTAAATATTGAAATTGATTTTCTTTTCTTTTATGGTAGAGTATAAGTGAGGACATGTTGTCAACAACCCAGACAACCATCAGAAGGGGACGAAATTAACTGTGCTATATACTCACATGACAGAACACCAGAACGTTAAAAATCACATTCTGAAAAAATGTCTAGTGGCATTGTAATATGTTCATCGCTAGTTGCATGCTCTTGAGTTACTCTGACCTCTCAGTCTCAATTTCCTCATCTGTAAAATGGGGATAACAGAATACTAGACAAGAATAGGAATGAGCTGTCCACAACCATACACAATAGCACACAGCAGAAGCATACAAGTTATATGATTCTGTTTCCAGAAAATACAGAAAAAGGAAAAGAAACATTGCTATTGGAAGTCAAGGGGGCAATGGGGGGACTTCCAGAATGTCTGTAATGTTCAGTTTGTTCTTGCTCTGGGTACGGGTCACACAGAGGTATACAATTCATGAGAGTCCATCCGGTTTTACACATACGAAAGTATGCTTCTCTCTATAAATACTAAATTCCAATAAATAGTTTTAAGAATGAGGATAATTATAGGATCCTCTTCATAGGGATGATGCGAGAATTAAAATTGTGTTATAGAGATTAACTGCACATAAAATGTTTGCCACCTAACACATGGGTGAGCACACAATAAATAGGTTCTCTTATAATCCTCCCAATACTGACCACATGAGAAGCTCTACTAAATGTTCACCAGATGATTCAAGCCCCATGTCGGGCTCTACACTGATAGCACGAAGCCTGCTTGGGATTCTCTTTCCCCCCCTCTCTCTGACCCTCCCCTCCCTCAAAATAATAAAATAAACTTTAAGAAAAAAAAAAATGTTAACCAAATGAATAAATTCCTCAGGTGAAATGAAGGAGTGCCAACCTCTGCAATCCCAAAACTACTTCGAAAATTTACTAAAGCATTTATTTTGCACTTTGCACCATGACCGTTGGTGTTTAAGCCTGTCACTCCCCTGTACTAAGAACAAAGCATATGGTAGTCTTTGATCCTTCACAACACACAGAACTGCAAAGGTGCTCAATGAATGTCTGCTCATTCCGTGATCTGCAGAATGTTCTAATGGCAGGATGATTTTGAAGGTTGCAGTAAAGTTTAATTGCAAAATTATATCCCTTGTAAGCTTTATTTTTTAATGTGTTGAAAATTCACCTTGTTGATGAACTTTATGTTCTATTAAAAATGCCCATGTGGTTCCACTGTTCACTTATTCATTCATTCCAAAAATACACTGAAGTGCAAAGGTGCATAAGATCACCTATGTTCCTACGTTCCAAGAAGCTTACAACTAAGGCACAGATTTGTTTCTGTAACGCATCTCAGCAGAGGAACATCATTAACTCTGGAGTGGTTTTTAAGCTCATTTCTTGACTTGGGGACTCCTGGAACATGTGGGTAGTATACATCTGAACCCTAAAATGTAAGGGAACACCTGTCCTTTCTAATTTTAAGACTGGAGTACTTTTATCCTCTACCCAGAGCCCAGGTTGAGATGGACTTTTCTTTGTATTTCTGTGCCGGTGGACAGACTTTTTCTCATCTACTCCTTCACCAAGAGTGCAGCCATTGGAGGATCCTGGCTAACTAGATGCAAGGGGAGATCCCAGGTCCAACTTTTTGTTCAAGCTTCATTTTTTCCCCCCTGTATTGGTGTTAAGACTCCCAGCATCTCGTTTCTGATGCTGAGAGCTCAGCTCCTAGTGGACTCTGCTCGGGAATTATGTCTTCTCTTCACTGTCGAACTCTGGAGACTTTCTATACTTTCTTTTTACAATCACTGCTGTTCATTTAAAAGCATGTGTGCTGTATTTTACCCAGTATGGCTAAGTATTTTGTCAACTAAAACCCCTATTCTCTCTATATAGATTTTATTTTAGAGAGAGAGAGAGAGCACAGGCAGGGAAGGGAGGCAGAGGGGAGAGAAAGGGAATCTCAAACAGGCTCCATGCTCAGCGTGGAGCCCGACATGGGGCTCAATGCCACGACCCTGGGATCATGACCTGAGCCAAAATCAAGAGTCAGATGCTCAACCCACTGAGCCACCCAGGCGCCCCTCAACTCTACATTTTTAATACACCTTTGACCAAGTATCCCAGGATATCCACAGATAAAGTTTAATTGAAAAGGAGCTCATGGGGTGCCTGGGTGGCTCAGTTGGTTAAGTGTCCATCTCTTGATTTCAGCTCAGGTCATGATCTCACAGTTCATGGGGATCTAGCTCCTGCTGTCAGCACGGAGCCTGCTTGAGATTCTCTCTCTCTCTCTCTCTCTCTCTCTCTCTCCCTCTCTCTCTCTGAACCTACTGCGCTCTCTCTCTCTCTCTCTCAAAATAAACAAACATTTTGAAACAAAAGAAAAGGAACTCACAATCTAAAACTAAAAAGCACGCAAGGAAAAAAAGCTGACCATGGACAAAAGAGAGTAGACACCACAAAAGAGCAGAGATTAGACCCACTGTGAATTTTAAATAACAGACCTATGAGATAGACTATAAATTTAAAATGATTACAGACATAAAAGCAGGAATCAAATACGCATGAAGAGAGAAGCTGCAAACTAACCTAAGCCCACTTGGCAATCCAGCAAATGTCACGTTCTTTTCATAAACACTGATGGCCTCCAAGAGCAGGGCAGGCTTATATGCTCCTCTTGCACCCTTTTCATACCAGCTGGCATATTAGAAGGAAACCAAACCTTACAGCCCGATTCCACCATTCCAACAACGGTTTTACTAATGAGACTCATACACACAAAGAGAGGTGCAAATTGTGCCAAAGCCCTAGAGCAATCTGATCCACTGCCTATGGGAATATAAATGGTCCGTCTGTGAGGGAAAACAGCATTAGCTAACAAAGTTAAACATCAGAATATCTAATCCCACATTTTCAGTAGCATGTAATATTCAAGAGATTGCTTTTTTAATACTCAATTTTGAGAGAGAGAGAGAGAGACAGAGAGAGCACAAGCAGAAGAGGGGCAAAGAGGGAGGGAGAGAGAGAATCCCAAACAGGCTGTGTGCTGTCAGCACAGCACCCAACATGGGGTCGATCTCACCAACTGCAAGATCACGACCTGAGCCGAAATCAAGAGTCAGACGCTTAACTGACTGAGCCACCGAGGCATCTTAAGAGATCATCTTGATCATGGCCAGCAAGATTCACATATACGAATGCTCATAAAAGAAGGGTTCATAATTACAGACAAATGAAAACAACCCAAAAATGCCTATCCGAAGGTAGAAACAACAGAAAAATAACAATGGGGGAAATGTTACACTGCAGTGAAAATGAATGGACTAAAGCCAATGCAACAACTTGGATAAACCAGGCTGAGAACAGGGGAATGAGAAAAGCCAGGTCCAGATGGAAGACCACATACAGAACTAGATGACAAGGAAGGATGAAGTCCAGGACAGTAAGTACAGGAGAGGAGTCAGAGGGACAGAAGGGTGGGGAGAGGCACGGGTAGATGTAAATTGTTGGCAGTGGTTCAGAC
Organism: Panthera pardus; assembly: GCF_024362965.1. Classification (NCBI taxonomy): domain Eukaryota; kingdom Metazoa; phylum Chordata; class Mammalia; order Carnivora; family Felidae; genus Panthera; species Panthera pardus. The sequence goes on from NW_026526688.1 coordinate 79,477,357, forward strand.
CTTCATGAGTTCCTGTATACATTATATTAAAAATATGAACAAAGAAGAGGGTCATGCAAAACCCAATAATGATAACATGTCATGAATTCAGGATTATGACAGTTCCACTTCTCTGCACCTGAAGCCCACGGCTCCCACCTGTGAAGAGGTGGGGCTACATGATGAACAGGCAATTCACAGAAGCAACAGCCTGAAAGGCCAACAGACTTGTAAAAAAGGTAATCTCACTTCAATCAGGAAAACACAGCATTAAAGCGAGAAATGAAGCGTTTCACTTCACACCCAATGGACGGGCAAAAGCTCAAACATTTGATAATACCAAGTGTTGGAGAAAACGCAGATCAACGAGATCACTGATACATTGTAGGGGGATCACAAACTGGTTTCTGTGTAGACCGATGTGGCACTATCTAGTATAAGCCTTGGGGCTGAAGACACTCGCATCCTATGATCCAACAATACCACATTTACCTTTGTCCCCAGAGAAATTCTCATTCACGCAGGAGAGAGGTACATGAATGTCCACAGCAGTGTTATAGATTGTAATGAAAATCTCAAAACACTCCAAAAATATCTGACAAGAGAACAGACTAATATAATGTAGAATAATCATACAATGGAATATTATATACTGTACATCTGTTTTTTAAAAATGAACCAGAGCTATATATCAAGGGGAATGAATCTCAAAGAACGTGGCTGGTTTTGTTTTTTTTTTTTCTCTCAGGGTACAGGAAAACATATAGTTTGCTATTTTTTCCTTAACGCTTTAAAAATTATATACAGTCTATTGCTCATAAACTCATATGTACATAATAAAAATATAAAAATGTGCACAGTAATGACATACCCCAAATCCAGGCTGGTAGTTACTTCTAGAAAAGGAAAGAGAGACACAGGACAGGGAGGAGCATACAGGAATCTTCAATTCCCAGTGATGTTTATTTCTCATATTAAAAAAAATATTTTGACATGTTACCTTCAAATATTAAGATCCGATAAAGCCATGAATATTTACATATTCATTATTTACATATTAAGTATTTTTATAATATTTCATATGAAAAATAAACAGGACAAGACTGGAACCTGACAAAATGTATTTGAAAGAAGATTGGAGGAAAATAATTGTATACCATTTTCATGTTAGCCACCGAATGGCTCAAGGAAGACAAATTGCTTTATCTTATTATCCCTTTGGGCTACACACAGCACAGGGCCCAACTCATAAAATGTGCTCAAATAAGCATATGCTGAATAAATTGGACAAGCAAATTGAAAAAAGTCACATTATTAACCCAGCCACCTCTGGATATTTTCAAATACATTTAACCATGTCTCTGAATATTTGTGAGTATGAATAATAACTACTGATACACTGGATCATCTCCTAAACTGAAAACATAATTTTCAGGGCACCTGGGTGGCTCAGTCAGTTAAGAGTCTAACTTTGGCTTGGGTCATGATTTCACAGTTCATGAGTTTGAGCCCCCACATTCGGCTCTGTGCTGACAGCTCTGAGCCTGGAGCCTGCTTCAGATTCTGTGTCTCCCTCTCCCTCTGCCCCTCCCCTACTCATTCTCATTCTCTTTTTCTCTCTCAAAAATAAATAAACATTAAAAAAAAAGTTTTAAACATACTTTCTACCAGATAGCCTAGTTAAAAAAATAGCATCCTATATATTATGGACTGAATATCTGTGTCCCCCTTAAAATTTGTATGTTGAAGCCCTGATCCCCTGTGTGATAGTGTCTGGAGGTGGGGCCTTTCGGAGGTAACTAAGTTTAGATCAGTTCATGAGGGTGGGGCCCCATGATGGGATTGGTGCCCTTGTAAGAAGGGGGAGATCAGAGCTCTCCCCCTCCACTACCCACTACTTCAGGACCCGGCAAGAAGGTGTGCAAACCAGGAAGAAGATTCACACCAGGAATGAATCTGCTGGCACCTTGATCTTGGACTTGATAGCCTCTAGAACTGTGAAAAATAAACGTCTGTTGCTTAAGCCACTAGCCTATGATACCTTGTTACAGCAACCCAATCTAAGACACTAGGATAAAAAAACAAAACAAAAAACCTTCCCGCTGAGAACATACTCATTGCTAATAGAAAGCACCTGCTGTCAGCCTTCACCAATCCCTGCCAAAGAGAGGGGATGAGACTTCCATTCTATCATTTTGGTCCTGTATCCCTGACAAACAGGAATGATCTGATTTTAAATGACTTCCATCATTGTTTTACACAGAAAAACCTCAGTTTATTGGGGGATGCTCTAAATAGGAAGGGGTGAGGTCTGACACAGCTGGGTGACACCAGCAGGCTAGCTGATCTCGAGTTAGCTGACAACCTTATCTAAAACAGGAGACTACTCCAGGGGACCAGAGGCTCTTCAGTTTCAGAATTCGGTATCTCACTAATTAGGCATTTGTGCACCTCTCACTTAAAATTATGTGGAGACAGGGGCGCATTGGTGGCTCTGTCAGCTAAGCATCTGACTCTTGGTTTCGGCTCAGGTCATGATCTCGCAGTTTCATGCGTTCAAGCTTCAAGTCCAGCTCTGCACTGACAATGCAGAGACTGCTTGGGCTTTTTCTTTCTTTTTATTTTCTTTTCTTCCTTCTTTCCTTCCTCTCTCTCTCTCTCTCTCTCTCTCTCTCTTCCCCCCCTACCCTTTCTCTCTGCCACTCCCCTGCTCATGTTGTCTTTGCCTCTCTCAAAATAAATAAACTTAAAAAAAATTTTTTTGAAACGTGGATACTGAACCCAGTGGCCTCAGCCCACGTACACAGAAATATACTTGACAAAATGCTGTTTAGACCATCACTATGCCTGGCGGAATTTAAGAGTATAGTTAAACTGACTTCCACAAGATTGAAAAGAAAGCAAAATAATGCTTATAACAAGAGCCTCTCTCCCAGTCTCCCTCCCAAAGGCAGTTGGAGCTGCTATGTGGGGAGGCTACTCTCAAAATAAGCAGTCACCACCTTGCAGTTTTCACTGATGGCCTCAGTCCAGTGAATAGTCATTGGCTGAGTAAAGGTGAGTAAATTTTGCTATTGCAAAAACTAAATGTATTAATGGCACCAGCATCACATTCATGGTTATTTAATAAATACTACCGACATTTAACTTGCACCTACCTTTATTCCATATGAGTGACCTTCTAGATGGTTTCAGCTTGTAAACAATGAAGCATGAATATGCTCTCAAGCAAAAATCCTCTCAAGCAAAACTATCTAGCTCTCCTGTTGTCCACAGGAATCTACCAAAGCCTTCAGAATCAGACTTCTCTCTCTACAAAATTTCATAATACTATTTTCCCCATTTCTAACAACAAAACCTAGCATAGATATCATTTATTGATAATGCAGACTACTGCTGCTTGCAGCTCCAATCGTACTCTTGAAACATTCCCAAATGTGTAGATTGGCAGAGGTGAAATGAAGGGCACTACCCTTCCTAGCCCAGGGTGAGGATTCCCCCCACTCCAACCATGGTCCTCACCCCCAAGCATACAGAGGTTTGGACCAAACAGAAGCCCTTACAAAATTTCTCCTTCATACTTGCACTTGACTTCACAAGTACTCTTTTAAAGAAAAAGAACAAGCTATTATGGTATCAATATGGGGCCCAAGGGTGCATTTGATTCATGGATATAGGAGGAAGGAGGCCTAGAGAGCAAGAGCCGATAAACTCTGAAGCAAATGCTCATGATTTTTTTTACATATCTGAGAATTATCTGGATTTTAAGACAAACACTTGGCCCTGATTTTGCCCTAAGCCCTTACTCCTGATCCAACTACCCACGGCACCTGTTTCACAACCTCCCTCACTCTTGTTCTACATCACAGCCCTTCTCACCTGTACAGACCCAGTGCTTCACGTGAACTCTAACCACACCGCTGCTGTGTGTCCACCAGGTAGCAGGACTTCTGCTAAGGTTACTATAATGGTATCTGTGTTATCAGGAGACCAGAGTTAAGGCTGTACCTTGATATACTGTGCATGCAAGTTGATAGGAATTCAATGGTCACTGGTCATGGGACAAGGCGGCTCAGGTAAAGTGACCAAAGGACAACAGGACAAATGGTCATAAGGCCTGAGCCATTGCATTGCAAAAGCAGCATGGTAGGTCTTCCTCCCCTCCCCCCCCACCCCAGGGGGCAAGGGGGGGCGGTGGGCAAAATGCCTGTGAGGAGTCCAGAAGTGAGGCTAACGAAAGGTTTTTCTCAAGCTAATCCCATCTGACAAACTGCTGCTGAATCAGTCTTCCCAATTCCAACAGCCTCTCCTGCTCAGAATCCTTCCAGTCCACCCACTGCCTAACAAACACAACCCGAAATTCCTTGGCTATTATTCGCAGCCTTCCAAAGTCTTGGCAAGAATGTACACTGGCTGTCCTCAGGCCCCAAGCCCTGCCATCACTCCACTGCAGCCCAGAGAATGATTCATTTTTACCTTCACCAGCTCCATCTCCCCCTTGCCCATGCTGCTTCCTAAATTAAAAGTACTTATCCCTCATCCACTCTGTTTCTTTAAACCCTACCTTTATTCATTCAAATATCGAGCCCCCACTGTGCCAAGTGCATCTCAAATGCCATTTAAGAAAAAAAAAAAAAAAAATCAGCACTACTTCTACCAGGAAATCATACCCAACCCTCCAGTTTCCCTCCTGTCTTAAGGGTCTACAGCACCTTGCATTGGTACAATACAACCCTGATCTTCTAGCTTCCACCTTGGTCATTCCCTGGGGAGATAAAAGTAGTAGATAAGAGACTAACTTTTGGGGCACCTGGATGGCTCAGTGAGTTGAGAGTCCGACTTCAGATCAGGTCAGGATCACCTAGTTCCTAGTTTGTGAGTTCCAACCCCGCATCGGGCTCACTGCTGTCAGCTTGTCAGCACAGAGCCTGCTTCAGATCTTCTGTCCCTCTCTCTCTCTGCCCCTCCCCCGTGTGTGTTCTCCCAAACATAAATAAATATTTTTTTAAAAAAGAGAGAGACAAACTTTCCTCAGCATAAGGACTAAGCATTCCAGACCCCTTCAGAAAGGGGAAGGGAGTGCTTCAAGAACAAAGGAGCGGCTTACAATGTATCAAATGCTGCCAAGGGGTTAAGACAAAAAAAAAAAAAAAAAAACATCCACTACACTGAGTCCAAAGGGATCACAGGTATGACCCTGGTGAGGACAGTGATCACTAGACAGAAAAGAACTACAATGGTTGAGCAATGAAAGAGTGGGATATAAGGAAATGCAGACTGAACACAGATTCATTTTTGTATCCACTTTTCCTCCATCCATAAGCCCAAATATCTTTAACAGGTCTTATGTGTGCAAGATACCAATAACTGAATAAATTAAATCAAACATAAAAACTAATCTCTGCCACCCAGTCTACACGCTCTGCGTTCTAGCTACCAATAATTTAAGATACCATTTTATCCTGTTAGCCTTTGAAATATGACAAGTTTTCTCCTCCCACACTGCAAATCAAAATGTTTCATGGATTTTTTTTTCCCCTCTTTTGCTCCTACAGATGGGAAAGCATCTCACTTAAGGGAATGAATTAATGGGAAAGAGGAAGAAGAAAATCCTTCCTATCAACTTTTAAGTTTTTATTTAACCTTCCTTTAAATTTTGAGTCATTACCTTTCCCTGCCATCGGTAGGAACTGAATCTTCTATAAGGAGGGATCCCTCAGTACCGTCCTACACTCCCCATTGCCACATGGCCATTACCCAGGGGGTCGCACAACTAGAATGCTGGTATTGCCTGATCCTGGAAACAAATACATTTAATGACACTGCCTGGTAACATTGATGCAAATCAGTTATTTGATATGATGCAGCTGCTTAAGAGAGGCTTGCAAACTCTCCCCGCTGACGATCAGGCCTGTTTAAAAGTTTCACAACACCTTAGCCTAGAGTCTGCTGCTGCCTATCTTTAACCAAAAAAACCTTGCACGTATAAAGAAAAGAAACCAATAGCTTGTGAATGACCCATCTCAGAAAAATTCTTATCCACAAACATGAACACACCCACCTCAATTTTCCTAAAATCAGAAACAAGTTTACCCTGTAAAAAGAATTCACAGGTTAAGTTTTTCACTACTGACTTGGGATATAAAAAACATGTATTCAGTGATAAAGTATGAAAATAGGGAGTGGCTTGCATACCTAAAGGATTGAGAAAATGAGTTTCATTTAAGAGTCATCTATGAGCCAAGCCTTTATAGTTATTTTTAAACCCACCGTATTAAAATCTCATAGAGCGCAACCTTTCTTAATTAAACGAAACGACTGCTGAAAACCCACAAGAATTGGCCAAAATCATGGCTAATGATGACAGAGGGAAAACCAAATTGATGTCCTCCTAGTAACTACCTTCAACAGGCTTAGCATTACATCTTAAGAATAAAGACCTCAGGGGCGCCTGGGTGGCTCAGTCGGTTGAGCGGCCGACTTCGGCTCAGGTCATGATCTCACGGTCTGTGAGTTCGAGCCCCGCGTCTGGCTCTGGGCTGACGGCTCAGAGCCTGGAGCCTGTTTAAATTCTGTGTCTCCCTCTCTCTGACCCTCCCCCGTTCATGCTCTGTCTCTCTCCATCTCAAAAATAAATAAACATTAAAAAAAAAAAAAAAAAAGAATAAAGACCTCAGATACGACCATGTTACAGGTGGAAAAGAGATGGCCTGGATGACTTTTTCGAAAGCATAAACTGCATGTTGTGTGTCTCCTGGATATCAGGCACACGCATCATTTCAGGGACGTCCAAGGAATACAAGGAGGTGCTTAAGATATCCAAAGCACTACCTCTGTAATCCTCAACATTCTAAAAGTAACAGGCTATTAATCTGAAGGTCACCACACTGCTTCCACTTATGCCTAGCACTGTCAAGTTGTCTTTCAAAAACAACTGGAAACCTGAATCAGTGAATGTTAAATCTGGGGCGTGAGACCAGAGAGAAGCAAAATGGAGCACTGGATTACAGGCACAGCAAAAGGTACAAAACACCAAAGGCCATCATTAGAAAACTGGGAAATCTCAGAAGGCAGAACTCCAGCACTGTGATTTTTAGGTTTAGTGATACTTCCAAACGCATTACCTCCCATGCTTCACTCTTAAGCATAAAGGCTCTAGGAGCTAAACAAGTCAATATTCAAGATTATTCCTTCCTCTTAGCTTAGGTATTATTATCTGGGTGTCATGCTTATATTTATTTTCCTGTCACAACATAATCACCCATATACTTCAGCACTGACAGTAGCCTATCGTCTTTAAAATACCAGGAAATCGTTCCTGGGTCTTCTAAATCTTTAAAGGCCGGTGGAACTAGAAACTTAGGAATGCTCTCTAACCAGGAAGTCCTCACACATTAACCTTCCAGAAGTTTCTTCGTTTCCTATTTGCAAACTGGTCTGGCCCCTCTGAGCAAGTTGTAACACAGCCAGTAATCAGCACCTCAGACATAGCAGACGTAGATAGGGCTGGCATGCTGCATTCAGACACTGGCAATGACTGAGCCAATTACCACACAGGCTTTACAACAAAGCACCTTCACTTCATCTGACCTACTGATCTACACACAGTTCTCTCAAAGCTGATTTCTCAGCTCTAATTCTTGCTGAGGTAAGGAAGACTTTTTCTTTTTTTTTTTTTTTTCTTTTTTGCTGACAACCACTCCACAAAGTAGTATTCTGTAACTAGTGGCTGACTGGTCAGCTGCAAAGCTGACTCATACTAGAAGAACCCACTCCTGAAAATGTGCTAGTTTCCTGCTTGTGATAAAATGCATAAGCCATGTGAAAAATGCCACGGGCACTCCATAATGTTATCCAACTGTCATCACAGACACAGAGAATCATGTTCCTCACGGAAACTACAAATAGCTAAACACACCCAACACTTGATCTTTCAGCCATATTGTGCAAACTATCAATAAAAACATTAAGGATTTTCACAGTCAAATATTTCTATGCCCACACCGCACACACCCATCAGAGTTAACTTCAGTAAATCCAGTCTCTTTGAGACATTCACTCCACAGCAATGTGAAACACGTTACATTAGCAATAAAAGTGTTTTCTTTATTCAAATGTTGCTTCACCTTATTGCACCTTCCTCATCCCCATGTTACAACAGAAATGCTGTGACAAAAACTATCTAGTGCCTTTAAAAAAATTGTCTATTTTGCACCACTTCCAAATCAGAGCAGCTCAACTATCAGAGTTGTTTGTTTGTTTGTTTGTTTGTTTGTTTTTTAAATCGAGACAGAGTACATGGGTGCAAGTGGGGGAGGGGCAGAGAGAGAATCCCAAGCAGGCTCCGACTGTCAGCACAGAGTCCAGCATGGGGCTTGATCCCACGAACTGTGAGATCATGACCTGAGCCAAAATCAAGACTGAGCCACCCAGGTGCCTCTCAGAGTTTTGCAGTTTAGAAATTCAGATTTAAAATAAATGCCTAGGGGCACCTGGGTGGCTCAGTCGGTTAAGCGTCCGACTTCAGCTCAGGTCACAATCTCACGGTCCGTGAGTTCGAGCCCCGCGTCGGGCTCTGGGCTGATGATGGCCCAGAGCCTGGAGCCTGCTTCCGATTCTGTGTCTCCCTCTCTCTCTGACCCTCCCCCATTCATGCTCTGTCTCTCTCTGTCTCAAAAATAAATAAACGTTAAAAGAAATAAATAAAATAAAAAATAAATTTAAAAAAAATAAAAATAAAAATAAAATAAAATAAATGCCTAGAATTTAGCAATACATATCTAGAACTATACAATCTGACCCACTTATTCTATTTCTAAGAATTTGACTTTTATGAAAGTACTGAGACATACACAAAGAATTATTTGTTTTGCTATCATTCGTGGTAGTTAAGTAGCTGGAAAGGAATCTAGTAACATTATGCAATTAATGGAACTGTGGTACATTTATCAGATGAAACACAACTACCCATGAACAACATTTTCAGTGAAACAGTATACCAAAACACTCCTAATATTAAAGGGGCTTTATTTCTTTTTTAAGGGAGAACAAAAAAGTTAAAGTACGACAATAGTTTAGAGCCTTGGGAAGGAGCTACTTAATATATAAAAGCAGTTCCCAGATTTTGTTTGTTTTAACGTATATGGAGCCTGAACATCTCCAGTATCTAGAGTGACACTACATCCTGACTTGCCAGACCCAGTCCCAATGTAAATATTAACAGTGTCCAGTTTGGTCAACAAGCTCAATGGTCACCACACCTATATCCCAATCGTTTCCAGGTCCTAGATAAGGTCGCGAACAGTTATTCCTAAGTCTGCAGGAACAATGGCTCCTACTGCCAAATACCAGACACGAGCCCTTGCTCTTTTCCCTCTCTCTGGATTTCCTAAAGGTGAGAGGTGGAGCAAGTGTCTAACCTACACAAAAGTCAGGTTGCTCTCTGAGCTCCAGGTGCTTTTCTCCTGAGCCCACTTCACTATCACTGGACCCCATCTCGGAGGAATACACTCTAGCACCACGCCCTTAGGCATCTGCTCGCCCAGCTGTGCCTTAAGTTCTGTCATGACCTGCATCTACCATCATCTGCAATGTCTCACTCCGTGGCTTGGGTCACCCACAGGATGAGGCTGACCGGTCACTAACCTCAAATGTTTCCTTCTCTCTCTGTGCATGATCGGCAAGAAACTTCCCCTTCTCAAGTCCCTCTCTGTGGATCAGGCCAGGGGAATCCCACAACAAAGCTGCATGGTCCCTGCTGTAACATGGTTAATTCAGTCTGTTTTCCCCAGCACTTGAAGCCTCAGGAGGACAGATCCAAAAGAAACTGAGATAAGCACACCATCATCTCATCGGAGACACAAACGTTGCCCTCTTCACTTCACCTCAAGCCCTGCTTGCCAGACTCCTTCCTCAGCCGTGGCATTTTGTTTCATTCTCAGGGGAGCTATGGTCACTCCAAGTAATCTGGCCCCACACAAAATATGCGGGGTAGCCAAATACAAAGGTAGAGGAGAGGGAGGAGAAAATCTGTCACTCAATTCTACACACTGGCATACTGGGCCCCAGCTCTGACCCAGACAGGCCCAAATCTACTGCTTAACACACATGCACCCATGCAAAGACTGAGTGAAATAAGTGAAAATGTTAAAAATATAATTTATGGGTAGCTCACAACTGATTCCTACTTTTTATTATATATTTATGTTCCCATTTTTTATTTTTTTAAGTAATCTCTACACCCAATGTGGGGTTCAAACCCACAAGATCATGAGTCACATGCTCTACTGACTGAGCCAGCCAGGCATCCCTGTTTTATAATGAATATGTATTACTTTGAAAAATGAGGGGGGAAAAAGTGAAATATAAACCAATTCATGGGTGTTCACAGTGATCAAATGATTAGAAATTAGTAACTTACAGAAAAATTAGAGATATACCACAACCCAATTAACGTTTTATTGCTAAAAACACAAATGACTGACAACAATACCATTTCTCTTTTACTTAGGCAAGACTATAAGGATGTAAGAGTCTGGAGGAAAAATTACAGTGATATGGCTAACAGATTTTTAAACAATATTCTTTCATTTAAACCTCAGGATTTTCACAAAAGGAAATTATTTTGGGACACAGGTGATCACATGTTTAGAACCACAAAAGCTTAGATATTAAAGAAAAATGTAATTGGAAGGCATGGAAAATTATATAGACCCTTCAGTTTGAAAACAGGATACACAATAATCTAGAAAAGATACAGAAAAGAAAAAAAGATAAACAATTTAAACTCAGTTTAAAAATAACTGAGAAAAGGGGCGTGTGGGTGGTTCAGTCAGTTAAGCATCTGACTTCGGCTCAGGACATGATCTCGCAGTTCATGGGTTCGAGCCCCACATCAGGCTCTGTGCTGACAGCTCAGAGCCTGGAGCCTGCTTCAGATTCTGTGTCCCCCTCTCTCTCTGCCCCTCCCCCACTCATTCTCCCAAAAATAAACATTAAAAAATAAATAAGGAAAACAAAACAAAACAAAACTGAGAAGTTTCCCGAAAAGCAGCCACTGCTCTGATTTCCCCTTTATGTCAATGTGAACACTACTGTCCAAGCTCTCAAGCTGAAGGAAATGTTGGGTCACCTTTGTATTCTTCCTCTTTCTTACCTTCCAGATCTTTCTCTAAATCCATTCCTAAAATAACCCATCCCCTGGACACTGCACTACCCTCCAGCTTGTCTTACCATGTCTGGCCACTTCCCCCCATCCTCCCCCCACAACCCTTTCCCCTGCTACCAAACTGTGAAAGGAGATGCCAATAATAACACACTGATAAAATTCTCCCATGGCTTCTCACTACCCACAATAAAGAGCCAGCTCCTCAGGCCGGCACTCCAGACCTCAGCACGAGTGTTGCCTTGCACCACCTCAGAGCAGAGCACACGTGGCAATGGTGATCCCTGCAGTTGGGTAGCAGTACTGCCCCGGCCATCACCTCTGCTCTAACAGGACTCCGCCAGCACACTGTACACGTTCCCCACAGCTGTGGTTCTCAAGAGCAGCTCTTGGACCAGTAGCATCAACATCTCATGGGAACTTGTTAGAAATGCAAATTATAGGAACCTACTGCACACCCACTAAAACAGAACTTCAGGGACGGGGCCCAACAGGGGATAAAGTAAAAACCACTGCCCCACAGAAACCCTCTAAAGCTACCATACTGACTTATTCACCATTCACCATTCCCAGACTACGTTTGTACTTTCCTCTTCTGGCCCGCAAAGGACATCTATCTAAATCCTGGCCACTCTTCATAGCACAGACCAAGTCCTTTTTCCGCCATAAAATCTTTACTGATCACTCTAATGAATTCTTGCTTTTCAAATGCCAACAGAACTTACTGTCCCTACCACTCACTTAAATCTTATTAAAATGCAACAGAACAGAGAGATGACAATACCTCAAACTTCTAGGGTGGGGATTACAAACTTCATAAAATGTGCCAACTTTAAGCAGAAAGTAGTGGCAGCCAGGAACCATGTGTTAAGAAAGATTCCTCAACTATAGCCAGGTAGGAAAAGAGTATTTCAGTGAGCGATATCCCTACAAGCAGATTTCTTGGGAGAGTGGGAACAATCCAATAACATATGGTTTTAACCCAAAAGGACATAGAGGACAAGAAGCAAGATTTATTTTGAAGCTCACATTATCTAGTCCAATGCCATACACAGACTGTAATAAAAGGTAACTACACACTGGCTGGACCTACAAACTCCTTTCTAGTTTTAGAGTTCCAATCTCTCAAGACGTCTCCCCATCTATAGGAAACAAAATCTAGTTTTTAGAAACTGAGGTCATTAAAAACACAACATTTATGGTATAAGAAGGGCCCCAATGTATAACCTCATGTATGCTACTCAAGGTAATAAAAAGCAGAGTGCACTCCCCCAATTCATATTACTGTTTAGAGACACAAACTGTCCCTACCAGAGGTATAGGAAAGACACAGTCAGAAAGGACACACCCATGAATCACCCTCGAAGCCCAGTCAGCGTGACTCACAGATCTGCCTGTCTGACAGAAGAGTTACATCTCTAAGCCTTAGGTTCAACACAAGGCCAAGTTGGAAAAACACACCCTAAGCAGACAATTCTATCCAGCCACACAGACCTTCATTCAACTGGCACAGCAAGAAGATGAAATCTCCTAATGGTAAACAGACACAGATATGTAGTTGAAACTCAAATCTGGCACATCCATCTTACAGCAGCTTATCATCAATATACACTTAAGTCCAAAAGACGAAAACTGATCATGACAGCTATCAGCAACACACAGTACTTTCCACTGCCAGGTCAAACCCAGCCAGAGTTTTTCTGGACTAGTCAGTAACAAATATAAGCAAACATCTACTCCCCAGAGCCTCAATGTGACTGCAGGCCACTCAAGAGGAGAGTAGATAGATGCTCTTCTTCCACAGCAGAGAACCTACCCTAAAGCTTTTACCAGGCCCTGGAAAAGTCCCCAAAACCCCAGAATGATCAGAATGAACCACATTATGTCATTTGAACCTCACAGCAGCTAAGGGAACAGTCTATGCTCCACTGTGAGTCCTGATGCATGAGCTTCTGATGCTACCCCGTGACCAGGGCAGCTGCTCCCTATCAAACCTTATCTCAATAGCAGCAGAGGTCCCAATCATCCTGGATGAAGAATGCAAAAGGGGGGCTCCTGGGGGGCTCAGTCAGTTAAGTGTTCTACTTGGCTCAGGTAATGATCTCACGGTTCATGGGTTCGAGCCCCACATCAAGCTCTGTGCTGACAGCCTGGATCCTGCTTCAGATTCTGTGTCTCCCTCTCTCTCTCTCTGCCCCTTGACCGCTCATACCCTGTCTCTGTCTGTCTTCCTCTCTCTCTCTCAAAAGTAAATAAACATTAGAAAAAAATTTTTAAAGGTTGGGGGGAAGCAAAAGGGTTTGGAGACTTTCTTTTTCACAAATTTATCAAAAGTTCTAGAGTAACGACTCCTAGCCAGCTTGTTGTCTGTGGAGGTGCCACAGGTGGTGTCCGAGAAATACACTTCACATTGAACCAGAACAACCACTAAAACTTCTTAACATCTGCAAGAGGACATTTTTCTCATTAGTAGGTTGTATCTGTTGTACACTGGTAGGTCTACAGAAAGCATATGTACCAGCCAACAAACTGCTATGTCGAGACTAAGAATTTAGAAAGATATTTACTGTATTTTGTAATATCAAGTCTCGGAAATCATCAAAAAGTTACATGCCAGGATAACTGTGGAAGGCAACGTTTGAGTTCCTGGATTCAGATCTGAGCTTCAGTACTAACAACCCATCTGTGCCTCAGTTTCCTAGTGTGCAAAATAGAAATGCTGTCAGAGTGAGGACCAAGTAACCTAGTATTTGTCACATCTGAGGACAACACCTGGTACACAGCAAGCCCTGCATCCGTGTTAACCAAGGTCACTACTGTCTGGACCAGCCAGGTGTGCTGTGCTTTGCTTTTTCACACCATAACCCTGAGCAAGAAGAATGAGAACCCCTGTTCTCCACAGGAGGAAACTTAGGCTCAGTTTGAGTTCTTTTTTGTAATAATACAGTGAGTAAAAGACAAGAATTCAAACCCAAGTCAGCCTGACCCACAAAGCCTATGCTCGTTCCATATTCCCACTGCCTTCTGAGTGAACCAAAGAAAGACAAAAGACAAGGGCACCAACAATAATCACCCTTCACCATCCGACCAGGCCACACAACAATACACCAATTTGGCATATGTGAGAATAAGCTTTAGATCAGGACTGTGATGCAACTCTGAGAAAAAGCCTTCACCAGCACTGGCTCTCAGGCCAGCCCTTGAGACAACAGGCATTGCTTTCTTCCAGCAGCTTCCCACCTGCATAGCTCTGCCCTTGCAGAGAGGCCATCTCCTTCCACCTGAGACAAAAGTCAAGCAGCAAATAGCAGGGGCCCACCTAAAGCCCCCTTTATTTCTACAGGGCTCCAGACTGGCCAGGAAGTGGGATGCAAGCTTTACACCTGGACTCTGCAAATGAGGATGTGGGGGGTAGGTAAGAGCATCAAAGGGGAAAGAGCGATGGCAGAGTCTTAGCATGGAGAAGTCACAGGGCAAATACTGCTTATGTCGACTCGGAATTCCGCGGGACTCAGTAAACACCAAAATGTTTATCTCATCTCTGCCTCTTGAAGCCCAGGGAAAAAATAAATAAAACACACGCAGGCGGCTGGGTAAAAGCATTATGTGAATGTTATACAATCTCCCATGGCACACAGGCAGCAAGTCCTCTAACCCCTGGGTGGTCACCATTCCACAAAATAAAGTCACAGGAAATAAAGAGGCTTTACAGGTTAAAAAGAAAAACTAAGTACATTACAGAGTGGAGAACACTAAGAGGACAAAAAGATTAAAAAAAAAAAAAAAAAAAAAAAAAAAAAAACCTCTGATCTCGAAATCGCCCTTCTAACCCCCACCTAAAGACATACTTTTAAACCCTACAGACACAAGCCCAGGTCATGTGCACCACCAAACCAAACCTGTCAAACCACATCAAGTACCTGCAGAAACTAATTCTCGCATGAAGATTCCACTAAGAATAAGAGCTCATGGTTACCTAGCCTGGGGATTACATAGTTTAGCTGGAGAACCCAGGATAAATTAGGTCAGGAATGGACACCGATGCTTCTAGGTATCCACCTGGTCTGCACGTAGTCAAATACGGGTATTTAATATGTGCTAAGATAATATGTGACTGCTAATAGCAGTCAACATTTATTCAGGGCTAGCCCTGTGCCAGGCACTGCCCCAAGTGCCCTACATATGTTAATGCATTTCATTCTCACAGCAACTCTATGAATGCTATTGTGATACCCATTTTATAGCTGAGGAAACTGGGGCTCAGAGAAGTAGGAAACTTTCCCAGGATCACATAGCTTGAATGGCAGGACCCGGTGTGACCCACCCAGGCAATCAGGTTCTCAAGACTGCGTGGCTAACCAGAAGTGCTGCTTCATGAATGACTTCCAAACATACCTCAGGCTATGCTCTAGAACTGATCAAGGGCTCAGGCTATGCTCTAGAACTAATCAAGGGCTAAATGGCTGAGAAAATGAAATAATCCTTTAAAGGGGCTTCTAGGAGCTCTAAAATATGCCTCTGTTTCTGAGTTGTCCACTTTCTTACTTGTGCTGATTCACATTCTGAAGACCTGAGGTGGAAAGCCAAGAGCCCTCTTTCCCTCTCTAAGGGATTCCCTATCATTCCATTTTGATTTATGGCTTGTATTATGGAGAGCACATGCTTTTTAAAAGACTGTTTTAAGTTTCACCCGTGAAAAACAGTTCATTGTTTTTAAAGCTTGACTTACGACATCATGGCAACCCTGGGTACCACATCCTAGAAAACATTACAATGCCACTTTATGTCATAACTCAGAATGTAACATTCAAGCCCACTTATGGATTGGGGTTGATTCCTAACACAAACTTTAAAACATAACACTGCTTCCCAAGCTGTCACTGGGCAGCTGGAATCCTAAAATATGAACCCTTCCGTTGTCCCCCTTTGTTACACTGGGTAATGTTCCAAGGGATGTTTATATTAGCCAGCCCAAAAGCTACTTTCCACTCAATAAATATAACTGCCCTTCCCAAGTGGTGTTTGGGATAGAGCAAAACTCAAATTTGTGGTAAACTGAGTGGAACTACAATAAAGCTTTGTAAAGTGTTTAAAAGAAAAAAAAAATCATGTCTCGAACAGATATATGAATCATGAAAATAAGGTCACACTGACCCATAACAACAAGCATCTTTTTGGAAGGGAAGCGTGTTATTTTAAATATTTTCAAAGAATCCTATCTTGACAACACGTATTAATGGTTTCTTAACATAAAGAAAAGTCTCCCTTCCACCAACCAAAAGAGAAAACCAAAAAGAAATGCAGAAGACGTTTATTCAGATACCTAGTACTTAAAGTGTTCTTTTTACCACTTAACTCCAGAATGTAGGACTTCTGTCACAAATCTCTCCTAGTAAATTCCCAAAGAGTTCCACCTAACCGCCTGTATGTATCGCATTTGGAATTCTAATCAGTTCCGCCCACCCAATGACTCACACTGAAATATTAAGATATGAACAGCTGCACTCATCCACCACACTAAGAATAGTTTTCAGGAAACCAAGCTCCAGTTGGAAAACGACATTTAGAAAGCCTTCTTCTCAACTTGAGAGAACACTGTGGGAAACTCCTCTACAGTTAATAATGAAAATGCCTGTCAAAGATTTTTAAACACTTACAAAGCACATATCTTCTCCTACAAGTACACAAGTGAAATGATTTTGTGACCAATTAATACCCCAGGATTTTAAACTGATGTGTGTTTATGTGAAACTCTCTGGATGATAAATGCTGGCTAATGCCTTGTCAAACATTATGCTTTAAGAGAACGTCCTCAGAGGAATTACCGCTCATTCACCATGAGGCACAGGCCACATGGCACTGGTCTGAACAAAAACATTAAGTCATTCCAGGCCTGTGTTTAGTTTTTCTTTCACATTGCTTCCTCGCTCTTCTGTCCCACCCCGCCTTACACCTCTGGTCTGTGTGTAGAAATGTGGTTGTGGTGGGGAGCGGGGTACTGCTAAGTAAAGGGGCGAGAGGGGGAAGAGCAGGTCTAAAAAACATAAACCGTGATGTGTGAAAAGTGTCAAATGGCAGAAACACACTACTGCCAGGTGGAAACACTGAAAGAATCCAGGGAGAGAGGGAGTCAAAAAAGTGCACTGCTGTACTTGGGAGAAGCCTGACATTCCTGCCAACTGGGAGGAAGGAAAGCCTTGCTACACTGAAAAGTGGAGATGATGCCCTGCTGGGCAGGGAGCAGAAGCAGAGAGAACTTCTCAGAAGAGAACACAAGCACCTTGGAAGCACATCATTTGGTTGCGTGAAGGGGGGTAAAGGAGGTAAGAAGCTTATGGAAAGACACACCTAGATATTCAAAGCACAATTCCACCAAAGTATACTTTTATGCTTGGCTAGAACACACAAAAAACAAAGATTCCATCCACCCCCAGCACAGAGTGGTTAATACTGAGTATGCACTGGGGCGCCTGGGTGGCTCAGTCGGTTAAGCGTCCCACTTCAGCTCAGGTCACGATCTCACAGTCTGTGAGTTCGAGCCCCGCATCGGGCTCTGTGCTGATGGCTCAGAGCCTAGAGCCTGCTTCGGATTCTGTGTCTCCCTCTCTCTCTGCCCCTCCCCTGCTCATGCTCTGTCTCTCTCTGTCTCAAAAATAAATAAACATTAAAATATTGAGCATGCACTAAGCTCGCACTCAGGCCAGGCCTTGACATATATTACTTCATTTAATCCTCACCACAACACATATTATGTTCACAGCTATTATTATGTTCATTGCTGAACTGTCTCACCCAAAATTCATCATGTTGGTGTCTTAACTCCCAGTACCTCAGAATGTGATTGTATTTAGAGACAGAGTCCTTAAAAAAGAAATTCAATTAAAATAAGGTCTTTAGGATGGACCTTAATCCAGTGTGACTGGTGTCCATATAAGAGAAGATTAGGACAAATAGACAGGCCAAAGACCACATGAAGGCTCGGGGAGAAAGCAGCTATCTAAGCCATGAACAGAGATGTCAGAGGAAATCATGCAGATACCTTGATATCAGACTTATAGCCCCAGACTTGTGAGAAAATAAGTTTATGTTGTTTCGGCCATCCAATCCGGGGTACTTTGCTACAGCAACCCCAACATATTAATATAACTGTTACACTGAAAAAGACATTGAAGCTCAGAGAGGCTAAGTAACTTGATCAAGGTCACATAGCTAGTATGTGGCATCGTTAGAATTTGAATCTAGGTCAAAACACAAACTACTCTTTGCAAGTTGAATACTTAGCCGGGCCCAAAGTAAGTACTAATAAATAGTGACCACTCTATTTATACCAAGTGACTAACCTGGAATGCAGGATCCAGAGATATAGCCATAACATAACATGATGAGGGCTGTAATTCCTGAGTGCAATGACAGACAATACTATATATCAGCAATTTAACGGACTGGAATTAAGTTCAAAACTGAAGCAAATTCCCCAATTACATGATTGATGAAGTAGCACAAGTGAGACCTGATAATGACTTGGCCCAAGGAAGTGACGATAAGGTTAGGAGGGAGTAGCTACCCATGAACACACACTACATCTCTGTGATCAAAGGGGACGGCTTCATAATATTCTTTCCCCTGCTTTCCTTGGGGCTCTATGTTGTTATCTGGAATAGGTGCATTAACAGTAGGATGACTTTTCAATACCCGTCTTTTAATCATTCTTAGCCCAAGGCTGTACTCCATAGCCATGGTTAGGAAAGTAGAAGTCACTTCAGGCTCCTCTGTGAACCTCCACAACATATCTCTTAATTACAGCCACTGGTTTTTAAACTAGGGTAGCAAAGGAAATCAGGTTGCATGATAGCATCCTACAGTTTCTTACGTGAAATGATCAGGAAATGGGGCATTCAGCCAAGAGGGGAAAAAAAAAAAAACACAGATTCTCAATTTTCAAACAATTAGAAGACAATAAGTGTGTGGCATTAAAGCTATACTGAATATAATCTTTGATGATTCAAGAGGATTTTGTGGATCCTCAGGGTAATCACTCTAAGTATTAATCATCGCTGTAAAAAGAACCTCTTAATATATGGAAATTCCAAGGTAGCAGAACGTTAGCTAATAGGGAATTTACGATGTAAATAAAGAAAAGCACTGTGAATCCTATTTGAAATAAATTTTTGATGCATGGTTTATTTTTAATATCCATATTATGAGGAAAACAATACAGAACAGAGACATATAAGAACCTAGATGCCTACAAATTTACTCTTACTTTCCAGTTAGGGGTTTACCTTAAGTTTTAAAATTATGGGCCACAATGAATAACTTCCATTTTTTCCTCCTTCTTCAAGAATATCTACTAACTTGGGGCACCTGGGTGGCTCAGTCGGTTGGGCCTCCGACTTCAGCTCAGGTCATGATCTCGCAGTTCATGAGTTCAAGCCCAGCATCGGGTTCTGTGCTGACAGCTCAGAGCCTGGAGCCTGCTTTGGATTCTATGTCTCCCTCTCTCTCTCTGCCCCTACCCTGCTCACGCTCTGTCTCTCAAAAATGAATAAACTTAAAAAAAAATTTAAGAATATTTACCAACTTCCCTAAAGACCATATGTGGTCTACCATATGTGGTGAGAAAATGCCTCATTATGGAACAGTTTGGTGCTACCTGAAGAATCATCCAGTTCTGAAAGCAATATGGGTATCACCACTGCATCATTTCCTCTTCATTTTTAAGTAGCAACTAGCATTTAAATCAAATTTTTCAAAAACAAAAGCTGACATCAAACTCTTGCCATCTCTACAGTTTCTATCATCCATTTCTACTGGGTTGGAGAAAATGTCTTTGAAAAAAAATGGAAAATTTGGCAGAGAAGGCTCATAGAATGACAATTTTATTATGAGACCATGCTAAAGCCTCTTATTCCTGAGAAAAGTAAAATTCACTAAATCCAAAATGTCAAGGACTTTTTTGTAACTAGGGAGACCACTGTGATAGGAATAATGAATTGGCAAATCACCAACAAGTCTTCATGTTGACATTAACAGTGGATTCCTCAGAACTATTTGGCAGTAGGCTTACAATGTTTCCAGACACTCAAACCACTTATATTTCTTATCAGAAAGTGTTTCACAATACAATAAAGCAATGTAAGTACTCACATGCTCAGTTCCATGATTCATTCAGCCTGATTAGGCTAGCAGTAGTAGGTAGCAATAATGGAGGGAGGGAGGGGTTGCAGGAGAGAAGATCCAGAGAAGAAAAAGTGCCACCCAGAGGAAAATTACGTTGAGAAAGCAACTCCCACCAAAATTATGAGCCTCTCAAGAGCAGAAGCCATATCCTAACCATTTCTGAATATTCAGCAGCTAGGGTACTGGCCAATTACAGATGTTTATTTAGTATTTCATATGTGATCTAAATCAATTAAATATTTGAAAATCTTCCTGAAGTAGTTAATCTATAAACTATTAAGAAGGAATAATCCATAAAATACACCAAATTTTCTTGCCTTAAGATCTATACCATATGGGAGGGGAGGTGACTTCCTAGTGTATTTGTATATTCATATATAATATCTTCCATAAGTCTATATAATTCTTTACCTTTGCTCCTTCATACATAAAGCACTCTAATTTATCTACCCTGTTATTTAAGACCCGTTCCCTTGATCATTCAAATACAGTATTCCCTGATCCTCTACCCTTATCAGTATTATTTTCAAATTTGCTAGTTATACTGGGGAAAGGACTTCAATTGAGCAAAAGGCACAGGTTGTTAGTGGAAGAAAACTATAAAAGTTTTGTTTTATTTTCAACATGATTCTTGATAACCTTTTCATTACAGCAGTAAATATGGCCATTTTTAAAAGGTACTGTCGAGGCAAAGCTCGGTCATCTCAGAATGCCTTTCAAAATTCTGACCCTACTTCTGCAGGGAGACTAAATTCTCACCCAGAGTGCCGACATAATTCATTCCAGATGGGTTTTCAAAAAAAGCAAATTCTGCAGCTCACACACATTAAGCGTTCACTTATATCTCATGCAGCCAACTTTGATAACAGTAAGCTAAATTACTATTTCACAATATTTATCTTTGAGAAGTTAAAGAGTGTTTTGAGAAGAGAGAGCCTGATTAAACAAACTTAAAAATCAATAGGTTTAAGCAAAGTTAAACAGGTTTCTTTACTGCCAGACTTCCTTTAATATAATCACATGTGTAGTATATCTCCCAGACAGGATAGAACATGTCATGTGTTACAGAAGGACTTTGTCTTCAGAGACTCTTTTCATGGAGCTTCTTTCTACCAGAAATAGCAATCCTCAGAAAGCACACTGGGGATTGCTAGATTAAATCCTATCTTGTGTTTTACTTCAGGAGACCTAACAACAGACCAACTCAATACTCTGCAGTCTGTCAGGAGGGCAAATGGATGTGGCACACTGAGATACACACACACACACACACACACACACACACACACACACACACACACACACACACCTGTTCCAAAGCATACTTAATTACAGTACTAGGATATGCAAATACTTTGGTTGTGGCTTATGCAAACTTCACTCAAAAACCATTTGCTACATAGATGCTAAATTACTCACAGGTCACAATGATTTATAGTGAACAATTAAAAGAACAGAAAATGTCACAAACACCTATATTTCTCCACTCCTCCAAAATGCACATGACATCAAAGTTATTCCATGGTCTACTCTAAGTGTTAACTTGAAGTCTGTGAATACCTACACAGGTTATAAACTGACTTCACAGCATTTAAAAGCCCTAAATTATAAGCAAGATTACACGTATCTGTGCATTTTTGCGGAAAGGCAACGCTTGCCTATACTAGATATTCAAAGGTTTCTGTGGCCCAAAATACATTTTTTAAAAACTCTCAATGAACAGTCTTCCAGCATTACTCTGGTAATATTTCCAACCCAAAACAACTGTATTTGTCAAATCAAGATCATTGAAAACACTGCAAGTTATCCTGATTAAAACATTTCCAGGGGCGCCTGGGTGGCTCAACTGGTTAAGCCTCTAACTCTTGATTTTGGCTCAGGTCATGAGCCCACAGGTCATGATCTCACAGTTGTGAGATCGAGCCCAGGGTCAAGCTCTGTGCTGACAGCACAGAGCCTGCTTCAGATTCTCTCTTTTCCTCACTCTCTCTGCCCCTCCCCCTCCTCGAGTGTATGCACACTCTCTCTCTCTCAAAATAAATAAATAAACTTAAAAAAACACAAAAAAAACATTTCCAGTAAGTCCTAACCAGGATATTTAAATCTGTGAACAAATGAAAGTCACAGTTGCTATTTTCCTCCATAGTCTGATGGGTTGGGATCTGGTGAGTTTGCAGAAATTCTATAAATGTGTTACCAACAATGAATTCTAGTATGTTATTAAAAATAATATGGGGGCGCCTGGGTAGCTCAGTCAGCCAAGCATCCAACTTCGGCTCAGATCATGATCTCACGATTCATAAGTTGGAGCCTCGCACTGGGCTCAGTGCTGACAGTTCAGAGCCTGGAGCCTGCTTTGGATTCATTCTCTCTCTCTCTTTCTCTCAAAAGTAAATAAACACTTTTTTTAAAAAAATTTTAATAATAACCTATTGGTCCTCAGCATATTGGTCATATAAAAGGCACCTAACAAATATTTGCTGGATTAATTTATTCCAAATTTAGAGTTTCTTAGTTCAAGTGTCACCATTTTATTACTTCAGCAGGCCGATGTGAAATGAGACCATACTTCCTAAGTCACCTCCAATACAACAATCACTTCCCATAGTGCCAAGGACACCTATCCTCTGGATGTTGTTTACTGACCTAGCTTGCTCAGGACTGGCGAAGGCCATACTCTCCAAATTCAAGTCTCTCCAAGCCTAAAAATGCAAAATGTAAGCTCCATAAAGTGGCACAGAAGGCTTCTACCTTGCAACCTCATCTCCCATTACTCCCCCCACCAAAACCAATTCTATCTATGCCCCAATATACCTTTTACTTTCCCACCCATTGCTCTTCTGAATCCTGTGCATTATTCAGACACTTGCTCATGTCCCACTTTACATGAAACCTGTCCAACCCTGTTCAGTGCCAAGTGATCTTATTATCCAATATTCTATACCTACCATCATGTTTCTCAAAGGGTGGCCCAAGACATTGCCTCATACTCCAGAGAGAATCTGAGTGGAGACCAGGAAACCACACTGTTAATAAGCACCCTAGGTGATTCTGATTCCCACTAAAGTTCAGGAAACACTCCCTTTGTAAGGCTTAATTCACCTCTATGCCAGTTATTCTCTACCCTAGCTGTACATAAGAATCACCTCAAGAGCTCTCAAAAATATCAATGCTCAGGCCATCTGGGTGGCTCAGTTGGTTAAGCATCCGACTTTGGCTCAGGTCATGATCTCAGGTTCCAGAGTTCGAGCCCCATACTGGGCTCTCTGCTGTCAGTGCAAAGCCCGCTTCGGATCCTGTGTCTCCCTCTCTCTCTACCCCTCCCCTGCTCACTCATGAGAGCGAGCTGGCTTGCTCTTTCTCAAAAATAAACATTAAAAAAAAAAAAAAAAAACAATGCCCAGTCTCCATCTCAAAGCAACCAAATAAAATCACTCAATCATTTTATAAGGCATCAGCATTTTTTAAAACATTCCTATTTGATTCTAATGCATAATGAGAATGGAGAAATGCTATTCTATAATATCTAACTTGCAATGAATCTTACACATACTTATTATAGGTCTTTTTATATTGTATCATTAATTGGTTATATCATTCTTGTTTTACTTTCCTTGTATTTGTGTCCTGTCACAGTTTACGTCCTGTCTCAATTACTAAAATCTGTTGGTATCCTGTTAATTCCCAGCAAACAGGGCAGAGAGTAGGTGAGTAGCAACAACTAATCTTTGATTAGTAACAATCCACCCTACCCCAGTCCACTTGGTCACAAAGAAATAAACACAGCATTTCATTTGTTTGGCTATCTCACTAAACTCATCAACACTCATCTTCCTTTTCCTACACCTAACCCTATCAGGTTATCATTCTATGTCTGCTTCACCTTACAAAGGAGATCAGTACTGGCGGTAATAACGCACGTATGTATCAAATCACACTGTACACTTTAAATATCTTACAATTTTGTCCGTTATACCTCGATAAGCTGAAAGAAAAAATATCATTGCTAAAGACTGTAATCCATTAGGAGATAAGAATACATTAATTGATATCACATTTACATTTCAAAAGGAGGAAGTTTCTGATGGTGGACAATCTGCAGTTTCTGATCTAGGCATAAGCATAAAAACCAGAGTCCAGAGAACTGAACACAAGATACTGCTGCTGCTCAGAACAGCCAAAGCAAGTGGTTACTCATTTAATTCAACTCATTTAGTCTTCTTTCTTCTTTTGTCCTGCAAAGCCTTCCTAAAATCACCTTGGAAGTTGCTTACCACCAATTAGCACAAAACCTTAAGAGTCCAGCACTGTGCAAGGTAAACTAGCCCACATACCATGGATGGACAGATCTTCCAATTCACACTGTTCACTCTTATTTGGTTGCAGAATTCCATGCAATTGCATTTCATAGCGGATAAATGCAAAGGCCTGAAGGAATGGCTAGGTCCCCAGTAACAGCCTTCCTTCCATTCATGAAAGACTTCTGTTGCTCCTCTGGAGAGGAGGGAAAACAAACCCTAACACGAGTTTTCAATCAGAGAGGAACCACTAAGTCATGTGGCAGATTCATGCGATTTGAATTGAATGCTGTTGCCACACACACCCAAAAAGTGCCAAAGAAGCCATCTACAAATACAAAACACGCATGGGACAGACTTGTGGCCAGTGAAGACATTATTGCTACAAAGGGGGAAGCCCTGGAGAAAGCTTCAACAATTGTAAACAATTTTAACTCCAGATTACTGTAAAGACAATAATCTGGGCCACCTGAGGGGCTCAGCAGGTTAAGCATCAGATTTTGGCTCAGGTCATAATCTCACGGTTCATGGGTTCAAGCCCTGCATCAGGTTCTGTGCTGGCAGTGCGGAGCCTGCTTGGGATTCTCTTTCTCTGCCCCTTCCGTGCTCTGTCTCTCAAAAAACAAAATAATAAACTTAAAAAAAAAAAGATGATAATTTTATCAAATAAACTGCCTCTCAGAAATAATTACCCATAAACAACTCCTTTCCAGTTCTCAAGCGAAGGTTCTTCATGCCCAGGCTTTTGTTTCCATCCATGGTTTCCACCTGGAGGCTCCCATCACCCAGCCCTGAGCCCCAACCACCACCCCACCCTGCCACAGTGTTCCTATCACCCCTGAAAGAAACTAACACAGCCCAGCATCTAACTGGGGTCTTGGGAAACCAATCACAAACGACAAAATCTTTTCTTCAACTAGTTTTGTACTACCAAATATTTTTTTTTAATGTTTATTTATTTTGAGAGAAAGAAAGAGCAAGCGAGCAGGTAAGGGAAGAGAGAGAGGGAGAGAAAGAATCCCAAGCAGGTTCCGTGCTGTCAGAGCCTGACTCGGGGCTCAAACTCATGAACTGTGAGATCATGACCTGAGCCAAAATCAAGAGTTGGACAATTGCCACCCAGGCACCCCATCTACTACTAATTAACTAAGTCAGAAAATTAATAGATCTTTTTCTTACATTGTTTCTTTGCCTTTTTAAGTTATTTATCATGAAAGGGATGGAACAGGGAACTTCCAGGGGAGAATTTGGGGGAAACAAGAGTCTCAAAATGAACCCAGTCTGGAAAAGAGAGAGAGAGAGAATACAAATGAATTAGGGTTCAGCACAAGTGAACATGGGAGAGGTCAAAATGAGCAATGGTTGAAATCAGCAACAAACAACCTCTAGGTTTCTCTAACAGACTGAGTCTCTCAGAAGGCCAGGGATGGATCTCGGTGACAGACAAACCCTTTATGTTGAAGGACTAGCCCAAGCCTCAAGTGAGCTGCAGTCTACCCCTGACCCTACCAAGTAGAAACCTTGTGCATCTGGACAAGGTATTAAGCTCTTGGGATCTCCATATCATCATCTGTAATATTTCTATGCCAACTGGACAGGTATCTGATACAATTACCTCTTCTGGTTCTTGTGAAAATCTAAGCAGCTAAAACCACAACACTGGCGGCTGGAAGCCTAACAAACCAATTTATTAATCTGAGTACCTACCATGTACTGGATATTTTAAGTCAGGCAAAAACCACTGCCACAAAGCTTACATTCTGAGAAAAGCAGACAGATACACATATAAAATATATCAGGTGATATGGGCTCTGGTGTATAACAGGCAGGCAAGGGGGAGAAAGAATGGGGAAAGAGTGCCAACTGAAACAATGTGGTCAGAAAGGCCTCACCTTGTGGCGCCTGGGTGGCTCAGCTGGTTAAGCGTCAGTTGGCTAAGTGTCCAACTTCAGCTCAGGTAACGATCGCTTTGTGGGTTCGAGCCCTGCATCAAGGTCTGTTCTGACAGCTCAGAGCCTGGAGCCTACTTCAGATTCTGTGTCTCCCTCTCTCCACCCCTCCCCTTCCCATACTCTGTCTCTCTCTTCCAAAAATAAACAAACATTACAAAAAATTTAAAAATATGCCTTCACCATTTGATTGTCCTATTAAAAAAAAAGGCCTCATACAGCAAAGGGCTGAAATATAGAAGCATGTTACACATTATTGGCCACAAAAAAGAGGAGCCCAATGGGGTCCAGAGCTTCTTTTAGAGGTGACTGTGGAGATGGCTTCATATATGTGAACATACTAAAAACCACTGAATTGTACACTTCAAATGGATGAATCAAATAGTGTGTGAATTATAATTCAACAAAGTGAATTATATCTCAATAAAATAAAATATACCAAATAAAAATGTATTAACCAAAGGCTCATGCATATGTAACTGCACCACAGTCTTCATAGAGTGAGATGGAAAATAGCTGCCCTTCATAGAGGATTACAAAACTCACAGCAAGCTGTGGCATCTGTACTAGTTTCGCACTTACATCGTGCCTGCCCCTCCATCAGCCGACCCCTCCTCTTCTAGGTGCTGGTGAGGTGGCAGGCTTGGGCAAACCTGCTCTGTATCCCAGGTCACAACTGGCTGGAGGGACAGGCACCAGATCCAAGAGCAGACAACTGACAGGGTGGTCAGTGACCTCCCAAGAGTTGTTGCCAGACAACCTCTCCCCAAACAAGGGCAATATCATAGGATGCTGACTTAAAAATATGGAAATACTCAGATGTACAGTGGAGGACAGTGAGGCTGCTAGAACACTTAAGAGAAGCAGCCTGTGAGTGAGCCAAAATTTGAAGGAAGCGGAAACTATGAACAAACAGAACTGATGGAAGTGGATAAAAGGAAGTCAAGATGGTGGACACAGAACAACCTAGACTGTGAAGACCAGCTGGGTCACAAAACCTTTTGTTCAAATTAGACTGCTCTGGGTTTCCGGTGGACTTTCTGGTTCTGGTCTCTAATTTATTCCTAGCGCACCAAGCTGAAGGCAGTATCTTTGCTTTAGCTTTCTCAGCAAATCTTAGAAGCCATGGAGTCCTGCTAACTTTCCTTTGGCATCGCTCACCCTTTGGTGCTCTCTCCCCCTCCAATTGCTCTGCCACCAACCTGGACCACAGTCCCAGTCCTGAAAGTAAGCAGGACAGCCCTCCACAGTCTTTCCTGGCCCCAGGTTCTCCCTGATCCATAAAGGAGTGCCTGATTATTTTCCCCTTTAAAGAGCACATCTCTGTATTTCCTACTCCCAAACCACAACTGTTTGTTTTAAGGCAGAAGTTCTGTTTTTTAAGGCACACAGTTCTGTTTTAAGGCAGAAGTTATTTCCACATTCATCCTTCCCATAGACACTAATAATTTTCCACTACATTCCAAATAACCTTGGGTATTCAAGACGTTCCCCCTTCCCAAAAATTTCTATCCCTCCCATCAGCCCATCCTAAGTCAATGCTACCTTCTCCATGGAGCCTTTTTAATTATACCATGTATCCATGAAGGCATCTCTTCTTAAAATCTGGTGAGAAAACACAGCACTTAATTCCACAGAACCTTTTGTTTCATGTTTGTTTCCATAACTAGAGTGTAAATTCTAATAAGACAATACATTATATTTTTGTAGCTCTCTCTCATTCACTAAGACCAATAACAACAGAGTTCACATTAACAGTGTTCAGTGAAGACCTATCGATTGAAGTTGATAGAGAAACACGATTGAGATCCTAAACTGTTTTTGGTTGGTCCAGAAAGTGTCTCATTCAACAGGGATTCCAATCTTCTCTTCCCTCGCCTTCCTCAACAACCCTTTTCCAGACTCCCTTGCAGTGAGGGGAAGTCACATGAAAGCAGAGGCCAACAGGATATAAGTAGAAGCTAATGGGAGGTTCCTGGGAAAGCCTCTGATATATACTTTGCTTCCTATTACTTCTTCCTCTTCCTGTTCCCCTAGAAAGGGGGGTGTCATGGCTGGGCCATACTGTAACCATGAGGAAATGGCCAAGAAATCTGTAGAAACCTCAGTCTTGACAACCAGCCAGCAACCACATACTATTGACTTACTTTGTGAGAAAAAAAATACCAAGGGGTGCCTAGGTGGCTCAGTCGGTTGGGCATCCAACTCTTGATTTCAGCTCAGGTCATGATCTTAAGTTTCCTGGGTTTGAGCCCTGAATCTTGTTCCTCCGCTGTCGACGCAGAGCCTGCTTAGGATTCTCTCTCTCCCTCTCCCTCTGCCCCTCTCTGCATGCATACACACACTCTCACTCTCTAAATAAATAAACAAACAAACTTAAAAAAAAAAAAACACCAACTCAGTCAAGGTTTGTCTACTGGCTTTTCTGTTACACACAACCAATTGTTACTCGTGCATTGCTTCTCAAGACACAAACAGGACGTGGGGCACCTGGGTGGTTCAGTCAGTTAAGCATCAGACTCTTAATTTCTGCTCAGGTCATAATCTCACAGTTCCTAAGATCAAGCCCCAAGTGGGGTTCTGCACCGACAGTCAGGAGCATCCTTGGGATTTTCCCTCTCTTACACATGTGCTCTGCCCCTCCCCCACTTGCTCACTCTTTAAAAAAAAAAAAAAAAAAAAAAGACATAAGCAGGATAAATACAGCAATATAAACTAAAGACAAAATACACAGCAAACAGCCACAGAAGCTAACTCACAATGTACTACACACACATCCATATACGTAACATCCCTACCTATATAAGCATAAGAAAAGAACAACAGGGCAGTATCTATGTGCGGTGTTTATAACACCAAAAGTATAGCTACTCCTTAAAATACCTTATCCACAGCTTGACAAAGAAAACCCTAACGTTAATGTTTTCAAAAAGAGCTGTTACTTTTTGATAACATGGCACTGATATTCCTATAGCCAGGATCCCTTCCTGTTTACAGTCAAATGGAATGGGATGCCTTGCATTTTTCTAGGAGAAATTAAATGAGAAGTGATGCTATGAACACACAACATCCAGAGTAAGTTTCAAAGGTTTCACATGAACTGGTTATGTAAGAAAAAATTTTAATAAGGAAAAATATGACATTCTGTTCTGCTTAAAATAACAAGTACTTCTAATATCACAGCTTTGGTTTTGCTTAAGTAAGATGTTTGCTTGTATTTTATCAGTACTTTCTGGGAATTTTTTTTAAGTTCTTATTTTAATCACCCAGTGTTCATCACAACAAGTGCCCTCATTAATCCCCATCATCTATTTAACCCATCCCCCACCCACCTCCTCTCTGGTAACCATCAGTTTATTCTCTATAGTTAAGAGTCTGTTTCCTGGTTTGTCTCTTTTTTTCCCCCCCTTTTCTTCTTTTGTTTCTTAAATTCTACACATGAGTGAAATCATATGGTATTTGTCTTTCTCTGATTTATTTCACTTAGCATTATAATCTCTAGGTCCAAATCTGTGGTTGCAAATGGCAAGATTTTTTTTTTTAAGTTTTTTTTTTTTTTTAACGTTTATTTATTTTTGAGGCAGGGAGAGACAGAGCATGAACGGGAGAGGGTCAGAGAGAGAGGGAAACACAGGATCTGAAACAGGCTCCAGGCTCTGAGCTGTCAGCACAGAGCCTGACGCGGGGCTCAAACTCATGGACCGCGAGATCATGACCTGAGCCAAAGTTGGACACTTAACTGACTGAACCACCCAGGCATCCCTTTTTTTTTTTTTCTTTTCTTTTTTGAGACAGAGAGTACAAGCAGAGTAGGGGCAGAGAGAGAGAGGGAGAGAGAGAGAACATGAATGAATCTCAAGCAGGCTCCACACCATCAGCACAGAGCCTAATGTGCAGCTCAAACCCACGAACCATGAGATAATGACCTGAGCTGAAATCACGAGTCACATGCTTAACCAAATGAGCCACCCAGGTGCCCCGTTCTTTTTTATAGCCAAATAATATTCCATTGTCTATACAACACACATTTCTTCTTCATCCATTCATCAATCGATGGACACTTGGGCTGTTTCAATAGTTTGGCTATTGTAAATAATGTTACTATAAACATAGGCGCACACGTATCCCTTTGACTATTTTTGTACTCTCTGGGTAAATACCCAGTGGTGCAACTGCTGGGTGGTAGGGTAGTTCTATTTTTAACTTTTTGAGGAACCTCCCTACCTTCCAGCATAGCTGCACCAGTTTGCATTCCCACCAACAGTGCAAGAGGGTTCCCTTTTTCTCCACATCCTTGCCAACACTTATTGCTTGCACTATTGATTTTAGCCATTCTGACAGGTGTGAGGTGATAGCTCATTGTTGTTTTAATTTGCCTTTCCCTGACGAGGAGTGAGGAGTGATAAGCATCGTTTCATGTGTCTACTGGCTACCTTAGGTCTTTAGAGAAATGTGTGTTCATTTCTTCTGCACATTTTTTAATTGGATTATTTGGTTTTGGGGCATCGAGTTTTAGAAGTTCTTTGTATTTTGGGTACTAAACTATCACATGTGTCATTGGCAAATAGCCTCTCCCATTCCACAGGCTGCCCGTTAGTTTTGTTGATTGTTTCCTTTGCTGTATAGAAGCTTTTTATTTTGATGCCATCCCAATAATTTATTTTTGCTTTTGTTTCCCTTGCGGCAGGGGACATACCTAGAAAAAAGTTGCTACAGCCCAGGTCAGAGAAATTACTGCCTATGCTCTCTTCTAGAATGTTTGTGGTTTCAGGTGTCACATTTAGGTCTTTAATCCATTTTGGATTTGTTGTTGTGTATGGTGTAAGAAAGTGGTCCAGTTTCATTCTTTTACATGTTGCTGTCCAGTTCTCCCAACACCATTTGTTGAACAGACCATCTTTTCCTGTTGGATACTTTTTCCTGCTTTGTCAAAGATTAATCAAGCGCATAATCGTGGGACTACTTGGGACTTTTTTAAAGGTATAAGTTTGAAAGGATTTTAATATTTTTTAGGGACCCGGTTCTATTATAAATCTAATAAAAGAATGTACAAGTTGTACTGTGCAGCAAAATTGCTATTTTTGTCTTTTTCCTGTTACTTTTCATTATGTGAAACAAATTAAACACAAACACCCTATCTTCACACATATGTAACAGTGAAAATTCACCCACACTATCTCTACATGGAGACAGACTAAAATAACAACAACAAAAAACTGTATACAACTTTCAGCTTAAGTAGAAACAAACATTGACAATAAAAAGTCAACCAAAAGAAATGCACACTTCTGACAGTAACCACCCTGAGCTTTCTTTCCATCTGGAGACAGTTTGAGGCCCTCCGGAGAATTTGAATGCTATCCTAACTGCACCCTAACTCCTCATAAGCCAGTCTTCAGGCTCCAAACGTTTATCAACTGTGAAAGCCAAAACAACTTTCTAACCAGATTGTACCAGCTCTGACACTATACAAAGTTACAAAAGGCACTTTCTGTCTCACATCAGTGGCTCAGAAACTGGACAGGAATGGAAGGCTCTGGATTCTCACATTCTTATCTGTGTCTTTACTGGTGTCACGTAACCTCTCCAGACTTCAAGGACTTCCAACATTCCAGGAGCCAGACAGGCATTTACTCACAGCAAGTTATTAATCCAAAAACCTAAGAACCAGGCACTATTCTAGGTACTGGCAAAGGATAGAGAGAAGATACCACCACCCTCGAGGGGGCTGAA
The DNA here is from genome assembly GCF_024362965.1 of Panthera pardus. NCBI lineage: Eukaryota > Metazoa > Chordata > Mammalia > Carnivora > Felidae > Panthera > Panthera pardus. The sequence continues at coordinate 79,509,660 of NW_026526688.1, forward strand.
AGTGTACTGGAATCCAGCATGTGAGCAAGGTTAGGGGCAAAGCTTCCAGAACGTTCAGTTTTTATTAGACCAGTAGTGGCAGATGAATGGAAATCCCAACCACAAAACAATGTCACATCATCTTGATTCAATTCATTAACTTCCCTACTTCAATTTTAATGAAGCGTCAAGAGGAAGAGCTTTCATTCGGGTAAATTAAATGGTTAAGTCTCAAATTTTTCGCTCATTCACATCTAAGTTTTCAAGGTACACAATTATGATGTAAGCACCATGAAAATGGTTTCAAAAGGGGAAAAAAAAATCACCCTTTAAATATGATTCCCACATTTACTTGTTCATTAATACTGCAAATAAACAAATTCAAAAATGATTTCAGGGGCACCTGGGTAGCTCAGTCGGTTAAGCATCCGACTTTGGCTCAGGTCATGATCTTGCGGTCCATGAGTTTGAGCCCCGCGTCGGGCTCTGTGCTGACAGCTCGGAGCCTGGAGCCTGTTTCAGATTCTGTGTCTCCCTCTCTCTCTGACTCTCCCCCATTCATACCCTGTCTCTCTGTCTCAAAAAAAAAAAAAGTTAAAAAAAACTGACTTCAGTGTAAACTCAACACTGTAAATGAACGTCAAGAAACCAACAGACAGGACAAAGCAGATATCTTAGAGGCCACTTGGGATGTGTTTCCTCATTTTTAGAATACAGTGGTCAGGCATTCCTTCCAGCTCCAGGGCAAGAGTTAGGAGACCAGGACTTTAACTGAAATTCATTAGATTAAAGATTAAAAAGCCCCAAAGTATTTTTTAAATTAACTACAATGTCTTTGTCTATGGCTCTGGACAAAATTCTTTTTAATTTTTTTTCTAATGTTTATTTATTTTTGAGAGACAGAGACAGAGACAGAGAAACAGAGTGCAAGCAGGGGAGGGACAGAAAGAGAGGGAGACAGAATCTGAAGCAGGCTCCAGGCTCTGAGCTGTCAGCACAGAGCCTGATGCGGGGCTAGAAGCCATGAACTGTGAGATCATGATTTGAGCCAAAGCTGTATGCTTAACCAACTAAGCCACCCGGGCACCCCTGGACAAAATTCTTAAACTTCTGGAGAGCAAGTTCCTCATAGATGAACCAGGAAAAAATCTATTTCAGGGTAAATACATTCAGAATACCATCACCAAAAAGGATGAAAATACATCCAGAAAGAAAAGAAATGGTCATTACTTGTGAAGAAAATAAGAGGGTCATTACTTGTGAAGAAAATAAGAGAGCAATACAATTTGGGGCATGAAATAAGCAACAAGTTTAAGCAAGGAGGCATTACTGGCATAAACAGTAAAGCATCCATTTCACAAAACACGTCTTTCCCTTTAAGGGAATAAATCCTCCAGATCTTTGGAGGTCTCTCCAGGTCTCTGCTTATCATGGTAAGACAGAGAAGCTGAAAATGGCAACCCTAGCAAGCTGTCAGGACACAACAAACCCACACACCCTTTGGATCATTAACCATAACATTACTTTTCAAATTCTGCTTTGGTTAAAGAGCAAATGACCACAAGCTTTTTCATTTCTTGTAAAACAAATAGAATAGTATAGCCACTATTCCAGATCATCTAAAAATGACTTCCTTTCCTGCGACTTTTAATAGCTTAAAGGAAGTTCTATCACCTTCATAGAAAACTTTTTAATTTCCTAAGTGCACTTTGCAAATGTAACTGCTCCCCCACCCCATGTCTTTACACAAGATAATACTGTAAATAAGGCTTGTGAAATTCTGTTATCAATGGCAATAATGTATGCTCTTCTAGAAACTAAAGGCTTCACAGTCCGTGTGCAACTGGCAGGGGGCACATGCCTTTCTGGGTAAGTGCCCTTGGGCAACGAACTCAACCTATGAAAACCCAGCTTCTTAAGTTGCAAATGGTATTTACTATAAGAATGAGCACCAGGGCACCTGGGTGGCTCAGTCAGTTGAGCCTCTGACTTCAACTTCCACTTGGGTCATGATCTCACGACTCGGCTTGTGAGTTCAAGTCCTGCGTTGGGCTCTGTGCTGACAGCTCAGAGCCTGGAGCCTGCTTCGGAGTCCGTGTCTCCCTCTCTCTCCCTCTGTCCCTCCCCCTTCCTCCCTCCCCCCCAAAATAAACATTAAACAAAATTTTTTTTAAAGAACGAGCACCAAATAAGACTGTGACAAGTAAATGCTAACCCATGTGAAATGCTTATATAGCTATTCACTAAGTGCTAAAAAATTAAATAAAAACCTATTATCCGCTACTACAACCACAATTATTATTATTCTTAGAAACTTATAAATATGTTTTAGTACATCTCAGATAATGTTTTCGAAAAGCTCAACTGATAAGTAGATTATGAGGCAAATTAAAACAAAATTTATTATCTCCAACTTAAAACAATAGTAATCTACTCACTGCTATTTTAAATTGAAGATATTTTATATGCACCTTCATTTAAACAAATCCAACAGCTAAAAATGGATATTCACATCCACATGCCAAAAATAGGTTGGGAGATGACTATTCATTTTAAAGGAATCATCACTGATCCCTCTTAAATAATAAGCATAGTTTAGTCACATGTAAAATATGATTACACACACACACACACACACACACACACACACACAATAGAAGCCCACAGAGCTGAATACGTATCAATTCCATTCCATTCCAACTTTTCTTCCTAATATAAATTCTCAGTTTTGGTACACATGTCATTCAAAAAGGTGCCCTCCAGCACCTTCCAAAGGTCAAACAAATGCTCACCGATGCCACTAGCTTCCACCATGGAACGCACTCCCGCTCCGTTCCTTTGTTTTTTGTTTTTTTTTTTTTAATTTTTTTTTTTCAACGTTTTTTATTTATTTTTGGGACAGAGAGAGACAGAGCATGAACGGGGGAGGGGCAGAGAGAGAGGGAGACACAGAATCGGAAATAGGCTCCAGGCTCCGAGCCATCAGCCCAGAGCCTGACGCGGGGCTCGAACTCACGGACCGCGAGATCGTGACCTGGCTGAAGTCGGACGCTTAACCGACTGCGCCACCCAGGCGCCCCCGTTCCTTTGTTTTGTTCAGTGAGAACTGAGGGAGTACATTTACTCACAACCCCACGTTCAGCTTTAAAGCTTGTGGAATGAAAACTTCAAAGTCACAAAATGTGAAGGTCTTTACAAAGTTGCCTCTCTGTTCTCTGGACAAAGCAGCACTTTTTAAAACCTTTTGTTCCATGATTGTCAAGGTAAATCAGTACTGCAGACACTCTGGCAGATGCTGCCAACAGGCACCAAACCATCTTACAGCAAACAAAAACCTGTTAACTGTGGTTAAGTGATACATCCGGTTTCTGGATGTCGGACCGCTCACCAATAGTTTTGCATAGACATACCAGCCTGTTAGATGATGTCAATTAAGACAAGCAGTCAACTGTCAAAGATTTCAGAGTTCACAACATAAATATTTAATTTAACCGCCACAATTCTCCTAGACTGGCAATGAAAATAGTCCAAGTAGGTCATTTACCTCCTTTCACATCTCTGCTCTAGATACTATCCAGCATTCACAATAAAATGGACACAGGGAAAATGTTTCCATTTCCAGAAACCATCATGCAATTCAGAAGAAAATGAACTTATGTAGACAACTTTTCTACATGCTTACAGGATTATCTCAACCTTAAAATTGAGGGAATATACATGAATGGAAAGGAAAAAAATCTGCTCTGATTTCTGTTCAAAAAAAGTTTCTTAAGTTTATTTATTTTTGAGAGACACAGAGTATGAGTGGGGGAGGGGCAGAGAGGCGGGGGGGGGGGGGGGGGGGGGCGGGGGGGGCAGGGAAAGGGAGAATCCCAAGCAGGCTCCTTGCTGTCAGTGCTGAGCCTGATGCAGAGCTTGACTGAATGAACTCTGAGCTAATGACCTGAGCTGAAATCAAGAGTTGGATGCTTAACCAACTGAGCTACTCAGGTGCCCCCCCTTTATTTCCTTCTTCCTTTAAAAGGAAAAAAAGAATGTAAAATTGCTCAATCCACAGTGCAAGATGAATTACACTCACAAACATCAGTTTTCCTTAGCAATACTTTATTTCTCCAAAACTAAAGAGAAGCACTGTATCAGTGTCAGAAATTTAAATTAAGCCACCAAATCACTATTTAATTTTTAAAATATTTTCTTGGATGATCAGAAATTAAAATATTATAAATATTAGCTATGCTGATCTACACTTTTTCCACAATGACCAAAAAAAGTGTCAGTCGCTCCATACTTTGACCTTAAACGCTGGAAGGCACAGACCCCAACTACCACATTGTGTCAGCAACCTTAACCTTGTACCCAGGCAAGTCACACAGACCCCAGCCTTCATTTCCACCTCTCATCTCTCCTAACCTTCTCTATTTTTGTTAAAGGGAATTAACCAAGGGACACCTGGGTGGCTCAGTCAGCTAAGCGTCCAACTTTGGCTCAGGTCATGATCTCCCCATTTATGAGTTTGAGCCCTGCATCAGGCTCTGACAGTGTGGAGCCTACTTAGGATTCTCTCCCTGTCTCCCTCCCTCCCTCACTCTCTCTCTCTGCCCCTCCCCAACTTGTGCTCTAAATCAAAAATAAACTTAAAAAAAAAAAAAAAAAGGAATCAACCAAGCAATGGGAAAAAAGACACGGCAAACTTACCTGACTAGTAAGTCATACTGTCCTCATTTGTCACATAAAGTCTCTAGGTCCAGATCAAAACAGGTCTAAAAGTCACTTTCAAATATGTGAGTTCTCTTACTTATTAGATGTCTGCTTTTCTTCCTATGTTCTACACATCCCCTTGCTGTGAGCCTTAGCATCCTGGTCACAAAGATAATCACTGGATGCCTGCTTCTTCAACCTGGTGGCAGGCACATCATTCAGTTGGCCAAACTATACCATGTGCCATGCTCAGAGACTGGGCCGGTACTGACAGGGCCTTTAGGGTGGACAACCACATGTCCAGGTTTACCCGGGACGATCCCAGTTTATCCCTGTTGTCCGGCATAGTTTCACTCTTAAAAGCATCTTTAAATTTTTTTTATATTTATGAGAGACACAGCATGAGTGGGGGAGGGGCAGAGAAAGAGGGAGACACAGAAGCAGGCCCCAGGCTCTGAGCTGTCAGCACAGAGCCCAATGCGGGGCTTGAACCCATGGACCCTGAGATCAATATCTGAGCCAAATTCAGACGCTCAACTGACTGAGCCACCCAGGCGTCCCCTACTCTTAAAAGCATCTTGATAGGGACTATATATGGTCTCTCTACTTCTAAGGCAGGGTTTCTCAGCCTCAGCACAAGTAACTTTAAGCTGGATCATTTCTTGTTGTAGCAGGCTATCCTGTGCTTGCAGGACGTAAAGCAGCAAGGCATCACTGCCCTCTCCTCACTAGATGCCAGTAGCACTTCCCAGTTATGACAACCAAAAATATCTCCAAGGGGGTAGATTCATCCCTTTGAGAACAACTCCTCTCAGGAAAAGGAGTCACTGTTCTCTGCAATTACCAGGCAATAAGAAAGACGCAAGACTCGGGGCGCCTGATCTTGCGGTCCAGGAGCTCGAGCCCTGGGTCAGGCTCTGTGCTGACAGCAAGCTTTGGATTCTCTGTCTCTCTCTCTTTCTGCCCCTCCTCCGCTTGTGCTCTCTCAGAAATAAATATTTAAAAAAAAAATTTTTTAATTAAAAAAAAAAAGACGCAAGCCTTAAGCTCTCATCACCGTGCAAGAGCGCCAATCTCAGGGTGGAGCCAACTGAGGGAAATGCTAGAGATGCAAAGACAGACATGTCACTGTGGGAACCCCTGGATTCAGGTGCACCTAAGCAAGCCCTCTTCCTCAGACTTCGCTCATAGGAGCCAAGAAATCCTTTTGCTTCAACTAATTTTAATCGGGTTTCTCTCACTTGCAACTGAAGGAAGTGAATGAGGATGTAACGCATGTTTTATGTCAAAAATTCGAACTGTCAAGAAAGGAAAAGGGCGCAGATTAATTCTGAACCCTATCTTGTGCTTTCCACAAAAAGAGGACACCAACTCTAGCTCTAGGGATACAAGTGGGGAACTTCCCCACTGAACTCCTAGTCTCTCCCTTTAAAGAGCCTGAAAGCCTCTGCCCTTCATCTCCAGGCAGTGGTTTCCAGCCAGTGCAGCCAGGGCTAAAGGGAAGAGGGGTGCCATCTGCACACCCCTGCATCTGAAGAATTACAGTCATCGTAAGCATTTCTTTCTTCCGGAGATCGTTTCTTAAACTTGTTAGAACCTAAGTAGTTAGCCAGGAAAGAGGAAGGAGAGATCTTTTGAGCTCGCTGATAGTTTAATACATTCTAAATTCTCACAGGCTCTTTTCCTCCTCCTCTCTTGGACAAAGGGGTAGAAATCTAAAGGCCTAAAGTCCCTTCTCAGATGTTGCCAGAGGCATTTTCTTCTCTGTAAACATCCAAAGGGAACCATCATGATTCCATGGAGATAAAAACAGAAAAATCAGCAGTGTTTTCATTTACTTCTTAAAAAAAAAAAAAAAAAAAAAAAGATTGAAGACTGTTTGAATAAAGTATTCGACTTTAAGTGCCAACACAATAAAGTCTGGAATAGAGGCACTTTCTTAATGTCCTAGTGATTGTTTATCCAGACATCTTATTCCCACCTTTTCTCCCTACCTCCAATTACCTATTCTCAGTTTAACATCCAGATTCCATCCACTCCCCCCATTTCAAACAGACTATGAAACAAAAGTCCTACAAGTCATGTATTATTTATTAACCAAAGAATGTGGTGGGGAAGAAATTAAAACACAATTAACTACGGAAAACTATCTTGCCACCCACCTCACAGAGAAAATAAATCTACTGGTAAGAACATCCTCAATGTCCTGACACAAATCTCCAAATGTGCCTGAGTGTGCACCCATCTTCTCCACCCCTTCTAGGAGTGAAGTAGATGAAAGGCGTGTCCCCCCTTCACCTGGAATCTGAATTCCATCTTCTACATTCAGAAATACTTTGTACTCTGAAATATTCCCAGAATATTCAATCCCCTCCTCTCCATTGGATACCTTCATTAGCAATGTCCAAATCTCACTCATTAACCAATACTTTGGGAGGCTCCTTTATTTTCCTCATACCCTCTGCAGTCAGGCTCCCATTCCTGCTGTGCCATAAGCTAATCTCCCAGTTATTACCAATGTCACCGTCCTTTTTTTTTTTTCCCCAGTAAAACTAACATGCAGTGTTATATTAGCTTCAGGTGTACAATATAGTGATTCAACACTTCTACAGATTACTCAGTGCTCTTTAGTACAAATGTACTTTTTTTTTTAATGCTCTTTTATTTTGAGAGAGAGAGAGAGAGAGAGAGAGAGAGAGAGAGGAGAGAGTGAGCGTCCACGCACAGGGGAGAGGGGGAGAGAGAGTCCATGCTGCCAGCACAGAGCCCGATGCAGGGATCAATGTCACTAACCAAGAGATCAAGTCAGAAACAACCAACTGAGCCACCCAGGCACTCCAAGACAAGTGTACTCTTAATCCCCTTCACCTGCTTCACCCATCCCCACCCACCCAGCCTCCGCCGCCCCCTCCCCCCCCAACACACACTCACCTCCTCTCTGGTAACTATCAGTTAGTTCTCTATAGTTGAGAGTCTCTTGTTTTGTTTGACCAATGAACTGGCTTAATGCAATGTCACCTGTATTGCTAGAACTGGTCCTCTTTGTAAGGCGACCTTGTCTCCTCTCTCCTACTTTGTCTGTGACTTGTGCGACCCTAGCCAAATTTTCCACCATCTCCACTTCTTCCCCCCACAATCGTTACTGCTCTCAAATCTCCCCCTCAAGCTCTTCTACCCACCCTTTAACAGTTGTGTTCCCCAGGATTTGCCCAGCCACACTGCATTCTGCGTCTACATCTCTCTCCCAGCAGGTTTGCTATCCAGTTGCATGGTGTCATTTCCTACCTATATGCTGTGTCTCCAGAATCTTTGCCTCTAGCTTTAGTCCTTGTTCTTGAAATACATACTCAAAAAAGGAAGCAAAGTACTGAATGTGTCCACTGGATAGCTGAGAAGCACCTCAGCTTCAACATATCCAATCCAAAAAATGTATCCTCTCTCCATAAAACCTGTTCCTCTAGCTGGACTACCTCAGTGAATAGCACTCAACTGCCCAGGGCAGGAACTGAGGAATCCTCCTGGGTGCCTCCTTCCTCAACCCCCACACCCAATCACCCACCAAAACTTGCAGCCTCTGTATCCTGACCCCTCCTAAAGAATCAGCCTCATCTGCTACCAGAGTCTCTGGCCTAGGTGAGTGACCTCCCAACCTCCAGTTTCCCTTTCCTCAAAGGCATTCTCAAAACCTCTGCCTGAGAAACTGTTCTAAAATGCAATTCCTATGATGCCAAAGTCCTCTGCTCAAAACGTTTCCATCACTCCCTACTGTGTTACAAATGAAGCCTGAAGTCCTTACCCTCCTTCACCTGGCCCTTCTCACTCCTGCCCCTGTTGGCTCTGCAGCCCCATTGCTCTCACTGGGCAGGAGCTGTGGCCTCTCTCCCTGGCTACCAGAGCTGTCCCTCCAGCCCTATAGCACAATATCTCTCCAGTCTCCAGGCCTCTGGCATGCATTTAACTGTGCTTGGAGAATCCTTCTTCCCTACCCTCAGCATGGAAAGCTCCTAGCTTTCCTTGTGGCCTCAGCTTAGAAGTTACTACTTTCTTGAAGTCTTTGACTCCCTAGATAGTCCTCTTAACTATGGCCATAGCATCCCAATCTTACTCAACAATATGAATGACAATGCTTAATTAATCTTCCATCTGCCCCACCGGAACTCTGACTTCTGCGTGGATACACAAGATCTCTGTTCACTGTTAAGCCTCTAGCAACTTGCCCACAATAGGTGGAGTTTAACGACTTAGGATGACACTTTGTCCCCGCTGTCATGAAGTTATTATAGTGATAACTTTGTCCCCGCTGTCATGAATGAAGTTATTATAGTGATAACTGTGAAAAGATTTTTAATTTTTTTTCCTATGCTCAGCAAACACATACAGGGGTCACTATGAATCAGTTTTCAAAGTACTTTAGAAATAATTAACTACTTCTAGACACATTTATGGAGAAAAACCACTATCCACATTTTACACAAGAGGAAATCAAGGCACAGAGGAGTTAAACAAATTGCCCAAGGTTACACAGTAAATCTGACATCAAAGACCATGCTCTTCAATATTTTTGCTATGCTTCCTTTGACCTGCACTTCACAAAGAAAAACAAAACTATCTGTCACAGTGACAGAAGTACCATCTGCCAGATTCTGAAATAAAAGTAATGACAGGTCAATGACACTCCACTCCCTTGTACTTCTTTGGCTTTGTCCCCAACACTTTCAAGCAAAGAGCTTCAGTAATATGCTGGATTTCAACACATTATTACAGATGGTTTCTTCTCTTTAATAAATGAGAGGCCTATATTCAGCACTATACTTCAAAATATTGTTAACCTGAAAGAGGAAAAAACACGTGTTCACAGACTATTTCTACTATCTGTACTGGGTAAGCCACAACTGTGTCCAAGTTCAACCAAAGGAAGTCAGAATGGCGCTCTTTTGATGATGGGGACGATAATAACACCTACCATAGGCCAGGCACAGTTCTGAGATCCTTTAAAATGTAACATTAGGATTAAATCATACTACCCAGTAGGCAGAGTTCTTACGATCTCCATTTTACTAACAATGAAACGGAAAGTCAGGCACTGAGGGTCTAAGTGATTTGCCCAAAGTCTAGCAGTCTACACTGCTGATGAGTGGTGGAGCCAACTTTATAGTCAGAGATAAAAACACTCACCTTCTTAAAGAGTACTAAACAGCCTGTATTCAGACCTGAAGTGACATTACTCTGGCCAAACTGATTTCCTCCAGCCACACACCTCACCATGACTCGCTACCAGATGGTGATGGAATGCATACCTTGACACCCAAGGGCAGACAGTGCCCATGGGTGAACACGTCAACAAGGAAGGAGAAATCACACTCACCGTTGAAATATTAAGTAGCACAGGATTAACATCTTCCTCAGGAAACACAAGGAGGAAATTCTAGTTCAACCAGGGAGGCAGGCTTCCAGAGCAACAACACGGGTGTGATACCCGTGAAGCTTGAGACCTACATGTAAAGCGTCAGAGATTTGTGTGTGTGTGTGTGTGTGTGTGTGTAAAAGAGAAGGATGTCAAGCCTTCCTCATTACAAAAGCATCCCCTTGGCAAGTCTACAAATCATGTTCCTATATGAGGATAATCAAATACAGCAGGCTGTGGTTGCTGCTTGCTTTGTGTCCTGTCACAAAATACCAACCAATCCCTGCCTAAAAATCATGTTCATCTGACCTAACTAGACTGAAAGGTACCAGAGTTCTTAATGCACATCGTGTTTATGAATATTAACATCATTTTTTTCTTCTGATACCAATACAACAAGTCTAACTTAATGAAGTGAAAAGACTTTAATTTTTGTTTGTTCTTGATTCAGACCAGCAACTGACACTTAAACTGGTTTCCTGTGATCATCCACACTAAGCTGATAATTTATCAAAAAAAATTTCACTAAGGGACTGCAAAATTCATGGGTACGTTACTTTAATTTTTTTTTATTTATTTTGAGAGAGAGAGCATATGTATGCAAATGGGAAAAGGGGCAGAGAGACAGGGAGAGAATCCCAAACAAGGCTCTGCACTGACAGTGCAGAGCCCGACGTGGGGCTTGAACTCATGAACTGTGAGATCATGATCTGAGCTGAAATCAAGAGTCAGATGTTTAACTAACTGAGCCACCCAGGTGCTTCTCATGGGAACATTATTTACAGATTGTTGTCAAAGCTACTGGTTTAAAGTTTTTAAAATTAATTACAATACTTTATCATTTCATACTACATAAATTCACTAATAAGTTGTGTAGCAATCAAAAAATGCATTAATATGATACATCACAGAACATCTCATGTTTTTATAGAGTATCTATAAAACATAAATTAACAAAGTCTTTTTAAATGCCACTTGTAGGAAAAAGAGGCTGAACTAAATGAAATAGAGCTACTACATGTATCCACATGGATAAATCTCACTAATATGATAGGGGAGGGGGAGTTGCACATATAGTTTGAAAACCCTTATATAAAGTCTAAAAACATGCTATTATTTAGGAATTTGTACAGATATATTAAAGTGTCTTGGAATAATAAATGCTGGTTTGAGACAGTTGCTACCTCTTGGGGAGAAGGGATAGGTTGCTACTGGGGAGAAGCAGACAGGAACAATTTTTTCCCAACCTGTGAGGCTAATACAGAAATGTTTATTATGAGATTTTATATATATATACGTGTATATATATACACACACATATATATGCTCTTTACAGATACATTCTTCATATACATTTATGTAAATATATATGTGTGTAGCACAGTTTACATTTATTTATTTTGAGGGGGCCAGAGAGAGAAAGAGAGAGAGAACTCAAGAACACAAGCAGGGGAGGGGCAGAGAGAGGAAAAGAGAGAATCCTAAACAGGCTCCACACAGTCAGCACAGAGACCAACGTGGGGCTCGAGCTCACAAACCGTATCATGACCCGAGCCAAAATCAAAGGACGCTTAACCCACTGTGCCACCCAGGTGCCCCTCTATGGTATATAGTTTTAATGAGCTAAGAACAGAGCTATTCCCATATGCTTCTCCACTAACATTTACAACCACTTATATCTTAATGAGAGAACATGTTACTTGAAAGACGATTTACACACAGTGTGCTTTCAATGAGTTAAGGTCACAGCTATTCCTATATGCTTCTGCATATACATTTACAAAAACTTACATCTTAATGAAACAAGAAGTTAGTGGAAAAATGCAATATCACACTTGTAGTTATTATGAGATTCTCTGTATCTTTTTATATTTCTAAATTATTTCATAATTTTGGCAAAGCAAAAAATACTAATGCCAAAATATGAGAACAAAATGAAAATTTACTCTACCAAAGGGTGGAAGGAAGGAATGGGACACAAAGGAAGAAGGAACTTGGGGGGGGGGGGGAGGGGCACAGTAGAGATTAAGAGACAGAGACTGAGGGGAAGGAAATGATACTCTTTTAAGTAGAGATCTGAACCTAACTGATCCTAAATCAACAAATCTCTGAATGTCTATACTTCCTATACAAACAAGCAACCAGTTTTATTTACAATAATCATCCTACAGGGCCTTAAATTTTCTTTCAGTCATGGTCCTTGTACTGAGCTAATAAGAACTGTCTCCCAACTAGATCATGAAGTTTACACACATTCCAGATAACCAAGATTTATCATAATCACTTCCCCTAACACAAGACCGCAGTTACACCCCATTATGGAGACAGCTAATGATTGTGGTTAAGGGTTTTAGAGTCAGACAAAAGTGGGTTCACATTCCAGCTCCTCCACTGACAAATTATGTGATTTGAACAAGCTTTCACACTGTTCCTATTCACTGCGACATACAGTCAGCAATCACTTAGAGTACGATTTATGGTAACTTTGCAGACTACCCACCATTTTTATATCCTTCATAATTCTTGCCTCTTATGACCCAAAAAACAAACAAAACCGTAAGGTAGTCAAGAGCTATTAGAGTCACAGACTCAAAACAGCTTCTTTGGGGATTTGAGGATTCTTTCATAGATGACAGGATTACCTAATAGCTCTTAGGTACATCCCTCTTAGAGATGTCTCTGGCTGCCTTTTCTCATCTGGAATTTCTCATCGTGAATTTCCCTTAGCAAATACAAGCACTGTCCATTAGTTGTCAAGGTTTCCTGCAGGTTAAACACTAACATTAATGTCCTTTAAAAATATCACTGTAATTTTTAAGTATCTGAAGGCTCCATGAGATGTTATCATCTCAGTACCTGGAGCACAACTCTTTCTGTCACCTTCAACCACCACCCCCCCCCCATCAGTCCTCTGGACAGAGGCCTCCTGCTGACTGCTGGAGTCCCAGCTGCAGGTGGTTTGCTAGATTTACTGCAGCCTTACTGACACCTTCTACTTCACCTTCAAATGTTTGTGAACTGCAAATAAATTCTGGAGAATGTTTTCCCAAGATACCATTTAGCTTCGATTCATCAACTTGCTTGCAAGACTTCAATATCCTGCACATTCAAACTTTAGAAGCCTTCCCAGAGTTTGTCAAATTTGCCTATCTTCTTGGTCACTGGTAATGAGGACATGAATGAATATACTCTTAGGGGTAATAAGCACTGAAAGGTTACCCAGTAGTCACTGGGCCAGAACAGACGTTTCTCAGGCAAGAAAAGGCCCTAATATTAAAACATGTGCCTACAATTTAAAGAATGACATCATACGTGTTAACATTTCACATCTGAATGCTTATTCTTAATGCTTTACATGTATTAACTTATTTAATCCAACTAGCATGCCTATACGGGGGATAGCATTATAATCTACATTTTATGTGTGACAAAACAGAGAAAAGCTAGGGGCACCTGGGTGGCTCTGTCAGTTGAGCTCATCGGACTCTTGATTTTGGATCAGGTCATGATCTCATGGTTGTAGGATTGAGCCCTACATCAGGTTCCATACTGGGTGTGGAGCCTACTTAAGATTCTCTCCATCTCCCTCTCCCCAGCTCACATGAGCTCTCAAAAAATAAATAAGCCAAACAACTTGATTAGGTTCCACCATCAGTGAGTGGTTGAGGTAAGATATGGACCCAGACAGACCAGTACCATCAACTTGCACTCTTAATCTTCTATGCTACACTGTGTCATCGGCTATTTTAAAAATTAAAACACAAAATGCCTGTTTTCTCCTCTTCCAAAAGTCAACAATGCTCCCTGGTCCCCTCCAAAAAAATAAGCAAAAAAAAAATGTGGTCAAAGGAACCCCAACAGATAAATAGGAGGACAGGGAAAACGCAACATGTCTGTAAGATACTGAGCACACTGGATGACTGACCCATAAAACATTCTAAATGAACACAGATGGCTAGTGGAGAGCTCTAAACAGAGACTATTCTAAATGGAGTCAAGGACCACCTGCAGCAAATAAGGTATTTGAAGCTTTTAAAGGCTGTCTAGGTCCATCTCCTAGCTCCAGTCAGACAGTATTTTTATAGAAAGTCTACATGCATACTGGAGACCAGCCCACTGTAGTAAAACCCCAAGAGAGAGTTTAAGACTTACCCCAGGTGATGCCCTGATTTGTCGGGGGTCCGTGGTGATTTCTTTGAGGCAAAAAATACCTGAATCTTCTTTTACATTCAGGGAAAAATAATATTTGTAACTTATCAACGTTTTCAATAATATTTTGTTTCTATACTTCTCTAAATTCCACTCAATTCCAGGATCAGCATGAAATTTAGAATCACATTTCTCCATCAATATTGGGACGTGAAGTGGCAGAAAACACAATTCAAACTGGCTTAGGTCATTTAACAATATATCCAGACCTGGGCTTTAGGCATAAAATAGTCTGTGGCTCCCACAGTGACATCAAAAACCCAGATGCAGTAAGCTGTCTGCTCCACACTCTTTACCTTGGCTCCACTCAGTCCTCCCAAGATGGTAGCAGCTCCAGGCCACACAACCAGATACCACAGAAGAGTAAAGAACCCTTTTGGTGAGTCTCCTCACACAAAAGGAAATCTTTTTCCCAGTCTCCAGCAGACTTCCTATCACGTCTCCATGACCAGAACTGAGAAACATCCTCATTCTGAAACCAGGTTACAAGCACAGAAAATAGGTTCACCATAACGGAGTTAAGAGTTCTGGGACCCTTAACCCTGAATGCATGTTTTTATCACTGCCCAGGTGATTCTAAAGGTCAGCTAGGATTGAAAAACACAGAGTTAGACTAATCCGCAGTGCCCTTAATCATCCTTCCCTGAGTCACCTGGGAAAAGGTAGAGACACCTGAACAAAATTCAAGCCAAAGAGAGAAAAGTAATGTTGGCTGGGCAAACAATAGAGTCTGCCCAACACTTAAATGCACGTTTGCAAAACACTTTCACACCATTTTACTCAATCCTCAGGCTGGGCTTTCTGCAACAGTCCCATTTTACAAATAAGGAAACTGAGGCTCAGGATTACGATGTGAAATTCTTTTAAGTCTTCCAAATTTCTATATGTTTCAATGCAATAGCAACTTGGGAAATTTCCCCCGAAAGGAATTATGGCATGAACTATCTGTCTGAAACATTAATGTAAAGAAAGCAAAAAAAGGGGAGCCTGGGTGGTTCAGCTGGTTAAGCATCCGACTTCAGCTCTGGTCACGATCTACGATCTCACAGTCTGTGAGTTCAAGCCCCACGTAGGGCTCTGCGCTGACAGCTCAGCAGATTCTGTGTCTCCCACTCTCTGCCCCTCCCCCACTCACAGGGGCGCCCACACACGTACGCTCTTTCCAAAATGAATGTCAAGAAAGAAAGAAAACTCTGATGTTGTCCTGAAGTAAACAAAACAAAAAATCAAATAAATATTAAAGCAAATATTAAAATATCAAGGCCTAGGGGCACCTGGGTGGCTCAGTCGGTTAAGCATCGGACTTCAGCTCAGGTCACGATCTCGCGGTCTATGAGTTTCAGCCCCTGGGCTGATGGCTCAGAGCCTGGAGCCTGCTTCTGATTCTGTGTCTCCCTCTCTCTCTGCCCCTTCCCCATTCATGCTCTGTCTCTCTCTGTCTCAAAAATAAATAAAGGTTAAAAAAAAATTTTTTTAATAAAAATAAAGAAATAAAATATCAAGGCCTAAAAAAAGTACTAAAACCGAGACTTGGAAGACTGAAATTCTAGTCCTGGCTGCCATCAGCACCCTTCTCCGGGTCTGTGATAAGAGCAGGTTCACTCAGAGGGGCCTACAGCTTAACTAACACACATCAAGAAAGCTAGACAATCTAACCTTACTAAAGAGCATTTTACATAACTATGTAAGTGCTTAATAACTGTAAGGACTGTTTGTTTAAAAAATATATTTTTTCCTCTAAAACAGAACAAGTTCGCCCAACACTGTCTAATGTAAACTTCGTGAGAGAAGCATACATAGCTCATTTCTATTTCTGGCAAATATGCTATACATTTGTATGAATCATAAGCATCTTAAACTATACAGATATCACATGAAAGGCTTACAAGAAGAAAGACTGTATTAAGAGAGGACACTGGTTATTCTAGGAGAGGCGTGAAAAAGAAAAAGGACTAAAAAATCCATTTAAACAAAGACTCCATTGAATTGGGTGAATGATCTCCAAATGTACCACAGAAGTCAATGATCCCAGACTTCTCTCTGGAGCTCCCGCCTACCCCCACTGCTGTGTCCAAATCCGCCCTGCACACAGATGTCAAATTCTGTCTCGAAACCATCTCTTTCCCATTATGTCAGCCTTTTGCTGAACACCCTTCAGTGATTCTCCACAGGATAAAGTCCACATTCCTGACCTCACTTTTACGACCCTCCATAATCTGAAACTGACCTCTCCCTTTATCCCGTTCCAAGCTGGTCTCCTCATGGCCCTCAAACACTGTGGCGGTCTAGTTTCTTTTCAGCTGTTTTCAATCTGACCAAGTTCTACAAGGTTTTATTCCTTACTTAAAACAATGAGTTCCCAAACTCCCAAGTCACATGTCTTCATTCTGACCTACAACAAACTCTTGTTTCTGGCAAAGTTAGAATACTTGCTTGTCACTGAATTTTTAACCTTTCAATATGTGTGTCTGTGTATCCTTTGTTTCTTCAAGAATTTAGCACAATGTGGGGGCACCTGGGTGGCTCAGTTAAGCGTCTGACTCTTGATCTCAGTTCAGGTCATGATCTCAAGGTTTAGTTTGTGAGCTCCAGCCCTGAGTCACTGACAGCACAGAGCCTACTTGGGATTCTCTCTGTTCCCTCTCCCTGCCACTCCCCTCCCCCCAATCACACACAAGCACCCTCTCTCTCACTCAAAACAAACTTAAACAAAATGGAATTTAGCACAATGCTACAGGTGTTCAAACATATTCCCTAGATTGAACTGAATTCAACTACAGGATGATAAACTCAAGGACAAGGGCCTTGGACTTATTACCTCTTCGAATCTCAATCCCAATATTTAATGAATCATAGATGTTAAATATTTGCTGATTGCCACCATCACTGAACCCAGCAGTAAGCCTTCAAGTCCCACAGAGCCACCTCCAACTTCTTTAAATATTTATGGAATATTCAAACATCAAGACATCAGAACTACATAAATCCAACAAGTATCTAATGCACCCAGGAGACATCTTACAGGGCAATGAAAAACAGAAATCACTTAAACTCAATTCTGAAAATGCACCAAATGCTATTTTTGCACAACAAGGTGTAAAACATCCGAAAATTTAATCAGTCTGACCTAGTTGATTGTTATTCTTTCTGCAGCAACTCCCTCCACCTCATGTCCTCCCTTCACTTCTTGGCTCTCAGATGTTATACAGAAAGGCTCAACTGGTTAGGCAAACAGCTGACCTACACTGCAATTTCCAAACACTGCAGGACCTTACCAATGCCTCGAAGAAGTAGGACAAAAGAAACTGAACACAAAAGAATTAAGTGACCTGAGCAGCTGTCATGTAGCCAGGCCCTCACAGTAAAGGTGAATTAAACTCAGGTGCCCTGACTTAAGTCCTATTGGTGCTTGTAGTCTTTGATGGGAACTAGAATTAAAATTTAAGGAGTGGGCTGGGCAAACACAGGGTCTTCCTAACTTGCCTAAAGCAAGTGAGCTAAAGCTGTAGGGTTTTTTTTGCTGTCTTCTGGGAAAGAATTTAAGTTAATCAGGGGCACCTGGGTGGCTCAGTTGGTTAAGTGGCCAACTTCAGCTCAGGTCATGATCTTGTGGTACGTGATTTGGAGCCCCACATCGGGCTCTGTGCTGACAGCTCG
This sequence comes from Panthera pardus, assembly GCF_024362965.1. Lineage (NCBI taxonomy): Eukaryota > Metazoa > Chordata > Mammalia > Carnivora > Felidae > Panthera > Panthera pardus. Next base: position 79,527,607 of record NW_026526688.1, read on the forward strand.
GAGCCTGGAGCCTGGAGCCTGCAGCCTGGAGCCTGCTTCATCGGATTCTGTGTCTCCCTCTCTCTGACCCTCCCCTCCTGCTACCTACCCAGTGTGTGTCTCTCTCTCCCAAAAGTAAACATTAAAAAAAAAAAAAAGAATTTAAGTTAATCAAACACAATGAGGAAAAAAATATACTTTCTGGGGGCTCTTACGATTATAAATTATGTTTCTTATGGTAAAGTACAAGAATCAAAAGGAGTAAGACCAGTTCACAGAAAGTCTACATTCTGGGGAGGAAGGCTGACAGCTGGCCCCCCAGATGTACCAGCTGCTGCTGGGACACCAGGCATGTGTCCTGTTGGCAGAAGAGGGAACATGCAGTCACATAAATAGCTTTCTACCAGTGGCCAAACTGGCTTTGCCATCTGCCTCTCCCCATACCAAAGCCTCCCCCCTCATCTTCCTAGCTCCAGAGGGAGCTGCTAAGGCCAGTAAGAGAGGAGAATGTACACTCCCCTGGCCACTGACCCAAGCCACAGAAAGGAGTCCTCTCCCTCACGTTCATTCACACATACACGTACACCCTGCCCTCTCCTCCCTCCTTCCTACATACTTACAGACTCTCCCTACTTCCCACCCAACACACATACCTAATCCCAAGGCACTGGACAAAAAATCATCCAAATAAGCCCACACATCCCAAAGTGATGCCCAAGCTTCATTTTGCAACACGAACAAGGTCAGAGAACCAAAAGGAACCCTGGACATCGTCCAAAGAAGTTGACTGACCTGCTCCCAAAATTACAGGGGTGGCTCACTAAATTCTTCCTATTAAAACTTAGTTCAACTCATTCGTTAAATGAATATTTACTGTTCAGACACTGTGCTGGGTTCTTGAGACAGTTTGTTCAGTAGGTTTTAATCTTAATGCAAAATTGGGGGGGGGGGGGGGGTAGGGAAGAGGGTGATACAGGGTATTTTTCCCCAGAGTTGATATCTACAAACAAGTGTACAAGTGACTAATTCCCAAAACTGGGAATTACCGAATTGAGAAACTAGATAAAAGATAAAGACCCCAGCAACACAGACTTGTAGAAGCTGGATACTGCCCTGTCCCCTGCCTGCTATCTTAAGAGGGCACTCAGCAGCATCCTCAGAAGGTCTATGGGCTACAGGTGTGGTCAGGCCACCCAGCTCCTCACTGGAGCTAATGCCGCCCCATATCCAACAGCATCACCAACTCGGTGTTTCAGCATGAATTTTAGCCTTTCTCCCTCCTAAAAAGAATCTCCTCGGATAATAGATATACCTACAGAGATCTATTTCTCCAGTGGCCATTTCGTAGTTTAAAAAAAAAAAAAAAAAACACACAGAGAAGAACCAGGGAGGTTGGCATGAAGCCTGACCAGGGTGAAATTCCCTATTTGCAGGCACTGCTGGTTCCAGCCAAAGGGTAGGCTGTCTGCTCCCCCTTACAAGCCGCAATCTTTGAACCCTCGCCGGCGCAGGAGGTCAAGAATGTGCGGAAAGCAGCACAAGGCCAGGTGGACTTTCTGGTTTGGCACAGGGAAGGACTCGGGACGAGATGGTCCGAAACGATCAGAAAATACCACGGTAAGAGTGTCGTTTCAGGGACTTTTGAAAAATTCAACACCCAGCAGGTTTTCAAAGAATCCCCAGAAAGTCCTCTGGAGAGGTCACGAGACAAGGCGAGTGAAACTGATGTTTCTGTTTCAGGAAAGGACCGGGCAGCTTTTAGGGTGCAATCCAACCTGACCTCGGGCGGGCCGGGCAGGGAACGCAGGCACCAAGGGGTGCCGGGCTGCCGGCGGCGCGCTCCCACGCACGGCTCCCGGCTCTGGCCGCTGCCGATGGCGAGGGGCGGGAAAGGGGACTCGCCGCCGGCTGCCTGCGGAGCCGGGCAGGAGGGAGCCCGGGGCCTCCCGGCTCCACCGGCGGCTGAGCTGGGGCGCGCGACTGCCCTTCGCGCTCCCGCAGAGGCTCCTGCCGGCCGCACCGCAGCTCGCCCGCGCCCAGGTCGCCGCTTACTTTTGGTCGCTGCGATGAGGTTCTTCCCGTCCTTGATGAGCTCCTTTATGAACTTGTTGGTCCTCTCCAGCTCCGCTTCGTGGGCGCGGATCCTCTCCCTGAACCACGGGCTGTCGAGGTAGCAGTCGCTGAACTCCAGGGGCTGCAGCCCCATGACTGCTGCGGTCCGCCACCCGCCCGCAGCGCCCTGCGGAGATCCGCGTCGGGCTTCGGGGCAGCGGCCAGGAAGTCCCGGAGAGGCGCGCGGCGAGCGCGGCGCGGACGTGTCCCTCGGAGCGGAGCCTGGCGGCCGAAGCGAGCGAGAACCGCGGCGCCCCAATCCCGGCAGCCCCCGCCGATGCCCGGGCGCCCGCGGCCCCGCCCCGCCCCGCAGACCCTCCCCGAGGCGCCAGCCGCCCCGCCCCGCCCCGCCCCGGGCGCCCGCCTCCGCTCGCCCCTTCTTTATCCGCCTTCCTTCTTCCTCCCTCCCTTCCCTTCTCTTCCTTTTTCCCCGGCAGCCTCTTCCTTCTCTTCCCCACGCGCAGTTGCCCCTCCTCTTCCTTCCGAGCCTCCTCCGATCTAGAATTTCGTCCCGCGCTTCTCCTCCACCCCCGGGGCGCGTGCCCATCCCTTTTTTCGGCTCCCCCACTTGGGATGACTTCCCGCAGGCTCCCGGATGCAGAGAACTCGACCTGGGCAAGGAAGGGGAGACTTAGTTGCAGTCTATAATCCCCGCTCTGCCAGCGACTGCACGCAGAGGTCTGGCCTGCTAGGGGAAACGATGGACTCCTTGATCTCACTTATCCTGGGAGCGACCCTGAGCTGTGAAAGTTTCTCGCACGCAGGGCTCGCTTTTCCTTATTCCCGTTCCCCATCTGCAGTAAAATGCGTGCTGAATCTCCGCTTTAACTGAAAGCTTTACATGAGCAGGAAGAGTTTGGGGGCCGAGAGTTTCTATTACACCCTGCTGCGTATCCACACTGAACCGCTTGGAGGGAGAGAGAGGGGTGGCTAAACCACTGAAAAGTTGTCTCTGTTGTATTCAGCAGATTAAATTTGCTTGGGTAGGTGGAGATGATCTTTATTGTTCTAAAAATAACCGACGAAAACAAATGCCAGGTTTCATGAGGTGCGGGGGTGACGATCAAATGAGAATTTGTGTCAGCACACATGGAAAAGTATTTTGTGTTCTCTGGCAGAACTCGGATGTGTCTCCTAAAAAGTTAAGATATTTTAAGTTCCTGAAATGTATTTCCAAAAGAAATCAATTGTTCATTCCAGTAACTTTTTATAATGGCAACTTACAATTTATTAAGCAATTATTATGTGCCAGGCACACACCAGGAACTCTGCGCACATTTTTTACAAGCTCACAACACATGTTTACATATATATGTTTACTAAAGATGTTGCTTTCCACAAAGAAACTTCAAAGCTATTCTCTAAAACTTTCAGACTCAGCTCTAGGTAATTAAGAATCTGTTTGGACAGCATGTTGTAGGAGCCTAACCCTCAGGAAGAAGTTAAATAAGCCTCCTACTCAATGAGCTCTTTTGTTACAAAATAGCACCTCCAGCGTGGGGCTAACCCTCAGAAAAACAGATAAACATTATTACTTTAATGTCCATCCTCCAGAGAGTTCCAAATGTTTTACAAATAACGTTTAGGCATTGAAAGCTTCAGTTCCTACTAAAATCAGCAGGGGGCTGGATTCTTCAGAGAAGAGAATAAAAGAGGCAAATATAAGGGGAAAGAGGCAAGAATAAAAGGGATGTAAACAAACAGTGAGGACCTGGCAAAACAAGACAAATTGACAGGCACTCAATCCTCTAGGCCATGGGGTGCCTGGGTGGCTCCCTTAAGCATCCAAATCCTGATTTCAGCTCAGGTTATGATCTCACAGTTCGTGAGTTTGAGCTGTGGAGCCTGCTTCGGATTCTCTTTCTGCCCCTTCCTGGCTTGCATTCTCTCTCACTCTCAAAACAAATAAAAATAAATATATATTTTTAAATTCCTCTGGGCAAAACCCTAAACCTATCCTCATAAAGAGGGGCTGCTGATACTCCTCAATGCATTAAACATAAATTTAACATTTGAGCCAGCAATTGCACTCCCTAGGCATGTACCCAAAAGAAATGAAAGCATGTTTGCACAAATAAATACTTGTTCATAGTAGCATTGTTCATAATAACCAAAAAGTGGAATCAGCACTAATATCCATCAACTGATGAATGGGTTGATAAACACAATGTGTGTATCCATACAGTGGAATATTAATCTACTAATGGAATATTAATAGAGAAAGATTAAGGACTGATGCATGCTACAACACAATGAACCTTCAAAACATAATGCTAAGTGAAAGAAGCCAGTCACAAAAAGCCACATATATTATTCAACTCATGTGAAATGTCCAGAACAGGGAAATCCATAAGAGACAGAAAGTAGATAGATTAGTTATTGCCAGAGGCTGGATGGTGGGGTGGGGGTAGAATAAGGGTTTCCTTTGGGGATGATGAAAATAATTTAAACTTAGATTTTGGTAATGATTGTACAACTCTGTAACTCTACTAAAAATCATTAAATTGTATAATTTAAATGGGTGAATTTTTTTTGGTATGTGAAATACCTCAACTATAAAGTTTAAAAAGGAGGGTGGGGTGGGGGCTGCTCCAGGAGTGCCTCTTCTTCCTTACCACTTTCTACTTCCAGCCACAAAGACTCTGGTTCAATGTGGCCAGATATTTAGATATTTTGGAGCAAAACAATTATACAATTATACAATTGTTTAAAACAATTATACAACATCATGAAAATACTGTTACTTGTGTCTTTACACATACACACACACATACACACACATACACACACGCACTCCCCAAAACAATTTAAACAGCAGGTGAATATAAATCTTAATTCAACGTTAAAAAAAAATTTTTTTTTTTAAAAAGGGGGCGCCTGGGTGGCTCAGTTGGTTAAGTGTCCGACTTCGGGTCAGGTCATGATCTCATGGTTCATGGGTTCGAGCCCCACGCCAGGCTCTGTGCAGACAGCTCAGAGCCTGGAGCCTGTTTCAGATCCTGTGTCTCCCTCTCTCTCTGCTCCTCTCCCACTCACACACTCTCTCTCTCCCTCAGGAATAAATAAACGTTAAAAAAAAATTTTTTTTAATCTTAATTCAGTACTAAATAGCTCTACCAATGATCACCAAGAGTGGAAGGCCCTAATTAGTTTTATTCAGTTACACCTTGTACCTGGCCTGGTAGAAATGATCAGTAACTGTGGAATGAATGAGAAGTATGGCCAAGTAAGGGAAACCCTTATGGTACAATGGTACCATCTCTCCTAAAGAAATTTAGGAGCTCCAGGGCACCTGGGTGGCTTAGTCAAGTGTCCGACTTTGGCTCAGGTCATGATCTCAAGGTCTGTGAGTTCAGGCCCCGCGTCAGGCTCTGTGCTGACAGCTCAGAGCCTGGAGCTTGCTTCAGATTCTGTGTGTCTCCCTCTCTCTCTGCCCCTCCCCTGCCTCAAAAATAAAAATAAACATTAAAAAAAAAAGAAATTTAGGAGCTCCTAGTCAGCTTCCCTACTTAGTAGTTGTACCAGCTTGGCAAAGGAAAATCTCTAAATCTCAGGCTTACCATCCGTGGCATGGAGACAATGATGCTGCAAGTGCAAGTTGGTTGAGAAAACTTAATAAAATTTTTGTTAATAGTAATTTTTGTTTTTGTAAAGCACCTGCTGAAAGCAAGAATGATGATGGTCAGGAGGAGGCAGAGATGAAGATTACATTCCACCAGTATGTGAAAAATGGGGGGGGGGGGGGGCAGGGCAGGGAAACCTGTCCTCCTAAAATCATAGCATTAAACCATGTAAGACAGAATTCAAGGAAAGTGATCACAAAAGCAGATGCTCCAGAGTTCCTAGGCCCCAATTTTTTTCATTAATCAATTCATTCTTCCCACAAATATCTGTGAAGTTTCTATATATATTACGAACTATACTAGGTGTTGGTGGTACAGCAGAATACAAAACAGTGTCTATCCTCACTGTGCTTGTGTTCTCTAGAGGGAAATTGGCATGGTACCAAACAACAGCAACAACACAACAAAACAAAACACAAAACCACACACAAATATATATCTAATTTCAAATTAAAGTGCCATACAGTTAGAGTAAAGGATGTGTGAGAGATTCTAATTGAGAGCCTGATATAAATCAGGAGTAAGGTCAGGAAGACAATGACTTCTGGTCATTTAATCAGTGACCAGAAGAATCAGTAGGAGTTAACCATTAAACAGGGGGCTTTGAGAACAGAGTAGTCCAGGCAGAGAACCAGCCTCTGCTAGCCTCTGGAATGAGAAAGAGTCATACATTCAAGAGACTAAAAGAGGTTAGGCAGCTGAAGCATAGTCGTTGAGAGATACTGGCTCAGGCCAACACAGGTGGTGGCGGATAGGCAGGGGCCACACCACACAGAGCGTCATAGGCCATATGAGGATTTTGGATTGTACCATAATGCTATTGGGAGCCTTTGAAGAGTTTTCAGCATGATGATAATGTGATCTGGTTTGTGTTTTCTCTATAGCTCCTGTGTGGAGTCCAGAGGGAAGGCTTTTGGAGTTGTCTGGGCAAGAAATGGCATAGCTTCACCCTCTAAGTAACAGTGCAGAAATGAGGTGTGTCAAAGATGGCCCCCAGGCTCCTGTCATGATAGGTTAGATGGGTGGAGATGAACTTTACTGAACATTTCACTGAAAGGAAAACAGGGGATAAGAAGTTGATGTGTTGACTGGGATGGGCAAGATCAATTTCAGCTTCAGACTCATTAAGCTCTAGGTGCCTAGGAGACATACAACTCTGTGTGTCAGGTAAGCATTTTTAGGCTTTGCTCCGTGCCTGGATTAGATAAGGATTTGAAACAATGCAAATTGGTCAGGTTCTAGTCTAGATAAAATAGAGGTTAATACAGATGAAACCTTCCCTTTATGTAGGTTCCTCTACATACCATGTCGTCTTCCCCCGATGAGTAACAAAGTTGCCACCTATAAAGTTCAAATAAGGGTTCTACTCTATTCTTTGGATATGTTTCAGGGTGAGTCAGTTAAAATTAGGTCCAGACACATTATAACAGAAAATCCAAAATAACAGTAGTTTAGACCACAAGGAATTTATTTCTCTCTCATGTAAAAGAAGTCCAGAAGTAAATAGCCTAACGTGATTCCAGGGTTCCCAGGGAAGCACTGGGTTCCAATCCGTTTCACTTCATAATACAAGGTGGCTCCTACAGCTCCCTCTGTGAAGGAAGGGAAAGGATAAGAGTGCCTCCCCCCAAACTGAGTCAGCACTGTTTTCAGCCTTCCTGCAGGTCTTAGACATTTTTGTTTTTTATATCATTTGCCAGAACCTAGTCACATGGCCACACTTCGCAGCAAGAGAAAAATATGGTCTTTTAAAAAAATGTTTATTTATTTTTGAAGGTGTGGGGTAGGGGCAGAGAGAGAGAGGGAGACGGAGCATCCAAAGGGAGCTCTGTGCTGAAAGCAGAGAGCCTGATGTGGGGCTCAAACTCACAAGCCATGGGGTTTTTTACCTGAGCCGAAGACGGAGGCTTAACCAACTGAGCCACCAGGCACTCCAAAAATGCGTGTTGAAAGAAATTGTATTTTCTTACAAAGAGAAAAAGGACAATAGATTTTGAGCAGGCACCTAGCAGTCTCTGCTGCAGGCTGACACCTATATGAGTGAGGTACATAAATTATTGCTATGGCGAAACATAAATGATATAATGAGAGGAAATATAAGATAAATCCTTGGGTGTCTTCCAAACTGTATTAGGCTGTTTTCTCTCACAAGTATGGGGGGAGGTGCCAAAATAGTATAAACAAGAAATTATTGGACCATATCACTAAAATCCTCCCTGAAAAGCGGGGACAGGCTTCTGTAGATTTATCACCACTCCAGCTCATTTGTCTGTGATTTTCTCAGCTCTGCCCCATCTGAGTATTGACTTCAGCCCTTTGGAAATTTCCTTTGTGAGAATCAAATGGCTTCACCGTTTCCAGATTTACCTAAAAACAATGCTACTTTCTACACTGGAAAGATGCCCCCCTACCTATCACAACTACTTCAATCTGAGCATCAAGCCTGTTTAGAGGCCTGCCATGCCCTATCTCAGTTAAACTTGGAGGCTTTCCCTCAACTGGTCATTGAGGCAGAGGTGGGAGTAGTGCCAAATAGCTTGGGCCACCCAAGTGGAGCCACTCTTTGTGCTTGGGGTGACCAACGCAGGTGGCCAGCATCTAGTCCATCAGGGGCTGGAATGAAAAAGGCAGAGGGAGGTGAATTCTCTCTCTCTCTCTCTCTCTCTCTCTCTCTCTCTCTCTCTCTCTCTGAGTTGGGATGTCCATCTTCTCCTACCGTCAGACATTGGTGCTCCTGGGTCTCTCCCCTTCAGACTCGGACTGGGACTTACACCACTGGCTTTCTGGTTCTTCAGCTTGCAAATGCAAGATCATAGGACTTCTTGGGAGTGTATATAGAGACGCTTTGAGCTTAAGGTGGGTTGAGCCACTAAGATTCGAGGATGCTACACAACAGGTTTGTCAACTAGTAATCTATAAAATATAATGGTGATGGTTGAACAACAATGTGATTATACTTAATCCTGCTAAACTGTATGCTTAAAATAGCTAAAATGGTAGCTTTTATGTTATATGTATTTTACCACAATAAAAATAATACATCTATTTATACCACAGTAAAAACATATGTTTTTATACATCCCATTGGTTGGTTCTGTTTCTATGGGAAGCTCTAATACACTCTGTGTCTTCCAGGAGTGCAGTGGGTACATGTATGTGCTGTGGAGAAACTATTACTCATGCCTCCAATGTTTACGAAGCACTCACTATATACCAGGGAGGACCCTAGAACTAGGAAGACAGTAGTGAACAAAACAAGCACTTTTGTGCAAGTGAACACTTTGTGCCTTCATGAATTAATAGTCTCCAGTCAGAGAGAAAGAACATATCGAATAATTACAAATATAAATATTAAATGAAATCACTGATAAGTGCTAGGAAAGAACTGTACATGATGCTATATGTAGTAGGAATATGGCCTTTTCTGAGATGTTAGTGAGGAATTAACAACTGAGCCCAGATCTGAAGGATGAGGAGTTCAATGGGTTCAGGTAACATGGATATGATCTAAAGTGGGGAAAAAACATGCCCAGTGAAAGCTTTGTCAAAGAGCTAGTTCAAGAAACTGAAAAAGGCCATGTGGCTGGAGCACTATGGGAAGGGATACAGTCCTTGAAGAGGGAGCGAGTGCCCATCCATCTGCATCTGCACCAGGCTTAGCTTCTTTCCCCCAGAACATTGAGCGTGAGTTTAGAAACCGCCCCCCCAGGCTTTCCTGATTGTTTTTAGAAGATGCTCACCTTTTCCAGCACTTTGAGACATAACTTGGAAGAAATTGGGACCCCAAGAAAATACTAGAACTATTCCACTTACCTAATGTTATTCAGCAAATATTGAGTACCTGGAAAGAGCAAGGCACTGTGGAAACTTCTGCAAGGAATGCCAAGGTGAGACAGTTCCTAATCTCGAGGCATCTACAGTCTGGTGTACTCCAGCCATGGGAAATAAGCGACAGAGGGACAATGATAACACAAAGCACATTGCTGCTTAATCCAGCCAGCCTGGCAGCCTGGCTAAGAAGCAGACATTCCCAGTGAACTGGGGTAGGGAAATGGGGAATGGGTGTGACAGGGAAGGAAGGCGGGATTTTCCAATTCTCTCACATTTAAATGAAAATCCTCTGAAGAAATCTAGGACTCTTCTCAAGTTTGGAGTTAGAAGAACCCGGCTCATGAAGATGTGGGTCAAGTGGAGTGCCCTGTCATAGTGAAATGACTCCTTTTCCTGCCCCCAGGTTTGGAGAGACTTCGCATGGAGAAGAGGGGGCTGGGTATATCATATTATATATGCTGACTTATATCAGTAGGCACTCCCCACTGCCCACAGATCCCTAAGGCAAATGCTGCCCTCTTTTCTGTAGTATGTGAATCAATTGACCAAAGCAGAGACCTTGCACTTCATTTTATCCAGATAGCAATATATATAAAAAATGTCAGAAGGAAAGAGGAGAGCTCTAAACAGTATGCTTTTCCCAGCACCACAAATGCCCCTGATATGACCCAGAGAGAGGTTTCCACAGGGTGACCTTCAAACGGGCAATTATCCAGTTCTAGATAGGCCAATCTAGAAGGCACTGGAAAGCCAATCTAGAATGATTAGAGGCATACCCTCAGAGTTCATTGGCACTTCAGTAAAATAGAAAATGAAAAAAGTTTAAATACTCACTGTTATCTTTTGACCCAATATTTCCCGACCTAATAATTTGCCCTAAATATATATATATATTATTATTATTAATTATATATTTATAAATATATGTATATATTTTAATGTATATGCTTAGGGCTATTTATTGCAGGGAGGAAAGAAGGGCAAAAAAGGAAGCAATCTAACAATTGGAAAATAGTAAAATAAATCAGCACATACCAACTCAACATATTCATAAGTACTCAGGCTTTGACACCATTAAAATAATCACTCTTGGGGGTGCCTAGGTGGCTCAGTTGATTAACGCACCCAACTCTTGATTTTGGCTCAGGTCATGATCTCACAGTTTGTGGGTTCAAGTCCCACATCTGGCTCTGTGCTGATGGTGCAGAGCCTGCTTGGGATTCTCTGTCTCCCTCTCTCTTTACCCTTCCCCCACTTGCACTCTGTCTGTCTCTCTCTCTTTTTCTCCCTCAAATAAACTTTTTTTTTTTTAATATGATCACTTTTTTTGCTGTAGTGGTAGATACTGGGATCTTTGGATGCTGAGCCTTTATTCTCACTTGCCAAAAGCACCCTGACTTTCACCTGAGTAATTATTTTCCCACATAGCACATAGTCTTGGTAAAATTCATGGGCCTAGCTTATACTAGGGAATCCAAAGAGATCCCTGGAGGCTCCTGCTAATCCTTCCTCTTAAGCCTGTCATTGCCAAGGGCAGGGTACATGCCCTAAGCTCAGCCAACCAGACTCTTTTTCCCAGGACTTTGAAGCATAGTAAAAAACTGACAGAAAAAACAAAGTTCATCTGTTCCAGCCACGACTGTCAAGAGACCTGCTGCCTGGCAGTCTACCCAGCTACCCATTCCAAGGCTGGTTTTCAGGTTTCCTTTAGCATCCCACATACTTCAAATGAAATGCCTTTTTGCTTAAGTTGCCAGAATCAGGGTTTTTCCCCTTGCACTCAAAGATTAATTAATACCTAGACTGATTAAATAATACTAGACCCAGTGCCTGCTAGATTGGCCTATCTAGAACTGGATAATTGGCAGTGGACCTTCATGGAAATTGTGGGGCATATTTGGAATTAGTTATTTGGTGAAGATAAAACAAAAAACAGTAACACCCTCCTCCTTTATGTTCTGAGAGAAAATCTAGCAGCCCATGGCACACACTGGACAAACAAGCCATTAGGTTATCAACTTTGATCACTTAGCTCTAAGTCACATGACCTTAAGTCCTCTCTGATGGTTTTATGTGCCAACTTGACTGGGCTCAAGGATGCCCAGAGAGCTGGTTAAACATTATTTCAGGATGTGTTCGTGCGGGTGTTGGAAGAGATTAGTATTTGATTCAGTAGACTGAGTATAGATCTACTCTCACCAACATGAGCAGGCATCATCCAATCCAATTCATGGAGAGCCCAATTACAACAAAAAGGCAAAGGAGGGGCAAATTCCCTGTCTCTCTTCTTCAATTGAGACATCCATCTTTCCTGCTCTCAGGCGTTGGACATCAGCCACTGGGGCTTCTGATTCTTGGGGCTTCAAACTCCAGGGCTTACACCAACAGCCCTCACCCTGGTTCTCAGACTGAATTACACACCACCAGTTTTCCTGATTCACCAGCTTGTAGATGACAGACTGGGGGACTTCTCAGTCCCCATAACTACACAAGCCAATTTCTACAATAAATCTCCTCATCTATATCTGTACATATTTTGTACATATTCTGTTGGTTCCATTCCTCTGTGGAACCCTATTATATCCCCCTTTGACTGTAACTGGCCTGCTTTACACCTTTGGAATCCCCTCCCTTTTACAATTTTCCCCTGAATGTGTCTTTTTTTTTTTTGTCTTTTTTTTTTTGTTGTTTTTTTTTTTTTTTTTTTGAGAGAAAGCGAGAGAGAGGGGGAGAGAGAGAGAGAATGCATGTGAGCAGGGGAGGGGCAGAGGGAGAGAGAGAATCTCAAGCAGGCTCCACGTAAAGCTCCATGCGGCACTCCATCTCACAACTGTGAGATCATGACCTGAGCTGAAATCAAGAGTCAGACGCTCAACTTACTGAGCCACCCCAGTGCCCCAGATGTGTCATTTTTAAATGGAGTTTTACTATACATAATTGCATTGAAAAGATTTTTTAAAAAACTAAGCCAAGATGGATTCCTGGACCTCTACCCTGTATTTAGTCTCCAGCCATGGTCTCATCTAGTAGTACATGAGACACATAAGCAGTGAACAGAGTTCTTACTTTGACAAGTAGAAAACCTGAAAGGTGACTAAGGATAACGTACCTCTCTTTTACTGACCTTTCCAGAAGCAGTGTAACCAACACACTTTCAAGAACCACATAAAGGGCACCTGTGGGTACAATGAACCCCCCCCCCCCAGGAATATGATCAGGTGGGGACAGTTACTCCTTCCAGTGGCCATAGGAGAAGTGGTTTTACACTGCTACTCTTGCTGGCTATTTGATGTGTCAGTAGAATGGCCCATGCAGTAACCTGCAAGATGAGTGAAGTTGTCTGGCTATCGGAGTCAACATGAAGCATAAACACTTACAGGTTGAGTGTAAGGTATAAAAGAAAATGAGGGTGAGTAGAGCTGCTATCAAACATAGAGTAATCCAAACTCCACACCTACAGTCATTTGTCCTTTATTGTGCTGTACAAATGTATGACTATGTAAGTACTTTACTGATTGGTAACTTTTTTTTTTGTACAAAAGAAAACTTTTGGCAGGAATGAGCTGAAAGAAAGAATGCATGTTTAATGAGAAATCAAGTACTGATTTCCCATTTCTTAAAAAAGTTGCTAATGAACTTGTCAAGTGTTGGTCAATATTTATCATCCTCCATGGAGCGTCCACAATGACATGCCTAACCACATGAAAACCAGAGGGCCCAGTGCTACTAAAAAGTTCAGCATGTACTTCAAAAGTTATAATTTGTTGGGGCACCTGGGTGGCTCAGTCTGTGAAGTGTCTGACTCTTGGTTTCAGCTCAGGTCATGATCTCACAGTTTCATGGGTTCAAGCCTGGCATCAGGGCCTGCGCTGACAGTGCAGAGCCTGCTTGAGATGCTCTCTTTCCCTCTCACCCTCTGTCTCTACCCCTCCCCCATTCATACTGTCTCTCTTTCTCTCTCAAAATAAATAAACTAAATTTTTTTATTTAGAATTTATGAAGAAAACTGGGCCCAAAGATAGCAATTTAACATGTCAGCCACAGCAGTGTTTATATATTACTCTGTGATGTGTGACTTGTCACTTAGATCAAATTACTATTCTTCTAAATTAATTGTTTTCACTTATTCCAGGATTTCTTGTGGCATTACATAAAGTAAAACGTTAATGTGTGGGCTTCACTAATAGGAAAAAAATGCAAATAGTTAAATGAAGCCAATTTTGTATCAGGGAGGGTACAGATGAAGATGTAGAGACCACATACCCAGTTCTCCTCTCTTTCAGATAACAAGGAAGGAATGTACGTGTCCCCCTCCACCGTGTTACCAGTTCTAACAAAGTTCTTACAAGTGGCATGTGCCATTTCCAGGCTGAAGCATTTGATTGCTGGTTCAAGGCTCTACAGCACTTCCTTGCCCTGCCTTGGTGATCATGAAGGCCTCATGTTCCAAACTCTGAAGCCATGACATGATTGGGTCTCCCTTAGCTTGAGCCTCTGAAAGACTGAGAAGCAAGTACACTCACTGGCTGGTGTAGACTATGTAACTTGAGTGAGAACTGAATCTGTTAGCCACAGGATTTGGGGGTTATGTGTTACCATGGTACAGCCTGTCCTATTCTGACTAATACAGAAGAATTCTAAGATATTAGGAAGGGGGAAGAGTATTGCTGATGGTTTAGTAACATAAAGCAAGAGAATGGTAATATACTTTTTAACGCTTATTTTTGAGAGAGAGAGAGAGAGAGAGAGAGAGAGACAGAATATGAGCAGGGGAGGGGCAGATAGGGACAGAGAGAGGGGAGAGAGAGATGCAGAATCCGAAGCAGCTCCAGGCTCTGAGCTGTCAGCACAGAGCCCAATGCAGGGCTCAAACTCACAAACAGATCATGACCTGAGCTGAAGTCAGAAGCTTAACTGACTGAGCCCACCCATGCACCTGGTAATATATTTTAATATATATTTTTAAGTTTTTGTTCAACAGGTTTGGTATCTGTTTGGGATGATGAAAAGTTCTGGAAATAGTGGTGATGGTTGCATGTTACGAATATATTTAATGCTCCTGAATTGTGTACTTAAAAGTGGTTGAAATGGTAGGGGTGTTTGGGGGTTCAGTCAGTTAAACCTCCAACTCTTGATTCAGCTCAGGTCATGATCTCACGGTTTGTGGATTCAAGCCCCATGTTGGGGTCTGCACTGACAGCACAGAGCCTGCTTGGGATATCCCTCTCTCCCTCTCTTTCTGCCCCTTCCCACCCCCCCTAAAATAAATTAAAAACATTAAAAAATCTTTTTAAGAAGTGGTTAAAATGGTGAATTGTATGTTGTATACATTTTACCACAATAAAAAAACACAAGTATAAAGTTTTTCTACCAAAATCTTCCAGTAATTATAAGGGTTAGAAAACCAGTCATTCATATATTGTTGAGAATATAAACAGGTATTTCCTTCTGGAGGAAGTTTTGGTGATACTTATTAAAATTTCTTTGAAATGTGATGCCATTGATTCATTTATTCTCCTTGTGGGAATTCGACCTAAAATTAAAAAAAAAATAGTGATTTATAAAGTTTTATGCAAAATGATCTTAACCTTAGCATGGTTTTTAAAAGCCAAAAATATGAAATTGTCTAAACTTGACCATGGTGGATTGATTAAACAATTTAGGGTATATTCATACTTTGAGCACTAATTTTAGCTATCTAAAATTATAGTACAGAAGACTATTTCGTGAAAAATATTAGAGAAATATTCCAATATAATGTTAAATGAAAAAGATACAAACACTAGGTCTTAAGTTGAATAATAAGTTCTTAGATGTAAGGTTAGTTTGACAGTGTTGATTCATTTTTAATTTTTTTAAGTTTGAAAATTAAAATTTAAAAATACATTTCTTTATTTTGAGAGAGTCAGAGAGAGCATGAGTGGGGGGTGGGTGGGTAGAAAGCAAGGGAGAGAGAGAATCGTAAGCAGGCCCCACGCTGTCAGTACAGAGCCCGACGCAGGGCTTGAACCCATGAAACTGTGAGATCACTACCCAAGCAGAAACCAAGAGTCAGACACTCAACTGACTGAGCCACCCAGGCACCCCTGACAGCATTGATTCTTAATGAATCTATGCAGACTATGTTTATAAAATTATTTTCTATGATTGTTAACTGTGGTTACATGATTACAACTACAAGTCCTTTAAATATCTCAGGATACAATTTATCTGGGCATAAAAAAAATTCATTAAAAGAATTAAATTTGCTTCTTACCTTCCTTGAATTTATGTTTCCTCCTACCATTATTCTTTTACCCTTTTCATTTGAAGGTAGTTATTGAGAGAAGAATGGAGAAAAAGAGACTTTGGTTAGTTCTGCTTTCTCTGTTATCTTTTAAACATTACATCATTTTCCCCAGAGTCTTTACAGTTTTGTTCTTGCCATGAACATGACCTTAAAAGGGCACTCCCCACCCCCCCCCCGCCCACCCCTTTTTTTCCTTTTTATTTTTTTAAATTTTTTTTTTAATGTTTATTTATTTTTGAGACAGAAAGAGACAGAGCATGAATGGGGGAGGGTCAGAGAGAGGGAGACACAGAATCTGAAACAGGCTCCAGGCTCTGTCAGCACAGAGCCCGACGCGGGCCTCGAACTCACGGACCGCAAGATCGTGACCTGAGCCGAAGTCGGATGCTCAACCGACTGAGCCACCCAGGCTCCCCTTCCTTTTTTTTTTTTTTTTTTTTTTAACTATTTTTCACATCTCTAAGTTCCTTCTGGATTCTGCTTTCCCTGATATCATTAGTCAAGGTTCATGCTGCTCTCTAGTATTTATGTAAATGTACACATCTATCTAACCTTTCATATTTTGGGCTCATAAAGGAATATCTCTAGAGTTACTTGGTGTTTTAAGATCTCCCTTTTTTTCTTCCCTATTCAAATTATTTAAGAAAGTAGTCTTCAACCTGAGTTATAGGAACCCCCAAAAGTTTGTGAATACTTTTCAAGGAGCACTGTTGGCAGGAAAAATTGTTATTTCCAGATCCTCAACTTCCAGTTGTCCTTTATCCTAAAATTTATCTGAAAAAAACCATTTTGCAAGTTCTCCTGCCCACCTCCCCTTTCACAGTGACTCTGTTCTCACGGAAGAGGAGAAGGTAGAAAAGCACACTGCAAGTTCATTCATCTGCACACTTGTCCCAAGATGTAAAAATCTCCAGGGTACCAAGGGGACAATTTGAAATATTTTTGTCTGGAAGACTTCTACAATGATTAACCCAGATGGTGACTATTGTCTTTCCCTGTCTTATGCACATTTCTTTTTTTTTTTTTTTTAACTTGTTTTATTTTTTACTTTTTTAAAATTTACATCCAAATTAGTTAGTATATAGTGCAACAATGATTTCAGGAGTAGATTCCTTAGTGTCCCTTACCCAGTTAGCCCATCCCCCACCCAACCCCTCCAGTAACCCTCAGTTTGTTCTCCATATTTATGAGTCTCTTATGTTTTGTCCCTCTCCCTGTTTTTATATTATTTTTGTTTTCCCTTCCCTTATGTTCATCTGTTTTGTCTCTTCAAGTCCTCATATGAGTGAAGTCATATGATTTTTGTCTTTCTCTGACTAATTTCACTTAGCATAATACCCTCCAATTCCATCCATGTAGTTGCAAATGGCAAGATTTCATTCTTTTTGATTGCCGAGTAATACTCCATTGTATATATATACCACACCTTCTTTATCCATTCATCCATCGATGGACATTTGGGCTCTTTCCATATTTTGGCTATTGTTGATAGTGCTGCTATAAACATGGGGGTGCATGTGTCCCTTCGAAACAGCACACCTGTATCCCTTGGATAAATGCCTAGTAGAGCAATTGCTGGGTCATAGGGTAGTGCTATTTTTAGTTTTTTGAGGAACCTCCATACTGTTTTCCAGAGTGGCTGCACCAGCTTCCATTCCCACCAATAATGCAAAAGAGATTCTCTTTCTCCGCATCCTTGTCAACATCTGTTGTTGCCTGAATTGTTAATGTTAGCCATTCTGACAGGTGTAAGGTGGTATCTCATTGTGGTTTTGATTTGTATTTCCCTGATGATGAGTGATGTGGAGCATTTTTTCATGTGCCGGTTGGCCATCTAGAAGTCTTCTTTGGAGAAGTGTCTATTCATGTCTTTTGCCCATTTCTTCACTGGATTCTTTGTTTTTTGGGTGTTGAGTTTGATAAGTTCCTTATAGATTTTGGATACTAACCCTTTATCTGCTATGTCATTTGCAAATATCTTCTCCCATTCTGTTGGCTGCCTTTTAGTTTTGCTGATTGTTTCCTTTGCTGTGCAGAAGCTTTTTATTTTGATAAGGTTCTAGTAGTTCATTTTTGCTTTTGTTTCCCTTGCCTCCGGAGACGTGTTGAGTGAGAAGTTGCTGCGGCCAAGATCAAAGAGGTTTTTGCTTGCTTTCTTCTCGAGGATTTTGATGGCTTCCTGTCTTACATTTAGGTCTTTCATCCATTTTGAGTTTATTTTTGTGTATGGTGTAAGAAAGTGGTCCAGGTTCATTCTTCTACATGTCGCTGTCCAGTTTTCCAAGCACCACTTGCTGAAGAGACTGTCTTTATTCCATTGGATATTCTTTCCTGCTTTGTCAGAGATTAGTTGGCCAAACGTTTGTGGGTCCATTTCTGGGTTCTCTAGTCTGTTCCATTGATCTGAGTGTCTGTTCTTGTGCCAGTACCATACTGCCTTGATGATTACAGCTTTGTAGTATAGCTTGAAGTCTGGGATTGTGATACCTCCTACTTTTGTTTTCTTTTTCAAGATCACTTTCGCTATTCGGGGTCTTTTCTGGTTCCATACAAATTTTAGGATTATTTGTTCTAGCTCTGTGAAGAATGCTGGTGTTATTTTGATAGGGATTGCATTGAATATGTAGATTGCTTTGGGTAATATCAACATTTTAACAATATTTGTTCTTCCAATCCAGGAACATGGAATCTTTTTCCATTTTTTTGTGTCTTCTTCAATTTCTTTCATAAGCTTTCTATAGTTTTCAGTGTATTGCATATTTCTGTTACAGGTCAAGAATAGCCTTAGAAACCTCCCTGTTGAGATATGCTGAATATGCTATAGGGTGAGACGGGTAGGAGTGATGATAATTCCCCTTTATTAACTTGCTTCTCCCATCCTTAAATATAATTAGACAATACATGGTTCTTGAGGAAGAGACTCATGAAAGCAAACAAACACAATGTCTTTAAGAAACATTAAACCCTAAAAATGGCTCTCCTTATCTCCTTTTTGAAAATAAGCTCTTTTCCCTTTTTCGGTGTCTCCTCAGGATTCCTTCTAGAATGTGCTGTCAGCTGAAAAGAAAAGCACCCTTGAACAGATTAGTCATGCTGATTTATTAAAGTATAACTGGAATGTATAACTGTGATTTTTGAGACATGATGGATAAAGCCTGTGCAGAAAAACTTTACATGATTTATTTCAGAATGAGTTTGCATTATTTTAAAAGGGAGTTATAACTTATTTCATAATTTAATATCATAAAATAGTTATTGATTTACTGACTTAAGCTTTCTGTGCCTCAGATTCCTCCTCTGTAAAATGGGGTTACTAATAATATCCCTCCATTGAGTTGCTTTGGAGATTAAATGAGTCAACCTATAATCTATGCAAATCACATAGAAGAGTGCCTGGTGCATAGTAAGTGCTTTTCACATCAGAATGCTCTCCTCCCTGGTCCGAACTCTTCTCTTTGTCTGTACTCACTCCCTTGGTAATCTCACCCAGTCTCCTGGCTTCAAATATCTGTATGCCAATGATGTCCAAATTTATATTTCCCATACCTGCTCACTGCAGAACTCTAGCCTCATATATTTAATAGCTTATTGGCCATCTCTACTTGGATACCTAATAGACATCCCACTCTCACTCTCTCCTAGCTGAACCCTGTTCTTTCCTCTCCCTCAATCTGCTCCACCTACAGAATTTCCCCTGCCACTTAATGTCAATGTCATCCTTCCAAATGCTCAGCCCTCCAAAACTTGGGAATAAGTCTGCACGCATTTCTTTCTCTCATACTCTACATCCAATTGGTCTTCCTAAAAATATATATATATATATATATCCAAGAACAAACAGAGGATTACTGGAGGGGTTGTGGGAAGGGGGATGGGCTAAATGGGTAAAGTACATTAAGGAATCTACTCCTGAAATCATTGTTGCACTATATGCTAACTAACTTGGATCTAAAATTAAAAAAATAGGGGCGCCTGGGTGGCGCAGTCGGTTAAGCGTCCGACTTCAGCCAGGTCACGATCTCACGGTCCGTGAGTTCGAGCCCCGCGTCAGGCTCTGGGCTGATGGCTCAGAGCCTGGAGCCTGTTTCCGATTCTGTGTCTCCCTCTCTCTCTGTCCCTCCCCCGTTCATGCTCTGTCTCTCTCTGTCCCAAAAATAAATAAACGTTGAAAAAAAAAAAAATTAAAATTAAAAAAATAAAATAAAAATTAAAATATATATATATATATATCCAGAATCTGACCACCATTCACTACCCCTACCACTGAGCCCTGCTGCAAGATACTCTGATTTGTCTCCTGTATTACTGCTTATAGACTCCTAACTAGGTTTCCTGTATGTATACATTCAAGCCCATAAATATTATTTTATTCTAAAAAGATTGTAAAAATATGCATCAAACTGTTGGCAACGGCTATCTTAGGGTGGTGGTCATTTAAAATATTTGCCTTTTTGTCCAAAAATATTATTTTTGGGAATTTATCTGTAGGAAACAATTAGGATGTGCCTAAAGATTTAAGTTCAAAGATTCTAGTTACAACAGTATGTATAATAGGTAAGAATAGGACATAGTCTAAGTATCTAACAATAGAAAAGTAGGGTTTTTTCCCCAAGTTTTTATTCAAATTCCAGTTAGTTAACATACAGTGTAATATTAGTTTCAGGTGTAGGAGTTAGTGATTCATCACTTACATGCAACACCCAGTGCTCTTCACAGCTGCCCCACTTAATCCCCATCACCCACTTAACCCATCTTTCCCACACACCACCCCTCCAGCAGCCCTCAGTTGGTTCTCCCTAGTTAAAAGTCTGCTTTATGGTTTGCCTCTCTCTCTCCTTTTTCCTCTTATGTTCAACTGTTTTGTTTCTTAAATTCCACATATGAATAGGAAAGTAGTTTAATAAATTATGTTATAGCTAGGTGATAGATTGTCTTACAAGGTTGAATATATTTTTCAAAAAATTAATAACACACCATTAGTGAAAAAAGTAATAAAATAGCAAGTACACAATGAGATTAACTTTGCAAAGTAAAAAAATGTATATGAAGAGAAGAAAAGGCAGGAAGGATATACACAAAATATTAACAGCAGTCACCATATAGGAAACACACATAGGTGGCCATGGTCTAGAGCTGAAGAGTTGTGAAAAAGGCACTGCTTCTCCATTAGCAAACCTGCTTGGAATTCACAAACTCAGAACAAATGTGCAAATTGTAATCAACACTTCCTGCAATGTTTTGCAGTGTCAGCTTAAGCAACCATCTCATTTATAGGCTACGAATGCACTCATAGAGCATATCACATGAATAAAAAGATATTTTAACTCTGAATTTGTTGTCACAAAAAATGATTCTCATACAGCATACTTAGCAAGTAGAAAAAAAAATCCCCTAATGCTTTTAGGAATGTAGGCCTTTTAAGACTTTGCCAGATTAGGATGGGTTAACCTATTTTTTGCAATGACTGATAAGAGTTTCCCAAGAGCTTCTTATCAGTTTTTAACCTGTTTGAAAAAGTAGTTAAAAGAGCAAGAAATAAGTTTGCTTGGCATACTCAGTGACTGACACCCAGTTTTTAACTCATAATTTTTCTTAGTTTTTAACAGTTGAGCTTAAACGTTAGTTCTCAGAATTTTTTGTTTCATGTGTTTCTTGTAACTTACAGAATGAATCAAAAGAAGAAAAATTCTAAATTCACAACTGTCTCTTCTATTCAGGCCTGTCATTTTTATCAGAGGATATTAATGTGATTAAGAAGTCTAAGAAGACTTCTCTCTTTATTTTTTACTTATCTAAAGCATAGATACCATTAGAACTACCAACTCATTTCACTGAAAAGGAAAACCAACAAATAAAAAGCAGAATGCAAAGCTCACAAGCAACGAAATGCTATCAAGACAAGGCTACCAAAATGACCTGAAAATCAAGCTTGCAGTTTTTTTCATGAATCAAATGATCAAATTCAAATACAAAAGGTGTCAGGTATGTAATCACCACATTTCTTTATCACTTACACATAAGACTGTCCTTAAGAGCCCACATATTTAAAAATGAGAACATGAAATTTTACAGGACTTTGTTGTGAAACTCTAAGTGTACTAGAATACTGCCACTTTGCTCTTTTGGAACATAAAACACAATTTACCAAACAATAGTCCCCATAAGAGACGGAAAGATCTGATTATGTGCTTAGGAGAGCTTAAGAGCCTTTCTTTCTTTCTTTCTTTCTTTCTTTCTTTCTTTCTTTCAGACTATTTTGGTATTCTTTGAGAACAAGCTGAAATTCTCTCGTGTTCTGGAGAGAGAGAGAAAGGCAAAAATTACTAATGTAAAACACAAACTTCTTACCAGTATCAAAACAAAACAAAACAAAACAAAGCAAAACAAAACAAATCAACTTTAGGTTTACCTGGAATGAGTGTGTGCAGTAAGAATCCCATTTTGGTCATCTCTACAGGTGGGCTGTCTTTATAGCTTATGTCTATCAAATTTAAAATCTGAATGTTAATGACATCTAAATTAAAAAAGCCCTACACGAGTGTGAACAAAGAGAAAATCATTGCTTCTAGATATTTAGTCAAATTTGAGGTAGAATTTCTCTCTGGATTTACACTATGGTTCTCAATTTAGGAATTGTGATGTTTTGGAAAATGTTTCAAGAAAACTATCCTAAGGTGTGAACCTTTGTTGTTTTCTTAGTAGCAGTTAATTTTATTTATTTTTCTTCTTATTTACAAATTCTGTTTTTTTTATTGAGGTATAGTTGACACATAATGTTACATAAGTTTCAGGTGTACAACATATTGGTTCCACAACTCTATGTACTATGCTCCCCATGAGTGCAGCTACCATCTGTCACCATACAAGACTATTAAAATATCACTGACTATATCCCCTATGCTGTACTTCTTATCCCTATGACTTACTCATTCCATAACTGGAAACCTGTACCTCCTAATCCCCCTCACCCATTTTGCCTATCCTACTCTCCTCCCCTCTGGCAATCACCAACTTGTCTCTGTATTTATGGGTCTGTTTCTGCTTTGCTTGTTAATTTGTTTTGTTTTTTAGATTTCACGTGTAATGAAATCATATGGTTTGTCTTTCACTGATTTATTTTACTTAGTATCATACCCTCTAGATCCATCCATGTTGTTATGAATATCAAGATTTCAAGACCGAGTAATATTCCATTGTGTATATACCACCTCTTCTTTATCTATTCAACTATTGATGGACACTTGGGTTGCTCTCATATCTTGACTATTGTAAATAATGCTGAATTAAACATAGGGATGCATGTATCTTTTCAAAGTACTGATTTCACTTCTTTGGATAAATACCCATTCGTGGAATTACTGCATCACATGGCAGTTCTATTTTTAATATTTGAGCAACCTCAAATAGAGAACAACCATTGTTCTCTACAATGGTTTCATCAATTTACATTCCCACAAACACTACATGAGGGTTCACTTGCCTCTATATCCTTCCAACACTTGTTATTTTTTTCAATTTATTCATTTATTCATTCTTTCACTTTTTGATTCTGACAGGTGTAATGTAATATCTCATTGTGGTTTTCACTTTGCATTTACCTGATGATTTATTGATGTTGGGCATCTTTTCACATGCCTGTTGGGTATCTGTATGACTTTGGAAAAAGTCTATTCAGGTCTTCTGCCCATTTTTTAATCAGATTAATTTTGTTTTGTTTTGTTTTGTTTTTTGTTTTGGTGTTGAGTTGTATAAGTTTTTTATATATTGTAGATACTAATCCCTTATGGGAGATATCATTTGTGAATATCTTCTCTCATTCAGTAGGTTGCGTTTTCTTTCTTTCTTTTTTTAAGTTTATTTATTTTGAGAGACAGAGAGAGAGAGAGCGAGCATATGAGCGGGGGAGGGGCAGAGAGAGCAGGTGACAGATGATACCAGGCTCTGTGCTGACAGCACAGAGCCTGATGCAGAGCTCAAACTCATGAACTGTGAGATCATGACCTGAGCCAAAGTCAGATGCTTAACCTACTGAGCCACCCAAGTGCCCCAGGTCGCCTTTTCATTTTGTCGATAGTTTCCTTCACTCTGCAAAAGCTTTTTTATTTTGGTGTAGTCTCAATAGCGTCTTTTTATTTTCTGGTTTTTTGCTTTTGTTTCTCTTGCCTAAGGAGACTTAGCTAAAAGAATATTGCTAAGGCTAATCTGTAAGAGATTACTGTCTATGTTTTCTTCTAGAAGTTGTATGGCTTCAGGTCACACATTTAGGTTTTTATTCAACTTTGAGTTTATTTCTGTGTATGGCATAAAAAAAGTGGTCCAGTCTCATTCTTCTGCATGTAGCTGTCAAGTTTTCCAAGCACTATTTACTGAAGAAACTGTCTTTTCCTCCATTGTATATTCTTGCCTCCTTTGTCGTATACTAATTGACCATATAAGCATGGGGTTATGTCCAGGCTTTCTATTCTATTAATTAGTGTGTCTGTTTTTATGCCAGTACCACACTGTTTTGAGTTTTATAGCTTTGTAGTATATCTTGAAATCTGAGACTATGAAACCTTCAGCTTCATTCTTTTTTCTCAAGATTGCTTTGGTTGTTTGGGATCTTTTGTGGTTCCATACAAATTTTAGGATTTTTTGTTCTAGTTCTGTGAAAAATGCTGTTGTTATTTGAATATTAACTATTCCAATCCATGAGCATGGCATGTCTTTCCATTTGTTTGTGTCATTTTCAATTTCTTTCATCAATGTTATATAGTTTACAAATTACAAGTCTTTTTCCTCCTTGATTAAGTTTATTCCTAATTAGTTCATTCTTTGGTGCAGTTGTAAATGGAATTGTTTTCTTAATTTATCTTTCTGCTACTTTTTTTATTAATGTATAAAACACAATCAATTTCTGTACATTAATTTTGTATCTTGTAACTTTACTGCATTATTTATTAGTTCTAATAGTCTAATAGCTTTTAGGTGGAGTCTTTAGGGTTTTCTATGTGTATCACATCATCTACAAATAGTGACAGTTTGACTTCTTACCAGTATAAATGGCTTTCATTTCTTTTTCTTATCTGATTGTTGCAGCTAGGACTTCCATTACTATGTTGAACAAAAGTGGCAAGAGTGAACATCCTTGTTTGTTCCTGATCTTAGAGGAAAAACTATCAGTTTTTTTTACCATTGAGTATAATGTTAGCTGTGGGTTCGTCATATACGGCCTTTATTATGTTGAGTTTTGTTCCTTCTAAACCCACTTTGTTCAAAGTTTTTATCATGAACAAATGTTGAATTTTGTCAAATGCTTTTTCTGCATCTATTGAGATGATCATATGATTTTATACTTCATTTTGTTAATGTAGTGTATCACATTGATTGATTTGTGAATACTGAATGATTCTTGCATCCCTAAAATAAATCCCACTTGATCATGGTGAATGATCCTTTTAATATATTGTTGGAAAGGGTTTCCTAATATTTTATTGAGGATTTTTGTATCTATTTTCACCAAGGCCACTATATTGGCCTGTAGTTTTCTTTCTTTGTAGTATCTTTGTCTGGTTTTGGTATCAGGGTAATACTGGCCTCATAGAATGTATTTGGATGGGCGCCTGGGTGGCTCAGTCAGTTAAGCATCCGACTTCAGCTCAGGTCACGATCTCCTAGTTTGTGGGTTTGAGCCCCACATCAGGCTCTGTGCTGACAGCTTGGAGCCTGGAGCCTACTTCGAATTCTGTGTCTCCCTATCTCTCTGCCCCTCCCCTGCTCATACTCTGTCTCTCAAAAATAAATAAATGTTAAAAAAAAAAAAGAGAATGTATTTGGAAGCTTTCCTTCCTCTTCAATGTTTTGGAATCATTTGAGGAGAATAGGTATTAACTTTTCTTTAAATGTTTATAGAATATGGGGTGTCTGGGTGGCTCAACTGGTTGAGGACCCAACTCTTGATTTCAGTTCAGGTCATGATCTCACGGTCTTGAGATCAAGCCCCGAAACAGGCTCAGTGGTCAGGATCAGGGATTGGGCTCAGTGGTTGGGCTCCACGCTAAGCATGGAACCTGCTTAAAATTCTCTCTCTCCTTTTCTCTCGGCCCCTGCCCCACTCGTGTTTGATCTCTCTCTCTCTCTCTCTCTCAAAAAGTTCTTTTTAATAATAAAAAAGAAATAAATGTTTGTAGAATTCACATGTGAAGTCACTTGGTCCTAGATTTTTGTTTGTTGGGAGTTTTTGATTACTGATCAATTTTGTTACTAGTTATTTTTCCGTTCAGATTTTCTATTTCTTCCTGATTTGGTTTTGGAAGATTGTATGTTTCTAGGAATTTATCCACTTCTTTTAGGTTGTCCAACTTGTTGACATATAATTTTCCATAGTATTTTCTTATAATCCTTTGTATTTCTGTTGTGTTGGTTGTTACTTCTCTTTTATTTCTGATTTTATTTGGATTCTCTCTCTCTCTCTCTTTTTTCTTGATAAGTCCAGGCTAGAGGTTTATCAATTTTATTTATCTTTTTAAAGAACCAGCTTTTGATTTTGTTGATTTTGGTTTCTGTTTCATTTATTTCCGCTCTGATCTTTATTATTTTCTTCCTTCTACTAACTTTGGGCTTTGTTTGTTCTTTTCTTTCTAGTTCCTTTAAATGTAAGTTTAGATTATTTTTTTTTTAAATTTTAATTCCTGTATAGTTAACATACAGTGTTATATTAGTTTCAGTATAGGTATACAATATAGTGATTCAACAATTCTATACATCGCCCAGTGCTCATCACAACTAGTGCACTCCTTAATCCCCTATCACCTACTTCACCCATTCCCCTACCCATTTCCCCTCTGGTAACCATCAGTTTGTTCTCAATAGTTGAGCATCTGTTTCTTGTTCTCTCTTTCTTTGTTGTTTTTTCCATTTGCTCATTTGTGTCATTTCTTAAATTCCACATATGAGTCTAATCATACCATATTTGTCTTTCTCTGACTGACTTATTTCACTTAGCATATACTCTCTAGGTCCATCCATGTTGTTGCAACTGGCAAGATTTCATTCTGTTCTGTGGCTGAATAATATTCCTGTATTATGCTTACATAATTTGGCTATTGTAAATAATGCTGGTATAAACATAGGGGTGCATGTATCGCTTTGAATAAGTGTTTTTGTATTTTGGGGGTAAATATCCGGTAGCACAATTACTGGATCATAGGGTAGTTCTATTTTTAACTTAAAAATTTTTTTTTAATTTGAGAGAGAGAGAGCACACAAGTGGGGCAATGAGGAGAGGGAGGGGCAGAGGGAGAAAAAGAGAGAGAATGAGAGAGAGAGAGAGAGAGAGAGAGAGAGAGAGAGAGAGAAACCCAACCAGGCTCCATACTCAGCATGGAGTCTGATGCAGGGCTCAATCCTAGGACCCTGGGATCATGAACTGAGCTGAAATCAAGAGCCAGGTGCTCAACCAACTGAGCCACCCAGGCACCTCTACTTTAACTTTTTGAGAAACCTCCATACTGTTTTCCAAAGTGGCTACACCAGTTTGCATTCCCACCAAGAGTACAAGAGGGTTCCTTTATCTACACACCCCTGTCAGCACTTGTTTCTTGTGTTTCAAGTTCTTGTTAACACTTGTTTCTTGTGTGTGTGTGTGTGTGTGTGTGTGTGTGTGTGTGTGTGTGTGTGTTTAAGACATTCTGAGAGGTGTGAGGTGATATTTCATTATAATTTTGCTTTGCATTTCCCTGATGATGAGTGATGTTGGGTATCTTTTCATGTGTCTGTTGGCCATTTGGATGTCTTCTCTGGAGAAATGTCTGTTCATATTTTCTGCCCATTTTAAATTGGATTGTTTGTTTTTTGGGTGCTGAGTTTATTGAGTTCTTTATATATTTTGGATACTAACCCTTTATCAGATATGTCATTTGCTCAACCAACTGAGCAAATGACATATCTGATAAAGGGTTAGTATCTTCTCCCATTCCATTGGTTGCCTTTTAGTTTCATTGTTTCCTTTGCTGTGCAGAAGCTTTTTTAAAATATAGTCCCAATAGTTTATTTTTGCTTTTATTCCCTTGCCTCAGGAGACATATCCAGAAAAATGTTGTGATGGCCAATGTCAGAGACCTTACTGCCTGTGTTCTCTTCTAGGATTTTTATGGCTTCAGGTCTCACATTTAGGTCTTTAATCCATTTTGAATTTATTTTTGTGTATTGTGTAAGAAAATGGTCCAGTTTCATTCTTTTGCATGTAGCTAACTGGTTTTCCCAACACCATTTGTTGAAGAGACTGTCTTCTTCCTATTGCATATTTTTTCCTGCTTTGTCAAAGATTAACTGACCCTATAATTATGGGTTTATTTTTGGGTTTTCTGTTCTGTTCCATTTATCTAGGTCTATTTTTGTGCTAGTACAATACTGTTTTGGTTACTACAGTTTTGTAATATAGCTTGAAGTCTGGAATTGTGGTATCTCCAGCCTTGCTTTTCTTTCTCAAAATTGCTTTGGCAATTTGGGGTCTTTTGTGGTTCCATATAAATTTTAGGCTAAAAAAATAGACACTTCTAATTACACATTTGTGATTCTAGTCATCTGTGGGGTGGAAATCCCCATCCTCACTCCCAATTCCAGCTACGTGGGTACAATATGACATCATGGTCTGGCTGTCGGTGAAGGGGTGAAGGTGAGTGCAGGGCTGGCCCATGGATCTTCAAGAGAGGGAGCTGAGACTATGGTTGAATTTGCATTGCTTCAGGGCCTGCTCAAGCCCTCATTCAGGGACAGAGTACTCTGACTGGTGGAGCAGTCAAGGAACTGCTTGATCTCATAAGCCCAGCACCCCATCTGCAGGGGCTAGGGGACAGAGTGGGTGGGTGCCTGCTGAGCAGCAGGCTGGGTGGGCTCCGAGCCTCCCCCACTGAAAGCTCCAGTCGGGGTACTACCAACAATGTGTCCCACAGCTGAGCCAATAGCCATGAACACCATCTGCCCCATCGGGCAAGGTTGGCCAGAGAGCAGACCAGTGTGGCAACGAGGGCAGTGGGTGCATGGGCAGGTGAACAAGGGTGAGGCAGTGTACCTGACTGGGCAGCCATACTGGGGCTCCTCTGGGGCATGGTGGTGGTAGTGGTGGGAATTGGCCAAATGGAGTCAGAGAATGCAACAGTAGCAGTGGTTCTCAAATTTTAGGATTTTTTGTTCTACTTCTGTGAAAAATGCTGATAGTATTTTCATAGGGATTGAATTAAATGTTTACATTGTTTTGGTTAGTATAGACATTCTATTAATATTTGTTCTACCAATCCATGAGCATGGAATGTCTTTCCATTTCTTTGTGTCATTAGATTATTTGAGATTTTTCATATTTCTTGAGGTACATCTATATTGCTATAAATTTCCTTCTTAGCCCTGCTTCTGCTGCATCCCAAAGATTTTGGAGTGTTGTGTTTGCATTTTCATTTGTCTCCATGTATTTTTATTTCCTCTCATTTCTGTGTTGACCCACTGGTTGTGTAGTAGCATGGTGTTTAGCCTCCACATGCATGTGTTTTTTTTTTTTCCAGTTTTTTTTCTTGTAACTGATTTCTAGTTTCATACCATTGTGGTTGAAAAAGATGCTTGATATGATTTCAATCTTCTTAAGTTGATTAAGGCTTATTTTGTGGTCTAACGTGATCTATTCTGGAGAATGTTCCGTGTGCACTTGAAAAGAATGTGTATTCTGTTGGTTTGGGATGGAATGTTCTGTGTATATCTGTCAAGTCCATCTGGTCTAAAGTGTTGTTCAAAAATACTGTTTCCTGAGGTGCCTGGGTGGCTCAGTTAGTTAAGCATTTGACTCTCAATTTCAGCTCAGGTCATGATCTCACAGTTCATGGGATCAAGCCCTGCATCTGGCTCCATGCTGACAGCATGGGGCATGCTTGATATTCTCTCTCTCCCTCTTTCTCTGCCCTTACTCCACTCATGCACACACTCTCTCTCTTTCTAAATAAATAAATAAACTTAAAGAAAAATATTGTTTCCTTATTTGATTTTCTGCCTGGATGATCTATCCACTGATGTAAGTGGGGTGTTTAAAGTCCCCTACTATTATTGTATTAGTATTGCTTTATGTATTTAGGTGCTCCAAGGTTGGATGCATGGATATTTACAAGTGTTATATATTGTACTCTAGTTGGATTGATCCCTTTATCATTATATAATGCTTTTTTTCTCTTGTTAGTCTTTGTTTTAAAGTGACAATTAATTACAAAATTACACTATTTTGAGTGACAGTTATTTTTAAGCTATAGTTCATACATACAAAATAGAGAGTAAATATTCCATTGATTAAAAAATGGATTCCAGCTGGGGTGCCTAAGTGGCTCAGTTGGTTAAGCATCTGACTCTTGGCTTTGGCTCAGGTCATGATCTCATGGTTTGTGAGATCGAGGCCCTTTGCTGTCAGTGCAGAGCCTGCTTGGGATTCTCTCTCTCTCCCTCTTTCTGACCCTCTCCTACTCATGTTCTCTCTCTCTCTGTCTCTCTCAAAATAAATAAATAAACATTTTAAGGTTTTGGTTTTTTTGAGAGAGAGAGAGAGTGTGTGTGCAAGCAAGAGAGGTACAGAGAGAAAGGGAGAGAGAGAGAATACCAAGCAGGCTCTGAACTATCAGCGAGGAGCCTGATATGGGGCTCAAACCGACGAACTGTGAGATCGTGATCTGAGCCGAAACCAAGAGTCAGACACTTAACCAACTAAGCCACCCAGGTGCCTCTAAATAAATATATTTAAAAAAACGGATTCCAGCTGAAATATCTCACCCATTGATAACAGCAAAATTAACTGATCTTCAACCTCTATATAGTTAGGGGCTATTTCAGTGTTATTTCCAATCACAGTGAAGTAAAAGGAGCATTTGTCAACAAATAGTCATCAAAGCCACACAAATAGTAAAACCTGAACAAGACAAATAGCTGATATTTGGCATCTAGGTAACTCCTGCAAATTTAAGCAGCAGGCTCAAGCAAAGAGGGTGTAAATATTCATTACTGTATTGAGGATGAATTTCCTGGGTTCTTTATGTCTTTATTACTGCACTTAGTTGCTAGGACCCTTTTCACTTAAGAGCCAAAACTTGACTTTCTATGTAAGTTTTTCAATTTATAGATTTCAACTAGTCAATCCAGGGGTTTGACCTTCTCGCTTTCCTTCTCTTCTTCTGGGGATATATATGTTGTACTGACCTCAGAGGCACCTGGCCCCAGGATCTGCTGGGATGCACAATTACGTCTAAACTTTGATTGTGAACTCCTTTCCCTGCTACCCCCTGTCTGTATTCATCTCTGTTAACCTCATCCTGACCACAAGGCCCCTCCCATTCTGTCACACCATTCAGCCACTCTGTATTGCCTTGCGGAGCTCAGGAAACAACTGTTGGATGCTCAGTATCCTGGAGGGTGGGTAGGAGCATCTCAGTCATTCTGCCTCAGATGTGTGGTGAGCAGGGGTCTTCTTGAGAGAGATGAAGATCCTCTCTGCTCTTAAGTCTTTACTCTCTTCCTCCAGGAAATTTCCTGTCCTGTCATCTGACTCAGAAGAGTGAATAGGAGATATAATTCCTTTCTTAGGCATCCACCAGCATCCAAATTATAGTCACAGGCACTCCAGATTCTCTTCTCCTTCCACCAGTCCTTCTGGTGGACAACTTCATACCTCCTAACTCTTTGGCTTATAGTGTAAACAATCTGCCCTGAATTCTCCAAGCTGTAACTGTTTTAGAATTTTAAAACCCACGTTTCCTCTTTTGAGAAAACTGCCTTTATAATAAAAAGCCTATTGTTTTAGCTTTGATTTTAAAATCCCATTCAGATTTTCTCTGGAGATCTTAAAGTTTTGAAGAAATTGACTGTAAAGTATCAGAGAAAAATAAAAGTCACTTACTTGAAGATGAAAAACAAACAAACAACTCATTCAGAAACTTAGTTGTCTTGTTTGTTCCTGGCTGTTTACCCTCATCTTGAAACTATGAATGTATTGATTCAGTGGGTGAAGGGGGAGACCTGGTGGTGGGAGAGGAGAACCAAAATACCTGTGAAGAGAGAAACATTATCTCCAAACTGTATCCCACTACATCCATCAGGAAGTGTTTATTAGTGAACATGTGACAAATGGTAGTCAGGGGTGATACAAGCCCCCTAGTGGGAACTTGAAAATGTGCAGGACATATTTAGTCATCACAGTGATTTGGAATTTACTGGCATTTGGTGGGTGGAGGGTAGGGATGATAAACAGCCTGCAAAGTTCAGGACAGTTCCATACAAAATGCCAATAGTTCCCAACTGAAAAATACCAAAGACATTCTTATTTTCTGTTGGGCTTTTTCAGTCCCTGACCCCATCCATGTTACTATCTAGTACAGCTCCAAAGGCCCTCCTTTTAGGCATCAGACCGCCCTTGCTTACTTCTCAAGCCTGAATCTTTTCCTCTTCACAGCTCCATGGGACTAGCCTGACTACCCATACAGTCTTTGCATGTCTCCAGCCTGAGCTATCATGGGGAGGAGCTAGGTACTCTATCAGGAGGTATTATTTAGGTGTCCTATCCCTTAATGTCAAGTTCCTCTTCTGTCCTAAAGTACCCATGGAGTGGTTTAAGGATTTGGCTCAGACTTGCTTAGCCACTTTTCTATAGAAGATATACATACCAGTTCTCTTGCTTCCCATTATTGTTCCTATCATTTCTATCTAAAAGAAAAAGTGTGAAAGATCCTGTATTTTACTGCTGTCACTAACTTTGGGCTAGTCATTGAGCTTTCTTGGCAGCTAAATTTTCTTATTTGCAAAAATGAAGGAATTGGGCTGGATGATCTGAAGGCATTTAAGGTCTGTGCTTTTATGAAAAAATAGCATTTGTTCTGATTCTGGCATATTTCACCTTTCTTCCTTCACTTACGTCCTTTAGTCTTTTTGTTCATAATTTAGAAGTCAATGGGATCTTTAGCAAAAGAAATGGTATTAATGAAATTAGATTTTCATGCCATTTTGAGGCATGGGTTGGTTAGTTATGTAGCTACATGCAGTAAAAAGAAATACATTCTAAATTATTATTGTTTTCTATAAAGAATTAATCTCCCTTTTGTCCTTGCTTTACTAATACATTTAGGAAATATTTATTAATCATCTATTGTGCCAAGAACCCTTCTAGATAGAATAGTGCTAAAAATCTAACAGTGAACAAAAGAAACTCACTGCTTTTATAGAGCTTACATTCTAGATCATCAGTTGTCAAGGTGTGGTCTTCAGATCCCTGAATAATACCTCAGAGGGTCCAAAAGGTCAAAAACATTTTCTTAATAATACTAAGGCATTATTTGACTTTCCCAGTGTGTTCACATTTGCATTGATGGTATGAAAACGTGGTAGGTTAAATTGCAAGTGCTTTGGGGCACCTGGGTGGCTCAGTCAGTTATGCATCCAACTCTTGGTTTCAGCTCAAGTCATGACCTCAAGGTGGTGAGATCAAGCCCTGCATCAGTCTTTGCACTGGGCATGGAGCCTGCTTAAGATCCTCTCTCTCTCCCGCTACCACTTGCTGTCTCTCTCTAAGAAACAAAACAAAACAATTGCTCTCTCTCTCTCTTTAAGAAACAAAACAAAACAAACACAAACAAAAAAACAGCTAAAATGTGGAAGCAACTCATATGTTTACTAACAGATGAATGGATAAGCAAAATTATATATATATATATATATATATATATATATATATATATATACACACATACATACATACAGTGGAATAATACTTGGCCTTAAAAAGGAAGGAAATTCTGACATGCTATAACATGGATGAACATGGAGAATATTACACTAAGTAAAATAAGACAGTCACATAAAAACAGTAGAAGAGCAGAGTAAAAGCAGAGCAGAAGATAGGAGAATGGTGGCCTCCAGCAGCTGGGGGGAGAGTTATTGTATAATGGGTATAGAGTTTCATTTTTACAAGGTGAAAAGAGTTACGGGGATAGTTTGAGGTGATGGTTGTACAACACTATGAAAGTATTTAATACCACTGAACTGTAACCTTAAAGATCATTAAGATAGCAAATTTTATGTTATGTGTATTTTAACACAACAAACTCCATATGCACACACTGAGGAAAGGCCATGTAAAAACATAGTGATGAGGTAACTACCTGCAAGCGAGGAAGAGAGCCCTCACCAGAAATTAAACCAGCTAGAACCTTGATCTTGGACTGCTGGCCTCCAGAACTGTCAGAAAATAAACTTCTGTTCTTTAACATCCCTACCACAAATCAATAGCTATTGAGCTCTTACTATATCAGTCATTTTATTATTCTCATTTTACAGAAGGGGAAAGTGAAGTACAAATTTTCCCAAAGTCCATATTTACTCCTTCTTTGCTTGTCTAGTACATTGGAGAATGTCCCCAGGTTACTGAAAAGTCCTTTGACAGCATTATATATTCATTTGGAAAAAAAATGATTCATTGCTTCAATAATGCTGAAGACATAAATTTTTTTAAATGTTTTTAATTTATTTTTGAGGGAGCATGAGTGGGGTAGAGGCAGAGAGAGAGAGGGACAGAGGATCCAAAGTGGGCTCTGCATTGACAGCAGTGAGCCCCAATGTATGGCATAAGATCATGACCTGAGCCGAAGTCAGATGCTCAACAGACTGAACCACCCAGATGCCCCAATAATACTGAAGACTTTTAAACTGAAGATCCCTTGATTATGCTTCTCTAGTCCTACTATTTCACTGGAATTGGATTTGCTAACTGTAGTTATCTCAATATTGTCACATCTCTATAAGTTGTCATTTTTTAAATTTCCATTTTTCTCTCAGTTTATTTTTTTTAATGTTTTTATTTATTTTTGAGACAGAGAGAGACAGAGCATGAGCAGGGGAGGGGCAGAGAGAGAGGGAGACACAGAATCTGAAGCAGGCTCCAGGCTCTGAGCTGTCAGCATAGGGCCCGATGTGGGGCTTGAAGTGATGGACTGTGAGATCATGACCTGAGCTGAAGTCGGATGCTTAACCAACTGAACCACCCAGGCGCCCCTCTCTCAGTTTACTTAATTGTCTGATGATTCATTTTTACTTGGTTCTTTTCTTCATCACTATCCATTTGTTTCCCGATATTCTTTCTATCTTTGTAACAAAACCCTTTTAAATCTCATTTAATCCTATTTCCAGAACTTTAATTATCTCATGCCTGAATTCTTTTAAATTCATCTTGCAACTGATGTCAGACTAATTTCCCAGTATTCCAGAAATGTGAATTCTTTTTTTAAAAAGTAAATACACACACTATCTTTTTTATTGCCTTCAGAGTCGAGAGAGTTTCCCTTGTATTATACTCTACTTTTCCATGATTTGGACTTGTTTAACACTCTTGATTTTATTTGCCACTGATACTCAACTTCAACAATAAATAGTTTTCTGTGGGGACAGCTTTCTTTATTCTCTCCAGCATCCATTTTCACCTTTTGCTTCTGCTTTGCTGGTCTCTTCTCCTGGAAAAAATACCGTTCCCTTTATCTGAGCACATCCTAAATACTACCCATTCTTTAAGACCTGGTTCAAGTCCTATCACCTTCCTGAATGTCTATCCACTCATTCTAGCCATTTAAATGAGCTTACAATGCAATTTTTAGAGGAAGCCACAAGAACTGAGGTGGGAGGATGGGGAAGATGGCAAAATAGGAGGATCCTGACCTTACCTCATTTCACAGACTCACCGCAGCTACAATTACATATAACACAACTCACTCTGAAAACCACCTAAAAGACTGGTATAACAGCTCATCTACAGATAAATATATAATGAAAAAGCCACATTGAAAAGGGTAGGAGGGGCAGAGATGGGGTCAGGATCCATACTTCTAGCCCAGCAGCCCCCAAACGGGAGGGGATCATAGACACAGAAGTCCTCCAAGAGGACCAGGGCATCAAGCCCCAAATCAGGCTCCTCACCATCCTGGGTATCTGTACCAGGAAGATAATCCCCCTGGCTTTGACATCTGGCTTTGAAAATCAGTAGGGCTTAATTCCAGGAGACCTATAGGAAGCTGAGACTGTATTCCTATTTATTTTAAGTTTTTTAATTTATTTTGAGGGGGGTACAGAGAGAGAGGGAGAGAGGGAATCCCAAGCAGGCTCTGCACTGTCAGCGCAGAGCCCAACATGGGGCTCAAACCCACAAACCATGAGATTATGACCTGAGCTGAAATGAAGAGTCAGACGCTTAACCGACTGAGCCACCCAGGTGCCCCTGTATTCCTATTTTTTTAAGTTTATTTATTTATTTTGAGAGAAAGAGTGTGTGAACGTATGCATGTGAGTGGGGGCAGAGACGGGGGGGGGGGGGAGAGAGAGAGAGAGAGAGAGAGAGAAAGAGAGAGAGAGAGAGGGAGAGAAATCTAAGCAGGCTCACTGCTGTCAGTGCAGAGCCCAATAAGGGACTTGATCCCGTGAACTGTGAGATCATGACCTGAGCTGAAATCAAGAGTCAAACTTTTAACCGACTGAACCACCCATGTGCCCCAAGACTCTATTCCTATTAAAGGGTCAGTACATATATCACTTGCTCTGAGACCCAGCACAGAGGCAGAAGTTTGAAAAATACCTGAGTTATATATGAAGGAGATGTATGGACTAGTTTTTAGGTTTGTAGTAAAGTGGCAGAAATTTGCATGAACTTTCTCCAGGAATAGAAGTGCTGGTAGGAACTATTTTTATTGCTCTTCTTCAGTCTAGCTGGCCAGACACTTGTGGGAGCCAGTTCTGACACTCTCCATCTACCTTGAGAACACCTCTCCTTTGCCCTGGTGTTCCCCTGTGGTCCAGTCCCTTCCAACCTACTGACTTTGGAAGACTTCTTTCCAAAGCAGCTCCCACCATGCCACACATGGCAGACAGCTTTGTTCAGGACTGGTGTCCCTGGAATGCAACTACTCTCCTGCCATACCCAGCAAAGAGCCCTGGCCAGGACAAATGCCCATCCAAAGCACTGACTCCCCTGGGTTGGGGAAGCAGCCCTATCTACCAGCACAAGTGAAGCATCTATAGCCAGGCCTCTCAGTCCGTCATGCCAGGGGCCAGCCCTGCCCACCAGTGCACCCAGAGTAGACATGACACAGTCACAACTAGAGGGTACACATAACTCATATAGGGAATACCCATGGAATGCTGGGTTCTGGTGACCTAGGGGATTGAGCCACTGCACACTACAGGATGCCTTCTACAGAAGGTCACTGCTTTCAAGACCAGGAGGTATTGCTGACCTAATACACAGAAAAACACAGAGCATCAGGCAAAATGAGGAGTCAAGGAGTATGTTCCAAATGAAAGAACAAGAAAAAAAGCTCAGAAAAACAACAAAATAAAATGGAGACGACTGATTTATTTGATAAAGAGTTCAAAGAAGTTGTCATAAAAATGCTAACTGGACTTGAGAGAAGAGTAGATGAACTTAGTGAGAATTTCAACAAAGAGATAGAAAACATTAAAAAGAAACAATCAGAGCTGAACAATACAATAACTCAAATGAAAAATACACTAGAGAAAATCAACAGCAGATTAGAGAAGGCAGAAAAATGAATCCACAATCTGGAAAACAGAGTGGTGGAAATCACCCTAACTGAAGAGCAAAAAGAATAAAGAATTTAAAAATTAGGGTAGATTAAGGGGATTTTGTGACAATATCAAGCATAATAACATTTGTATTATAGGGACAGAAAACCTGAAAGACTTCACCAAAATACTATTAGAATTAATAAATGCATTCAGTACAGTTGTGGAACACAAAATTAATATCTAAAAATTGGTTGTGTTTCTGTACACCAACAAAGTAGCAGAAAAAGAAATTTAAAAATAGTTCCAAGGGTGCTTGGGTGGCTCAGTCAGTTAAGCATTTGACTCTTGATCTCAGCTCAGGTCTTGATCTCAGTGTCATGAGTTCAAGC
This sequence comes from Panthera pardus, assembly GCF_024362965.1. Taxonomy (NCBI): domain Eukaryota; kingdom Metazoa; phylum Chordata; class Mammalia; order Carnivora; family Felidae; genus Panthera; species Panthera pardus. The sequence continues at coordinate 79,565,388 of NW_026526688.1, forward strand.
TCCACATTGGGCTCCACACTGGGCACAGAGCCTACTTAAATAAAAATCAAAATTAATAGGGGCACCTGGGTGGCTCAGTCAGTTAAGCGGCCGACTTCGGCTCAGGTCATGATCTCGCGGTCTGTGGGTTCGAGCCCCGCGTCGGGCTCTGTGCTGACAGCTCAGAGCCTGGAGCCTGTTTCAGATTCTGTGTCTCCCTCTCTCTCTGACCCTCCCCCATTCATGCTCTGTCTCTCTCTGTCTCAAAAATAAATAAATGTTTAAAAAAATAAAAAATAAAAAATAAAATAAATAAAAATTAATAATTAAAAAAGGGAAAAAAATGAAAATCCACTTTTGATCGCATTAAAATGAATAAAATACCTAGCAATAAATTAACCAAAGAGGTGAAAAATCTGTACTCTGAAAACTATAAGACAATGAAAAAAATTGAAGACAACAAAAATAAATGGAAAGATATACCATGTTCATGGATTGGAATAATTAATATTGTTAAAATGTCCATACTACCAAAAGCAATCTACAGATTCAATGCAGTCCTTAATCAAATACCAAGAGCATTTTTCACAGAACCAGAACAAAGAATCCTAAAACTTGTATGGAACAACAAAAGACCCTGAATAGCCAAAGCAATTTTGAGAAAGAAGAAGGAAAGCTGGAGGTATCACAACCTAGATTTCAAGATATACTACAAAGCTATACACACAAAGTGTGGTACTTGGCACAAAAACAGACACTCAGATCAATGGAACAGAATAGAGAACCCAGAAATGGACCCACAAATGTATGACCAGCTAATCTTTGACAAAGCAGGAAAGAATATACAATGGAATAAAGACAGTCTCTTCAGTAAATGATGCTGGGAAAACTGGACAGTGACATGCAGAAGAATGAACCTGGACCATTTTCTTACACCATACACAAAAATAAACTCAAAATGGATGAAAGACCTGAGTGTAAGACAGGAAGCCATCAAAATCCTCAAGGAGAAAGCAGGCAAAAACTTCTTTGACCTCGGCTGCAGCAACTTCTTACTCAAAACGTCTCTGGAGGCAAGGGAAACCAAAGTAAAAGTGAACTATTGGGACCTCATCAAGATAAAAAGCTTCTTCACAGCAAAGGAAACAATCAGTAAAGCTAAAAGGCAACCGACAGAATGGGAGAAGATATTTGCAAATGACATAGCAGATAAAGGGTTAGTATCCAAAATCTATAAGGAACTTATCAAACTCAACACCCAAAAAACAAAGAATCCAGTGAAGAAATGGGCAAAAGACATGAATAGACACTTCTCCAAAGAAGACATCCAGATGGCCAACCGACACATGAAAAAATGCTTAACATCGTTCATCATCAGGGAGATAAAAATCAAAACCACAACGAGATATCACCTCACACCTGTCAGAATGGTTAACATTAACAACTCAGGCAACAACAGATGTTGGCAAGGATGCGGAGAAAGGGGATCTCTTTTGCACTGCTTGTGGGAATGCAAATTGGTGCAGCCACTCTGGAAACAGCATGGAGGTTCCTCAAAAAGTTAAAAATAGCACTACCCTACAACCCAACAATTGCACTACTAGGTATTTATCCAAGGGATACAGGTATGGTGTTTCGAAGTGGGCACATGCACCCCCATGTTTATAGCAGCACTATTAACAATAGCCAAAGTATGGAAAGAGCCCAAATGTCCATTGATGGATGAATGTATAAAGGTGTGGTATATATATATATACAATGGAGTGTTACTCGGCAATCAAAAAGAATGAAATCTTGCCATTTGCAACTATGTGGTATTATGCTAAGCGAAGTAGTTGGAGAAAGACAAATATCATATAGTTTCACTCATATGAAGACTTTAAGACACAAAACAGATGGACATAAGGTAAGGGAAGCAAAGATCATATAAAAACAGGGAGAGGGACAAAACATAAAAGACTCTTAAATACAGAGAACAAACAGAGGTTTCCTGGAGGGGCTAAATGGGTAAGGGGCATTAAGGAATCTACTCCTGAAATCATTGTTGCACCATATGCTAACTAACTTGGATATAAATTGAAAAATAAAGAAATTATTAAGAAACAAACAAACAAACAAACAAACAAAAACTCAGTGTGGTACCTCCACAAAAATAGACATATAAATCAACAGAACAGAATAGAAAGCCTAGAAATAAACCCGTGCTTATATGGCCAATTAATCTATGACAAAGGAGGCATGAATATATGATGGAGGAAAAGACAGTTTCTGCAATAAATAGTGCTGGGAAAACTAGACAGCTGCATGCAAAAGAATGAAACTGGACCACTTTATTATGTCATACATAGAGATAAACTCAAAATGGGTTAAAGACCTAAAGGTGTGACCTGGATCCATACAACTCTTAGAAGAAAACATGGGTAGTAATTTCTTTGACATCAGCCTTAGCAGTATTTTTTTGGATCTGTCTCTTCAGGAAAGGGAAATAAAAGCAAAAATAAACTATTGGGACTGTACCAAAATAAAAAGCTTTTTCTATTATCCAAAGGAAATGAAAACACTAATTCGAGAAGATATATGCATCCCTATGTTTATTGCAGCATTATTTACAATAGCCAAGATATAGGAGTAACCTAGTGTCCATCAATAGATGATTGAGTGAAGAAGTGGTATATATGTACAATGGAATTTTACTCAGCCATGAAAAGGAGTGAAATCTTGCCTTTCCCAATAACACAGAGACAGGCAAGGTATTTTGCTAAGTGAAATATATCAGTCAGAGAAAGACAAATATCATGTGATTTCACTTACATGTGGAAATCTAAAAACAAAACGAATAAAAGAAGTAACAAAAGAAATTGAAGCAGACTCCTAAATACAGAGAACAAACTGGTGGCTGCCAGAGAATACCTAATTCATTCTGTGAGGTCAGCAGTACCGTAATACCAAAACCAAAGACATCACAAGAAAAGAAAATTATAGGCTAATATTTCTCATGACACAGAGCAAAGATCTTCAATGAAATATTAACAAATAAAACTCAATAATGTGTTAAAAAATTACATGCCAAAACTAAGTGAAGTTTACTCCAGGTATGCAAAGCTGATTCAACCTTTGAAAATAAATTCATGTAACCCATCATATCTACAAGTTAAAAAAGAAAATTCATATGATCATATCATAGATGCAGCATCTGACAAAATCTAATACCCAGTCATGATAAAAACTCTCACCAAACTAGGAATAAAGGGGGGAATTTCCCACCTTTGACTTAAGAAATCCACAAAACACCTATGGTAATGTCATACTTAATAGTGAGAAACTAGAAACTTTCCTGCTAAGATCAGGCACAAGGTAAATATGTCCCCTCTTACTACTCCCTTTCAACCTTGTAATGAAAGACTTAGCTAATGCAATAAGACAAGAAAGGGAAATAAGAGGTATACAGATAAAGAAAAAAGAAATAAAACTGTCTTTGTTCACAGATGGCAGGATTACTTATGTAGAAAATCTGAAAGAATTGACAAAAACAGCTTTTGCAATGAAAAAGCAATTGTAGCAAAGCTACAGGATATAATGTAAATATACAAACAATGAATATATATTAACAGTGAACAAGTAGAATTTGACATTAAAAACATTACCATTTCGGGGCGCCTGGGTGGCTCAGTCAGTTGAGTGTCCAACTTCAGCTCAGGTCATGATCTCACGGTTCGTGAGTTCGAGCCCCACGTCGGGCTCTGTGCTGGCAACTTGGAGCCTGGAGCCTGCTTTGGATTCTGTGTCCCCCTATCTCTCTGCCCCACCCCTGCTTGTGCTCTGTCTCTCTCTGTCTTTCAAAAAATGAATAAACATAAAAAAATTTTTTTAAACATTACCATTTGCATTAACACCCCAAAATGAAATAATTAGGTATAAATTTAACAAAATATGTACAAGATCTATTTGAAGAAAACTATAAATCTCTGGTGAATGCAATTTAATAACTAATAAATGGAAAGATATTACATACTTATGGCTAGGAAGACTCAATATTATCAAGATGTCAGTTCTTTACAACTTGATGTATAGATTCAATGCAATTCCAGTAAAAATCCTAGAGAGATATTTTGTGGGTATCAACAAATTGATTGTAAAGTTTAAATGGAGAGTTAATTAAGAGACTTAGAATATTCAATACAATATTGAAGGAGAAAAACAAAGTCAGAAGATTGACAGCATCTGACATATAGACTTGTTATAAACTGTGGTATAGGCAAAATAACAAATAAATCAATGGAACAGATTAAAGAGCTCCAAATTAGACCCAAGTAAATACAGTCAACTGATATTTGAAAAAGGAGCAAAAGGCAAGAAAATGGAGCAAAGATAACCTTTTCAACAAACGGTGCTGGAACAACTGGATGTTCACATGTAACAATACAAATCGAAACACAGACTTTATACCCTTCACAAAAATTAACTAAAAACAGATCACAGACTTAGTATAAAATGCAAAACTATAAAACCCTTAGTAAAAACATAGGATAAAATCTACATGACCTTGGGTATGGTGATGACTTTTTAGACACAACACCAAAGATACAATCCATGAAAAAAAGAATTTATAAATTGGACTTCATTAAATTTAAAAACTTCTACTATGAGGGGGCGCCTGGGTGGCTAAGGCGATTGAGCGTCTGACTTCGGCTCAGGTCATGATCTTGCAGTTCATGAGTTCAAGCCCCGCGTTGGGCTCTGTGCTGACAGTTCGGAGCCTGGAGCCTGCTTCCGATTCTGTGTCGCCTCTCTCTGCCCCATCTCTGCTCATCCTCTGTCTCTCTCTGTCTCTCAAAGATGAATAAATGCTAAGCAAAAATTTAAAAACTTCTACTATGTGAATAGTATGTGAAGAGAATGAGAAGATACAGAGTAGGAGAAAATATTTGTAAAAGATATATATGAAAAAGGACTGTTTTCCAAAATATAGAGTTCTTACAACTCAACAATAAGAAAACCAACGACCCGACTAAAAAAAATGGCAAAAGATATATGAACAGACACCTCAGCAAAAGAGATATACCAGATGTCAAATAAGCATATGAAAAGATGCTCCTCATCATATGTCAAAAGGGAATTTCAAATTAAAACAGCGATGAAATATCACTGCACATTTATTAGAACAGCCAAAATTCAAAATGCTTACAATACCAAATGTTGGTGAAGATGTGGAGCAACAGGAACTTTCATTCATTGCTGCAGGGGATGAGAAATGGTACAGTCACTTCGGAAGACTGGAGGCTGCTTAAAAACCAAACATGGTCTTAACATACAATCTAGCAATCATGTTCTTTGGTACTTATCCAAAGGAGTTGAAAACCTATGCTCACACAAAAATTTGCATTCAGATGTTATATCAGCTTTATTTGTAATTGCCAAAACTTGATGTCCTTTAGTAGGTGAAAAGATAAACTGTGGTACATCTAGAAAATGGAATATTGTTCAGCTCTAAAAACAAATGAGTTATCAAGTCATGAAAAGATATAGAGGAACCTTTTATATATATGAGTAAGTGAAAGAAATTAATCTGAAAAGGCTACATACTATGATTCCAACTATATGGCATTCTGGAAAAGGCAAAACTATGGAGACAGTAAAAAGACGAGTGGTTACCAGAGGTCAGAGGGGAAAGAAGGGATGAACAGGCAGAGCACAGAAATTTTTTAGGGTGGGGCACCTGGCTGCTTCAGTCAGTGGAGCATGCAACTCTTGATCTCAGCATTGTGAGTTGGAGCTCTACACTGGGTGTAGAGATTACTTAAAACTTAAAAAAAAATTTTTTTTTTTTAGGGCAGTGAAGCTATTCTGTATGATATTATAATGGAAGATATATGTCATTAAACATGTGTCAAAAGTCATAGAATGTACAACACCAGGAATGAACCTTAATGTAAATATAGACTTTGGGTGATATTATATTAACTCTCCATTCCCTAGGATTTGTTGATATTATCATTTATTGTAGTTGTTATTTTTTGTTTAGTGACTTTCCTGATTTTGTTTTTAATTTTATTTTTAAGTAATCTCTACACCTGGGACGCCTGGGTGGCTCAGTAGGTTGAGCGTCCGACTTCGGCTCAGGTCATGATCTCACGGTCTGTGAGTTCAAGCCCCGCGTCGGGCTCTCTGCTGACGGCTCAGAGCCTGGAGCCTGCTTTGGATTCTGTGTCTCCCTCTCTCTCTGACCCTCCCCAGCTCATGCTCTGTCTCTCTATCTCTGTCAAAAATAAATAAAACATTAAAAAAAATTAAGTAATCTCTACACCCAACACTCAAACTTACAACCCAGAGATCAAGAGTTGCATGCCCTATCAACTGAATTAGCCAGGCACCTGTTTAGTGACTTTTCTGAACTAATTCTGCAGTCTGTTCTTTGTTGTATGTAGCCCCTGAAGTATCTGTTATGGTAGTAAGCTAATTAGGTGGTCACCTAATGATTGGCCACAGATTTTCTTAAATACTTGGAACCAAGGGATATCCCAGTCTTTGGAGAGAACCTATGTATATTTGTTGTGGCATGCATTCAACATTCACCAGTCACTTTACAACTCTGCCTTAGCCATCACGTCCTTCTTTCTTAGAACCTCAAAGTCAGGAGGGAGTGAGTTTAGGGCTTTCTTGAATCTTTCCTTAGCATCCACACTTCCCTGAGCATGCATTTAGCCTTTTAGATTTTCACCTTTGTAAGCTTACAGGACACTCATAGCCCAGCCTTTCTGATTAATCTATTATTTACCCCAGCTATTATCTATCACAGCAGGAGCAGCAACCTAAGACATTATACTGTAAATGTTTTCAATAAATGCCCTGTGGGAAGGAGCTTTAGCATGAGGCTAGTATGGAGTTAAGCAAAATAAAGACAAGCCTATATTTGAGGGAGCCAACAGGCAGTTTAGAACAAATACAGTTGACCCTTGAGCAACATGGGGGTTAGGGATGGTGAACCCCTCCGTCTCCCCCTGTGCAGTTGGGAATCCAGTTATAACTTTTGATTCCCCCAAAACGTAACTACTAATAGCCTACTACCATTGACCATAAGCCTTACCAGTAACATAAACAGTCAATTAACCCATATTTTGTATATGTATTATACATACATATATCTGCGGTTCTTGAGCTCAAGACCTGCATCAGGCTTGCTGCTGTCAGCCTGTCAGTGCAGAGCCCACTTTGGATCCTCTGTCCCCACCACCACTCTGCCCCTCTCCTGCTCACACTGTCTTTCTCAAAAAATAAATAAAACTTAAAAAAAGAAAATATCATAATGAAAATACATTTATACTGTACTGTATTTATTGAAAAAAAAATCTGCATGTAAGTGGTCCCATGCAGTTCAAGCCTATATTGTTCAAGGGTGAACGGCAATGAATTACAATTCTTTGCTTATGAGGTATGTTTTTCTCCCTCTGGTATCAGGAATGCAGACTGTTATTTTTACAGCTACCACTGATCTGAGGAGCAAGGGATGGGGCTGGCATAGGTTAAAACACCATAAATTTTATAGTTCTTTAATAAAAAACAGCCATTTCTCCTGAGTATTTGACAAGTTGCTACAGGCCTTTCACTAATTTCCAAAATTACAAAAAAAGTTGATTCTTACATTTTTGCCCATTTTTCATTTCCTTTATGGGGGGGTGGTGGTGAAATTTGGAGTATACTACTGTGCTATTTTCACTGATATCACCTCAGGTCATTTTTAACCCCAATAGTAGCTAATCAAGGGCTAAGCACAACGTAGGTGACTAATACATCTTTTAGATCTTTTTGAGATTTAACTGATCAGAAAGTTCAGTTTTGTGTCCAGAAGTCAGTTCTTTATAGAATTTCTATCTTTCAGCATCTTGAAAAATCCAAGTTTATGGTGGCTGTGCAGTAAGTACTTGTCCAAAAATAGGCTGTACAGGTGTTCTAGGCAAGATCAGATCCTGATAAGTTTCACCTCTAAGATGATCTTCAATTTTCAGATTCTTAAATTCTAAATAGTTAACTTACTTTCTGATAGTGCTCTTACAAACATAGTGAACATTCCTAAAACCTGTGGACTTTCTGCAAGAAGTGTGGCAAGCACCAACCCTACAAGTAAGGACAAGAAAAGCAAATATTCTCTTTACGCCAGGGAAAGTGGCATTATGACAGGAAGCAGAGTGGCTTTGGTGGGCAGACTAAGCTGATTTTCCAGAAAAAGGCTAAAACTACAAAGAAGACTATGCTGAGGCTTGAATGTGTTGAGCCCAACTACAGGTCTAAGAGAATGCTGGTTTTGAAGAGATGCAAACATTTTGGACTGGAAAGAGATAAGAAGAGAAAGGGCCAAATGATTCAGTTCGAGGCCTCATATTTTGTTACATTATGAAGACAATAAAATCTTGAGGTTATGTTAAAAAATAGTGAATGCAAATTCTCAGAAATGATTTACACCAACCCAAGTCAGTAAAAAAAATCCCTTAATTTATAAATCATAGTATCAATTTGTTATTTCATAATACAAACTATTTCTGGCAAGATAACCAACATCAGTCCATTTTTTTTTGGGCAGGGGGACACTGTTTCCCAGTATATTAGTGCCCTTGGAAGAAACCAGGGCAAAGAATTGCTTGGTGAGCATAGTGTAGAATAATGTAGTTGGGTGTTCTTGTAAAATATTTCTTCTAGACAGGGTATCAGAGAGAACTTCCATCCCTAACTCTGATCCTCATTTGTGAAATGTTAATTACAGTACCTGCCTAAAAGTATTTGTGTTAGGATTAATGAAATTACACACATCCATGAACCATGATATCACTACAAATGACAAAAACCAATTCCATTTTACCTTAGACAAAAAGAAAAACATCATAATTTACAGAATCCAAAGAATGGATGGACAACCAAACCACAGAAAGAGCAGAGATGCCATAACTTTCTCCCCATCCTTGTTTAACTTTATTCTGTGTGTCAACTCTGTTCCTTGCCACTACAGCCTGGTTTTCTTCACTTGTTGAAGAATATGGTCACTGACAACTCCTCCTACGCACTACATTTTATAATGTGGCTACTGGAGATTCTTTTTTAAAATTTTTGTCTCAATTCTTGTTAGAAAGTAGAAGGGTTCTGTTTGAATTAGTTATATGCTCAACTCTGACGAAATCAATTGTGGCCAAAAAACTGGGAATATGTAGGAACATGGGCATTTGCCCACAAAAGCCACAATGTTTAAGCTGACAGAGGAATAATGTGGCCAATTGTATTATTAACTTATTTGCTCCTCCCTTTCCATGTATATGTATATGTGACTTGAAGTGTCCCTTTCCTTGTTAAGAGTATATATCCCCAATCCATCAAGGTTGAGCTTAGTCATATGATATCTTCTAGCCAATGAAGTGAAAGGACATGACATACAACACACTTGTGCAGAAGCTTTAAGAAGTATTGTGATTTTGGGGCGCCTGGGTGGCTCAGTCGTTTGAGCGTCCGACTTCGGCTCAGGTCATGATCTTGCGGTTTGTGAGTTTGAGCCCTGCAGCGGGCTCTGTGCAGACAGCTGAGAGCCTGAAGCCTGCTTCAGATTCTGTGTCTCTCCATCTCTTGGCCCCTCCCCTGTTCATGCTCTGTGTCTCTCTGTCTCTCAAAAATAAATAAACGTTAAAAAAATTAAAAAAAAAAAAGAAGTATTGTGATTTTAGGGGTGCCTGGCTGGCTCAGTCATAAGGGTGTGTGACTTTTGGTCTCAGAGTCATGATTTCAAGCCCCACCTTGGGCCTAGAGATTAAACAAACAAACAAGCAAACAAACTTTAAAAAAAAAAAAAAAAGAGGCATTGTGATTTAGTAGCAGCTTTCCCCCATCCCTGCCATGAGAATGGGCAGGTCTTCTTCAGACTAGAATCAGGATGAGACAAGACATGGTTCACAGCAGAGTCTTCTAAAAGCCTGAAACAACACTGTAGGCAACTTATGATCTATATGTAATATAAGCAAGAAGGTACTTTGTTTTGTAAACCACTGAACTCCCAGTTGTTTGTTATATAGCATAACTCAGTGAAAGTTGACAAGTATAAGCAGTTCCCAGAAAAAGAGAGGGGAGATGCTGGCTGGTGAAATATTAAATCACTTAAACATTAAGTTACTTAATGCATTCAATAGACTTCCCTGGAGAAACACCAATAAATTCCAACTTTCCAACTCTCACTTTCAGTAAGTTACAAAAACTCCTCATAAAGATGAATTATAATATAGCTTCCCACTACTATCTGAAAGCAGAATATTCCTATGAAAGCTGTGTAAGCTGAAATGGCATAAACTGAAGAATATTCCCCGTTTTCCAAAAGTCTGTGTTCCATCATTTTGCTTTTAGAAAAGACCTACATTAGTACCTATTTTCACAAACCAAAAGAAATCTGAAGAAGGGTTTATACAAATATGTTGAGAAAAATATGCCATTCATATTCCTTATATTTATCTATTCTATATGCTATTGGCCCAATTGGATTTGGGAAAGACTCCGGTCTTATTTATAAACCATTCCTTCGAATAGTGCTTGTCTAAAAAACAATACATCTTACCCAGGATTTTATTTTCCTCCACTATTAATTTCAGAGGATTCTCCCAATCAGACTCTTGGCTGTTCTCTTCTCATTCAACATTTTGATTTGGGCACTTCTACCCTCTGCACACTTTCCATGTAGAATAATAACCACTTACATAACTCAACCTACCAGTAGAATTAAAACCTCCACATATAATTCTAGACCAGATCTTGCTTGTGAGCTCTAAATACATTTTCTTACCTTGTCACTGGACATCTTCACTTGATACTGATTGATATCTCACATACAGCCATTAAACTCATGTCTTTTTCTTCAATTCTGATTGTTGTTCTTGTTGTTGTTGTTGTTGTTGATATTGTTGCCTGAACTGCCTATCCTGGTTACCAGCACCATCATGTATCCAAGTCCCTATAGCTAAAAAGTTTTGGCATTCTCCCCTTTCCTTATGTCTTTGGTACTCCTATCATATAACTGTTTCAAGTTGATTAGATTCTGTTCTCTACACATCTTCCAAATCATCATTTCTCTGATCTTCCTACTATTGCCCTTAGCTTAGTTTACCACACATTTAATTGCTTTTTAAGTTCTAGTCACTATCTGAATGCTGGAGATAAGGAATGAATAAGGGTATACTTCCTAAGGCCTAGAACTCACTTTTTGGTCAGAAACACAAACATATCATTTCACTTATATAATTGGGTAAGTGCTAAGATAGAGTTATAGATGGGAGATCATAAGAAATCAAAGAAATATAGGGGAGGGACCAAGATGGCAGAGCAGCATGGAAGTTTTTTGCGTCTCTCATCCCTGAAATACAGCTAGATCAACACCAAACCATCTTGTACACCTAGAAAATTGATCTGAGTATCAAATCAACAATCTACATAACTTGAACCACAGAAGTCAGCAGGTACACGGCATGGAGAAGTGAACTGGGAAAGAGAGAAGCTGCAGAGGGTAAAGAGCTGTTTTTGCTTTTAGAGAGAGGATGGAGACAGGGGGTAGAGTACTGGAAAGGCATTTTCCCCTACCCCAAAAGTGGCTGGAGAGAAAAAGAAAGACTGAAAACACCCTAAGGGAATTAACAAGGGATAAAGAAGAGGGTTTGGATACCATTAAGACTATGAACAGGGGAGTGCAGAGTCTGAAACTCTGCAGCTCGATACCTGGTGGAGCTCTGGTGGGAGGGGCGAATCCCCAGGAGCAGAAAGTGAGGTCCAAGGGGTCCGAGGGCCACACGGGGAGGCAGTTCCCTCCTGAGAGGACATTTGTGTGTGGCCTCCCCACAGGCAAAGGTCCCAGAGGACCCCGGAAAATGGCCGTGTTTGCTGGTGTTGGAACAAGGACATTAAGAAATGGTGAAGCCAGACACCAGGTGTATATTGCAAATTTACCATAATCCCTGAAAGGCCTCTGCTATGCAATTGCATGAACCTTTTCTGGGGTGGACTGGCACCTGGCCCCAGTCTCTGGGCATCTTCAGTGGTACGGTCATGTGAATATTCCTGGGGGTGGGCCAGCCCCGGATATTGTTTGGCAAGACCCTCCTCCAGAGGGTCTGAGCAGGTTAAAGCCACAGGGCCTCAAAAGTGAGGGGTTTGGAAACATAGCCCCATCTGAGATAAAACTCAGGAGGCAGGTACCACCTGGCAGGCTGATGACTTGGTTATTGATAGGGTAGAAGCGGGGAGTGGATGAAAGCCAGAGACAAAGGAGGGGTTCTTGATTGCTGGTTGGCAAGAGCACAGAATTCTGATACTAGACATTGGGTAGCTGGGTGACACCATTTTCACCTCTCTCATGCATATGCATACATGCATACATGTGCCACAAGATACAGCACCGATAAACAAAGCAGGGCCATCTAATGGAGAATGGAGTCATTACACCAAGCCCCATCCAACTGGACCAACCATGCTCTAGACTTGTTGAACACCACAAGTCTCTCTGCCTGCTTAGTTTACAGACTATAAAGTACTTCATAGTTTGACTTCTAGGGGAAACTGGATGTAATTTCAATCATATTCCATTCCATTTGTCAGTCCATCTATTCAATTTTTTTCTTTTTATTTTCCTTTCTTATTGTGGAATACAGAGGGAAAAAATTATTTTTATTTTCCTTTTTAATAAAAAAGATTATTATTGAATTTTTTCAACGATATTTTTTACTTTTTTGAAAATTTTATTCTATTTTACTTTCATTTCATTTTATTCTATTTTATTGTATTCATTTAATAAAAATTTTTTTAATTTTGAGAGAGAGAGAGTGCAAGCAGGGGAGGGGCAGAGAGAGAGGGAGACACAGAATCCAAAGCAGGCTCCAGGCTCTGAGCTGTCAGCACAGAGCGTGAAATGGGGCTCAAGCCCACAAGCTGTGAGATCATGACCTGAGCCAAAGTCTGTCACTTAACCGACTGAGCCACCCAGGCACCCCTAATATAGTCATTTTTTTAAATTTTTCAAATGTTTTCCTTTTCTTTTCTTTCCCTTTTCCTTCTATTCTATCAAGCTTTTTTCAACAATCAGATGATAACACACCTAGGATCTAGCATCCTTTAGCTGATTTTTTTTGTTCTTTTTAAGTTTAATTTTATTATTTTTCTTCCTCCAAAATGACAATATGCAGGAATTCACCCCAAAAGAAAGAACAGAAAGAAATGACAGCCAGGGACCTAATCAACAGAGATACAAGCAAGATGTCTGAACCAGAATTTAGAATCATGATAATAATACTACTACCTGGGGTTGGAAAATAAAATAGAATCTCTTTCTGTGGATATAAAGGAAGTAAAATTTAGGCAGGACGAAATTAAAAATGCCATAACTGAGCTGCAATTTTGAATGGATGCCACAGTGGCAAGGATGGATGAAGCAGAGCAGCCAATCAGTGATACAGAGGACAAACTTATGTAGAAAAATGAAGCAGAAAAAAAGGGGGGGACTAAGGCACAAGAGCACGATATAACAATTAGAAAACTCTGTGACTCATTAAAAAGGAATAATATCCGAATCATAGGGGTCCCAGAAAATGAAGAGAGAGAAAAAGGGGTAGAAAGTTTATGTGAGCAAATCATAGTGGAAAACTTTGCTAACTGGGGAAAGACACAGACATCAAAATCCAGGAAGCACAGAGGACTCCCATTAGATTAAACAAAAACCGACCATCAGCGAGGCATATCATAGTCAAATTCACAAAATATACAAAGAGAGAATCATGAAAGCAGCAAAGGAAAAAAAAAGTCCTTAACCTACAAGGGAAGACAGATCAGGTTTGCAACAGACCTATCCACAGAAACTTGGCAGGCCAAAAAGGAGTGGCAGGATGTATTCAACGTGCTGATTCAGAAAAAATATGCAGCCAAGAATTCTTTATCCAGCAAGACTGTCATTGAAAATAGAAAGAGAGATGAAAAGTTTCCCAAACAAAAACTAAAGGAATTTGTGACCACTAAACCAGCGCTGCCAGAAATTTTAAGGGGGACTCTCTGAAGGGAGAAAAGATGAAACAAAACAAAAAAGCAACAAAGCAACAAAGACTAGAAAGGACCGGAGAACACCACCAGAGACTCCAACTCTGCAGGCAACACAATGGCAGTAAATTTGTATCTTTCAGTACTCACTCTAAATGTCAATGGACTAAATGCTCCAATCAAAATACATAGAGTAACAGGATGGATGAGAAAACAAGATCCATCTATATGCTGTTTACAAGAGACCCTCTTTAGACCTAAAGACACCTTCAGATTGAAAGTAAGGGGATGGAGAACCATCTATCATGTTAATGGTTACCAAAAGAAAGCCAGACTAGCCATACTTATATCAGACAGTCTAGATTTTAAAATAAAGACTGTAACAAGTGATGAAGAAGGGCATTATATCATAATTAAGGGGTCTATCCACCAAGAAGACCTAACAATTTTAAACATCTATGCCCCAAACGTGGAGAACCCAAATATATACACCAATTAGTCACAAACATACAGGAACTCATTGATAATAATACCATAATAGTAGGGGGCTTCAACACCCCACTTACAGCAATAGATAGATCATCTAAACCAAAAATCAACGAGGAAACAATGGCTTTGAATGACACATTGGACCAGATGAATTTAACAGATATATTCAGAACATTTCATCCTAAAGCAGCAGAATACACATTCTCCTTGGGTGCACATGGAACATTCTCCAGAATAGATCACATACTGGGACACAAATCAGCCCTTAACAAGTACAAAAAGATCGGGATCATACTGTGCATATTTTCAGACCACAATGCTATGAAACTCAAAATCAACCACAAGAAAAAAATTGGAAAGACAACAAATACTTAGAAACTAAAGAACATCCTACTAAAGAATGAATGGCCTAACCAAGGAATTAAAGAGGAAATTAAAAAGTACATGGAAGCCAATGAAAATGATAACACCACAGCCCAAAACCTCTGGGATGCAGCAAAAGCAATCATAAGAGGGAAGTATAGAGCAATCCAAGCCTTCCTAAAGAAGGAAGAAAGGTCTCAGATATACAAACTAACCTTATACTTTAAAGAGCTGGAAAAAGAACAGCAAATAAAACCCAAAACCAGAAGACAGGAAATAATAAAGATTAGAGCAGAAATCAATGCTATCAAAATTAAAAACAACAGAACAGATCAATGAAACCTGAAGCTGGTTCTTTGAAAGAATTAATAAAATTGATAACCCCCTAGCCAGTTTGACCAAAAAGTAAAAGGAAAGGACCAAAATAAATAAAATCAAGAATGAACGAGGAGAGATCACAACCAACACCACAGAAATACAAACAATAATAAGAGAATATTATGAGCAATTATACTGCAATAAATTGGGCAATCTGGAAGAAATGGACAAATTCCTAGAAACATATAAACTACCAAAACTGAAACAAGAAGAAATAGAAAATTTGAGCAGACCCATAACCAGCAAAGAAATTGAGTTAGTAATAAAAAATCTCCCAAAAAACAAGAGTCCAGGGCTAGATGGCTTTCCAAGGGAATTCTACCAAACATTTAAAGAAGACTTAACACCTATTCTTTTGAATCTGTTTCAAAAAATAGAAATGGAAGGAAACTTCCAAAATTTTTCTATGAAGCCAGCATTAGCTTAATTCCAAAACCAGACAAAGACCCCACTAAAAAGGAGAACTACAGACCAATTTCCCTGATGAACATGGATGTAAAAATCCTCAACAAGATACTAGTCAATGGATCCAACAACACATTAAAAGAATTATTCACCACGACCAAGTGAGATTTATACCTGGGATGCAGGCCTGGTTCGATATCCACAAAACAATCAATGTGATGCATCACATTAATAAAAGAAAGGACGGGGCGCCTGGGTGGCTCAGTCGGTTAAGCGTTCGACTTCAGCTCAGGTCACGATCTCACGGTCCGTGAGTTCGAGCCCCGCGTCGGGCTCTGGGCTGATGGCTCAGAGCCTGGAGCCTGCTTCTGATTCTGTGTCTCCCTCTCTCTCTGCCCCTCCCCCATTCATGTTCTGTCTCTCTCAGTCTCAAAAATAAATAAACATTAAAAAAAAAAAATTAAAAAAAAAAAAAAAAAAGAAAGGACAAGAACTACATGATCCTCTCAATAGATGCAGACAAAGCATTTGACAAAATACACAATTGTTTTTTGTATTTTGCACACAGGGCAAAAGAAGGGGGCTATTATAAAATCCTAACTGTAGTAAAGTAAAAAAGATTGAAGAAACTGGGAATATTTAGCAATGAGAACGTATCAATGTAAATTTCAGTGGTCCATGGCCGGTAGTGCGCTGTTGATCCAATTATATGTATTTTTTTCTCCAACAAGTAATTCAATATGATTCTATTCTTTATCATATAGCAATCACCTCATTCAAAAGAATAGAGAATCTTCACAATTCTTGCGGAGCCAGAAATAATTTTTCTACTCCCTACATTGCCTTTATACTGCATACCTTAAATACTTTAAGTGTATCAGATATAACAGAAGCTTGCACCATACCCCCCAACCCCTACCACGTATTTTAGACTCACTCAGAGAACTTTTTAAAAGAATTCATGCCCAGACCCCACCAGGCCAATTAAATCAGTATCTTTAGGTATAAGGCCTAGACACTGTTATTGTTTAAAAGCTCCTCAGATGATTCTAAAATGCACAGCGAGTTCAGAACAAGGCTCCAAACTACAAAACTGTAAAACAAACTAAATCACACGAAAAGATATGAATCTCCACAGAAAGTATAAACATGAGATACTTGTGCCTGGCAAGCTGTTTATCTCTTCTTAATGAACTTCCTGTGAGCCTTTTTTTCCCCCGTTAACCTTCAACTTTTGCAAATTGGAAAGTTGACTGAGAGACTTTCAGTTGGTTTTGCTTCCTTGTTTGGCATGTGTGGTTTGTTGACAAGCTGCCCAGAATGTGGTCAAAAACAACCACAATTAAACCTGCCTCTGAGTCAGCAGTTTTCTAATCAGTGGGTTTTTCTTGGAACCCTAAAAAGGGTGAACTAGAACACATAAATGGAGGAATCAAATAGACTCTCTAATTCTAAAGATTACAGTTTTGGTTGTGAGATGGGAGTGAGAGGAAGGGTATTGTGAACAATGGAGTGATACCTTCAATATATTTTTGTAACGTTTATTTTTGACAGAGAGAGAGAGACAGAGCATGAGTGGAAAGGGGGCAGAGAGAGAGGGAGACACAGAATCCAAAGCAGACTCCTGGCTCTGAGCTGTCAGCACAGAACCCTACGCCGGGCTTGAACTCACAGACCACGAGATCTTGACCTGAGCCGAAGTCAGATGCTCAACTGACTGAACCACCCAGGTACCCTGATACCTTTAATATTTTTAAAGAAAACTTTAAGGATCAAGAAGTAAAATCTATATTCTATGATTGTTTTGCAACATACTTTTGAGTTTTTTGTAATGGAATATAATGCCTTTTCAAAAGGACTGAAAGAATTACTATAAACACAATTAACCTTCAATAAATATGAAAAATCTAATTCTAAGTCTTAATTAGGAATGAGGTAATAAAAGGAAATAGTAAAATATATTTTATTCCATTTTTCTTCCATGTTGGTCGTGTGAGTTCATTTTTTTCAAATGGCTTACCCTATATAGTGTCTAAGGTATAAACTACAAATAAATGCAAATAACTTCTGATTTCTCCATGTAGATAAATCACATCAGAACTCAGTAAACCTTAGTAGCTCACAAAGGTACCTGAAGTATTTTACAAACAGCAGGTAGCATCCCTTGTACTTTTTTAGCAGTGGTCACTGACCACAGGTTGATACTGTAGGTGATGATGCAATAGAAGTTGGCTCCTTTCATTTTTTCTCTGCCTTCTCTTCACTTCCTGCCAAGCCCCTTCATTTCTTAGCCTATATTGGTAACATTTGTCCACCTTAAGCTTCATGTGGTCTAGATGTTTGAGATATGCAGGTTATCTCAATAAACCAACAGATCAAAAAAACAAAACAAGTAAAATAAGACAAAAGAAACTTTGTCCCTGTGGAATAGGAAAGCATGTCCTGAACCACAGGTAACCTGTTAAGTAAACTAATTCAGCTGAATGGTGGACTCACAGAGATTACTAGAATGATGAAGTCTAAGTGATTCCCCATTGACCCAAATCTCTGCAGAGAAAGCTTGGGAGGTTTCCCTTTGGTTTCTGAAGGGAGATTCCAGCCAATTACATTAGACTCTTAAATGATATGAGTTGCACCATTTCTGATCAAGTGCTTAAAGGTGTTTGTGACATAATTTTCATTTTAATAATCCAGATAAATTTTGGGGCACCTGGGTGGCTCAGTCGATTAAGCGTCCGACTTCAGCTCACGTCATGATCTCGTGTTTCATGGGTTCCAGCCCCGTGTTGGGCTCTGTGCTGACAGCTCGGAGCCCGGAGCCTGCTTCAGATTCTGTGTTTCCCTCTCTCTTTCAAAGATAAACAGAAAAATAAAAAATAATCCAGATAAGTTTTAAATAACTCTAAAGGTAAACAATGCCTAGCACTAAATATACCTTATATATAAAATGCTTTTACACATCTCATTATCTCATTTGATGGTTATATCAATCTTATGTCCAAAGTAGGAAATTTAGCTTTGTTAGGCCTTTTTACAAATAATGCTTCTTAAGGAAAGGTTATTGGAGGGGCAGAAAAGGACCAAGTTTGCACTAGAATGTACTTTTTTGTTTTGTATTGTTCAGTGGCCTTTGCATGTTCTACTACATCCTATTGGGACTAGCATTTCAGGCTTGTTAGGGAAAAATCATATAGTTAAATCTTAAATTGCTTAGTACAAAAAGTGGCAATTCAGAAGGGGAGAGAAAAAAGGATGTGAACGATGGGGAAAATCTACAAGTGAAACCTGGTAGTGGAATGTACTTTCCATTAAAATTAAAAAAAAATTTTTGAGTCCTTACTCTGAACTGGACTCTGCTAGAGGTAAAGCTTACAAAAATGGTTAAGAACAGTTACTGCCTTTGAGGAACTTTCTGACGGCAGGAGGAGATTATAATCTAGTAACCTGGACTTTGAAGAACTGATTAGGGTTTACAGTGGTAAGTGCCCAGAGGAAGAGTGGTTCAAATAATCAGATCAATAGAGAAGGCAGAAAATGGTAGGAGCCCCCCAAAGTTAGATATGCAAATGGTCTTATTTTTTGTTAAGTAAAATATTCACTACTGAGATGTTTGAAAATGAGGACAAAAATGACTTCTTTCAGCTGTAATTTCCACGCGCCCCCCTCCCCTTTTAAAGTTTTGAATCCATCCCTTAGGGGCCACACTTGAAGGTAGAACATTTTTTCCTATGTTATTAGTATAGCCAGTATACAGTGGTGACCCATCGAACAGTGAAATAAATCCTAAACTCGTTTTAAAATAACAGAGAGCTTGGGTTTGAGTCACACCTTTCCCACTACCCAGTTTTGTGATACTGGGCAAGTAACTTCTCAGAATGTCCCCTTTGCCGCCTTTAAGATTGTGATTTAGAAGCCCACCTCACGGGGTTTTGTGAGAATGATTTTAAATAACGCCTGTGAAAGCATTTGCTCCACTACATCTAGGGTGCGTTTGTTAACCTTGGGCTCTTTTCAGTCTCGCCATTTTGAGATGAGGCATCCCGATCCAAATATCTTAAAACATCACCACAAACGCCTGACCTCCTCACAGCCACCCATGTCCCTCACAGTCGGGTGCAGCAACGCGCTAACTGCATCTGCACAGTCGGGTCTTGCAGTCGAAGTCACACACACACACTACACATACACACACACTTCTGACGGCCAGGAAGAAGGGACAGAAAACGCCGGTTTCGGCGCAAGGGGAAGCGAGGCGAGGGAGAGGAAGGCAAGAACCTCAAGACCGTTAAAAGCGCTGCCCTCCGCGCAGGCGCCCCGTCCACCTCGCGCCTCCCTTTCCACGGGGAGGGGCGCGGACCGCGGCGTGCACACGTCAAGCGCACTGACGCTCGCTGGGCGTGCGCCTTGGGCTGGTGTCTGCAGTTTGCCGGGTCGACTCGCAGACTCCGCCTGGGAGGGAGGAGGCGGGGCTTTTGCCTGGCTAAGGTGGGCGCGCACACCCCGGGCCCAGGCATAACTTTACGTTACCGGTTTTCGCGCTCTGTTTAAGTCATTTGGAAGTGTAGCCAAAGGGACCGTTTTCTCGTTCCGTTTAGTAAAACATCTTCACTTTGGTTATACAAGCTTAGGTTTCAGGGCGGTGACTCTGTCATGCCGAACTCTCGGCCCAGGCCCCGCCGGGGTGCCCGGAGTGGCGCCGGGGCAGTCGGGCGCGACCGGCTGGTGTCGCGGTCCTTGCAGAGCGCAGAGCACTGCCTGAGCGCCCAGGACTTTGGCACCGCCTATGCCCACTACCTCCTTGTACTCAGCCTGGCGCCGGAGCTGAAAGAGGACGTGAAGGTGAGGATGTCCCTTCTTTCACTTGCTGGCAGATCCTGTGTTTTTCCATTGGGAGGGGTGGCTAAGGTTAATGGCTGGTGGTTGCTGTTAATATTTACTATTCATCCTTGACATGTCTTTTGTTCACACCCACAGCCAGCCCATCAAAAAAATCCTCTCGGCTCCATATTTGAAATGTATCCAAAATCTTAACCATTTCTCACCACCTTCTCCTTTACTACCCCTGTTCAAGCCTCAGTCATCTGTCGGCTGTTGGTGTAGGCTCATAACTAGGCTTCCTCCGGCAACCTGTCTCAACACAGCCTGGGTGAGCATTTCATAACAAGTCAGACGATGCCACTTATCTATTTCAAAACTTCCACCTTACTCAGAATTCTAAAGGCCATATTGCAAATGAGGCCGAGGGTGATCTCTTCCTCCTATATCTAATTCTAGCATGTCCCTGCCTCAGCACCTTTGCACTTGTATGCAGAAGGAATGTCGTGGGTATCTGTAATTGAATAAAGTTGGGAATAAGCTACTATAAAATAGTCATTTGATGATGCATTATTTAAGCTTCAGTTACTGGATTGTGATCGTTCTATATGTAATAGTTAAGTTTTTCCAAGTTATTTTGGAGTCTAAATTTATAAAAATTATTTAACTAAATCTTGTATTCCGTTTTCAGCCTCAAGCTACTTTGCTTTTTTTCACCTAGCGTTTCTCAACCTCAGCGCTGTTGACTTTTTGGAAGGAATGATTCTTGTTGTGGAGCGCTGTCCTGCGCCATTGTAGAATGTTTACCCGCATTGTTGATATCTATCCACTAGATGTCAGTAACCTCTAGATGGTTGTAGTTAACATAAACTTAGTGTAAATTTCAGGAGCAGCTGGTCCTAAGGAGGAGAAAGTGCTATGTTGAGATACAGTTTGTTCTTATAGGTAGGCAGCAGTAGAATAATGATTGATCAACCCAAGTGCTGTTTCTTTAATTCTTTGTTCCTAAGGTTCCTCCTTTCTAAAACAGTGACAGTATCTTTTTAAATAGATACTTAATGTGTATTAAAAGTATATCTAAAGCCTGTATTTGAATGCCTCGTGTTCAGTAGGGTTCAGAAACTAGTTCTGTTTCCTGTAGAACAAAGTCCATATTCCTTCATGTGGGCGTTTGTGAAAGAGCCATTTCTTTAGTCGTATTTCCTACTACTCACTCTACTCCCTATGCCCACACTTCAGTCACACCAAGTTATAAATTCTCTTATCCATTTCATATCATCCGTACTTTTTTCTCCTGATACTGTAGGTCTTCCTCCATATCCTTTTCTCTTTAGTAAACTTCATCAAGATTCAGTTATAAGTCTCAACTCTTCTGTGTAAATCTCTGAAGATGATGTAAACTGTGTTCATGATAAAAACTGGAATGACTAAAGCCTTCCCTTTTTTCCACTGTGTTGTAGTATGGAGAATGGCTGGAGAGAAGTGAGATTGGAGCTAGGGTGACAGAGGGAATGCTGTTACTGTAGTCCAGAAAGTATTATAAGGGCCAGACTGTTGTAACAGTGGGTTGGAGAGGAGGTGACATAGTTAAAGATGTTGAGACAGAATTGACTGGGTTTGAAACTAATTGTATTGGAAGTTAAGGTAGCATTATAAGATGACTTAGTCATTTGAGGTTTGGTGGTACCTTAACCTTATATCCTGTGTGAGAGGAATATAATAGGTTCAGTTTAGAGCATTTTGAATTTTTAAAGAACTGTATGTTAAATTTCTTTCTACAGGGCTTCTGTGAGGATAGGAATAGGATTTATGTTGTTCATTGCTGTATTTTAGCCCCAGTTCTTTGCATACTGATTGCTCAGGAAATACTTGAGTTGTGCTGAGTTTGAGGTGGCTGAGGGTGCAGTCCCTTGTTGAGATGACTAATAGGAAGTTGTGTCTGTGTGTCTGAGATTCAGAAGAGAGGGTCTTGATTGGAGATGTAGATGTAGAACGGGTGATAGAGATGGATGAACAAAGAAGGCAAAACAACTTCTAAAACCTAGAAGCCCACAAAAGAGAGGTAGGTGGAGAATCTGATATGATAGCTAAGAATGGAGAGAGTTTAAAGTGCTCAAATTGTCTAATTCTGCATGTTATTGCCACCTAAGTGGTAAAATTCATTTATGCGTTTGTTTATTTAGCAAACTGTCTACTAAAGCTAAACAAAATTTGAAGTGATCAGTCAGTAGTAATTACGTTCTGTACTCTGTGGAATTATCAACCAGTGTTGTATATTCTTCCATAATTTATATTATTGACTAAATTACTGTTTTCTCTTTTACACAGGAAACTTTTCAGTATACACTGTTCAGATGGGCTGAAGAGCTCGATGCTCTCAGTCGAACACAAGACTTACTTGGTTGTTATGAGCAGGCTTTGGAACTGTTTCCTGATGATGAAGTGATTTGCAATAGTATGGGGGAACACCTCTTCAGGTTTGTAGTGATTTCAGTGTTATTTGTTAAGAATTATTCTGTATCAGTCTTGATCAGAGATAAATCACACAGTAATTTGAAAGGGAAAGTTTAATATAAAGAATTATCAACTGTGACAGGGGATCAGAGTAATGAAGGATTGGCTGGTAAAAAATAAAGAGAACTCAGAAGAATATAAGAATCACAAATATAACATGTAATAACAGAGCATTTTTTTATTACACCAACTTTTGTTTCATATAAGAAAACAATTGTGAATGTACCCATAAGAAATGACACAGATAAGGAAAAGTAATAAACATTATACAGAAAAAAGTCAAGATGCTCGGGAACGTATGATTATCGAAAGTGATCCAGATTGAATATTCTGATGTATTCTTCTCAGTCGATGAAAGTGTTTTTATTCCAGCATATAAAGGCAATTGATCTGCAATCAAAATTTCTCTTATTTTAAATATAATTTATTGTCAAGTTAGCTAACATACAGTTTTTACAGTGTGCTCTTGGTTTCAGGATTAGATTCCCATGATTCATTGCTTACATACAACACCCAGTGCTCATCCCAACAGGTGCCCTCCTCAGTGCCCATCACCCATTGCCTCCTTCCCCCCACCCCCGCCCCATCAATCCTCAGTTTGTTCTCTGTATTTAAGAGTCTCTTATGGTTTTTCTCCCTCTTTGTTTGAAACTGTTTTTTCCCCTTTCTTTCCCCCATGGTCTTCTGTTAAATTTCTCAGATTCCACATATGATTGAAAACATGTGATCTCTGTCTTTCTCTGTCCGACTTACTAACAGAACAGTTTTAACATTAAATCATATACCACACAGCCACTGCTCCTAGGGCTAGGATATAATATTCAAGGAAGAGTTCCCTCCACCTGGCTAAGATTCAGACCTTGTTGGAGAGGACACAGCCATGGGCTGCAGGGTGGCAGTGAAGTCACTCTGATGCCTTGCCAAGGAACTTGTAATTCTGTTTTCTGGATCTTGCTGAAAACTTGCCATTGGAATTTCTGTCTATTCTTCATAGAAACTGTGTAATTAGGAAAACTGATGAAAACCCAAAATTTTTGTATTGGATTTGTTTTAATAAATCTGGTGTCACTTCTTTGTACAAAGTAAAAGACTTCTTATTTAGGAAATGCCATGATAATGTCCTACTGTATATAGTAAGATAATTTTACATGTTCCAGCAGTTTCCTCTAGTATTACTGCTTTGTTCATCTTGTCATGTTAAGTTTTAGTCAATGAAAAGTTATACATAAGAAATGCCTTTATCAAAGTGTGTTAGTCTCAGAGAGGTAGCTGCTATATGGTTTAATAGTCTTAATCAACATGGCCTGGGAAGTGAAATGAGTACTCCTTTAAGAGATAAATATTTGATAGTTTCTAATTGTAGAGTATGATAATAACCGGGAAAGTAAGGCAGATTGTCAACTGACACTTGTTTGTTCACACTAACAGCTAACCTGATCCTGTTACATAGACTCCCATCTGTATTAATTAGCAACTACTTTTCCTTTAATTTTTTTTTTAACGTTTATTCATTTTTGAAGGACAGAGAGAGACAAAGCATGAGCAGGGAAGGGGCAGAGAGAGGGAGACACAGAATCTGAAGCAGGTTCCAGGCTCTGAGCGGTCAGCACAGAGCCTGACGCAGGGCTCAAACTCATGAACTGTGAGATCATGACCTGAGCTGAAGTCGGACACTCGGTCAGTCACCCAGGTGCCCCAACTACTTTTCCTTTAAATGAAATTTAGTTTAAAAGATTTTTTTAAGTTTATTATTTTTTTAAAATTTATTTTGAGAGAGAGAGTCAGGAGGGGGGTGGACAGAGACAGAGGGAGAGAGAGAATCCCAAGCAGGCTCTGCGCTTTCAGCACAGGGCTTGAGGTGGGGCTTGAACTCATAAACGGTGAGATCATGACCTGAGCTGAAACCAAGAGTCAGTTGCTTAACCGACTGAACCACCCAGGTGCCCCATTAATTTCAAAGTTTTTTTAGTTCTTCAGTCCATGAAAGAGGAGTTACTTTATGGGATTCAATTTATTTCCAGGTAATGCACATGTTATTATCATAACATCCTAGAACTTATCTTTAAGGATAAACTCAATTTAACAGAAAATTGGAGCTCTACACACTTTTGACAGATTTTAACTTGGTGACCTGTTGTTGCAGGATATTAGTCTGAGCATTTACCAATTCGTGAGACAAAAAAAAAAAAAAAAAAAACAAAAAAAAAAAACACCCCAAAAACAAAAAAACCATGCTTGTTTGCTTTTGGGAGATATAATTATGCAAAATTTCTAATTTAGACATTGAGATTTCATCAGTTGTGATAGTGTGAATGTGGCTTTTGCTATATAGTTTATCTTTGTTCTCTACAACAGTAGCTCTTAGCTTTTTGTCCTACTTTCCTCATCAAAGAGTGGATCACTCACTTCCCACTGAAAGAATCACTGCTCCAGGAGAAAAAGATTTCCAGAGTAAATGATAGCTTCCTTTCCTTTATTCCTTTTGTTTATTAAATGAAATTTGTGTCTGGAATGTCTCAACTTTACAACCTTATGTTAGTCCAGTAGCATCAGATTTAAACAAAACATTTAAGTTCCTAATTGGGAAGGTAATTTTTTTTTTTCTAGTTAAAAGAAAAGAGGTGGTTTCATAGTTTGTTGATACTGACACATTGTTGAGTCTATCAGTATGAGATATATTTTGAGTGTACCATACATCTTTCAGATTATCGTTGCAGTTTAAGAAAACAATGATATATTAAGAATCAAACTTCAGGGAAGCATAAACCCCAAGAAATTATTAGGGGCAGGTGTGGCATTGATTCAATAGATTGTTGATATTTAAAAATTTAAAATATCCATTGCTAGTTTTGTCTCTCACCAAGCAGTGATTACATCCAATGTATTTTGTATTGTACTGTGTGCAATGTCAGTTGCAGATTAAGATAGCTCTGTCTAGCAGATACTAATCTTAAATGTTTTTATTTTAACCTAAAACATGAGTGCGTATCATTTGACATAGGGCCATTGCCCATGCAGTTTCCTGTTTGAAATTCCAGAATGTCTTTTTTTATGTAAATCATACATAGAATTAATAATCTGATTTGGTTTCTTTAAAATTGACAGAATGCTTAAAGGTTCTTCTGAAGAAGTATGAGTGTAAAAGGGTTTTACTAGCTCAGTTCTCTTCAGCTTATGGACTACACACTTGTGCTGGTCCACAAATTATCAGTTAGTGATGGATAAGTATAGAGATTGAGAGGAAGTGTTTAGAAATGTATATAGCAGTTTGACATTGCTGTAATCCCAAGCATGTGATCATGAAACTCACTTCTTGAAAATAATGTGGACCAGTTTGGGTGAAATCTGATGTGTGAGTTGCATACTAATTACATGCAGTGCGACTGTATTGGTCTACAAATATTAGATATTTAGAAAAGGGGAGATGAATTCTTCACAGAATGTTTAAGAAGCACTTTTCTAGATAGTTTGGAAGTTTTCTCCCTTTTTATTGATGATTTGCTTACATAAACTTCAGTAGCAGTTTTTTGGGTGATTTGCCTCTGATGTTTTACAAAGCATTTATTTAGCTAAGTGTCCTCAGAAACAGTGGCTCTCTTTTTGCAGTCATAATTTATTTAGTTTCTGTAATATTTAATTAAAATATGTAATTATAATAACAAATACAACTGGTGTAAACTGGTCTTACAGCAAATACAACCGACTCTTTTATTTTAAATTGTTTTTTAATGTTTATTTGCTTTTGAGAGAGAGAGAGAGCGAGCGCAAGGGAGCGGGGAGGGATAGAGAGAGAGGGAGACACAGAATCTGAAGCAATCCCCAGGCTCGGAGCTGTCAGCACAGAGCCCAGCGTGGGGCTAGAACTGACGGAGTGCAAGATCATGACCTGAGCCGAAGTCAGACACTTAACCTACTGAGCCACCCAGGTACCCCACAAACACAACTGACTCTTGATAATTCATTCAGTTGCTGAGAGAAAAGGTATGCAGGCACACCAGCGAGGAGCCTACTAGCTATAGGCATTGATATGTTTTACACAGGGAATGGTTTTTAGAAAGCAATCGTGTTTTAGTGGGTTGGTTAAATTGAAGAGGACTATGAGAGCTTCTACTATACTTTAGTTACAATAGTAAATTTATAGTCTGTCTCCTAGAATGCATAAATACAATAAGGGTTCAGAGAGGAAAGAAGTGATCAAGGATTGCAGTCCTTACAAAAGGAGATGGTGCTTGGGTTGAGTAGGATTTGGGGTACTGGAGAGGGATTCTTAGGCCAGATGAGTGCCATGGATAAAGGCACAGTAATTGCTATCATAGTAATTGAATATTTTCTCTGTCATTTTTTACTACAGAATGGGCTTTAGAGATGAAGCAGCTGGGTATTTTCATAAAGCAGTGAAACTAAACCCAGATTTCAATGATGCAAAGGAGAATTTTTATCGTGTTGCAAACTGGTTGGTGGAACGCTGGCACTTTATCATGCTTAATGACACCAAACGGAATACAATTTATAATGCAGCAATCCAGGATGCAGTTTGTTTGGGGTCCAAGAGTGTTTTGGACATTGGAGCAGGAACTGGAATACTAAGGTTTGTCGTAATTGTGCTTTAATTATATACACATATACACCAAGGTAAATTAAAGCTTTTGCCAAATATGGAAAATTTAACAGTGGAATTGAAACAGAGTTTACTTTATTTCTAATAATCTTATGATTATTCATGCAACTACTATTATTGTATTTTTTACTGTAACTTTAATTTATCAAGAACTGGACATAACTACTAAGGAGAATTTGAGGTTATGATTGAAATTTTGAATGCCTTTTTAGAGTACTTTTTGCATTAATATTTTGGTTGAATCTAGTTCTCTAAGTTAAAACCTATTGATATTTTTCATGCCAGTTGTATCTTCTTAAAAACATAAATGTCATGATTTATTGTATAGTTTGTTTCTATTTTGTTTTTTTAAAGATTTTATTTTTAAGTAATCTCTCCACCCAAGGTGGAACTCAAACTTACAACCCCGAGATCAAGGGTCACGTGCTCCATTGACTGAGCCAGTCAGGTGCCCCTGTATGATTTGTTTCTTAATAAGAATATTGGTTCATTTTGTTGTTTTAATGTTTATTTATTTTTGAGAGACAGAGAGACAGAGTGTAAGCAAGGGAGGGCCAGAGAGAGAGGGAGACACAGACTCCAAAGCAGCTCCAGGCTCTGAGCTGTCAGCACAGAGCCCGATGTGGGGCTCTAACCCATAGACTGTGAGATCATGACCTGAGTCAAAGTCAGATGTTCAGTCAACTGAGCCACCCAGGCACCCCTGGGTCATTTTTTAATGTGGAATGAATAATGGTTGTATTACAGAATAAAAGAAAAACCCCATGTTTAACATTATGATTCCATTAAATTTGAAAAACCATAGTGGATTATTTTTTCTTGATGGGGCACCTTTTTCCTTGCAGCATGTTTGCTAAAAAAGCTGGAGCACACTCAGTATATGCTTGTGAGTTATCCAAGACCATGTATGAACTTGCCTGTGATGTAGTAGCAGCAAACAAGATGGAAGCAGGAATCAAACTCTTACATATGAAGTCACTTGACATAGAGATTCCAAAACACATTCCTGAAAGGTACTATATAATATATATAACTTTAGTTTTTATAATCCACTATTTTATTTAAAAAAATTAAGATATTCACATTTATAGCTTCTAGCCCAAATAAAAATGCTAAAACCCTTATATTGCAAAGATAGCGATATAGGATCATTTAGCATAAGATAAATTTTCATAATGTCATATTCTTGATAAAAAATATTTAAAGATCTTGAAAAAATTTTGCGCCAAGCAATTTAACAGATAAACTTGACCTTTAGCAAGTTACCTTACTTTTGTTAATTTCAATATTCTGTTTGTGAAAATGGGTAATACTTCCTGTATGGTCAATAACTATTTAAAAGTTATAGTTAAAAATAATACGTGAGTAGATCAAGCTTGATGGACTTCTCACATTTTGTGTTATCCTTGGCTAAAATGAAAGCTTTGGAAGTGTCAGCTGTCCATGTATTTTGGCCTGGGTTCTTCAGATGCTTTGAATATTGTCTCATAAGTCTTGGCTTTTTAGTGTGTCATCTTGCTTTGATCTATATCACAAGGCTGATGGCATTTTAGAGCTAGAATGGATTTATATATCATCTGGTCCAACACTATTTTAGAGACAGAGCTTTCTTTATGTAGCACTTGCTTTACTACCTCTCTTGGGTGGTCTGTCTTCTTATCTTAAGTTCAGCTTATATTGAAAGATGACTTTTTTATCATCTGTTGTCATTTGGACTATGATTTTTAAAAGTCTTCTTCGATATGTATAATAGTATTTTTGTATACATAATTCACTTTTTAATGGGCTCTACATTTGTTTGCATGAAAGAAGTCTTATTAGATTGTTGCGGCAGAAATCAGCAGTCTCCTGAATTATCTTAGTCTGCTTGTTGCCCTAACAAGATACCAGAGACTAGGTGGCTTAAACAACAGACTTTTATTTTCTCACAGTTCTGGAGGCTAGAAGTCCGTGATCAAGGGTGCTGGCAAATTTGATTTCTGGTGAGAGCTCCCTTCCTAGCTTGCAGACAGCTGTATTCCTTTCCTTTCCTTCTGTGCATGTGAAGAGACACAGAGAGTGCCTGTGTCTCTTCCACTTTTATAAGAAAACCAGCCCTGTCACATTAGGGCCCCACCCTTATGACCTCATTTAACCTTAATTACCTCCTAAAGACCCTATCCTTAAATGTAGTCACATTGGGGGTTAGGGCTTCAGCTTATGAATTTTGGTGGTCCACAATTCAGTCCATGGTATGAATCAGTTACTTTAATTTAACCTTCATTTCTCTCACAGAGAGTGTGGTAGAAGGACCTACAGCTTTGAATTAGGAGATATGGATTCTAATACTGACTCTGTTATAATTTATTTTGGCCCTGAGCAAATCTAGAGACATCAAGATGTTGGACTAGATGATTGGGATACTTTCAACATTCTATATGTTTGCAGCCTTTAAATATTGAAAATTTTGTGGACTTGTATAATACTGGCTTTAGGCCCTGTAGAGGATACCAAAGTTATTTCAGTCCTCAAGGTGCCCACAATCAAAAGAGGAAGATAAGGAATATTCATGAAGTTTTTCTTTATCTTCTAGCTATATAAATAAATGATACTGGGAATAAGTGCTAAAGAAGTTCAGAGAAGAGAGGAATTATTTTGGTATGTCTTTGAGTGAAATTTTCTAGAAAGAAAGAACAGTCAAAAGATCAGAGCTCTGTGGCTCTTTTGTGATAACTCGCAGGTAGTAGGTGAAGCAAAAGAAGCAACAAGAGACCTATGAATATATAAGAGGTAAACATGGGTAATGAAGGAAGAGAAGGATTTTGAGAGGGAGGCCTTCTCATATACATTACGTGTTTGTAGATTAAGGAAAATGAGACCTGAGAAAGAATCATCTTGATAAGTAAGGGAATTATTTATGACAATATTTTTATGGAGTGTTGACATCAAGGAGGGGACTGGCTATGAAGCACTCTTAAGGATTTAGGGAATGAAAGAAGAGCCTGAGGAGGTAGCAGGGTCAAGGGAAGGTTGTGCATCTCTCCACCCCCAGAAGGTGTCAGTGGAGAACAGAGGAGCCTGAGGAACAGTAGAGTCAAGTTCCTTAAGATTTGTGGGTAGAAAATAAAAAATGAAATGTATTAGAAAATTTTATATATGGACTGTTTCTATAATATACTCTTCCTTTCTTCTCTCAGCTTTGAAATCTTTACATAAATAGCATGATATTTTACTTACATATATCTTTAAAAAATCATTCTATAGAGTGTCCCTAGTTGTAACAGAAACTGTCGATGCAGGTTTATTTGGAGAAGGAATTGTGGAGAGTTTAATTCATGCATGGGAGCATTTACTTTTGCAGCCAAAGGTAAGCAGCATGAAAACACTTAAATTTGATTAAGAATTCATTATTGCAATAGGTATTTATCGAACCCCTCGTGTATTTGCAAAGCAGTATGAAATACAGTAAAACCTTGGTTTGTGAGCATAATTCATTCCAGAAACATACTTGCAATCCAAAGCACTTATATATCAAAGTGAATTTCCCCATAAGAAATAGTGGAAACTCAGATGAGTTGTCCCACAACACAAAAATATTCATACAAAAATGATTACGTTACTGTAGCATAATACAAAATAATAAAGAAAATATGAAATATAAAGAAAAATAACCTGCACTTACCTTCGAAAACCTTCATGGCTGGTGTGGGGGAGATGAGAGAGGAGCGTTATTGTGTAGGGTGCCTTTCATTGTCAGTAATGGTATCACTGCTATCTATTGGCTCAGTGGAATCTTTTTCTGCATGGGAGCCATTGTATATGCTCATACAGATGTTGACTACAGTATCAATAAATTCTTGTCGTATACTGTATTTAATGTAACTGGCAATAAGGCAACAGAGGAAAGGGTCTATATCTGTAGGCATCTTGACCTAGAATGAAGGAAAGCATTCCTAAGCTTACTCTTGTGTGGAAAAGCGAAGGACTATCCATAGGTGCTTTATAAAGTGACAAAAAATACACTAGTGCCAGTTGTGGACACCTTCCAACGTTCTGAAAAATTACTGATTTCTGCCAAACACTGCGGCCTGAGATGGAGCATCTGAGCATGGGAGACGATCACCCATAACCTGCAGAGAGAGAGAGAGAGAGCAAGAAGAACCATTGGCTTAGTTGTGATCATGTGATGTTCGGTGTCATGTACTACTTGTGTTACAAGACATTGCTCATTTATCAGGTTAAAATTTATTAAAAATGTTTGCTCATCTTGTGGAACATTCACAGAACAATTTATATGCAATCCAAGGTTTTACTATACATCCTGTCAAGGTGTATACTTTGTAGGTGGAAAGAAATCCATGCAAAAACCACATTTAATCATATAACGTACGCTTGTGTACCCAAATGGGGTATTCAGGCAAAAACACTCCAGGAAGGAATTCATGGTAATTAAGCTTACATTGTGGACCGGCATTGTGGAATTCTTGAGTAGGGTTGAGAAAGGGAAGTGCTTTCAGTCTCACAGCCCTCACTGATTGGAGTTTGGCAAATTATCAAAAGGGATATTGGTAACTGGCTTTGTATATGTTTTACGTACCAATTGATTGGACAGGACCAACTCTTAAAATTGCCAACTTATGTTTTGCAGTGAAATCCTCTAATGTGGCCCACAAATTGTCGATTTGGTTTTTGTAATAGGTAATGTGAATGAAAGGCTTTTAACAAGAATTTACTATTTACAGAAAATGATTTGAATTTAAAATACCTAATTAAAGTTTAAAAAGAAGAGAGGTTGTTTTTCAACTAGGTAATAATGATTTAAAAAAAAATTAGTGATTTTGGCTTCTCTGTTAGCCATACCCAACAGTTTGTTGCTGTATACAGACTTCCTAGCTACCCTCCTTTTCCTATTTGTACTGATGAAAAAAATTAATGTATACACACACATACATATAGCAATGAAAGTAAAATAAGCTTAAAAAAAATAAAGTTAGTGTTAACATGGGATCCCATTCATTGTTTTTGATTTTTTTAAATACTGTGTTTTTATTCAAATATAATTAACATACATAGTGTTATATTAGTTTCAGGTGTACAATATAATGATTCAGCAATTCTATACATTATTCAGCACTCATCATAATAAGTGTAGTCTTAATCTCCTTCACCTGTTTCACCCATCCCCCCCCCCCCCCCCCCCATTTATCCTCTGGCAACCACCAGTTTATTTTTCGTATTTAAGGGTGTTTTTTGTCTCTTTTTTGTTCTTTTGTTTTTTAAATTCCACATATGAGTGAAATCATATGGTATTTCTCTGACTTATTTCACTTAGCATTATATCCTCTAGACCCATCCATGTTGTTGCTAATGGCAAGATTTCATTCTCTTTTATGGCTAATATTCCAATGTATGTGTACATATATATACACACATACATGATATATAAACACACACTGTATGTGTATATACTTACACAAACTTCTTTATTTAGATGTGATTGACATATAACATTACATTAATTTCAGGTGTAGAATTAATGATTCAAAACTGGTATATATTATGAAATGATCACCATGAGTCTAGTTAACAAAAGAAACTTTTAATTACAGTCTTTAAAAAGATTTCATTTTTAAGCAATCTTCTGTACCTAACATGGGGCTTGAACTCACAACTCTTGAGATCAAGATTCACATGCTGTACTGACTGAGTGAGCTAGCCAGGTGCCCCACAAAAGAAACTTACTTTTTTTTAGAGAGAGAGTGTGTAAGTGAGGGCATGCATAAGAGGGGCAGAGGGAGAGAGAGAGAGTCTTAAGAGAATCCCAAGACCCTGGGATCATGACCTGAGTCGAAATCAGGAGTTGGATGCTCAACCAACTGAATCATCCAGGCACCCCAAAAGAAGCTTTTTAAAGAAAAAGTTCCTTAACTTGTTTATCCTTACCCATTGCTTTTAAGGTTTTTTAAAAATTAATTTTCTTTCTCATAATCATGCACACATATTTTTGCATACATATAACTGAATATAATTTTTATTGTTATATTTTTAGACCAGAGGTGAAAATGGTAATTGTGAAAAGTATGGGAAAGTTATACCAGCAAGTGCTGTTCTATATGGAATGGCAGTAGAATGTGCAGAAATAAGAAGACATCATAGGTAAGTGATTATTTAAGTAGTAAATATTAGAAAACAGTAATTTTAAGGAGTAGACTGTCCTTGAAAGGTTATTTAGGGAATATTTATTTGGATGAGAATTTGTAGTTTTGTGACCTTTAAATTCATGATGTTTATTCCAGTCTTAATTCCCTTTTTGCCTTTTTCTTTTATTTATTTAAAAATTTTTTAAAATTATTATTTTTTTTAATTTGAGAGAGAGTGTGTGAATGTGGGAAGGTCAGAGGGAGAGAGAGAAAGAGAGAATTCCAAGTAGGCTTCACTCACAGGATGGAGCACGAGTCAAATTGAGGTTAACACAGGGCCCATAATCCCATGACCCTGGGATTATGATCTGAGCTGAAATCAAGAGTCAGGCACTCAACCCACTGAGCCACCAGCTCCCCTTTCTTTCTTTTAAAGAAAGAATTAAAACCAGCTTTAGATTTTTTAGTGGAAAATTAATTTTGATACAACTTAGTATCCTTTTTTTTTTAAGTTTGTTTATATTTAGAGAGAGGGAGAGAGAGAGAAAGCATGCAAGTGTGTGAACAGGGGAGGGGCAGAGAAAGAGAGGGAGAGAGAGAATCCCAAGCTGAGCCACCCATGCACCCCAAATTAGGTATCTTTTTGATGTGTGATAGATTCATATAGAAAAATATTAAGTTCAGACTGATTTCAGATGAAAGTGAAATAAAAGTTTCCAGTGTGAAAATAATTTATTTTAATTTATTTCTCCTATTTCCCTCTTCTTAATAACTTTATTGATATTATAATGTGTTGTGGTTATGTAGAATGAAATTTTAGGAAGTTTCTGCTCTGGAAATTCTAAGATTTACTTATCAAATATGACACAAGTGAAAATGTGATATTAAATATTTTTAGTCATAGAAGCCTCTTGGTTATTTTTTTTCTTGAGCATTAAAAAATATTTTATCTTGCTAAAATACTGATTCTTATTTTATTAGGACTTTTTAAAGAGGTCCCCTTCCTATAACTTAATAGTAGTAAACATAACATATAATTATTTTAAGAAATAGTGATGAGTAAAAGAAGAAAATAAAAATTATCCTAAACTCCTCACCATTAGATAACTACTGTTCATCTTTATTGTATATTCGTCCTTATTCTCTATGCATGTTACGGGGTGATAAGTAAAAATGTTTAGTGGTTGGTAGGGCATAGAGCATCAGCCAAACAGTGGCCTTAACTAGCAGATAGGCTGAATTAGTGTGCCTGGTTGAATGTCAGCTCTGTAAGTAAATGTGTATGTGTGTATAAATTTAATTTTGTTTTAAAAATATCAATAAATATATATGCTTTTTCTTTGTGAGCCTCTTCATGTTAGTAGATATGCTGCATGATTTTTTAAAACCAATTTCTTATTGGGATGCTTGGGTGGTTCAATTGGTTAAGCATCCAGCTCTTGATTTCGGCTCGGCTCATGGTCTCACGGTTTGTGAGATCAAGCCCCACATTGGGCTCTGCACTGACAATGCCAAGCCAGCTTGGGATTCTCTCTTCCCTCTCTCTCTGCCCCTCCCTGCCTCCCCCGCCCACCCCCACCAGGAATAAATGAGCGTTAGATCATGACCTGAGCCAAAATCACGAGTTAGATGCTTAACTGATTGAGCCACCCAGGCACCCTGTGGTATGGTTTGTTTTGTTTTTAAGTTTATTTATTTATTTTGAGAGAGAGAGAGAGAGGGAGAGAAAGAGGGAGCGAGAGAGAGAGAGAGAGAGAGCGCACACACACACACCTGAGCAGGGGGGAGCAGAGAGAGAGAGAGAGAGAGGGAGAGAGAATCCAATCCGGCTCTGTGCTATAAGCTCAGAGCCTGACAGCCTGACGCAGGGCTTGGACCCATCAACCATGTGATCATGAGTTTTGATAAATTTATATTCATGTATTTTATAAGAAATTAAAAGTAAGTTGTCATATCCTTTTTGTTTCTGTAGCACTTCTGAGTTATTAAAACCATTAATAGTTTCATTCATCTTTTGAGAGTATAATAAAATAATTTCTGGAAGTACACAACTCAACCTCAACCCTGTAAGGGCAGATAGACCAATAAATGAATACCTCTGAGATGAGAGAAGATCGGAGTTTCGTTTTTGTTTTTTTGAGAGAGAGAAAGAGCAAGAGTGAGCCTGTGCAGGCAGGGGAGAGGTAGAGGGGGAGGAGAAAGGGAGAGAGAGAAACTCAAGCAGGCCCCATGCTCAGCTCAGAGCCTGATGCAGGGCTCAATCTCACGACCTTGACCTGAGCTGAAATCAAGAGTTGGATGCTTAACCAAGTGAGCCACTGGGCTCCTCTGGAGTCCTTCTTTTTCATAAAATTGTGCTGCTAAATGCTCATGAAGTGTTCTTTTCAGTGTAGACTTTTATTGACATCAGAACATTGTTATAGCAAGTGCATAAACCATAAATTTATGGTGTGATGAATTTTCATGAAGTTGATGCACTTGTGTAACTAATGCTCAGATCAATGGTCAGAACCTTACCACCACCCCACAAAGTCCCTAGGTAGAAACCCGCCATCCTGACTTCTGACACCATAGCTGCTATCCTGACTTCTGACATCATAGATTATTTTGCTTGTTTTGAATTTTGTACAAGTGGGGTCATATAGAATGGTTTTTTTGTGCCTGGCCTTTTTTCAGTATCCATATCCACTGGTGTGTAGCTTGTTCATTCTCATTGATGTACGGTATGCCACTGTACAAATATACCAAGACATTTGCCCATTTTACTGTTGATGGATATTTACATTATATCCAGTTCTTTGATTATTAGAAGTAGTACAATTATAAACATTCTTGGACAGTCTTTTGGTGATTGTATACATGAATTTCTGTTGGCTGTATTCCCAGAAGTAGAAAAGCCACATACCTTCAGGTTCCTATATTAAGAATGAATCCAGAATGGGTATGTTCAGCTTGAGTAGGTACTAAGAAAAGTCTTCCAAAGTGGTCTTACTAATTTTAAACCCCTACCAATAGTGTATTAGACTTCTAGTGTAGATCCTAGTGTGTCTTCACCAACACCTGGTACTGACATTTCCCTTTTCCCCATTCTGGTGGTTGTGCAGTATGTTAACTTCATTTCCCTGGTGACTAGTGAGACTGAGCAACTTTTTGTATGCTTTTTGGCCATTTAGATATGCTCTTTTGTGAACTGTCTGTTTAAGTCTTTTGCCCGTTTTTGTTTTTCTTTTATTTGTAGAAATTTAAAAATATATTTTGGATAGGAGCCCTTTGTTGAATAGGTGTATTATAAATTGCTTCTACTCAATGTGCCTTTTTACTTTCTTAAAGCTGAGTATTTTTTGATGAACAGAGTTCTTAATTGTAATGTAGATCTATTTTTCATTTGTTTTCCTTTATAGTTAGTGATTGTGTATGTATTGTGTTTAAGAAATCTTTGCCAATAAAGTTTTTGTGTCATTTTTGTTTATTTTTTCTCGACTCAATTCTAAAAACAAAAAAACAAAAAAACCCACCCCATCTTTCTCCCTTCCGCTTCTCATTTTCCCTCTTACCAGGGTGTGTACTAAGGATGTTGCTGGGATCTGTTTACCAACAAATGTGAAATTTCAGAGTCCAGCTTGTTCTTCTGTGGATACTGAAGAGACAGTGGAACCATATACAACTGAAAAGATGAGTCGAGTTCCTGGGGGATATTTGGCTTTGACAGAGTGCTTTGAAATTATGACAGTAGATTTCAACAATCTTCAGGTAAAAAAAAAAAAAAAAGTTACAATTTTGAGCATTAAATTTCATGCATTGTTTAAAGTACTACATAGAACAGTCTTATTTTATGAGTTTGCATGGGATTCTGTTTACTATATGTAAGGAAAATGATTAAATGGTAGCCAGTAGTTTCTCCTGAAATTATTTACTTTAAATACATAGGAAGAAAATCCCTAAAGTTTGTTGGGAATGTATAATGTGCCAGGTGCTTTCACATGTGTTCTTAGATTGCTTTTACAACAGTGTTGCAATATAGTTATACTTATCCTTGGGCTGTACAGATGAGAGAACTTTTGTTTACATTCATTTTCCTCAGATTATGCAGGTGTGAATGCAAGAGTTATAACCTAGAGCTTTCT
The DNA here is from genome assembly GCF_024362965.1 of Panthera pardus. Taxonomy (NCBI): domain Eukaryota; kingdom Metazoa; phylum Chordata; class Mammalia; order Carnivora; family Felidae; genus Panthera; species Panthera pardus. Next base: position 79,603,226 of record NW_026526688.1, read on the forward strand.
GACTTTTCTCAATGTTGTACTGTCGTTTTAAGTTAACAGTATTCCTTGAAATGAACAGTAATCCAGATCTCTAGATTGTATGTGTATTAGGGCGAGCACCCATATCAGTTTGCCCAAAAATGAGAGATTCCCAAGGCGCAGGACTTTCATTTTTAAAACTAGAACAGTCTTGGGGCACCTGGGTGGCTCAGTTGGTTGAGGGTCCGACTTCGGTTCGGGTCATAATCTCGCAGTCCCTGGGTTCGGGCCCCACTTCGTGCTCTGTGCTGACAGCTCAGAGCCTGGAGCCTGCTTCGGATTCTGTGCCTCCCTCTCTCTCTGCCCCTCCCCTGCTCGTGCTGTGTCTCACTCTGTCTCTCTCTCAAAAATAAATAAACATTAAGAAAAATTAAAAAAAAAACAAAACTAGAACAGTCTTGAGCAAACCAGGACAAGTTGATGGCCCTAAGTGTCTGTGTGTGTGTATTGGTAGGTGGTGGGAGGCTGTGCTACACAAAGGAAGTGCCTAAGGAAATGAAAAAATGTCACATCGAGTCCTTCTCTGAAGGTCTTTAAGTCAGATTAGATGAAACCCGCGTGAGCACAGAACACTTTGTGAAGGTCATTTTAGCCTAAGATCTTTATAATTTAATGCATTTAATATAATTTAATCCCCTATTAATTGTTACTAGATTTTTCTTGAGGTGGTTTGGAGCTACATTAACACTTTGACATTGATTACTGAGGCTGAGCTTCAAGAGCATTTCTTTTCTGATACAACTGTACAGTAGGGATCAACATGATTATAGTTGCTAAATACCCCAAAGCTGTCCTTATTTTGAGATTTTCTTACGTTAATTTTTCTTTGCCACAGTTTACATTAATTTTTCTTTGCCACAGTTAAATTTCAAGTAACATCTGCTTGTTTTAACACTTTCAAGTAATACAGAAGAATAGAAGAAAAAGTATATGTCGTCCTTTTTAATTTATTTTATTATTTTTTAAGCTTTATTTATTTAGTTTTGAGAGAGAGTACACACATGCATGCTGCTGGGGGAGGGACAGAGAAAGAGAATCCCAAGCAGCTCAGAGCTCCAGGCTGAGCGTCCAAAATCAGGAGTGTGACACTTAACCAACTGAGCAACCCAGGCACCCCTTCCTTTTTTTAAATCTAGGTCCTACTTTCTCAGATCACCAATTTGAAGTATATCTTTTGAGACTTGCTTTTCTGTGTTTCTACACACACACACACACACACACACACACTCTCATGTGCTCATGTTTTCAAAAACAATCCCTATTTCTTTGCTATTCACTTCCTTCGTTCAACAGTATATCCTGGATTTGTCTCTACATCAGTATTATGTATGTGCCTCATTTTATTTTTAATGTTTATTTTTGAGGGAGAGAAAAAGCGTGCACACGCTTGTGCACAGCGGGGGAGGGACAGAGACAGAGGGGGACAAGGATCCAAAGCGGACTCTGTGCTGGCAGCACAGAGCCCTACGCAGAGCTCTAACTTGCGAACTGTGAGATCATGACCTGAGCTAAAGTCATATGCTCAACTGACTGAGCCACCCACTCACTCTGCCTCATTGTTTTTAATAGTTCCACAGTTTTCCACTGTGGTAGATTGGAGCTTCTCATTTAGTATGCCTTAAATGGCTATAGGTGTGTCAAGATACTGATTCCCCCAGTGATGCTGGGCAGATCTGAGAACTTACAGAAATAGAAAGAGATGTAATAGTAGGACATGTATATATTGCATATATAAACTGCTTTCATTCCTTTTACATTTTTGTCAGGAATTAAAAAGTCTTGCAACTAAAAAATCTGGTAAAATTGGTATTCCTGTGATTAAAGAAGGCATACTAGATGCTATTGTGGTTTGGTTTGTACTCCAGCTTGATGATGAACACAGTTTATCCACAAGTCCTAGTGAGGAAACATGTTGGGAACAGGCTGTCTACCCCGTCCATGACCTTGCAGGTATATCTTGTCTAATTTTTGTTTGTTTGTTGGTGTGTTTGTTTAGTCTTGTTGCTTTAATCTTCTAAGCATTTCAATCAGTGTAAGAAAATTTACTTTGAATATGAAGTTTCCAGTTGAGGGAGATTGGTTAAGTTTTTCAGAACTTTCTTTTTTAAAAAGTAGTTTTAAATAGTTAATATATATAGTTAAGAAAAGAGAATAAAACATAATTGCTGCATACCATTCAAAAATGTCTATCGTTAAATTTCTTCAGCTCTGATTACTCTGGTTATCAGCAGATAATAGAATGCTAGTCCATTTTTTATAGAACATGGTAGAAAAGTACTAGTGCAGGAGTGCTTCCTGCTTTTAGAATCTGATGGCATTTGTGGAGCCACGAGTCGTAGAAATGCATACACACACATATAAACAACATTTTACAGTTTTAGAGGGCTCATAAATTCATGGACTTCCTTAGAGAAGTTCTATGTTAAGGATATTTTTCTGTAGAAATTTTTTTGCCAGCAATTTGATGGGTTTTAGTGTAGTTCACGTAAGTTGTATTGCATAGAAAAATTATACCTGTTTTAAACTGGGAGGTAGTAAGTTTCTATTTCTGTTTAGTCTCCTAGTCAAGGATTTAATTTGGCAAGACCATTAAGTCATGGGATGAGTATAGTGTTGCGGCTAGTATGGTGTTTTTGGAATCAGTCAGGTAGATTTGGGATTCAAGTCTTAGCACTGCTACTGACTCTCTGGCTAGCCTTGCTGGTTATGTCTCAGAGCTGTTATTATGTGATGTATAAAAATGGGATGCTGCTGCCTACTTGGTAGGATTGTTGTAGGGATTATCAGTGATAATGGATGTAAAATGCCTATCATAGCAACTGGCACTCAGTAAGTGGCATTTTTTCTTTATTTGTTTTATTTTTAAAACTATAATTCCAGTATAATTAACATATCGTGTTACATTAGTTTCAGATCATCAATGTGATAATTCAGCAATTCTTTATTCAAGCTCATCATAAATATACTCTTTTTTTAATGCTTATTTATTTTGAGAGAGATTATGTATGCATGTGCATGCATGTGAGTAGGGGAGGGGAGGAGAGAGAGGGAGAGGGAATCCCAAGCAGGCTCCATGATGTTAGTGCAGAGCCTGATGGAGGGCATGATCTTAGAAACCATAAGTTCATGACCTGAGCCAAGATCAAGAGTCAGATGCTCAATGCACCGAGCCATCCAGGCACCCCATCATAAATATATTCTTAATTCTCACCTCCTATTTCACCCATCCATCCACCTCCCTCTCCTCTGGTAACCATAAGTTTGTTCACTATAGTTAAGAGTCTGTTTTTAGTTTGTCTCTTTTTTTTTCTTTGTTTGTTTGTTTTTTAAATTCCACGTATGAATGAAATCATGTGGTATTTGTCTCTGACTGACTTATTTCTTAAGCATTATACTCTGTAGATCCATTTATATTGCTGCAAATGGCAAGATTTCATTCCTTTTTATGGCTGAGTAATATTCTATTGTATGTATATATCACATCTTTTTTTTCTAAGTTTTTATTTAAACTTATTCAATACCTCCATACATCACCTGGTGCTCATCATACCAAGTGTATTCCTTAATCCCCATCACCTATTTAACCCATCCCCCAGCCCACCTCTCTTCTATACCACATTTCTTTATCCATTTATCTATCAGTGTTCTCTTGGGCTGCTTCCATACCTTGACTATTGTAAATAATGCTGCTATAAACATAGGGGTGTGTGTATCCCTTTGAATTAGTGCTTTCGTGTTCTTTGAATAAATACCCAGCAGGGGTAATTACATTTTTAATTTATTGAGGAACCTCCATGCTATTTTCCACAGTATTCCCACCCACAGTGCACATCTTTGCCAACACTTGTTTCTTGTGTTTTTTTTTTCAGCCATTCCGACAGGTGTGAGGTTATATCTCACTGTGGTTTTGATTTGCATTTCCCTGATGATTAGTGATGTTGCACATCTTTTCATTTGTTATTTTGTTTATTCTAACTTTCTTATAGTAACTTAGATGGGATTTAAAAATTTTAATCCTTCTTAGGGAAAGGACATTTTAAATGTGTAAACAAAAGAATAATTTGTATTTTCAACCATATCTAAATGCTGATAAGAAGAAATTGTGATTATACATGCACATTTTAAAGTTTTACCAAGTTTGAAAGTTCATGGATAAGACCATGATACACTCTTTATTGTAGGACTTAGTCCTTCCTTATATTATCAAATTCCTAAACATGAAAGAACGTTTAAATATAAACAGAAATATTACTGACAAGGTTCTATTGAATGCTGCCTTGTTCTTTTTGGAAATTGCTGTTAGAGAAAAGAATGCTCCTTTAAGCTAAAGTGAGATTTGGTATTGATCCCTGACTTTTATTTATCTTTGTTATTCGCTTCACTACTGAAGAGGATTCGGAGTCTCCTGTACCCCTTTCCCCACTCCATAATATGGGGACATGATACCTAGTGATTGCAGTAAAGGCACTATAAAACTAATAGTTGGGGTCCAGTAATGGAGCTCTTGAATCTATTATGCCATTAGTTAATTGAATCTTCAAACTTAAGTTTTTCACTAAGTAAAGCTGTAGGGATTTTTCCTAGTTTTTTTGTAGGACATGAATAAATTGATTCACTTAATTCTATTAAATCAATAGATGTAATCTTTCCTGTAGTGATTTCAAAATGAGGGGAGGGTGGAAGTATTTGTATGATTCTTAGACTTATAAATATATTAATTACAATTTTTCTTTCTTTCTTACTGTTTTATGGAGACTACTGGATAAAATCTGGGGACCAGGTGATGATGGAAGTGTCTTGTCAAGATTGTTACTTAAGAATCCAGAATATCAGTGTTTTCAGTTCAGAACATGAAATGGATGTTGGAAAAGATTTTTGCAAGGATAAAGACTTGTTCTCCTTAGGAAGTGAAGCTGAACTCTGTAGTGCCCTGGCTAACCTTCAGACCAGCAAACCAGATGCTATGGAGCAGACATGTATATTGGAATCCACAGAAATTGCTTTGCTTAATAACAACCTCTATCATGAAAGCTTTAAAATGGCAATGAGAAAAGTGTTGTCTTCCTTGACTCCAGAGAAACTGTGTCAGGCCATGGATACTCACTGCCAGAATAACGAGATGAGCTGTGGAAGTGGACAGAGTAATTCAGAAGAGAGCATCCCTGAACCATTCTATGTGTTAGATGTTTCCGAAGGCTTCTCCATTCTGCCCATAATTGCTGGCACACTTGGGCAGGTTAAACCTTACAGTTCTGTGGAGAAAGACCAACATCGTATAACTCTGGACCTCATATCTGAAGCCAATCACTTTCCTAAAGAAACACTTGAGTTTTGGCTGAGACATGTGGAAGATGAATCTGCTGTGTTGCAAAGGCCAAAATCAGACAAGTTGTGGAGTATAATTATACTGGATGTCATTGAGCCATCTGGGCTCATTCAGCAGGAAATAATGGAAAAAGCTGCAATATCCAGGTAAAACACAAAATGCAACTTTTGTATTTTGAGCTTAAATTGATATAAATTGGTTTAGTTCTTCAATGGCATAACTGTGCAGATGAGTTATGATCATAGTATGTTCTAAGCATTGCTTTTCAGGACATGTGACTTTATGCCTTTCTCTTTGTGTGCATGTCATTACTCGTTGTTTTTGGTCTAAAGGAATCCCTGCTCTGTAGGTGTGAAGAAGAGAGCCTGCTTTGAGATTGGACTGTCTATGTATGATATAGAGAATTAAGCAGAGATCTATAAGAACGGATAAGACATTCAGGGTAAATAGGGAAAAATCAAATCACATCTTTTTTAAAAAAACATTTTTTTTTTAAGGTTTTATTTATTTTTGAGACAGAGAGAGACAGAGCATGAATGGGGGAGGGGCAGAGAGAGAGGGAGACACAGAATCGGAAGCAGGCTCCAGGCTCTGAGCCATCAGCCCAGAGCCTGACGCGGGGCTCAAACCCACGGACCGCGAGATCGTGACCTGAGCTGAAGTCGGACACTTAACCGACTGAGCCACCCAGGCGCCCCTCAAATCACATCTTAATAAGACGTATCTTTAAGAGATATATAGTACACAGTTGATGATATGTTGGGAGAGCAGGGTGCTTCTTTAAAAAAATTTTTTTTTTAAATGTTTATTTTGAGAGAGTGTGTATGTGCACAAGTGGGGGAGAGGCAGAGAAAGAGGGAGAGGGAATCCCGAGCAGGCTTCACACTGTCAACACAGAACCTGACTCGGGGCTCAATCTCACAAACAGTGAGATCATGACCTGAGCAGGTATCAAGAATCAGATGCTCATCCAACTGAGCCACCTAGGTGCCCTGAGCAGAGTGCTTCTGATGAACAATCCCAGTCCTCTTAGGTCTTAAAATCTTTATTTTATAGTACAGTTATCTCCCTAAGAGATTTTCCCTTCAGTGTTGTTGCTGGAGGCAAACTTGACCCTAATATTTAATACTGAAAGCAAATTTGGCTAAGCTTCAAAGACCTTTGGTCATGCTGCTCAGATCTGAAAAGATGGCAATATTTAACGTTTGGGGATCCAAGTTTGAGTAAAATGAATGTTACAGATTTTGGATTTTGTGGTGTATATATGGGTTGTTTTGTAGTATAGGAAAAGCAGGGAATACAGACCAGATTGCAATAGCAAAGGCAGATTATCTATTGAAGAAAAAAACATTTGACAAAACCAGGAAAAAGTGATTCTATGGGTAATTATATTTTAGGTTCTATATACATTTTCTTTTGTTAGCCAAGCTCTTCTTATGGAGTAACAAATAAAAATCACCACTTTTTTTTTCTTCAAAACAGTTTTGTACATATCACAAATTATGGGGATACAGAGATTTGACACAAATACATACATACATGCACATAAAATTTTAATCAGATATACTCAATAGAGTTTAGAACGTGGTGCTTAACCAACTTTTTTTTTTTTTTTTAACGTTTATTTATTTTTGAGACAGCGAGAGACAGAGCATGAATGGGGGAGGGTCAGAGAGAGGGAGACACAGAATCTGAAACAGGCTCCGGGCTCTGAGCTGTCAGCACAGAGCCCGACGCGGGGCTCAAACTCACGGACCGTGAGATCATGACCTGAGCCAAAGTCGGCCGCTTAACCGACTGAGCCACCGAGGCGCCCAGAATGTGGTGCTTAAAGGGTTCAGAGCTAGTCTCACATTTGTTAATGAATTCCTGAAGTAGTGAAATTTTCTATCAATCACATAATACAGACTCTCATCCTCAGTTTTCCTCATCTGTAAAATGAGGGATATTGCATTAGCCACCTTGGAAGGAATTTCAGCTCTATGAATTTTTAACACAAATGAAGTTTGACTTATTTAGAAAGACACTTTACCTAATGGTTTATTTTATCTTCAGTTTTAATTCTTTTTCAAATTTTTTTTATTGTGGTAAAATGCACATAACATAAAATTTACCATCTTAACTATCTTTAAATGTACAGTTTGGTGGTATTAAATATTTTCATAATGTTGTGCAACCATCATCACCTTCAATTATCCCCATAACTCTTTTCATCTTGTAAAATGAAACCTTCTGCACATTAAACAATAACTCCCCATTCCATCCACTCCCCAGCAGCTAACAATCATGATTCTAGTCTCTGCTTCTATGAGTTTGACTACCTCATATGACTGGAACCATACTATATATTTTTGTTACTGTCTTTATTTCACTTGGAATAATGTCCTCCAGGTTCATCCATGTTGTAGCATGTGTCAGAACTTCTTTTTTTTAAATTTTATTTATTTATTTATTTTTAAATTTTTTAATGTTTATTTATTACTGAGAGACAGAGGCAGAGCATGAGCAGGGGAGGGACAGAGAGGGGGAGACACAGAATCTGAAGCAGGCTCCAGGCTCCAAGCTGTCAGCACAGAGCCTGACGTGGGGCTCGAACTCACAAACTGTGAGATCATGACCTGAGCCCAAGTTGGACGCTCAACCGACTGAGCCACCCAGGCGCCCCTGAACTTCTTTTTTTTTAAGGCTGAATCATATTGCATTGTATGTATATATCACATTTTGCTTATTCATTCATTCATTGATGGACACTTGGGTTACTTCCACCTTTTAGCTATTGTGAATAACAATAATAATGAACATGAGAATGCAAATATCTTTCAGACCCTGCTTGAAATTCTTTTGGGTATATACCCAGAAGTGGAATTGCTGGATCATATGGTAATTCTAGTTTTAATTTTTTGAGCAGCTGCTATACTGCTTTCCACACTTGATGTACAATTTTATATTCCCATCAGCAGTACACAGGGTTTAAATCCTCACCAGCACTTGTTATTTTGTTTTTTTTTTTTTTTTTGTTTTTTTTTTTTGTAGTAGCTCTCCTACTGGGTGGGAGATGATGTCTTAATGTTTTGATTTGCATTTCCCTATTAGTGTTGTTGAGCTTTTTAAAATAAGTGCTTATTGGCTATCTTTATATCTTCTTTGGAAAAATGTCTTTTCAAGTTCTTTGCCAATTTTTGAGTCAGACTTTTTTTTTTTTATTTTTAGGAATTCTCTATGTATTTGGATATTAATTCCTTATCAGATAATTTACAAATATTTTCTCCAATTCTGTGGGTTGGTTGCCTTTTTACTTTATTGAAAGTATCTTTTTGTTTTTTTAATGTTTATTTTTGAGAGGAGCGGGGAGGGGCAGAGAGAGAGAGGGAGACAGAATCTGAAGCGACTCCAGGCTCCATGCTGTCAGCACAGAGCTTGAAGTGGGGCTGGAACCCACAAATCACAAGATCATGACCTGAGCTGAAGTCAGATGCTTAACTGAGGTGCCCTGAAAGTGTCTTTTGATGTGCAGAAATTTAAATTTTTATACAGTCCACTTTTTTTTTTTTTTTTTAAATTTGTTGCCTGTGCTTTTGGTTTGATATCCAGGAAATTATTGTCAGATTCTGTGGCCTAAAACTATTCTCTCATGTTTTCTCTAAGAGTGTTTATAGTTTTAGGTCTTACATTTAGGTCTTTGATCCATTTTGACTTAATTTTTGTATATGGTATATAGTTAGGGCGCAGCTTCACTCCTATGAGTGTGGATATCCAGTTTTCCAAACACTGTTAATAGAAAAGACTGTCTTTTCCACATCGAATGCTCTTGATACCCTTGGCAAAAATCATTTCACCGTATATGTCAAGGTTTATTTCTGAACTCTTGAATTCTGTTTCATTGATCTACATGTCTCCCTTTATGCCAGTACCATCCTGGTTTGATTACTGTAGCTTCATAATAAGTTTGTTTTTAAGTAACTAATTCTTTTTTTATGTGGGAAACATTCAATTTATCATCTAAACCATTTTTAAGTATACAGCTAAGTAGTACTAAGGTATTTTCACATTGTAACCAATAGGTCTCTAGAACTTTTTCATCTTGCAAAACTGAAACTTTATAACCACAAAACACTAATTCCCCTCACCCCCCAAGCCCTTGGCAACCACCTTTCCAATTTCTATGTCTATTTTGTATTATTTTGAGTACTTTAGATACTTCATATGTGGAATCATATGGTATTTGTCTTATGTGACTGATGTATTTCACTTACCATAATGTCCTTGAGGTTCACCCATGTTGTAACATGTAACAGGATTTCCTTCTTTTTTAAACTGCATAATATTCCACTATATAAATATGCCATTAGCCATTCATCTATTGATGGACACTTGAGTTATTCTACCTTTTAGCTACTGTGAATAATCTCTGAGATTCTGCTTTCAGTTGATTTTTTTTTAAGTTTATTTATTTATTTTTGAGAGAGAGAGGAAGAGTGCAAGTAGGGGAGGGACAGAGAGAGGGGGAGAGAGAGAGAATCCCAAGCAGGGATGCCGGGCTTGAACTCACAAACCATGAGATCATGACCTGAGCCGAAATCCAGAGTCTGATGCTCAACCAGCTGAACCACCCAGGCGCCCCTGCTTTCAGTTCTTTTGATATATATCCAGAGGTGCAATTAACTGAGTCATATGGTAATTCTATTTTTAATTTTTTGAGGAATCTCCAGAATCTTTTTTATAATGGCTGTACCATTTTACATTTCTATCAGCAGTGCACAAGGATTCCAGTTTCTCCACATCTTTACCAACATTTGTTTATTTTCTGTTCTTTTGATAGTAGACATCCTAATGGGTGTAGGCTCATGTTTTATGGTTTGATTTGCATTTCTCGTGATTAGTGATATTGAGCATTTTTGCATATTGTTGTTGGTCATTTTTATATCTTCTTTCAAGAACTGCCTATTGAAGTCCATTGCCCATTTTTTAATCGGATTTTTGCTGTAGTTGAGTTATAGGAGTTTGTTATATATCCTGGATGTTAACCCCTTATGAGATACATGATTTACTGATATTTTCTCTCATTTCATAGGTTGCCTTTTCACTCTGTTGATTGTGTCCTTTAGGCCTTTGATGTGCAGAATTTTTTAAGTTTGATGTAGTCTCATTTGTCTGTTTTCGAATTTGATCATTATGTCTGGTCAAGTCTCTGTTGAATCCCACTAGTAAAATGTTCAATTCAGTTATTTTTCAGCTCACAATTTGTTTGGTTCTTTTTTATAGTTTCTATGTCTTTGTTGATATTCTCTATTTATTTATGCATCATTTTCTGCATTTCATTTATTTGAGCATCCTAATGATAGTTAATTTTAATTCTTTTATCTGTTTCATTAGGGTCAATTTCTGGATATTTAACGTCCTTTGATTATGCCATGTTTCCGTATTTGTATGCCACGTTAACTTTTGTTAGGACTTGAGCTTTTAGAAGAATGCCTCATCTCTCTCAGTTTTTGTACAGGGAGGCTTTGTACAGGGAGGACCTTTACCATTCAGCCTGACTAGAGATTCTGAAGACCTCGCAAGCCTTTTCTGGGCTTGTAGCTTCTTTGGGGCTTTTGTGTGTCAGCTAGTTGAAGTCTTGCTGGTTTCTCCTCAGGAGCTCCCCTAGTATCGGTCTGAAGTACTGCAGCTCCCTTGGTGCTATAGCAAGTCATAGTACCAGAGCTCACCCTGATGACTGTCTGTGGAACTGCAGACTCTCTGGTCTTTAAGCCAAGTCATCGCCTTTGTAATCTACCAGAGGGCCCCAGCCTGGCGCCCATTTTTTGTCACTTAGATTTCATGTGAGACAGAAACCAGTTCCTTGGGCAGCACTCCCAAAAGTCATAGTGTTGGATGTACGTTCCATTCTTCTGTTTCTCTCCCCAACAAGAAGCTGGGAATTGGGGGTTGTCTCTTGATTGTACTGTGCTGTAGCTGGGGACTAAATGTAGCTGGCAAGTAAATGCGATACACTTTCCTATCATCTTCCATATAGTTCTTTCTGGCCGTGTACTGGCTTGGAGTACAGGAACCTCTTAACTAGTTTCTAGGTATCTCACAGAAACAGTTTAGTCTGTGTGTTTTTTAGGTTTTTTTTTTTTTTCATGTTTATTTCTGAGAGAGACAGAGAGCTCAGGTGGGGGAGGGGCAGAGAGAAAGGGAGACAGAGAATCTCAAGCAGGCTCCACACTGCCAATGTAGAGCCCAAGGTGGGGCTTGAACTCAGAAGTTGTGGGATCGTGACCTGAGCTGAAATCAAGAGTCAGATGCTTAACTGACTGAGCCACCCAAGTGCCCCTAGTCTGTGCCGTTTTGGGTAAGTAAGTGTCTCTGTGGGAAGAGGTGAATCTGAGGCTTCCTTTTCTACCATTTTATTTATATGGTCATTTTCCCTGTACTTTGTAGTAACTTTTGAAATCAGGAAGTATAAAACTTCCAACTTTGTTCTTTTTCAAGATTGTTTTGGCTATTCTGGATCCCTTGAAATTCCATATAATTTTAGGATGGGGTTTTCTATTTTGGTAAAAAATGCTGTTGGGATTTGAAAGGGACTGCATTAAATCTGTATAGCTCACTTTGGGTAGCAACAGTATTTTCTTCTAGTCTGTGAATGTGGGATATCTTTTGATTTATTTGTGTCTTCTTTAATTTCTTCCAGCAATGTTTGTAGTTTTCAGTTTACAAGTCTTTTCCACCTGCTTCGTTAAGTTTATTCCTAAGTACTTTATTACTTTGACGCTATAGAAAGTGAAATTGTTTCCTAAATTTCCTTTTTGGGTTGTTCATATTAATTGCAAAAATACCACTAATTTGTGTGTATTGGTTTTATGTCCTGCAACTTTGCTGAATTAATTAGTTGTAATATTTTTATGTGGAATCTTCAGAGGCTTTTACATATATGATAATGTTGTTTATGCACAGAGATAGTTTTACTTCTTCATTTCCAACTTTGATGCCCTTTATTCTTCTTGCCTGATTGCTTCCCCTAGGACTTACAGTGACTACATTGAATGGAAGTAATGAAAGTGGGTGTCCTTTTCTTGTTCCTGATCTTTAGTGGAAAAGCGTTCAGTCAGTCACATTTTATTTAAATGTAACCTTTAAAGGATTTTTAAAAAGCATGTTTGGTTATAAAAACAATTGAGCAGTGTGTTCTGTCTGAATGATTAGTTATATTAGTGGGAAACATATAAAGCTACCAACTCCTTTTCCTGGTGTTTCTTAGTTGGGGCGGGTGTCCTATTGGAAGTTTGGGTGGGACAGTTTTGGTTTAATTTTCTTATATAGGATTGTCCTATGGATTGCAGGATGTTTGGCACCTCTGGTCACTAAATGCTAGTAGTGCCCATGATTATTGTTTTAACCAGTGTTCCCTCCCCTCCAAATCCCTACCTCCTGAGTAACAGTGAAGAACCAGTGCTTCTTTCCTTCAGCCCAAGCTATTGTTCAATCTCCTTACCTGAATGGGCGGGCTTATCTTGATTCTGGGGACAGAGGTATGCAGATACTTCTCACACAGGCCTCCTGTTATTAATGGTCAGTGTTTAACAGAGGGGAGGTCTCATGACTGGTGAAAGAGGGTGAAGTTATATCTGGGATAAGGGCATCTGTCTCACTAGAACTCCTCTGAGCACCCCCAAACAAGGCAAGGGAAAATGAGCCATTTCACAGACTCAAATATTTAGTTTCTAGCTACCTTTCTTTGTAGTCATTGTTTTAAAATCTTCATTCTTAGACTTTGCTCAGTCATACTAGATTAAAATACAGGAAGAAGTTTAAAAGCTTGGTACTTTTCTTTTTTTAAATTTAAAACGCATTTAAAAACATCTTGTGTTGGGTCACAAGGAAACTGAAGAGTTTCTTCAGAATTTTTGCCATTTATGGTTAGACTTTTGAGTTGGAACGTATTTTCTCACTGCTGAAGGCACAGATGGTTCAGAAGTATTATTTGGCTTTGCAGAGGATCCATCGAGGAGTCTGGCAGCTGCAGTGGTATAAGTGACAACAAAACAGTGTCAGTAAAGCTAAGCAGAATTTCAAGGCAATTACTCTTTTATCTAAACATAACTAAGGAGCATTCCTGTTAGTGACAGTAATATTGAGTTAAGGATTTGTGTGACATTTTATTTATTTATATTAAAAATTTTTTAATGTTTATTTACTTTTGAGAGAAAGAGAGAGAGAGAGAGAGAGAGGCAGAGAGAGGTAGAGAGAGAGGGAGACACAGAATCTGAAGTAGGCTCCAGGCTCAGAGCTGTCAGCACAGAGCCCGATGCGAGACTCGAACTCACAAACTGTGAGATCATGACCTGAGCCGAAGTTGGACGCTTAACCAACTGAGCCACCCGGGTGCCCCATTGTATAACATTTTAGATTAAAATAGTATGACCATGGTCTTTTAAAATAATTATCATATACTGCCTTTGTGTATAGTATTTATCTCTAGTACAGTTGTTAGTACTCTAGTCAGCCTGTTCTGACTTTTTAGGGTTCAGAAGATAAAATTTTGATATTTTGTTTAGTCTAATTTTCTGAAATGATTTAATGTAATGCCCTCCCTTCCTTTTCCCCATAGATTTTTATGGTTAGAAGGTTGACTTCTAACCGTATGTGCTTTTTCAGCTTGCAAATTTCATAGAACAGTACCCTCTTGTGGTTACTGGGGATGGAGGGAATTTAGTCAAGAGCATAAAGCTCTGGCTGGTCTGTCATTTGAGAAATTGTGATCTTAATAGTGATTAGATCTGGCTCTATTTAAATGGATCACAATTAGAGATAACTTCATCATTTTTTCAGAAAAATTAGTGCCATTGAATTATCAGGAATAAACCTGATCCATTTGAGCAAAACAGGTAGATTTCTCCAGTTTTTTAGGAAGACACATTTTTATCTGGTTTGGTAAAGACATAGACAGGAATTTTGTTAAGAGCTGTGTAATTTTATTAATTATAGAGATTAATTTCTATTAGACTTTACCTAAAATACTAGAAGTTGATAGGAAAGTAATAACAAAAATGAGCAAAGTACTGTGAAGTCCTTTTTTAGGCTGATCTATAATATGTAGGACTTACTACAATGTAAATGATGATGTACTTATATTTATTTACTGAAGAGAGATTGTCTTGGTTTAAGATCATGACTTTTCTCAGTCTAATGGCATTATACTTAGGAATCATCTCTAACTTCCCTTGCTGATTCCATGTTCATCAAATGACCCAGTTATGACTTGGCTTCCAATGACCTAATCTTTAGGGAGAGCTGTTACAAGAGCAGTCTGTTTACTTATCATAAAGTTTTCCATCAACTTTTTATTTTGAAATATTTCAAAATTTCAAACTTAAGAAAAATTGCAAGAATAGTAACAATGAACATAAGACTATTGTTTTTGTCTTTATAACCTTCACGGTTTAACATTTAGCGTGTATCTCCTTAGAACAAAGGCTTTTCCCTACATATCACAATAAAATCACATTCAGGAAACTTAACATTGATAAAGATACTATTATTTAACATATAGTCTATATTAAACATTTCCCTATCCCAGTAATATCCTATATTCCTTTTTTTCTCCCCAGTCTTCCTCAGTTTTCCTCACAGAAGTTTTGTCACATTAGGAGGCATATAGTATTGCTTTATCCCATGATTGTTGATATTAATTTAGGTCAGTGTGTTTTAAGTTGTATTCACTGGGTTTTTCCATAGTAAGTTGCTGTTTTTCCCTTTGTAACTAGTAAGCCATTTGTGGGGACGATACTTGGAGACGATGTAAATATCTTTTTCCAAATAAAACTTTCACCCACTAGTTTTAACATCCATTGATTACTCTTCCTGAATCTAAAGACTTACATCCATCAAGCCAACTGGTTGTTTTTCTCTTTCATGGATCAGCGGCCACTTTGACTTTTTGGGAAATTATTTCCAGTGGTTTATCACTCTGAACAACCAGCCAATAACATACAGTCCATTAGATTAGGTACAATCTGTAGTTTACCAATTCATTATGAATTAATTATTGGTATTTATAAAATGCAGGGAATCACGATGATTTTTAAAACATTTTTCCTTCTCTAGGTGTTTGCTGCAATCTGGAGGCAAGATCTTTCCTCAATATGTGTTGATGTTTGGGTTGCTTGTGGAATCACAGACACTGGTAGAAGAGAGTGCTGTTCAAGGAACAGAACGCACTCTTGGATTGAATATAGCACCCTTTATTAATCAGTTTCAGGTAAGTGTTTAGAAGAGAAGTTCCATCAGGTGGCTATTACCCACCATCTACCTTATCTTTCTCCATAGTTTAATACAGTCACTGTGTTTAGCTGGATCAGGATGGTAATCAGTTTCCTAGAGCAAAGGAATTTATGAGTGAAAATCAACATAGGGATTAGAATCGCCAAGGAATTCTGTTGTTCCTATTGACAAAAGTCTATAGATATTCTTCTGAACCACTAAGTGAAAATAGGGTACTAGGTTTAGTCTTATGAAAAAGGGTGCTTCTTGTCTAAAGCAGAAGCAGTCAGAAAAAGACCTGTGTTCCAAACTTGAACCCTTTAGTACATTGAAACCTCAGGCTGGCAGGTGATAGATGTAAGCAGCTAGTGTCTAGACAGTTAGACTGCTGTGGGTAAGAATATAGGAGCCTAGGAAACTGGAGCGCAAGGCAAAGGGTTTAGTTGCTATTTGGGAAACAAGGAGTCAAGATCTAGTGCTGGCAAAGGTATTAGCAGAATACAGATTTGCGGATTAAAATTGTGTGAGTGGATAGAATGTTTAAGGGAAGAAGTTTGGGTTGAAGACAGAGGCAGGAGGTACCTACTGATGTGATACTGATGTGTAAACCAAAGCAGAATTTTTGGGAAGTAGGATTTGGGTACAGAATTCAAGAAGTGATATCTAAAACTTTTATTTGAAGGCTATACATAGTAAACCCTTGAAGATGCAGTTAGATCTTATGTGAACAGTACTTAGCAAATATAAGTTTCTTGAGAAAATGCTTTTTTCAGGGCTGGCTAACAAGTTTTAGAGTTTGTTTAATCTCAGATTTTTTGCGAGTTTAATAAGGAGAATACACTTATCAGAAGACAGAAGTTTAGGGGCACCTGGCTATCTCAGTTGCAGGAGTGTGTGACTCATAATCTTGGGGTTGTGAGTTCAAGCCCCACATTGGGTGTAGAGATTACTAAAAAAATAAATAAACTTAAAAAAAAAGAAGAAGTTTAAATTGTTTGTGTGGTTCAAAAATACCACCATCTCCTTTCTTTCTAGCTTATTCCCTCTTGATCAGCAAGCAACTCTTTGGTCCCATCAGAATCTATTATATTTTGACCTTGCCATCTTTTCACTGTACTTCCTGTCTTATATCCTCCCTTCCTTAATAGTTTGTATTCATGGTCTGTATACTTTTCATATCCCTTCTCTTCTGTTTTTTTTTTACTGGCCTAGGAAAATAAGAGATGAATTCCTGCATTCATGGAGCTAGCACTCAAATTGGCAAACAAGAAATAGATAAACAAGTAAAAAGATTAGTATGATAGATGGTTAGAAGTGCTATGGACATAAAGCAGGTTAAGAAATACAGGGAATGGGGGTATGTGATATATACTGTTTCATATAGGTAATGACTAAGGGAAGGACTCATGGGTAAGTGGTAGTTAAGCAGGGAGCTGAAGAAATAAGGAAGCAAATCATAAACAAGTCAAAGGATCAACAAATGCAATGGCCTGAGGCAAGAGCATGATTGGAGTGTTCAGAAACAGCAGGAAGATACCATGAGTGAGTCAGATGAAAGATGCAGTCAGAAAAGTATTAGGAACCAGATCGTGTAGACCGTTTTGGTCATAGGAAGACTTTTACTGTGAAAAGGGTGGAAAACACGTGGAGGAGTGACATGAGGTATCTTGTTTTGAAAGGGTTACTATGGTTAAGGGGTTAGAAGTAAGCCACTTGTGAGAGCAGGCAAAGGCATTATTGCAGTAATCCAGGTAAGAGGTAGTAGTGACTTAGGAGTGAGTCATAGCAGTGTGGAGACGGTGCAGAGTTCCAATTGTAGACATACTTGAAGGTGCATTGTGTGATAGATTCGATGTGGGTAATGAGAGCACCTGGAAGGATAGTTACCATCTACTGATTTGGGGAAAATAGCAGGAGGATTAGGTTGCATTTATGTGTTTGCAGGATCATTTATAAGAATTCAGAGAAAGATACAGGCTAGAGATAAAATGTGGTACATGATATTTAAAGCCCTAAGTCTGAGTGAAATCACCTTGGGCGTATATAGAAAGAACTGAACTCTAGAGAACTCATGAAATGATGAACTCTAGATGGGAAATGTGAGAAGAATTAACACAGATGACAGGGATGGCCAGTGGGCTAGTTGAGAAACAGAAGTGAGGACAGGCTATGAAGGAGTAGAGTGCATGTGATGAGAGGTAACAAAGGAATTTAGGGCTTCTTCTGGTGACTGATACAAATGAGGGTAAAGGGCATAATCAGTCTTGGAAATGGCATGGAATTGCTGTTTTTATGGTGAGGGAAGCTTGCATGCCTTCAGGATGCCCAGGAAGAGGTTGGTATATCTGTGTCCATTGTTTCACCATGAACAGTTGCTAATATTTTACTCAAAGGAAAGAGGGCACTTTTAAAACAACAGTTTCCTTTCTGCTTCAAATTGAAGAGGCTGAAGTTACTGGTAGGAAGGTTCTATTGCTGCTAAAATTGATGGAACACATTATAGCAGTGGCTCTCAACCTTGACTGAACTTTCAGAACTATAGATACTTGGCTCCCAACTCCAGATTGATCTGAGGTATGGCCTGAACAGTTGAGGCTTTTAAAAAGCTCTTTAGGTGATTTTAACTTGCAGCCGAAGTTGGGAAACATTGCTTTCTAGAATTAAACTTTATTTTACAATGAAATCCACTATTATTTGGCATTTTCTCAAACAGTACAATAATATTGTACTATTTGCTAATTAGTTCATCTTTCACACATAAGCACATCTGTGTTTAAAATTTTTGGAGCTATTTGGCTTAAGTAAAAATTTAATCTGCTTTCATCTAAGAAAAGAATTCGTAGATAATTGAAACCATAACAAATTATGTAACCTGCCTAAGCCTTGGTTTGTTCATCCTTCTTATAAAACTGGAATCATGAAAGTCCTTATGCCTTAAGGTTGATATGGGAATTAAATTAAATGAGATATTAGGTGTAAAAAGCATTGTATCATACTGATGCAAGTACAAAGTAAGCACTTCAGGGTCATTGGGCCACAGAAAGAATTGAGTAAAAGTGAAAAATTTGTACTTTTTCTAGGTACCTATACGTGTATTTTTGGATCTGTCCTCATTGCCCTGTATACCTTTAAGCAAGCCAGTGGAACTCTTAAGACTAGATTTAATGACTCCATATCTGAACACCTCTGACAGAGAAGTAAAGGTAATACAAAATGATTATTCTTGTCATAGTCAGAATTTTCTTAAGCTAGGTAATACTTTATATACACAAAATAGTATTAGTCACTTTCTTTGAAGATTT
This sequence comes from Panthera pardus, assembly GCF_024362965.1. Lineage (NCBI taxonomy): Eukaryota > Metazoa > Chordata > Mammalia > Carnivora > Felidae > Panthera > Panthera pardus. Next base: position 79,622,120 of record NW_026526688.1, read on the forward strand.
AAATGTTAGGTTTTTTTTCTAAACAATATTCAAAAATGAGCTTGGTAAATACTAGTGAATAAAATAGGTTGATATTTGGATTGGATGATTAAATCTTTATAAAATTTGGAGCTAAAATTGACTAAAAAGACAAAAACTTACTTATTTAACTCTGCTCTATTTACTCTGATGAAATTTTCATAATTTCTTAATTTTCATAGGTACACATTTGTAAATCTGGACAAGTGACTGCCATTCCCTTTTGGTATCATATGTACCTTGATGACGAGATTAGGTTGGATACTTCAAGTGAAGCCTCCCACTGGAAACAAGCTGCAGTTGTATTAGATAATCCCATCCAGGTGGAAATGGGAGAAGAATTAGTACTCAGTGTCCAGCATCACAAAAGCAATGTCAGCATCACAGTAAAACAATGAAGAGTAGTTTTCTAATGAAAAACTGTTCAGGCAGAGCAGCAAGTGTGCAGTTCTGGTCTGAATTAGTAGTGGAATTGTATTCATGAAATGGGGGTATAAAGATTTAATTCCTTGTAATGGTTAAATATTTTTTAAATTGATTAATAAAGTATATTTAAAAGATTTTAAAGAGGAGCGTTATTATAAAAATATTGCCGCAGACTTTTTTCAAAAAGGCTGTTATTAATTTTTCAAGTAAGTAAGCTTTGTTTTTATTGCTTGGTTGTACTTACAATGGGTTCAATTTTCCTAAACGCTTTAGTCTACATTCTAAATCTATAAATATAAGGGATTTGAGTCCCGTCTTCATTGTCCTGTGTAAGTAAAGCAAACTTTTAATTTTTTAGGCATCTTGAGTTTTTTAAGTCCAAACTTATAATTGGGATCTATCAGAAAGTTGGCTTCAATTGAAGACAGGGTTATGGTTACTTATAAATTCCAAGCTTGCTTCTTTTAAATACTTAGTATGTTTCTGAAACTCCTTGGGTTTTGTGTTTGGAGAATGCAAACCTGAGTAAGAATTTAAGCTATAAGCTAAATCTAATTATGAGAGTAAAAGAGTTAAGGATGAAGTAAAGTTTTAAAGAGGGAGCCTTTTTCCTGGTCTACTTTGGCAAAGAAAATGAAAAAGCTGGTAAGTTCAAGAACGAGGTAAACCTAAATCAGTATTTTTTAAAGTTTTGATCCATATGTGCAGTAAGAAATATATAATAATTGGTCCAATTTTTAAAGACTTGCAACAGGAAGATTAATAAGATGTACCTTGTAAATACTGTGTGCTCTTTGTAAGTAAGCCACAAAGAAAATAAGACATACCTTGTCTCTACATTGCCTGCTCTTGTTGCTCTAGTATTATACTACCCAGCTTTACTTTCAATAGAAATGTTTATAATAGCGGACAGAATAAAGACTCCAATTTACAGTGAACCAGTATATGTATGTGAATGTGTGTGCATAAATATATAAAGCAAAGATTTTGAGAAATAATATTTATTATTGCTATTTGTAACATACTACTCTGGCACTTTCTAGATTTTATTTGCAGTATATAACCCAGTTGGTTGTGATTAGCAATTTGAGAAACTCCATCTTAAGTAAGAAGTGTCTCCCAAATAGCACCTACATGTCTTCTGACTATGGTTTAATGAATAATTAAGACTACTCAGCCTAGATTTATTTGCTGACACCTGTGACAGCATTGAGGAAAAGTAGACTCCATTGCTATCATAAGTTTTTTTTTTTTTTAATGTTTTATTTATTTTAGAGAGAGACAGAGTACAAATGGGGGAGGGGCAGAGAGAGAGGGAGACAGAATCCACGAAGCAGGCTCCAGTTTCTGGGCTGTCAGCACAGAGCCCGATGTGGGGCTCAAACCCGTGAACCATGAGATTATGACCTGAGCCGAAGTCGGATGCTTTAACCGACTGAGCCACCCAGATGCCCAATAAGTTTCTTATTTATCCTCCCAATCTTCTATCCAGTTTATTCTTTTCATCTGAAAATCATGGATAACTTATTAATCTATTAGTAGTGTTGCAAATAAGATTTTTAGATAGTAGTTGTTTTAAGATTTATATTAGGTCCCATTTCTTCTAAAAGGAATAGAAGATATAGGTATCCTTCATTGTAGGTGTGTAATCTTTAACCTTTAATTTTTTTGCACTTATTTCTTTTTTGCTGTGCCTCTAATCAAGAACTTTTTGAAAAAAACATTAAGAGTTTATGTTGAAGTAATGGGAGACAAAAAATTGCAGAAAATAAATGATAAATTCTTATTTATTGAAAGACATCCAGTTGAGAAATAGAGAAATAATTGTTAGGTAGGCATATATGGCACATGATTATGATTAAGTTCCACTAATTCGTATTTCCAAATTATACTTTCTGCTAAATTCCAGAGCGTTCTATTCATGCAGCAGTGGTAGAAGCATTGATTTTTTTTTTTTTTTTTTAATGTCCATCCTCTTGATAAAGCAATGTAACACCAGGAACATTTAGTAGAGTCATTTTCTACCATTTGAGTATGTGATACTCTAATGTTAAGAAATCAAGTCTAAGTCTAGGATATTTAGACTGATTATTTGTGATATACAAAACTCAGTTATATAAATCCAGTAGTTGTACCTGGCTTTCTCACCTTCTTTGTGTTGAAAACTTTCCATCATTTATGGCTTGTCCCAAGCACAAAATCCTGAGCAATGGGATACCAAGTGATGAAATAACATGGTAGAAGGAGCACAGTTTGCTTCTGCACACTTGTTCAGGAGGCCACAGATTTATCTGAAAGTTCATTTTTATCTCCTGTAGTGTCATTATACATTTCATCAGGTATGTTAGCCATAGTAGGCGTAGTCTGGGGAGTCACAGTGTGTCCAAACCCTTGGTAATGACCCATGGGTGAAGGTGGTACAGAAGAGGCAACAGAAATTGCATCTTGTGATGATGATGATAACAAGCTTGTATGTTCATTTTGATCTTGGTCCTCAGGAAAAAACTTCTTCCTAGGATGTCCCATGACTGTCCTTCCTTTAAAGTAATAGAAAGGTTTTCAAGTTAGCCAAAAGTTATTTTTATCACTATAAACTTACCGTGCTAAAAATAAGTTCCACCTCCCCACACCCAATTTTACTGGTACTGCTTTAAACAGTCTTTTCATCTCTTAAAAATAGCTACTAAATTGCCCTAGTATGAGAACTCCAATAACCTGTTTGGATGAATGAAATGGCTGGTACTTACCAACATGCCTTACTTGCTCAGAAATATCATCCCTAATATCTGAAACATCCCACATGGCAAGAAAGGAATCAAAGCATGAGCCCTCTTCTGCTTCTTGGACATAGGGTTTATATGAGAAAGTGTAGTGATGAGCAATAGCAGCAAGGAACATCTCAATACAGATGATAAAGTCCTACAACAACAACAGCAACAAAAACATCAGCCATCTTTGAGCTTAAATCTAGTTTTGTAAATAAAAGCACTATCTTTCTTTTCAAAAAGTATTTAAGTATTGACATCTGTTTTTCCCCATATTATACTCATTTTCCAAAATAACTGTCTCCGACCTCAAAAAAAAAAAGGCAAAATGGCAAAAATCTAAACCTCCTTTATACTCCCCAATCAAGTATATCTTAAAGTACAGTGCATTCTCAATCCACTGCCCAAGGACTAAAGACAAATGCACAGAGAAAGAAGGAAAAACAAATTCTAGGTTCTATTCCTGGCTCTACCACGAGTGATGATGGCTAGTTTCCCTACACTTCCCCGTTTCCTCATTTGTGAAGTGAGAATAGTAGCCCCACAGCCTGCTTGTTGTCAGGTTTCAGAGATAATATGTAAAATGGGTAAATAGTAAAATTATATTAAATTCACAGATAGCACTAACCTGGAGTCCGGTAGCCACAGCTTCTACAGTCTGCCATTCCCATGTATGCTTTTCAGAAATAACGCCAACTTTAACCAACAAAGCAATAACTACTGCTTGCCTATATGTTAGGAAAAGGTAAACGCCAAATCTATATCAAGCATAAAATGAGCAGTTGTTTTACAAATATGCCATTTAAAAAAGTTAACCCTGCACAACTTGTGGACCACCACCACCACCCTGTCTTCATAGCATATTATATTATAGCATATATCTATATTAAAAACATTTATTTGCTTTACAAATTTATTCTTCTAGTATAGTTTCATTGTATGAGTTTTCATTATGTATTTCTAAATATATGTAACCTCAGTATTTGGTTTCTATGTCTTTTTGTTTTGAAAGTGTGTACAAGCAAATGTTTCCTATACATAGACAATGCCTAACACCTTGTATATCAGGCATTTAAAATAAAATACAGGACAGATACTTCAATGTTATTTACACCTGTCTTAATTATCCAGATTATTCTTTAAAACATTAAAACCCGTCTTATTTGAAGTGCTGGAACTAGAGACAAACTCAGAAGGTGTCAGACTCCCAAGATGGAGTCACACTGAACATTTCAAGCACATCTATGGATATAACCCTAGGTGAAATTTAGACAGCTAATAATAAGATAGTAAGACGAGTTTTCATATTTCTGCATATAAGAATTTTACTTCAATATTGCTTGTAATGGTGAAAAAATCAGGAACATACTAAATGTCAATAGAAGATTAGTTAAAAAGTTAGATCCACAAAACAGAATACTTAGCAAAACCAAAAAAAACAAACCCAAACAACAAGAAAATTATATCCTCACTTTATAGACTAAGAACTATATACACAATATACTGAATGTATCATTGAATTCTACAAGTTTTTATAGTATGAAACCATTTCTGTGGAATTTTATATGTGACATTATGTGCACCACAATGTTAATCATTCTTTCTGGGTGGTAGGAGTTCAAGGATTATTCTTTTTCCCCTTTTCATATTTGTATGTTAGTGTATTTGTTTCTAGGTCCCCTATCACCCACTCTTTCACTAAATTGGGACCATGAACAGTTTTGTCTTCTGCTTTAAAGAATGTATTTTACTAATGAACATTATACCTCACAGTATTAAATATTCTATATTTATCTTCCAAACTGCAGACTATTCTCTTATGTGAAAGGACCATGATATATTTTAATGATTCCTCTAGTGTTGAGACACTTAGATTGTCTCAAATTATTTTCTTGTAAATGTTATGCTATCTGATTACTTCTTTATGAAAAACCAAGAAGGGCTAAAAGGATGAACTTTTTAAAAGGTAAGCAGAGACATTTTAATTCATCTTCTACATTAAGACCATTTTGAAAATCCTCCCTAATCAACAGTATTATTACCCTGTAGAAACTAAGAACATTTAAGAGAAAGCAACACTTACCAAAAGGAAACAAAAACCACCAGCTTTACACAAAGAAATTTGCCAACAGGTTGAATTGGACTCAGTTCTTCCTTCAGTACTTTATAAAATAGCAGCAGACAATACATGGCAAACTAGAAACAAGATTAACAGTTAAACTTCTTCAATAAGATTAATTAAATATGGTAACAGAAATCATACAGTTAGTTATAAACCAGAACCTGGTACACAGTCATGGTTCAGGCAATATTTTTTAGGTTTTCTATTCTGTTATTTTTAGATTAACAACAAGCTTTTATAGTTTACTGGGGATGAAAATAATGATATGAAATTTCTAATAAGAGATGCATAATGTCTTCCCTGAAAGTGGCTTTAAGTGTTCACTTACTGGAACCCATAAAGAAAACAATGAACAAGTGACTGTCATGAAAGGAAGAAAAGGCTGTCCCTCAGCCAAGATAAAAATATATTGATCTGCTTATTAATCGCTTTTATATACAAATTATCATTAATTTTATAAAAGTTAAGTTTGACTATCTTACTCTATTATATATATGTTATTTATAAAACACAGTAAATAAGTACTATTTGAATAAAATTTGCCCATGAAAAATGAAAGTAAGGAATCAACAATTTTTCTTGAGGGCAGTATGTTAATCTGGCTGAATTTACTTTTTTAAAATAAACGCTCAAGACAGTATTAACTATTTTTTAAAAATCAATTGTAATAACATAGTATAGTGTACATAGCAATAAACATTTCCCTAAAAGTTTATTTTTTCCCATTACAGTCATAGAAAATGTTTCTTTGAAATATTTTAGAATATAAAAGCAGTAAAGTAAAATATAAAGTTGTCTATAGTCCCATTGTCCAACCATTCCATTCTACATATAGGTGGTTTTTAACAGGTATCACCAACTGAAAATAAAATTTGGTTGCCTGATTTTCCCTCACTTAAAGTACCTTACTTTTTCATATATTTCATAAGGATTATTATTAATACTTTTAAAAAGATTTTAAGTACTCTCTACACCCAACATGGGGCTCCAACCCACAACCCTGAGATCAAGAGTTGCAAGTTCCTCCGACTGAGCCAACTAGGTTGGCCCCTCATAAGGATTATTTTTAATTACTGCCTAGTATTTTGACCAGTGGAAGGACCATCATACATTTAACCAGTCCTTATCACTGGGCTTTGAATGGTTTCCAGTCTTTTTCTATTACAAATAGTCTGTATATACAAAGATATTCAACAAACCAAAAACACAACTATTTCTTTTTTTTAATGTTTATTTTGAGAGAGAGCACGTGCATGCATGTATGAGCAGGAGTGGGGGCAGAGAGAGAAACGGTGAGAGAGAATCCCAAGCAGGCTCCACGCTGTCACTGCAGAGCCCCATGAGGGGCTCTATCCCACAAACCATGAGATCATGACCTGAACTGAAACCAAGACAGATACTTAACTGACTGAGCCACCCAGGCACCCCCTTACAACTACTTGAGGATTACATTCCCAGTAATGGAATTACTGGTTTTAAAGAACATGAACATAAGGGAAAGCTTTAAATACACAGGCATATAATTTTTTTTAAATGTTTATTTTTGACAGAAAGCACGAGGTGGGGAGAAGCAGAGACAGAGGGAGACAGAGGATCCAAAGTGGGTTCCATGCTGAGAGTGGGGAGCTCAGAGTGGGGCTTGAATTCATGCACCATGAGATCATGACCTGACCTGAGCCAAAGTTGGATGCTTAACCAACCAAGCCACCCAGATGTCCCCACAGGCATATAATTTTTATTATAAACATCTAATAACACACGTGCATGTCATTCCACCTATTATTTTGTTGAAAACATTAAAGATTTAAATGAAGTGCAAGTTCTTAAGTTGAAAGGATTGGACAATTATTTTTTTAGAGCATTTCAGTTTCTAGAACATTTAAAAAAAAATTTTTTTTTTAAACCTCTATTTATTTTTGAGAATGAGAGAGAGAGAGAGAGAGAGAGACAGAGCATGAGCAGGGGAGGGACAGAGACAGAGAGAGGGAGACAGAGAATCTGAAGCAGGCTCCAGGCTCCAAACTGTCAGCACAGAGCCCGAAGTGGGGCTCGAACTCACGGAAAGTGAGATCATGACCTGCGCCAAAGTCAGAGGCTCAACCGACTGAGCCACCCAGGTGCCCCTCTAGAACATTTTTTTTTTAAACTTGGCGTTCACAATTTTCCTTTAATTCCAAATACATAAGAGTATTTTATTCTCCCATTTTTATTCAAACCTTGTACTGTCATAATCCAATTAGATATATTCTCTTATTGAGTATGCCCTGGTTATGTATATTTTAAGGAGAGCATTGTGCTTTTATTTATGACATATCCACACAACTATGTAGTGACTACCACAACCAAATGAACAAACATGATCAACAGGTCAAGGTAAAAGTCACCAAATAATTAACCCAAAGATATTTATATCTTTATATATGTATAAGGACATGTTAAAGTTTCTTCAGGTTCTTTCCTATAAATCAAATTTCAAGATTAAAAAATAACAAACTTCATTCTCAAACTTTTCCTAAGAAAATTTAGAGTCACAGATACTAATTTAATACAGTTAATATTTATTGGGATACCTGGCTGGCTTAGTCAGTAGAGCTTGTGACCCTTGATCCTAGGATCTTAAGTTTGGGCCCCATGCTGGATATAGAGTCTACTTAAAATAATTTAAAAAAAAAAATAAATAAAAAAAATATTTACTTACCAATTGTGACATGTTGTTTATTATAACCAAGTAAGTCCAAGCATTTGAAAAGCTAAAGTTTCCTTCATCATATATACCAAGCAGCTCACAGATTCTAAAATGGTAAAAATAAGATCTATGATTAAATCAAATATATATTTTAAAACATAGCATTGACAGAAATATTTAAATTTAGAAGTCAGTTTATTTAAAAGACCCTATAGATAATCACTTGATTTTGGTCATAGAAGTGGTTCAAAATTAAACATTTTTTAGTAACATTACCAAATGATTATTTCTGCATCTTAATTCCAAAATAAGATACATGCACTGAACTAGAAAGGATAATTACTAGATTAAAAAAAATTAGGTTGCCTAATTTTCAAAAGCTTGATAGTTATAGGCTTATAATCCAAGTCTATAACTACAAGTATCACTTTTCCTACAACTTGTCTTGGGAGGTAAATTTTATGAATACCCATATCTAAGTATTAGCTTATGTGATTACCCAGTTTCTAAACTGCAGACAAATAAAGCCTGCCATCATAAACAAGTTAATTAGCTTTAATTCTAAGGTAAATACTGCTAAAGAATTGCTAGGTCAAAGGTAGAATAAAGAACTGAATGCTTCTTTCACCTTTCTTCCCTTTCTTTCTCTGAATATGCACAATATTAGTTATGATTAGCAGATAAAATATGCAATCTACTCACTTTAAATTATCTGATGTTCTTAAATTTTTAGGGAATAGTTTTACCAGATAGCTTAATGATATACCATCTTACCTCATCTCCTAAGCCTTGACAGAATTCTTAAATAAGAAAATTATGATTTCATCCTTGGAATATAGTAGTCATATTCTAAGTTAACCATATAGAAAACAAAACCATATAATGAACCTAAAGTAGTATACTTTAACTTCATGTAATCGATGTTTCTGTAAAGCTGTGTGAATATTAATATTTGGGAAAAAAAGTACCTTAAAAATGTTTTCCAGAATGAACTAGAGAATGTTATTTAGAAGAATTCCATAGTGATTCTCTGCCTATAAACGGTCACCTTATTTATTTTTAAAAGTAGTGTTTTCATACACTTTGCTTTTTATAAGAGTATATATATATCATAAACAAGTAAATTAATGCTCTTGGTATGTCTACTCAATTGTTCTCAAGAGCATGAGAATAAAAAAAAAATAATGAGTTCCTTGTACTTACAGAGCAACAATGGTGGTGAATGGTCTGACAACTGTATACTGCAGTACACCCAGTTTGCACCTAAACAGCAATACTCTGCCAAAGAACAAAAAACTTAGCATTTCGACTACTCATTTAAATAGTATCAGATTTTCTCCAAAGCCTCCCATATTAAAATCCCTTTGACAAATGATGCCATATTTATATTTAATTCTTTTATTTAAAAAATTTTTTTTAAGTTTATTTATTGTGAGACAGAGACAGTGTGAATTGGGAAGGGACAGAGAGACCGAGAGAGAGAGAGGGAGAGAAAAGTAGAGAATCCCAAGCAGGCTTCGTGTTGCTAGCACAGAGCCAGACATGTGGCTCGAACTCACAAAACTGTAAGATCATGACCTGAGCCGAAACCAGGAGTTGTACGCTTAACTGACTGAGCCACCCAGGTGCCTCTATATTTAATTCTTTTAATTTAGTCATTCTAAATGGCAACTGGGGAAGAATGTGGATGATAGCAAACAAACTGTTTAAATGCTGTTTTTTAAATTATTTGACAACTACATCTTCTGAAAGATCCCCCTTTCTGTGTTCAGTTTCAAATTCCTGAATAGCGCAGCAGAGAAAACAAAAACGTGTTCCTGTATGTTTCTAGAAGAAAGACTGAGTAACGGATGAATTGTGTGCATGTATATGTGAAAGCGTATTCAGCAAGTATTATTTAGGGGTGCCTGGGAGGCTCAGTCAGTTTAAGCATCCAACTTCAGCTCAGGTCATGATTTGCAGTTCGTGAGTTCGAGCCCTGCTTAAGGTGAGCTGGAGCCCTGCTTCAGGCTCCATACTTTCAGTGTGGAGCCTGTATGGGATTCTCCCTCTCTCCCTCTCTCTCATTTGCACCCTCTCTCTCTCAAAACTAAACTAAAAAAAAAAAAAAAAAAGTATTACTTATTTACATTTAGAATTCAGTTTTCTTTCAAGTTTGGAATTTAAATATCATTCCAGAGAGTATCACTAACTAGATTTATGAAAGGACAAAACAAAGATCTGCATAAATGTAAGATTACTCAGTGTAGGGGAAAATTTACAAGGGGAAAACAAAAACAAAACAAAAACGGCTCTACCTGACAGTGTTGTGCAAGCCTTCTTAAAAGACCAAGTTGCTCTGGAGTGCCTGGGTGACTCAGTGGTTAAGCGTCTGACTCTTGATCTTGGCTAAAGGGCTCAGGTCATGATCTTGGTTCACAAGATCAAGCCTTGCACTGGGCTTAGAGCCTGTTTGGGATTCTCAGTCTCCCTCTTTCTCTGCCTTCTCCCTGCTTGTGCTCTCTTTCTCCCTCAAAATAAACTTAAAAACAAAACAAAAACAAAAAAAAACAAGTTGCTCTGAGGGCAAATGCTTTATTTCGCACTACTATCAGGAGAACTGATTATCAATATAATGTATTATGAATCCCCTAATTTAAGAATTGCATCAAGACTGAGAAGATTCGGCATATAGGTCTTGAGGTGTTGTATCAGGACTGAATAAAGAAACTGTTGGGGTTCTATGTGCTGAGAGACTTCTCTGTGCTAAGGTGGTTCACTCCCACTTACAGCTAAGTGTGCCTCCCTGAGGGGGGCCTAGGGAGTGCACTTGGGCTTGTTTCAAGACTTCTTGAGAGAATGCCTTGGCTGTACATGCTGTTCTTCCTGTCCCATACTCTTTACAAATGGATTAGCCAATTAGATAACTTTGAAAGCTGCAGAGAATAAATGAACTGAAGATGTATTTGAAGAAACTGCCTAGAACGTAGCAAAGGCTGAGACAAAGAGACAAATGTGAGAGTTACAAAGAACTGAATAGAATCAGAAGGTCCGACATATATTCATAGTTCAGACAGAGTAAAGATAAAATCACAAGAAGTTATTGCTAGGAACTTTTCAGAACTGATGAAAGATATCAATCTGTAGGTTGAGGCACTCTGTAAATAAAGGAGGACTAAAAACAGAAACAACAACCTAGATACTTCATAGTGAATCTGCAAAACATCAAAGACAGGGTCTTAAATGGAGTTGGAGCTAGGTCATCTATAATGGAATAACAATTAGGTTGACAGGAGAGGCTTAATAGTAACAACGGAAGCCAGAATCAGGTAGAATAAAATCTTCAAAAGGCTTGGAGAAAATTCCTGTCAACACAGAATTATACATCCAGCAAAACTGTCTTTTAAGAATGAAGGCAAACCTTTTGGATAAGTACATCTGAGAAAAATTACCACTGATACATTGACACTAAAGGAATTTTTAAAGGTCATACTTCAGAAAGAAGTAATGGATCCCGAATTGCTCTGAGATACAAGGAGTGAGGACCTTCTAACACTTGTAGTTAAATCTATAAAAGACTTAAAAGTAGTCACGTTAAAATTAAAGATGATACACTGTTTTGCCACCATATAACCTGTGAAAAAGCTTTTGGTTCTCAAGGGTTTTAAAAAAATATTTTATAATCACAAATAAGGAATGATGGACCTACAATATATTAGTATTTGTTAAATGTGGGTGTTATAAAATAGATTTCTGTTTATATTTGTTTGTATTCCTTTAATGTTTGGAAAACCTTAAAATTATTTACTAAAATCTTTATTAAAATGTGGATTCTTGAATTGGATCCTGGAACAGAGAAAGGGCATTAGTGGAAAAACTTGAGAAATCTGAAGAGTCTGCAGTTAATAGTATTATACCAATGTTATTTCTTGGTTTTGATGAATATACCATGATTACATAAGATGTTATGTAACATTAGGGGAAGCTGGGTAAAGGGCGTATTAGAAATCTGTCTTGTCTTTTGCAACTTTTCTATAAATTGAAAATTATTTTACAATAAAGGCTTACTCAAAAAAATGCAATCAATGAAAGAAGAGAGACAAAGAGGAAATAAACAGATGGCAAGATTTTAAATGAATATATCAATAACCACAAAAATGTAAATAGCCTATTATTAGATTAGAATTTAAAAAAATACTGGGGCGCCTGGGTGGCTCAGCTGGTTAAACGTCCGACTTCGGCTCAGGTCATGATCTCATGGTCTGTGAGTTCGAGCTCCAGGTCGGGCTCTGTGCTGACAGCTCAGAGCCCAGAGCCTGCTTCGGATTCTGTCTCCCCCTCTCTCTCTGCCCCTCCCCCACTCATGCTCTGTTTCTCTGTCAAAAATAAATAAACATTAAAAAAAAAAAGAATTAAAAAATACTAAACTCAAAAAAAATGATACATCTAAAACATAAGGAGATGGAAAGGATGAAAGTAAAAGACAGCAAAAGATAAGCCAGGCAAATACTAAACAAAGGAAAGATGGGATACCTGGTAATATCAGATAAAACAGCTTTAAGATAATAAAAGATTAGTTGGAGTAGAAAAAGCATCGAAATATATAAACCAGTTGACCAAAGTACAGGAAGAAAGTGACAAATAATTAGTGGCAGAATTTAAACAATCTCTTTCAGTAAATGACAGACAAGTAGTCAAAATCAACAGAAATATAGAAAAGTTGAAGAACAGATTGACCCAATGCACATGAATATACAGCAAAGCCACTCATTAATATAGAATACACATTCTCGTCAAGCACACAGGGAACCTTTATAAAAACTGATCATGTACTACTAAAGGGCATGAAACAAATCTTAACCAATTCCAAAGACTGTCTCAGAGAGTCTATTCTCTGACTGCAATGCAAATAAATAAAATGAAATCCAAAACCCTCCCCAAAAAGTCCTGTTTGGAAATCTAAAAATACTCCAGAATAATTACAGTAAAGAAGAAATCCCAATAGGAATTTAAAAACATTAAATGGGATGACAATAAAAATATAAAGTTTGGGATTTGTGTGGTGATGGATATTAACTAGATATATTGTAGTGATCATTTTGTAATATATAGAAATACCGAATAATTAGGTTGTACACTTGAAACTAACATAATGTATGTCAATTATATGCCAATTAAAAAAAATAAAAAAAAAACCAAAACCTGGGATTCAGTGAATGTAAAACTTGGAGGGAAATGTACAATTTCAAAGCAGTAGTAAAAAAAGAAGAAAGGCTGTGTAAATCAGTGAGCTAAGACTCTAACATATTAGGAAAAGATAGTAAACCAAAACAAATGGGAAGTAGGAAGTAAAAACAGAGCAGAAATTAATCAAAGAGAAAACCAGTATATTACAGAGCCAAAAGTCACTTCTTGAAAAGATTAGTAGATATAGGCAAACTTTTGGCAAGATTGTTCAAAGAAAAAATAAAGATATTAAATTTAACATCAGAAATGGAAAAGGAATCGTAACAACAGATCCAGAAGAGATTGAGAAGATATAAACTAATGCATGCCTGTACATTTAAAAACTGTTTATTCTGCCTAATTCCTAAAATTATATTAAAAAATGATTTCAGAAACAACAGGAAGCCTAAATAGTTCTGTAACTGTCCTCCCACAAAGTCCAGGTCCAATCTTTCAAACTATAGTATATAATCTCTTCCTGTGATACACAAGTAAAAGGCAATACCTATTCAGGCAGTATAACTTGGATATGAAAACCAGACAGGAACAGTGTAAAAAAGAAACTTATAGTCTAAACTTACTCATGAATATAGATGTAAAAATTCTAAACAAAGTATTAGCAAATCAAATCTCATGATGTAGAAAAACAGATAATACATCTTAATCACTTCTCAGAATGCAAGGAAGTTTTAACATTAGAAAAGCTGTCAATCTAATTCACTAAATTAACAGGTTAAGGCAAAAACCAACCATCTCAATAGATACAGCATAAGCATTTGATGAAATTTAATCATTTATTCATGATTAAAAATTCAACAAGCTATGGGTAAAAGCTTATTTTATCTGATAAAGGATGCCTATAAAACACCTTTAAAAACATAAAATTCAATTATATTTTATAAGAATTCCCTTCAAGATCAGGAATAATGCAAGAGTATCTTGAGATACCAGCACGGTAAGAAGAGTAATTTATAGTATAAAGACTGAAAATCAAAGAAATCCTTTAATTGAAGAGGACATCTTCACAGGGAACTTAAAAAGTCTACAGACTAAGAAAATGTAACAAGATTTTTGGATATAAGGCTAATATGCAAACCCAATGTGCTTTTATACACACTAGAAGCAGTTAAAATGATTTTTAAGATAGATTCCACTTATAATAGCAATAAAATACATTTACGAAGTCAACAAAGATGTACAAGACTTCTATGAGAAAAACGTACTTTTGGAAGACAAATGAAGAGCTAAATATGCAGAAACCTAGACCATATTCATAGGTAATACTAAAAAAATCATAAAGATGTCAATAAAGATTAATTACAATAAAAAAACCCAAGAGGTTTTTCAAGCAACTTGACAAACTTGTTTCTATATTTTATATGTAAGAGCAAAGAATCAAAAATAGCAAGATAATAGGGTCAGCGCACTTGTCCCTCATTTTAAGGCTTATTAATAACCTGTAGTGCTTAATGTATGGAATTGGTCCAGGGATAGAAAAGTTAACCAATAAAACAGGAAAAAACAAAAACAAAAACAAACCCAAAAAACCAAAATCAAAAAGTCACAAACAGACCCATACACGTGGAAACTTCACACATGACAGAGATGGCCAGAGAGGTGAGTGAGGTAGAAGGGAGAGAATGATGCTAGGGAAATTAGTCAATGGAATAAAATGAAACTGCATTCCTACCTCACACAACATACACACAAAACATTAAGTGTTTCTATGTCTTAACAGGAAAATTTTGAAATGTTTAGAAGAAAAGCACAGGACAATGTTTTTATAATGCTGTAATTGGAGACAATTTTTTGAATGAGACACAAAAAGTATTGACTATAAGATAAATTCAACTATATTAAGATCCAAAACTTCCATTTATCAGAAGATTTAATAAAGGTGACAAATATGCCAAAAACTGGAAAAGATATTTTCAATACACACTAAACAAAGAATTAATATCTAAATATATAAAGATCCCCATGAAGCCACAAGACAGACAACCCATTAAAAAAATGAGAAACAGAAAACAAGCATTCCTCAGAAAAGGAAAACATAAATGGTTAATAAATACATGAAAAGTTGCTCAACTTCATTACTAATCAGGGAAATCCAAATTAAGACCACAGCAATATACCACTTTACACCCTCTTGATATGCAAACATAAAGAAGTCTAGGTAATTCCAAATGTAGGTGAGGATGTGGTTCAATTAGAAGTGTGTTTTTAAAAGTTTTTTTTAAATGTTTATTTCTGAGAGAGAGAGAGAGAGCATGTGAGTGGGGAAAGGCAGAGAGAGGGAGACAGAGAACCCAAAGCGGGCTCTGTGCTGGCAGCAGAGAGCCTGACGCAGGGCTCTAACTCACAAACCCCAAGATCATGACCTGAGCCGAAGTCAGACCCTTAACTACTGAGCCACCCAGAGCCCCTAGAAGTGTTTTATACTGTCAGTGGGAGACTAATATGGTACTGCCACTTCAGAAACCAATTTACCATTGGGGCACCTGGGTGGCTCAGTCGGTTAAGCATTGGACTCTTGATTTTGGCTCAGGCATGATGTTGCAGTTCATGAGTTTGAGCCCCAAGTCAGGCTCTGAGCACACAGTGTGAGCCTGCTTAGGATTCTCTTTCTGTCTCTCTCCCGCAGTCTCTCTCAAAATAAATACTTAAAAAAAAAAAAAAAAAAAAAAAAAAAGGAAATTTACTGCTAACAATGCTGAACAAAATCTAAAGACCTAGCACTCCACTACAAGGTATATACCTTACAGCAATCTTAAACAAGAGGAAGAGAATATGTAATATGGATTAGTACCATTTCATGAAAACATTTGTTTCATAAGTGTACTAAATCATTAGATGTGGGAGATGCAGGAGAAGCATCAAAGGAAAAGACTTCAAAAGGGAAGGGCTGGAGAAGGTGCAAGGCCTTAGGATACGTTTACACAGCTGAACACTAGAGCCATTAACATGGTCCAGGGCCAGATCCTCCTTCACACCTGACCCTTCCTAGTGCTATAGAAACCAATTAACTCGAAATTCAACCTTGAAAAACTAAACCATTAGATTGATTAACACACTTGCTTAGCTGACTTTATGTACGTAGTCTTTTAGCAATTATCCTAATAAAAAGAAGCTTCATTTTGGAGTCAGGACCTTCACTTAACTGCATTTTGTTTGCGGACTCATCTTTTGCGACTCTGGCCATACTCCCTGCAACAATTAGGTAATCTATTTTCCCTCCTCTCATGAATATACACAAAATTTAATGTTCATTAAAAGAAAACGCATTGTGCTGTTTATGTTACAGCAAACAGAGTATAAAAAGCAGACTTAGTTTTTATCAATTAACAACTGCAAACTTGCCATTGTATTTACATTTTATAACAAATGCATTATATTGAATTATCCTAAACAGCAATAGCCTGATTAATGATCAGATTTGTAACACTAGTTATCTACTACAGGGAGACTGGTAACCTACAATGTGGTTATACACAGCAGACATTTTACTATTACTAAAACCATACCTCCAAACTGTATGACTTGGTAAATACTGAATATCCTCTGAAAGAAAAGAATACCTGAACTATGGATGCATTGCTGACATTATTCAGGAAGCAGATGTCAGAATTCAAGGGTATCAGAAAAAAAATGAAACCAACATGAAGAGATTTAACAAGAATAAATGTTAACTGTGTGATTAGGAACATATCAATTACACAAACACAGCACAGGGGAATTTTGGCCAGTAGCATGGTCTGAAAAAGGTTTGGGGTTTTAGTTGACAACTAGCTAATTGTGATGATACAGCTAGAGCCTCATTTTAGGTTCTGCAGTATTAGGAGGAGGGTCCTGATCAAAGCTGAACTATCATCATCATATTTACTGGACCACTGCAATCTCTTCCATCCTTGCCCACTTGCTCTACCAAGAGCAGTAATCTTTGAAAATGAAATTGGCCTACCAGGGCCTCTATTTAACATCCTATAATGGCTTCTCATTTGACAACGACTCTCTCCTTGAATGAACTTTAACAGGACTCCTGAGCTCTCTTTTCAACTAGGTATCATTCTCAGGCCTTGGACTTGATCTAAGTCAGTCTCAGCAAAAAATACTGCTAAGTCATCCTACCCTTGATATCTGATTACCTTTGATATTTAATCAAGCTCCTCATCTCCCATTCTTGATGTGTAAGTGCTTGGCCTGCCCTTAGTAAGAATTCGATTATGTCTATTGAGAGAGAACCCCTACTCTTGATGTCTCCTCTTAGTAATTTTCCATCCAGTGACCACCTCAATCTGCTCATTAGCTATAAATCTCTGTGTTGTATTTGTTGCTAAGCACAGTATCTCTCCCCTGATCCCCAAATTATAATACTTCTCCCTTACTATCCTCTTTCATACACTATTGTTCTTTTCCCTTCAAAGCATTTCTTGATATAAGTAACTCTTATTATTTGTGCCTTCATTTAATTCCAAACCTCTGAGCCAAAATGTTGGTTCCACGAGTTCTACATCTGTTATGTGCATTAAGATATATCCATATACTGGCACACACTAGGTGCTCAATACATATCGAGTGTGTTAATGAACACATTAGGAGCTTATTACTTAAAATAGCTAGGTAGCTCCCTGTCATTTCAAATGTGTAAACTAGAGACCTATTTATTCCCAATGTTGTACAAATGGTTCTGTATCTCATGGGAGGCAATGTACTCCTAGGTTGTATATCTACATTGATTACTATAACTCCAAATCTTTCCAGTTACCTTGACTTTCAATTTTCACCTTATTCTCCATTATCAGTGATCAACTCCTACCAGTCCTTCAGTTCCAGTCTCTTTCCTTTCTATTCCAATTTCATTCCTCCTTTTCAGCTTATCTCACAAATGGACCACTGTAATAACCTTCTACTTTATTTCCCCATCTCTGGAATCTTCCTCCCTCTAATATATCCTGAATAGTATTGCAAAATTTATCTTTCTAAAATGGTATTGTCAAATGTTTCCTTGTTGAAAAATATCAAATGGCTCATTCACGTAAAAAATGCAATCTTAGCTTCAACTGAATTTTTCAGGCTTTATTTTCCTTTACTGTCCTCTATGGATATATAATAAGGCCAATTAACTAGTACTAGTACTGGTATTTAGTACTAGAATAAATACTATTACTATTACTAGTACTAGTATTTAGTACTAGTACTAGAATAAATACTATTTGTTGCTCCTATCTCATATCATATACTGTTTCCCCACCTAGACTACCTTCTCCTTGGGTCTTACACCTGATTTTGCCATTAACTATCTATGTAATCTCAAGTAAGTTAATCTCTGTAGATCCTGGGTTCCAATTGTAAAAGGATGTTGATTAAATGATTTCTAAGGTTTTTTTCCCCTGCAATGTTTTAAGTTTGCTATTTAGGATGAATAATGTATGAGAGTAATTTGTATGTGTGGATTATAAATATGTGTTTTATTATTCTTTAAACTTGATTATGAACTACTTGAGGGTAGGAACTCTTCTTAACTTTTTGTCCTGCTCATAGTACTTAACACACTTTACAGAGAACTGACTGATGCTTAAAAATTCTGTTTAAATACATAAAAAGACTAAAACCAAACATACTTACTCTCCCATAGTCCATGGTGGACAACAACACAAAGGAGGGAAATGTTTCTGCTGATCTTTGGCTTCAAGAATTAATACCAGATTTGGATACCGGTTAGTTAGATAATTGGTAAGGAATCCCATAAAGTTGTAAATGACATAAGCTTCATAACATTCTCTGCAGGTATCCACATATATTGCAATGCTGGGATATTTCAAAGCTATCCACTATGAAAAAGCAGAGAGGTTAAAAATAGTTGGAGCTAAGATAAAATGAATTGCCATTCCAATTCATAGTATTCACAATGCTAATTTTTAAACTTGAGATGTCTTGTCACATATTTCCATCTAACTTTCTAAAATTATGAGGGCTACCAATCTGTGAAATGAATTTTTAAAAGCAATAAACATATTGGATACTGGTAAATAAAAACATTCATGTAAATAGTGAATATGAAGAAAGAAGCTAAATTATTTTGTCATCGGGTTCTTTAATATAACATGCAATTTTTCTTGAGATGATCACCGAAAATACAATTAAAGACATTTCCTTTATATTTAATTAAATTAAAGCAGTCATCTGTGACAACTGCATGTTGTTCCCCAGAATCCACTGGGGAAGGGTTTTTTTTTGTCCCCCCCCCCCCAAATAAAAAATTTAGTAAATAAAAAGGATGTAATGTAATTTTAAGTATTACATTCTTTAAAGGACTAAGAACACATAATCGGAAATTTTAAAAGATACAGCAAAGAAAACAGCTATAGATTTTTTTTTTTTTAAAACACCCGTCTTTTCTGTCATACTTCATCTTTTTTATTAACATTAAAAACAAGTGAATCTTTTCACTTTTCTTATTAATCTAACCCCTACTGTCAAATAATAAACTTTCATTACCTTAAGCGTTCTGCAAATATTGTTGTATCATCAAACAAGTTCTTAACTAATGAGATAAAATGAAACATACTTACACTATCTAAACTGTATATGGGTACCATCCAAAGAATCCTATTTGGAAAGCAAAGCATAAATTAAAAACCGTTTACATCATATTTATGAAACAAGTGAACACAACAGTAAAAGAATCACAATATGTTAAGGTTTACCTTATTATTGGTTTCTGTAATTCAGGTTGTGTATAATGCACTAAATGTTGTAATATCACCCAGAGTGATATAGGTATAGTCAACAGCAAAAAAATTCCAGCAATAAACCAAGCCTTTGTGTGTATTCCAACCTAAAATAAAAGAACATATTTAAAATAAATCCTCTGATATTAAAATGAAAGACCTAGGGGCGCCTGGGTGGCGCAGTCGGTTAAGCGTCCGACTTCAGCCAGGTCACGATCTCGCGGTCCGTGAGTTCCAGCCCCGCGTCAGGCTCTGGGCTGATGGCTCGGAGCCTGGAGCCTGTTTCCGATTCTGTGTCTCCCTCTCTCTCTGCCCCTCCCCCGTTCATGCTCTGTCTCTCTCTGTCCCAAAAATAAAAATAAAAAACGTTGAAAACATTTAAAAAAAAATAAATAAATAAAAAAAAAATAAAATGAAAGACCTAAATAAAATATTTTTTATTTCTAAAATTTAGATTTATGTAATTACTAATGAGGCCCAACATTTTCCAAATAACTAGTTGCTTGTTTTCTTCTTCTTCAAAAAACAGCCTAGGGGCGCCTGGGTGCTCAGCCGGATAAGCACCAGACTCTTGATTTTGGCTCAGGTCATGACATCACAGTTCATGCGTTCAAGCCCCACACCGAGCTCCGTGCTGACAGTGTGGATCCTGCTTGAGATCCTCTCTCTCTCAAAAATGAATAAACCTAAAAAACAAAAAAATCCCAAAAAACCAAAAAAACACCCCAGTCTATCTGTGCTTTTATGGAGGGAGGAGGATGATTTTTCCTTATGGCGTTGAGCATTTTTCCTTGTGAGGCCTTTTGTAACAACGCTGTATACATTAAGAATATTAACATCAGATCATTTTCCCTTAGCTTGTTATTTGTCTTTTATATTTGATTATTGTGCTTGGGGATGTACAGAAGTTTTAAAATTTTTCCACAAGTTCTAAAAATCTTTTTATGGTCTATTCCTTTGCTTTTATGTTTGGAAAGTAAAAATTCTACCTGCATTTTCTGTGAATTTTACTGCTACACAACATGTTACTGAGTATTGCCTAATACTTTGCTAAGTTTTTTTTTTTTTTTTTTTTTTTTGTACACATTATGTCTTTAACCCTCCCATTTGGTAAGTATTGTCACAACCACTGTCCAAGCAAACAGTGTTAATACATGCTACCCCTCTTACATATAACAATATCAACTCAGGATACTACATTTTAAAAAGCTCTAATTTCTTTTTTTAGGTATCTGATCAATATTTTATCCTATAAAAACTCAATTTCTAAAAATACACTTTCAACTATCTCATCTTAAGGTAGAGTTGAAGTAATTCACTCACTTTCTGCCAAAAAAAAAAAAAAAAAAAAAAAAAAAATTGAACCTCTGTTCTGTCCGTGGGGCCCTAGAGAATGAATTTTATATTAACTTGTGAATTCACTCATCAAGGCAGGGGTACATTAATGCTAATGTTTTAAAGGAAAAAAGGTGGGCATTTAATTTTGGTACTTTTGGGATTTGAACAGCTAATTAAAATAGAACTGAAGTCTACAACTTCTAGTTTTACTGTTTTGAACAAGATTTTTTTTCAACAGGGGTCAAAGATTAAAGAAGTAGAAAACAAAAAGTATAGAGAACAAATGTCAAAAACCCATATATAATTTTTGACTTCCCCCAAACTTAACCACTAATAGCCTAATGTTGACCTTACTGGTAACATAAATAGTCCATTAACACATATTTTGTATGTTACATGTACTATATGCTGTATTCTTATAACAAAGTAAGCTAGAGAAAATGCTATTAAAAATCTTAAGAAAAAATACATTTACACTGTATTTATCGGCAAATCTGTGTATATGCGGACCTGCAGTTCATACCCATGCTGTTCAAGGGTCAACTATACAAAAAGTCTTAAACACTGGATATTAAAATAGTAAGGGAAAAGTGAGTACGTGCAGAAGAAGATTCTAAAAGGAATGTCTTTATAATCATTTTCCAGGGATTTTTGCTTGGTTCAGTTTCATTTATTTTTTTAAATGTTTATTTACTTATTTTGAGTGTGCACAAGCAGGCATGAGTGGGGGAAGGACACAGAGAGGGGCAGAGAGAGAATCCCAAGCAGGCTCCACACTGTCAGTGCAGAGCTGAACCCAGGACTAGATCCCACGAACCATGGGATCATGACCTGAGCTGAAATCAAGAGCTGGATGCTCAAACGACTTAGCCACCCAGGCACCCCTGTTCAATTTCATTTAAAATTGAGTATAGATGGTCCCAGACTTACACAGTTCAACTTTCACTTTTTTGACTTTACATTGGTACAAAAGTCATATGCGCTAAGTGAAGACTATACTTTGAATTTTGATTTTTTCCTGAGTTTTTCGCTGTGTGATATGATACTATTCTGATGCTAGGCAGGGGCAGGGAGCTATAGCTCCAGGTCAACCACACAATCATGAGGGTAAACAACTGATATAGCTTCAACTTGTGATGGGGTTACATTCTGATAAACCTATCATAGTTGAAAATACCCTAAGTCCGAAACTGCATTTAATGCACTTAACCTGCCAAACATCATAGCTTAGTCTAGCCTACCTGAAACATACTCAGAATATTTATAGTGGTCTACAGTTGGGAAAAATCATCTAACATACAGCTTACTTATAATAAAGTGTTGGATATCTCATAGCTCATGTAATTTAATGAATGCTATACTGAAAGTGAAAAACAGAATGGCTGTATGGGTACAGAATGGCTTTAAATGTATCAGATGTTTACCCTCATGGTTGCATGGTTGACTGAAAACTATGGCGTGCTGCCCCTGCCCAGCATCATGAGAACATTATACTACACAGCACTAACCCAGGAAAAGATCACAATTCAAAATCTGAAGTACAGTCTCTACTGAATGTACACTGCTTTCACACCATTGTAAAGTCAAAAGTTAAAACATCATAGTTGAGGGGTGCCTGGGTGGCTCAGTCAGTTGAGCGTCCGACTTCGGCTCGGGTCATGATCTCACGGTCTGTGAGTTCGAGCCCTGTGTAGGGCTCTGTGCTGATGGCTCAGAGCCTGGATCCTGTTTCGGATTCTGTGTCTCCCTCTCTCTCTGCCCCTCGCCTGCTCATGCTCGGTCTCTCTCGGTCTCAGAAATAAATAAAACATTAAAAAAAAATTTTTTTTTTAAAATATCATAGTTGAGACCCTTCTGCACCCATACAGCTATTGTTTTTCACTTTTACTACAGTATCCAATTACCTGAGATATTCAACACTTTACTATAAAATATGCTGTTAGAGGATTTTGCCTCTATAAGCTAATGTAACTGTTATGAGCAAGTTTAATGTAGGCTAGACTATGTCCCTATGATGCTTGGCAGGTTAAGTGCATTAAATGCATTTTTACTTATGATATTTTTAACATGATGGGTTTATCAGGATGTGATCCCACTGTAAACCAAGGAAGATCTGTATCCATTTTAATGATGACCTAAAATAGTAATAATAATAATAGCATATTCTAGATCTTCTCAATTATAAGGTGATAATTAAGAATAGTATTGCCAAGTAATTTTAATGCCCACATTTGTTTTTATAATCGCCTTAGTGCCAACTTGGTGGTAGACCTAAGAGAAAAATGATGTGCTTGTGACTAATAAAGGCCAAGCATCCTCAGTGTGCTGTAAAAAAGAAAGTTCTTTTCAAATGATCATAAAACAAGTGACTAGAGAACTGAGTCATTTCAGTATAGAGATACCAAATTAAAAAATACCTTGCATCATAGAGTTAGTACCATTTTTACATTGCAAGGGGTAGTTTCTTAAAACCATCATCTGTCCACATTAATGCCATTAATTTGAATCATTGGTTTTATAGCTGTTTTAATTTCTGAGGTACCTAAAAAGCTATATGCATAAGAAATTAAAGCTATTTTGGGTATCCACATATTTAAGTAATAAAATAAGTAAACATTAGGTATTTGTAGAAATCATTATGTTTATTTTAATTGACATTTATTTCTAAATAAATTACTCACACTTGAGACACATTGATATGAGGCTATCGTTTAACATTATTAAACTTATCGGCCATAAGCAGGGTTGTTTTGGTTCACAAGACAAGGAGGAGATAAGTAGCACAATTTTTCCCCCCCTAAGGTAACTTGGAAGTAGAAAAAACCATTGAAGACAAGCATCCAGGAGTGAGTTAACTGAACCTGAACCAATTGAAAACATTTGGTTCAGAGTGCAATAAGAGTGTGCTCTGTGGGCCCAATCTTCCTGAGGGGAAGAGAGGAGAACTTACAGAAAGAGTAGCTACTCGGGGCATAAGTGCACATAAGGCAGGGTAAAATGACTGCAGAGTGAGTATTATGTGTGCATTTCACTTACTTACCTTCCATTATACACGCTCAGCCAAGTAAGAGATAGAAATAATTTAAGGAGGGCATATGGTCATCTTGCCCTTCCAATAAATGAGTACATGCCCCACCATGGGCATGGGATGGGCTCTTACAAACTTCTTGTTTTCTACAATCTCAGTTCCCACTGACTTCTCAGTGTGAGCATTGTGATTCTAGTGTTTAAAAGACAAATGTTTTTCATATAAACCTGTCCCTAAACATGTAAACAGTTTACACATCTCATTTTTACAGTTTTGTTTCTTCACTGCCAAGGATACTTAAAAGTCAGTTTTCCATCTCTATTTCTGCTATTCTGATTTGGGCCATAGTCATTGTAACTCAGGCACCATGACCTCGTAAGTACCATAAACAGTTTTCTAACTTTCCTTCACTTCCACTTTTCTATAGCTGGTAGTAGTCTTTTCAAGATGCCTGCTGGTTCATTTATTAGATCTTTTTTTAGTTTTTTCCATAGCCTTTTTTTTTTTTTTTTTGGTTGTATTGATCTCTACCACTAAGTTCCATGAAGGTGAGTGCTAGATTTCTCTCTCTCACCATATAGAACACGAGCCTGATTTATCACTGGGATGAAGGAAAGCTTGCAATTTTTAAACAGGGTAGCAAGGTGACATTCAAGTAAAAGACCTGAAGGACATAAAGGAATGAGAAGACCATCTAGGGGAAGAGAATGCCATAAAGGGGGAGCATTTAATGTAAAGGTCCTAAGGCGATAACATACTCCCACATGTTAGAGCAAAGTCCCCGTGGTAGAAGCAAGGAATTGAGAAGAGAAAGTCAGAGGGGGATTGGGTGGGGTAGTGTCAGATTATGTTGGGCCGTAATGGCCAGAGTGAGGGATATTAGCTTTTAATCTGGACTCGGAGTGACTGGAAAACTTTGAGAAGAATATGACTTGTTTTAATTCGATACTTTGGCTGGTGAATTGAGAATAGTTCAGGCAAGACATGAAGAGAATTTGGTTCAGGGTGTTTGCAGTAGAGATTGCAGATTAATTTTTTCCTTAAAAGTTGGACTTAAAAACTATAGTTAATCAACAACTAAGAGAAGTCTTAAACTAGGTTGATACTACACATATTATTAGCCTTAAAAGTAGTTCCTATACCACACTCCAAAAAAATACTTCAAAGAAATACCTATTTGTAATAAAATGTCTGTACTTGAATTCTGGTTGATAAATCATGAGAATAACCTAAATATCTAACAAAGGGGAAATATTTAACGTAGTGGAATATTATATGAACATTAAAAATAACTACATGGGCTATGCCAAAATGGGAAAGTCAACAAAATATAATTTAGTGAACATACAGGAAACCAATGCATATTAAAATGCATTTTTGTTTAATTATGTAAAAACATTTCCATAACAAAAAGCCTAAACTAGCTGTTGTCTCACCATTGCTCTTATAAAATAGGTGGTTGCTAAATAAAAGTACTTGCTGGTTTTTATTAACTTAGAATTTAAAATTCATTATACAATTTTTATAAAGTACCTATCTTAGTTGAGTATTTACATTGGGGTCTTCCAGTTTGTAGTACTTTACTGATGTCATAATAAGAATATGACATCAAAAAATATACAAGGGACTTTTGCAAAATCTTTATTGGTTAAGAGCTAATTTCTAAGTAAAAACAAACAACAAAGTTAAACCAACTAGAACCCTTTAATTCAGGAAGCTAGTTAAATGCTAATAAAATTCAATACATGGTTTTCAAGGTAGTCCAGTATCTGAACAGATCAGATTTCAGTAATAAAATTATCTTACTTTCAGGGAATTGATGGAATACTTGCAAAAGAGTGCTCTTCTAAGCAGCAATCTTAATATATTCTATTTTCTCGACTTGGCCCTCGTTCCACCTGCAGCACGCTTTGAAAACCAGTGAACAAGAAACCAGACAGGTTTATGAACTAAGACTGGGCTCATTTACATGCCCTGATTTTCAGGATATCAAGTTTGGGGCATCTAGGGTAAAAATGGGCAACCTTAGACGGGCAGGACGGTAGAAGAAAGGGTAGAGGCCAATGGTGAAACACCCTCTTACCTCCAGCTTCTGTAATTCCCACACGCATAGGGGAACCGCAACCACTATGGACACCAGGTAGATGACAACCGCTAAAGGTCGAATCCACTGTCTCCAATTCCTCCAGGTACAAGTGCAAGGCATGTTTCCGCATAAATCAGCTCCCAATGGCAAGGAAAAAGAGCTCGATAGAGATTGTAATGGGGAGCCCTGTTCTTTGGTTGTTTTGTCAACTCGCATGCTACAGAGAAACAGCTGTTGGGCGACTTTACCAGCAGCTCGAGCCGCCTCCTCGGCCCGCGTTGTGCTTTCTGCTGCTACTGCTGCCGCAACTGCGGCCGCTCAGGGTGCTACCAGGGAGCAGTGCGGGCAGCATCCTTTCTTCCCCACACCGCATCTACCCAGTTTTCGGTGGTGGAATACCCGGGCGGAGCCGCTGCCCTCACCTGGGTATCGCCCAGAGCACCGCCTGCACCATGGCCTCGAGGTGAGCGGCGCCGACCAGGACCGGCCCCTAAAGACCCTGCATACAGTTCGGTTCTGCCCCGCCGCTGCCTGCCCACTTGCTCTTTTCTTGGGCGGTCAAGCTTTCTCCCTCCCGCGTCTGCAGGCGTCTCTTCGCCCGATTTCGCTGGCAGATTGGAGGTGAGGACTCAAACCTGCCGGCCCCAGGATTTCCTCACTCACTCCCACGGGACATCCCCACAACGGAACCCAAAGCCAACCCAGGGCTTCCGTTTCCGCCCCCGCCGTCTGAGGTTGCTGATTCGTCGACAGCTCCAAACTGGGCCCGCCCCATCCGCCTCACTTTACACTCTCTGATTGGTCATTTGCGGGGGGAGGGGCTGTAGAGAGGCGTAGCAAGGGTGGGAGGTTGGTAGGAGAGGAGATGGTTAGGAATTGTTGGAATTGGTACCGGTTGCCCCAAAGGCCCGTGAACAGGATTCTGGAAGCTGTAAGAACTGATGGAGAACACTTGAGGGACACCTACTATGTTCTTCTGCTGACTGTATTCCAGCATTAAGAAAGCCTGGGTAAGACCTTATAACTGAGCCATTTATTTGCATAGAAATCTCCTGTTCTCTCTGTGAGTGGATAGGGGAGCGGGTGGAATAAGAGAAGAATGGAAAGCGTCCTCCTAGTTTTCTATCAGTTGTTAGAAACTACTGGAGGGCTACTTAATTATTTCTGGATTTTGCAGAAAATTCTAAAGGTAGCTGAATTTTAGAAGCAACTGCAAATACTGAATATCCTTTCCGCATTTAGAACTCGTGTGAAAAACTCATACATTTAAGTTTCAAAAGGTTTTGACGTTCCAACTGACAGCTTTTAGCTAAACCTATACAACAAATGGCAAATAGGATCTTAAAGCCTTTTAAAACCAACAAAGCAAACAAATATCTAACTTCTCAATTAGATATGCAAATGTGTCCTCTATTATAATTCTCATGTTCTGAGGGGCAGGCATTGTACTAAATTCTTCACCTACATTATATCAGTTAATCTAAATCCAGAAAAGTAGGCAGTTCTCCATGTTACAGATGAAAAAAAAAGTTTCAAGTGGTTAAGTAATTTGCCTTTGTTCATTGAGCTAGTTAGTGGTAGAGCTGAAATTCCAACTTTGGTCTCTTGATTCCAAAGGCACTACTAAGCATTTGACTTGTCAGACACACCTGCCACCTGAGAGTTTCTGACTCATGACTGTGGACAAGAAGGCCTCAGTCTGAGTACACCTAGCCTAGAATTCTAACAGAGGCATTGAGGGAATGTTATCTTCCCCAGTGTCATCTGCCCTGGCCAAAGTCTAGAGCTGCATTTCTGCATCCATCCTCCAGTCTTTAACATCTCCATTTTCCAACCTGGCCTCTTTTAATACAAACTGCTTTCTCAAAGGGAAATAGACCTTTTGTTTCTTCTTCCTAAGGGTAATCTACAAAATCAAAATAATTGTGTATTTCCCGATCATTAAATTTATGCATATTCCAGTGTTAAATTTCAGAAAATAGAAGAATATAGAAGAGAAAAGTAACCCTTGCTCTACAATCAAGTATAACCACTACTTACTTTTTTGATTCACAATGTATCTTCCTTGGATATACTGCATACGTAGATTGTATCTATGCTTTCAGTCACAGTCATTGCCACCTTTAATAGTCTTCCTCATTCTTTCCCAGGGGCAAACCTTTTTCAACCTAATTTGTGAAAACTTTCTTGATTTTGTTCCCTGTATCCTTATGGCATTCATGTTGTGTTTTAATTACTTATTTGTCTGTCTTTCCTAGGAGCAAGCTAAAGTTGTAGAACTATCAGAATAAAGTAAGAGATGGAAGAGACCAGAATGTCAGATGGGCAAGTAGTTTTGCACACCAGTTTGTGAACTGGGGTTCATCTATGGTGAAGTTGCTACAGATCAGCAGAGAAATAAGAAAAAAATATAGTGAGTTTTTCATTTAGTGAAACTTACTCTTAAGGATTGTGCATTATATTGAAATTGTTCATTCTATTTCTTTTATCCAATGACAGTTATAGAGTAGTTATTTTCTAAATAATTTTCTTTGAAGAAATATTTGTTGCTAACTTTATTTGCTCCCATTTGGTTTATTTTATTTCTGAAATTTTTCTTGGTCCACGAGATCCTAAAGTCTAGCAATTACTGAGATAGAGAATGGCCACCAATTTCAGCAATCATAATGCTGGTGTGATTCTAGTCTACTTACTTTATCTGGTATATGTATTCTCTGTATTCTTTCTGGATGTGACTTAGTCTAAGCCTGAGGGTGGATCTGAGCTTGATGGTGTTTGGAAGATAAGAAGTTGTTGTAACTGGCAGATGGTACTAGGCCCCAAAGTAAGACATTATTCATTCTTGATGCAGTTTATATAGATGAAATGAAGTTTCTGTTTGTTACCATATTACATGAAAATAGGTAGATGGAATTTTGCCATCCATGGAGAATATGTTTGTGTTAGTCTGACTTAAAATAATAAGTTAATAAAATTCACTTTGAGGGAATGTGGGAGGTGGGCACTGCTGTCAACCTTTTGGTATGTGTCTTCACATCTCTCTATACAAATATGCCCTTGGTGGTTTTAAAATATGGCTATGACTTCTTTGATGTCCTTCCCATGAAAAGATATACTTTGTGTCTTCTCTTAAATCTGGATGGGCTTATGATTGATTTATACAAGAGAATATAGAGAAAGTGATCATAGTCACCATATGTGACTTCAGAGGCTAGGTCATAAAAGGCCATGCAGTCTGTTGAAACCCTTGCTTTTGCAGCTCTCAGCCATCATGTAAGAAGTCTGACTACCTGAGTCCCATGTGCTGTGAAAAGCCCAGGGCAATAGGGAGACCCCTTGAATGTACTCTGATTGACAGTCACAGCTGAGCCCAGCCCTCCAGTTAGCCTAGGTGCCAGATATGAGAATGGAGAAGCAGATTCCAGCTCTCAGCCATTTAGTCACCCTTCAGCCTTTTCAGCCTTCCCAGCTGAGGACCTAGACTTGTGGACCAAAGTGAGCCTTTCCTGCTCTGTCTTGTCCTAATTCCTGACCTGAAGAATCCACGATTTTAAGAGAATGGAAAACAAGACACAGACTGGGAGAAATATTTGCAAAAAAAAAAAAATATATATATATATATACATCTGATAAAGGACTGTTATCCAAAATGTTTAAAGAACTGTTAGAACTCAATAAGAAAACAAAAGCTCATTTAAAAAATGGGCCAACACCTTTACAGACCTCACTAAAGAAGATATACAGATGTAAAATAAGTATATGCCAAGATGCACCACATCATATGCCATCAGGGAAATGCAAAGTGAAAAAAAAAATGACTTACCACTACACATCTCTTAGAATGGCCTAAATCTAGAAATTGACAACACCAAATGCTAGTGAAGATGTGAAGCAAAAGGAATTCTCATACATTGCTAGTGGGAATACAAAATGGTACAGCCACTTTGGAAGATAGTTTGGAAGTTTCTTATAAAATGAAATATACTCTTACCATGTGATCCAGCAATTGAACTCTTTACTATTTACCCAAAGGAGGTGAAACCTTATGTCCACACAGAAACCTGCACATTGATGTTTATAGCACCTTTATGCATAATTGCCAAAACTTAGAAGCAACCAAGATGTTTTTCATTAAATAAATGGATTAATATACAACAGTACATTCAGACTACAGAATATTATTTAGCACTAAAACGAATTGAGTTACCATGCTATGAAAAGACACGGAGGAACCTTAAATGAATACTACTAAGCTGAAAAGGCTACACACTGTGATTCCAAATATGTGACATTCTGGAAAAGACAAACTATGGAGACAGTAAAAAAAAAAAAAAAGTCAGTGGCTCCCAGACGGGGACAAAGGAGAGATGAATAAACAGAGTATAGAGGATTTTTAGAGCAATGAAAATACTCTATAATGTTAATGAATGTATGTCATTATGCTTTTGTCCAAATCCATAGAATGTGTAACACCAAGAACGAACCCTAAGGTAAGCTGTGGACTTTGGGTGATTTTGATGTGTCAGTGTAGATTCATCCTTGATAAAAAATGTACAATGCTGGTGGACAATACTGGTAATGGGGAGGCTATGCATGTGTGGAGGGGCTAGGGGTTATATAGGAATTATCTGTATCTTTCAATTTTGTTTTAAATCTAAAACTGCTCTGAAAAAACAATAAAGTTAAAGTCTTAAAAAGAATTCATAAGCATAATAAAAATGATTATTTTACTTCTCTGTGTAGGATTGTTACGCATCTTTTCCAGTGAGTAGATAACTGAAACCATGTCTCTTGTCTCCATATTTATGTGCACTCTATCTATTGGAAAAAGGCTTCTTGCTTAGAGTGATTTTTTTTTTCTTCTTTTTTTCTTTTTTTGCCTAGAGCTGACTTTGAGCCTTCATAAGGTGTCTAGGGTTTTCTTTTTTAGGAGTATGTTGCCTTCAGAATTTGAGATTATGCTAACCAATGAAAGAGTTAAGTGAGTGTTAGATTTAAAGGTTGCAAATGTAGGGAAGGGATATGAGCAGGTCTTTACATTATGCTTGATTTTGTAATGTACCATTTTCTCTTCTCCCCTAAATGGGAGGGAAAATGGTCTACTATGTACCAAATGAATGGGGAAGAAAATATAAGTGGAACTAGCTGTAATATCCAACTTAAAATCTGAACTTTGAGTATTTTTTGCCCATTAAGTTTCAGCTTTACCTATCACGTTGTTCAGGCTACATTTTAAGCTTTGTTAAAGACACCGTGGTTTATTTATTTATTTATTTATTTCTATCTCCTCTATACCTCCCTACATCTGTAACAGGTAAAGCTGTATATATTACATGTAATACCTGATTTCTATGTGTATGTCTGTATGTCCTTATATACATTTTGATCTCGTCTTTTTTTTTTTCCAATGCTTATTTATTTATTTAGAGAGAGAGAACAAAAGCAAGCATAAGTGGGGGAGAGGCAGAGAGAGAGGAGGAGAGAGAAAATCCCAAGCAGGCTCCAAGCTGTCAGCCAGAGCCCAACTCTGGGTTCCATCTCACTAACCGTGAGATCATGACCTGAGCTGAAATCAAGAGTTGGACACTTAACTGAGCCATGCAGGTGCCCCAATGTGGCATCAGTTGACTTCATCTTAAAGAGACTTCTCTCAAACATTTACTGGCTACACTTATAAGTTACTGGGTACACTTATAATTTTTTAAGTGTAACAAATATATTAAATGTGAAAATCTGTTTAACATGTTTATGTTGAAATAAAAATGAATTACAATGACTTCAAAAAAACTTCTAAGTATTTCATGTCATTTTGTTCATTTTGTTTAGTGGGTCTTATGATTCAGAGCAACCTATGGACTGCAACCCAATTACGGTCTCCAGTCTATTTCCATATGGCTCATGAAGCTAAGAAATGTTTTTACATTTTTTTTTTTTATTGTGGTAAAATAACATAAAATTTACCATTTAACCATTTTAAGTGTACAGTTCAGGGCATTACGTACATTCATCTTATTGTGAAACTGTCACTGCTATCCATATCTAGAATTTTTTCGTCATCCCAAACTGAAACTTTGTATCTGTTTAACACATTGCTCATTTCCCTTTTCCCCCAGTTCCTGGTAATCACTATCCTACTTTCTGTCTATATGAATTCATTCCAGGTACTCATGTAAGTGGATTCATACAATATTTGTCCTTTTTACATCTGGTATATTTCACTTAGCATAATGATTTTTAAAGTCCATTCATGTAGCAGGTATCAGAATTTCTTTCATTTTTAAGGCTGTATAGACTACATTTTGTTTGTCCATTCATCTGTCAACGGACATTTGGGTTTCCACCTTTGCCTGTTGTGAATATTGCTGTTGTGAACATTGGTGTGTGTACTTTGACCTTTTGACTTTCTATCCCCTAACGGTGTCCAGTGCTGCGATGCACACGGGTATACAAGGGGAAACGGGGAATTATTATGTTAGTTCAGTGGATGGAGAATTTCAGTTTTGCAAAATGTAATAGGTCTGGAGATTGGTTGACAACAATGTGAACATACCCACTGCTTTCAGTTAGCTCTTACATTTTTAGAGTTGTAAAAGAAAGAAAAAGAAAAAAGAAAAGAATATTTAAAAATACTATCTGACTTTTTATGGAAAAAGTTTGCCAACCCCTAATTTAGAGTAAATTTTAAAACTTCTATAATGGACTATTATTGCTGAATGAATCTTAAAGTTCATTCATTTCTTCACTAGAGAAGTATTTAAATTTTAGTAGACTTTCTCATACTAAATATTTGGGGAACTTTAGTTGTTTGGTCCCCAACCAACAATGAAAAAATCACGGTTTTGGTTTTGTTACTAAGAGTAAGATTCACTGATTTACAAGCAAGATTCATTGATTTTGAAGGGATGCTGCAGTAAATTCAGAGTAATAGGGTACAAGGTTCCTTTCTTTAAAGCTACAGTAGAGTGAAAGGCCCTACCATGTATAAGGAGGCATGCAGAGGCTTGAGGCGCTGTCCTTTTTACTTTTGATCTACTTTTCTTTTCTTTTTTTTCTTTTTTTTAATGTTTACTTATTTTTGAGAGAGAGACAGAGACGGAGAGCGAACAGGGGAGGGGCAGAGAGAGAGGAAGACACAGAATCTGAAGCAGGCTCCAGGCTCTGAGCTGTCAGCACAGAGCCAGATGTGGGGCTTAAATTCACAGACCGCGAGAACATGACCTGAGCCTAAGACAGACACTTAATGGACTGAGCCACCCAGGCGCCCCTGATCTACCTTTCCGGTTCTACTCTAGGCAGGCTATGTCTTTTGAACCCTGGTATGTCCTTAAGGCAGAGATTCCTAAACTTTCTTGTTTCATAGCATTGTTGGACTTTTTTCATAGTGTCTTGAGCCTAAGAAATACTGTAGAGTTCCATTTATTAAGTAATTAAGTCCGAACAACCTAATCATAGACATTCATATGATGTCTCACAAATGCCTCTGTGTTTCTCTGAAACATTTAAAATATGTCATGGTGCCTTGTGAGTTCACTCCAGAGTCCTATGCCCCTGAGCACACAGTTTGGGAATTACAGTCCTAGGATCTTCTACCTGGGTTTCTGATTTGGATTTGCCTTTGTCCTTGGCCTTGTTTCTTATTTTATCCCAATTACAATTTCCCACATTTCCAGGGCTTGCCTAACAATAATTTCTGATGGCTTTCTTTGGTTACACATTTAATTTTTACATTCTTTTTTTTTTTTTTTTTCAACGTTTTTTATTTATTTTTGGGACAGAGAGAGACAGAGCATGAATGGGGGAGGGGCAGAGAGAGAGAGGGAGACACAGAATCGGAAACAGGCTCCAGGCTCCGAGCCATCAGCCCAGAGCCTGACGCGGGGCTCGAACTCACGGACCGCGAGATCGTGACCTGGCTGAAGTCGGACGCTTAACCGACTGCGCCACCCAGGCGCCCCAATTTTTACATTCTTGATTCAGGTTTCTTCCTTTAGTACGTTAACTTTTATGTTGGGTTTTCCTTATAAAGGCTCTGTGTTTAAACTACAGAAATAAATACTTAAATGAATAGAACATTTGCCCTCATCTTCAAAAGTGTGTTACTAGAATTACTGGATTAATGACTGTAGGGTTCTTTAGTTTTCTCACAAGAAAGGTGATAAAGTATCTTAAGCCACCTGATAATCCTTAGTTGTACATGTTGGCCTTTGTCACTCAAGTGAAGAAGGTGCTGTGAATGGTGCCAACAACTTGCACAGTAAATAATAAATTACCTTTTCTATAAATTATTACTCACTAGATGAACTTTCCAGTAGCTCTGTCTGGTAGGAAAGTTGTTTTTCTCTTACCTCCATGGATGTTTTCTTTTCAGGCTGATTTAAGTGACACTTCTGCAGTCTGAAAGAAATGTGAAAAACCTTAATGTTAAGTAACAGGCTCAAGACTAGATAATTCAAAAGATTTGGGAGAGAAGGTATTTCTGGTTAGGAAGAATATTCTGTGCATTATAAAAATATGGGAAAAGAAAATGTTTTTATATTGAGAAATTCTTTTAGGATTTAAACAAGAATCAATATGTCATTCATTTGTACATTAAGATGCTAGACTATGGTGATCCCTATAGAAAGAAGGCTTTGACAAATTACATGAGGTAAAGAGGATACATGGGAGGATTTTAATCTACTGTGGAGGAATAGTTTTCTTCTTCAAATGTAAGGAGAGCTCTCTATGGAGTAAGGTAAAACTCTTACTTTTCTCATATATTCAGGCTGTGAATTGCGCTTGTGTGAACTCACGTAAAGCACATGTCTATGTGCTTTTACATAGGTAGGATATGGGGGTGGGGTGAGAATTATACCTCTCCTGCACTGTTGAACCAATCAATATTCTGTGTACGCATAGTTCTAAATGGAGTCCCACCAGGCTTGGGCCAGTGTCCTTATTTATGTATCATCTTTACTATTTAGAGGTAGAACTAGAATTTTTTGCTGCTATTGTGCAAATCCTATGATGTATGCTTTCCAGTTTTCTCGTTTTGATTTTTCCCTTCCTGCTTGATACTCTCCCTAGAACCTTTTCTCAGTCAGGATATAAGAGTCAGGCAGTTGTCCCGGAACTAACATTTTTCAACTCCCCCTAATCTCAGGGACTCTGGTTTTATAATAAGTGTCCCCAGGAAGGAAGACTTGTGTGGCAAAAGTACCTTGTTTGATTTATTATTTTTTTTATTAAAAATTTTTTTTTGTGATGTTTATTTTTGAGAGACAGAGCATGAGTGGGGGAGGGGCACAGAGAGAGGGAGACACAGAATCTGAAGCAGACTCCAGGCTCTAAGCTGACAGGACAGAGTTCATGACCTGAACTGAAGTCAGATGCTTAACTGACAGAGCCACCCAGGCACCCCATACCTTGTTTGATTTATTTTCTGTTGTTGCCATAACAAACAGCCACAAATTTAGTTGATGAAATAATGTATATTATCTTAACAGTTCTGGGGGCATGGACCTCAAAGAGCTAAAATCCAGGAGTTGGCAGGGTAACATTCCTTTCTGGAGGCTCTAGGGAAAATATCTTACCTTGCTCATTCAAGTCATTGGCTGAACTCAGTTCCTTGAAGTTGTAGGACTGGAGCTCCTGTCCTTGCTAGCCATCAACCGAGGGCTGTCCATAGCTTCTAGAGGATGTCCACATCCTTGGTTCATGGTCTTCTTCCTCTGCCTTCAAAGCCAGCAACAGTGGGTTGAGTTCCTTTCAAGAGTCCTCACTTTTTTCTTCATCTTATACTTTTAAGGACCGTGTGACTAGATTGATACTACCCAGATAATTTAAAATAATCTCAAGGTCCTTAATTACATCTGCAAAATCCCTTTTGCCATGCAAAGTAACATATTCACAGTTTCTAGAATTAGGACATGGACATCGTTGGGGCCCATTATTTTCCTATCACACCTGATGTTTTTAGTAAATGACCTGACACTGGAATCATCATCAACTTTTAGTCACTTCACAGCTGTCAGTTTCATACATTGCAGATTGATATCTCGAGCTTCCTTTCCTATGCTGAATTCAGACTTTCTTACATCCACCGGTAACTAAGTATTTGAGGACAATTCTTTCATAATGTAGAACTATATAGAATAAGGAGGTGGAAATACAGGGGGACATAGAGATGAGGGAAGGGTTTTGTTTTGTTTTTTAATCCAAAAATGAAATAAAACAACAGTGACTTGAGCATGTTTAAATGCTAATGGGAGGAAACCAGTAGAGGAGAGTGAAGCATGACAGCCTGGAGGTAATCCTCCCACATCTGCCTGGTCTTCCCTTCTGCCATAGGAGAAGACTTGTGATCAGGGACATAGCCACCCAGCTAGACAGTACATTTCTCAAACCCTTTGGAGCTAAAGTTCTGTAGTGATTAGTTTCCTCCAGTAATGCATTCTCTGTTACTCAGAAGGCAGAATGAGGTGTTCAGCATAGTTGTGGTCTTCTAGCAGCATTCTGGGGTTCTGTGAAGAAGCTGGAGGCAGTGGCAGCCTCTTGATTTGATTCTCCAAACCCAGTATGCCCTCTGGGAAAGCCCAGAGGCCACTTCCTTCACCACGCATTGGGTAAGGGAACAAGAGAGCATCTCTGTGGGACTCTGTCCTGAAACCCATAGAAGACAGTGGGAAGTGCTACAAAAATTGCATTTCCTGATTACAGTGGGAAAATGGAATTTCAGAGGGGTAGAGGCTAGGTGGTAGATCCCAGCAAAGATCTGTTTAGTGTGGTCAGTCCAATGAATCAACAGAAAATAGTAGTAGGTGTGTTTTGAAACAACTGGGCAGCCTACCCAGGTTCTGCTTTACGTAGAAGGAATACTCTGAGCTCAGCTGGGGAGAAACTAACCAGACATCACTGTTTGGATTCATGTCTTCCTACCAGGTGCCCAGAACTAAGCCAGTGTGTAGATCTGAAGCCCCTCAACAGAGGTGGAGGCAAGAGAGCCTCTGAAAAAGAACACTGCAGTACAGCCATAGGTGTATACAGTGCATTTCCTCCACAGAGTGGGGAGCTTTCCACAGAGTGACCCATAGCTATTTACCCAGGGGACTGTGCACTGAGGAAAGAGAAATATCCAGAACTTCTGGGAACTACTGCATACTGATGCTAATTTTACACTGATCCCCAGAGACCCAAAACACTACAAAAGTCCACCAAAGTAGATGCTTATGGATGTCAGGCTTTAGATAAAGTCTTGGTTCAAATTCAGCTAACAGTGGGTCTAGTTGGAACTATAGAGCCCTAGTGTTTTATTGCAATTATAGAATATATGGTGTTTATTATTACAGTTGTAGAATATATGGTGAGAATACACACACACATGTACTCGGTAACTAATGAAATGCCATTCTCTGGTTTCCTTTCCTTCAGAATGAGGGCTCTGGAACTCTTCCCACACAGTACACCAGTTGGTAAGCAATACTTCTGAAGGGATTGTAGAAATTACCACTGCCATAAAAACCTTGAGAGAAGCTGGGATAGCGATTCCTATTATATCTGCGTAAAATGTTTCTGTGTGACCAGAGCAAAAGGCTAAAGGGCCTTGAAAAATAATAGATTATTGCAGACCTAATCAGATTATGATGTTAATTGCAGCTGTAGTTTTAGATGTATATTGACTGAAACAATAAACTGTGATAGTTAAGGGCCTTGGCCCCCCAACTTTTTAAAATTTATTCATTTATTTTGAGAGAGTGAGTGAGAGCAGGGGAGGGACAGAGAGACAGGGAGAGAGAGGGACAGAATCCCAAGCAGGCTCTGCACTGTCAGCACGAGTGGGGCTGAAACTCATGGACCATGAGCCAAAATCAAGTGTTGGATGCTTAACCGTCCCAGCCACCAGGTGCTCCTAAGGGCCTTGCCACTTTGATGAAGTTTCAAGGGGTCCAGTGATTCGGAGCATATTAGGCGATACCTTCTACAGAGAGATAAGTGGCAGTACCTTGCCCCAACCACCACAAAGAAAGAGGCACAGTGTATGATGCTTTCCGGATTGTGGTGACCACCTATACCACATTTGGGCATGCTGCAGCATGCAGCAGATAACCCATAAGCTGCCAGTTTTCAGTGGGTCCTAGAACAAG
Organism: Panthera pardus; assembly: GCF_024362965.1. NCBI lineage: Eukaryota > Metazoa > Chordata > Mammalia > Carnivora > Felidae > Panthera > Panthera pardus. The sequence continues at coordinate 79,660,647 of NW_026526688.1, forward strand.
AACTAGCTCCGTAACAGGTCCAGGCCGCTAAGCAAGCTCACATGCCTGTTGGGCCTTACAGCCTAGCAGATCTAATGGCAGTGGAAGTGTGCCTGGCAGCAGAGATGGGGTCTGGAGACCATGGCAGGCCCCAGATTAGACAAGGTTTTGGAGGAAGTTCATGCTATAACTGTTCTTCATTTTGAAAAGCAGTTCATAACTCGTTATTGAGTCCTGATGGAAACTGAGCATCTGACTTTGGGACTCTTAAGTGACTGGACAACCTAAATCACCCATCACAAATCAGCTATTATGTGATCACTGAACCATAATGCTGGGCATGCCCAGTAGCATTCCATTATAAAACATAAGTAGCAACTATACAACCTGGCTCTACTAGGTCCAGAAGACGCCAATGAACTGTACTAGCAAAAGGCTCCTGAGAGGGAGCAAAGAAATGACTAACATAAAACAAAGCTGCTGCAATCCTCCAAGTCAAGGATTTCAGGAACTGTGTTTCTGGTAGTGGTTCAGGAGAAATGAGAGAGGATGCATAGCCAAGTGGGCTGTCCATCAGGGTGCATAAATAGTTTGTGATAGTGTAGCTCTTTATCACTTGTGGCAGCCCTGACTCACCTGGTGTGGTGCTGACACATACCCAGTTTTCTTCTCTCTCTCCAGCACCCTGAAAGATTACTCTTAGCTGTCCCCCTTACAGGAGGAGGCATGTGGTTCTGGCCAACGGCTTATAAGCAAAAGTCGTGTGTGTCATTTTCAGGGTGCGATATTTCATTGCTGGTATAAGACCCTCTGGCACTCTGTTCCCTTCAACAAATATTGCTAATTGGAGCAGCTAGAATAATTCTAGATAACCAAAGCCTGGACTCAATGGGGCCACACTAGATGAAGTCAAGGTGCAAAAATTCCCTTGGCATAATGTAGAGGGAGGAATCTAGAGACCCTGGGACTAGGGGTGCTAAAGTGAATTTTTCATGTGCAGTCCATTCAGTCCCCTACCCTCTAACTTTGTCTCCCTCAGAAGGGGTGCAGGAAAAATACATTGGTAAAATAAGTACCACCCTCTTTGGAAAATGCTTTCATGGCTATCATCTGTAATTGTAGCTGCTACTGAGGAATAGCACACTTAAGATAGGTTTCCTAATTTCACTGAGGGTAGGGGGGATCCAGACATGATATAAGCCAAGTAGCAGTACTCAATGATCAGAGGAAAAGTGATTACAGTTAGTATAAAAGGCAGCAGGGCTGATACAGAAATACATGGCTTCAGGATGGTTGCTTACTGAGACGGTGTCACCAGCTAGACCCCAAGTCCTGCCTTTTACTGCTCACCTGCTTGTACCCACGACCTTTTCCTGCATTTTTCCTTAAGCTCTTCTTTCCAGCTTGTCTCTTAATTCAGGCAAAGACCTGAGGCACATAGCATCTTGTGATGGAACCAGAAACTACCCTCAAGCAATAACAACTGCCCACACAAAGTTCTACCCAAGTGGGCCCAGACCATCTAGACCAGTTTTTTTTTTTTTTTAACGTTTATTCATTTTTGAGAGAGAGAGAGAGAAAGAGACAGACAGACAGACAGAGGATCCGGAGCAGTTCCATGCTGACAGCAGGGGCTCAGACTCAAAAACTGCGAGATCATGACCTGAGCTGAAGTTGGACACCTAACCGACTGAACCACCCAGAAGCCCCCCATCCAGACCAGTTTTAACTTAACCTTGACTCACGCCTGCACAGATGGAGCATGGAGTGACCAATGGTTACCTTTACCTCATTATGAGACCAAAATCTCCATCGAAGGAGGAGCACAAACCTCCTTTACATAACATACAATATGTATGTATAGGCATGTTTCCTTAAGGAACATGTGCCACCCCATGCCCACCTTATGATGACATAGGCTCTTCTATGTAAATATTCATTCTAACTCTAAATAAAAGGAACCCATTCACCCTTGCTCAAGGAATCATGGCTTTGAAAGTTATTCCACATGACTTGCTGCAGATAAAGTTTACTTTGTGTGACAACTCCACCTGGTGTAGTTTCTGTGACTCATCAAGGAGTGAGTTAAAGTTAGTTCGGTTACAGTGGGAGTCCTTGGACTGTTAAGAGCTGTGAAGGGTATAATGTTTTTACCCTGTTTGCAGACTAACAGATTAGCCTGCCATAGTTTTGTAGATGCCAGTAGAAGATATGAGGTATCTTGGTCAGAGACAAAGGAGACAGAGACAACTTTTCTTTTTTTTTTTAATTTAATTTTATTTTATTTTATTTATTTTTTTTATTTTTTAATATATGAAATTTACCGTCAAATTGGTTTCCATACAACACCCAGTGCTCATCCCAAAAGGTGCCCTCCTCAATACCCATCACCCACCCTGCCCTCCCTCCCACCCCCCATCAACCCTCAGTTTGTTCTCAGTTTTTAACAGAGAGACAACTTTTCTACTCACAGCACAGTAGGCAGTGTGAGTTGCATATCTACATTGGTTCCCTTGCCTTCCAAGTCCTACAAGTGAGGTGGAAAGGTGTGAGTGTATGCTGTGAACGAAGTGGGTTTGCATCACAGATGGGGAACTCCAAACTTAGAATCCCCCAATCTCTTATAAGGGCCTGCATGCAAACCTGCCTACCTTCGCCCTGGAGGGAGACCTTGTCTTTATTATCCTGGTCAGGAAACAAGTGTGCTCTTTTCCTGAAAGGAGATATTATCTCTACATTCCAAGGCTGTTTGACTTAGAAAGCCTTGCAAAGGTAGTTGAGAACAAAAGCTGATAGAAAGCAAGCAGAAATGTTATGAATGAATTGTCTCCTAGTAAAGATTAAACTAGATAGCCAGACGTACTTGATTTGTATCACCAAAAAATTGTACATTTGATGAATAGAGGCCTGGCTTAAGTCAACCTGACAGAATTACTTGCTTTCCATCCCCAAGACAGCTGTTAGACCTGGAGCCACATACCCTTGAAGCGAGGCCAACATGCCCTTGAGGAAGGTCTGAGATGATACTGAAGGTGTGTTCCATGAGTCTTGTCTCAGGTTTATCAAGGAAAGTATGCAAAAGGTAGAGGGAAACTGCCACACCTGTTGTTATCATCAGACAATTATTCTGAATAATTGTCAAGGAGTGTGGAAACCAGTCGGGGTGGTTCAGTAGCAGGGCAAAAAGGAGGAAGTAGTTGCTGGAACCTGAAGACAGAGAGGCTGTGTGGAACAGGCCATCTAAAAAGAGTTATGACCTTCTGTGGAGGGATGACTTCATTAAGGGGAGCTGAAACAATGCTCAACCTCACTTTCCTCCCTTTCTTTGATCTTCCATTCATGCCCTCTATTGGCCAAACTGGAAGCCAGATGACAAGGAAGCCTGTTGATGTAGTCCAAACAAACTAGCCTCCCAGGGCACAGACACAGTAGAGAAGGGCAGAGGATGGATATGGAATGACAAATGGAAGAAATCCAACCTAGCATAATGAAACAACATTAAAAATAATACTTCAGCTTAAAATATTCTACCTCCCCAATGCTTCCAATAACTGGCTAACTTTTTTTTTTATGAGAGAGAATGGGCTGGAAATTAGATGTTTGGGACATAAATCTGCCTAAATTTATATGATAAACAGTGTTGTTTATTTTTATTCCATACCTATATAAATATTAATAATTTACATCATTTTAGTTGTTAGTGTCCTTCGGAAATTGGCTGATACTTCACCATCATCACTCCTATTTTACCCACAGAAAGTATGATCCGTTATGATTTGTGAATATGCCCTCATTTTTATGTGACCACTCAACTGGCCTGCTGTAGATTTGACCCAATTATTTCAGCCATTTTCATGATTGATTCTCATCACTATGGGGTGCATGCACTGTGTGGCCATCTACACCGATTATGAAGGGGCTTATAGTGATGGGATTCCAGGTGCCATTGCCTGGTCATTCTGCATAGGAACATTCTTCTCAAGAATCATTTTAAAAAATCAGCAGAAGGGAAGATGCTGAGACTTTCAAATTCTTTTCCATTTGACTTTTCAGCTACACTGTCACCAGAATTTTAATAAGCTAATACAGTAGGACAGGTGTCCTGAAGTAAGTGCCCTGCATCTTTCCAAAGAGCAAATGGGGGACAATATCCAGATCTGAAGTTTTCAGCAACACTGAACTGACCGTACGAGTTAACCTCAGGGAGCCCCAAATTGTGCAACATATATTTTCTGAAAGAGGTGAAGCAAGGCAGTGAGAGCAAGTTTTGAAACTTGAAGACTAGTAAAATTTTATGCAAAATATACCAAAGTGAATCTTGGTGGTCCAGTTTTCTTTCTACTTATAGATAATCCTTAAAATTTCTAATAATGAACTATGATCCTATATCTCATTAGCTATACTTTTGTCATCTTCATTCATGGTCTTAAAAAATTTTAGTTTTAAGAGGGGACTGTGGTTTCTTAATTGGATTATTTTAAATTTGGGAGAGTGTATGTGTGTGCAGTTACAAATTCTTACATATAGCAGCGTTTTGTTTTTGTTTTTGTTTATTTTTCCCCTAAGATGGTTTATAATGTTTATTTATTTTTGAGACAGAGAGAAACAGAGCACGAATAGGGGAGCGTCAGAGTGAGAGGGAGACACAGAATCTGAAGCAGGCTCCAGGCTCTGAGCTATCAGCACAGAGCCTGACGCAGGGCTCAAACTCACAGATTGTGAGATCATGACCTGAGCCGAAGTCGGACGCTTAACCGACTAAGCCACACAGGCGCCCCATCCCCTAAGATGGTTTATAAAGGTAGACATTTTCTTATTGTGGAAGCCTGTTGATATAAACTAGTATTTCTATTTATAACATTTATTATATATAATACAATAACATATTTATTTTATATGTATTTATATTTAAATTAGTTGTATTATATGTAAAATTATATAATAATACATATTATAATGGTATATATTATATACATACATATTATAATAATAATTACTGTGGAGGCTACATAATCCAGTTTACCTCTGATTTAAAGAAAAAGATGTTCTTAGTCTTAACTAACAACTCTTTCTTCCAGAAAAGGTTAGGAATCTTACAACTGACCTCTTTGCTGATATTTTCATCACATTTTTCTTTTACTTTTGCTTAACAGGAACCCATTACTCATGCTTCTCCAGCTTTTCCATACAGAACCCCTAATAGTGTAGAAGAGTTAACATATGTTTCCCAGGGGTCTAAGATAGTACCTGAAGTCACCACAAGAAAGAAGTTTCTCTCATTTTATATTTTTAAGTTTTTATTTAAATTCCAGTTAGTTAATGCAGTGTAGTATTAGTTTCAGGTGTACAATAGAGTGATTCAACACTTGCATACAACACCTGGTGCTCATCACAACAAGTGCCCTCCTTAATCCCCATCACCTATTTCACCCATCTCCTTCCATCCACCTCCCTTCTGGTAACCATCAGTCTGTTCTCTTTAGATAAGTCTGTTTCTTGGTTTCTTCTCTCTCCCTTTCCCTTTGCTTGTTTGTTTTGTTTCTTAAGTTCAACATATGAGTGAAATAATATGGTATTTATCTTTCTCTGGGTGACTTATTTTGTTTCGCATAATACTCTCTAGCTCCATCCATGTTGTTGCAAATTGCAAGATTTCATTCTTTTTTTTTTATCTCATGTTTTGTTTGAAGAATTTATTGAAACTTTGCAATCTAGTTATATATGTGTATGTGTATATATGTATATATGTATATATATATATATGTACACACACACACACATACGCTCCTGTATAATGTAGAAAATTGAAACAAATGTATCTACATATATGTTTTAATTTAAATTAATGTACCAGTAAATCTGGTAAAGTTGTTGCTATTTTTTTCTTGTGGCTTTGAATATATCCCAAGACTTTGCCACTTATTTTATGGGCTAAGTTTGGGATGTATTAGGCTTGCAGATTTCCTAAATATCTTTCAGTCAGCCAACAAATATTTACCTATTAATTGCCTGTTTATTGCCATAATTACCTATTAATTGCCACTAAACTAAGCACTTGAATTACTATGGGGAACATGGCATCCTGCCTTCTGCCTCTGCACCTTCACCTGTGCTAGCCCCTTGTTTAGAATGCCATGCCCAATCCCCTTTCTTACCTATTCAAGTCCTATCTGTGGATCTATCTTCCCATCCCACCTTACTCTGATTTCCTACAGTGCTGAGAAGATGGACTATTTCTCACCTGGATAAGGACGTTAACCCTGCCTAGCAATAAGTTGGCTGAGCAAGGAGGGATATAAATTTCAAGGTCTCTTTTGAAACTGGTGCTGATATGCAAATTAACATTCCAGGAAACGGTGTTTCTTGTACTAGCTAGACTGAATTTCCCAAATCAGTTGAATAATTCCTGCCCCTTTCATCGTTTCCATAAATATGCAAGGTGGCAGAGGATCCATGTATTTTTCCTGGAGCACAACCATGGGGTGACTGGCTGTGCCCCTCCCAAGTAGCTGAATGGTAAGAACTTGAGGTACCAGGTGCATACTGTTTTCCTTGTGCCATTTCTTTGAGCCTACTCTGTGCTACAGTCCTAGTTGTCCTCAACAAGGCCTATTTGGGCACTTATTCTTACAAAGAATTATCTTATTATTTAAATGTTTTCTGTATCTTTGTAGACAGTGATGGGCTATCTTTTACTTCATTTAAAGAGGGATCTAGCACAGCACTCGGAAGGCAAGACATACTCAACAAGTGCCTGGTGGGTGAGAGAGTGAAGAGTACACATTTCAATTGTACTATTGATAGTGGAATAATGTCTCTTCTGATTCTCTCATACCTCTTTCCAGCCTATATACCATTGCCCATTTACTTTTACATGTATTAAGCATGATGCTCAACTCAATAAATATTGAATGAATGAATGAATGAATGAATTGTAGGAATAAGTGTTAAAGTCCAAGCTTTCAACTCCTATCTCTCCTGAGATACCTTTTCTGACTGTTCCAGGCTTCAGTGTTACTCCCTATTCCGTATCACTCATTAGTGGTTAGAAGGCTACCACAAATAGTTGATTATATTCCATGTTTGTGTTCTATCCACTCAACCAAATTTAAAAGGCTAGGACTTTTAGATCTTTAATCCATTTTGAATGTATTTTTGTGTATGCTGTAAGAATGTCGTTCAGTTTCATTCTCTTGCATGCTATTGTTCAGTTTTCCCAACACCATATGTTGAAGAGACTGTCTTTTTCCTGTTGGATATTCTTTCCTGCTTTCTTGAAGCTTAATTGAGCATATAATTGTGGGTTCATTTCTGGGTTTTCTATTCTGTTCCATTAATCTGTGTGTCAGTACCATACTGTTTTGATCACTATAGCTTTATAATACAACTTGAAGTCTGGAATTGTGATGCCTCCAGCTTCAATTTTCTTTTTCAAGGTTCCTTTGGCTATTCAGGGTCTTCTGTGGTTCCATACAAATTTTAGGATTTGTTCTAGTTCTGTGAAAACTGCTCTTGGTATTTTGATAGAGAATGAAACCACAAAAATGCTAGAGGAGAACACTGGCAGTAACCTCTTTGACATTGACTGTAGCATCTTCTTTCTAGATATGTCTCCTGAGGTAAGGGAAACAAAAACAAAAATAAACTTTTGGTACTTTGTCAAAATAAAGAGCTTCTGCACAGTGAAGAAAAACAATCAACAAAGCTAAAAGGCAACCTACAGAATGGGAGAAGACATTTGCAAATGACATATCTAATAAAGGGTTAGTACCCAAAATATATAAAGAATTTATAAAACTCAACACCCTAAAAATGAATAATCAAAAAACAATGGACACAAGACATGAATAGATATTTTTCCAAAGGAAATGTACAGATGGCCAACAGACACATGAAAAGATGCTCAAATCACTCATCATCAGGTAAATATGAATCCAAACCACAATGAGGTATCACTTCACACCAGTCAGAATGGCTAAAATCAACAACACCAAGGAAACAACAGGTGTTGGCGAGGATGTGGAAAAAGGAGGACCCTCTTGCTCTGTTGGCAGAAATGCAAACTGGTGCAGCCATTCTGGAAGATGGTGTGGAGGTTCCTCAACAAGTTAAAAATAGAATTACCCTATGATTCAGCAATTAACACTACCAGGTATTTACCCAAAGAATACAAAAGTACTAATTCAAGGGATACATGCACCCCGATGTTTGTAGTAGCATTATCTACAGTAGCCAAATTATGGAAATGGAAATGGAAATAGCCCAAGTATCTATTAATTGATGAATGGATAAAGAAGATGTGGTCTATCTATCTATCTGTGTATCTATCTATCTATCTACACACACATACACAATAGAATATTACTCAGCCATTTGAATGAAATCTTGCCATTTGCAACAATATGGATGGAGCTGGAGAGTATTATGCTAAGTGAAATAAGTCAATCAGAGAAGGACAAATACCATATGTGGAATTTAAGAAACAAAACAAACGGGCAAAAGGTAAAAAAGAGGGGGAGAGAGGCAAACCAAGAAACAGACTCTTCACTATAGAGAACAAATTAATAGTTACCAGAGGGGAGGTAGGTGGGGGGATGGGATTAAAGAGTGCACTTGTTGTGATGAGCACCAGCTGTTGTATAGAAGTGATGAATCACTATATTGTACACCTGAAATTAATATTACACTGTGTTAACTAACTGGAATTTAAATAAAAAAAGGGCTAGGGCTGTGTTTTACATGCTCAATTTTTTCTATTATGCCTGGTAAGTACTTTATAATAGCATGCTCAATATTTATTAGTTATTGTTGATAATGAAATTCTGGAAGGAAAACAAACAATGAACTTTCAAGCTATTGTTCCATTTTGCTTTGATATTTATCTGCATTAGAAGGTTCTTGAGTCTGAAGTAGTGTCAGTAGCAATTTATGTGATTATATCAAGTGTGGGTTTTATTTTGATTATGCTAAACTAAATGAACTTGAGAGTGAACACAGCTTTTCTCTTGCTACAAGAAATTAAAAGTAGCTTTTATTGTATTTACTGCAGTGGATGATCAAGAGTGCAGAAGCTTTTCTCTTGCTACAAGAAATTAAAAGTAGCTTTTATTGTATTTACTGCAGTGGATGATCAAGAGTGCAGAAGCTATGTGGAATAGGAAAAAGAACTCTGTACCAAGAGTCAGAACTTTTCTTTAGATGTGTATTGTAGGTCCTCATTTTGTGTCTCTGCTACTTGTGAAATGGGAAAGGAAGGTAGTACAATATGGCATAGTGGTTCTTAAGAACGTTAAACAAATGGTAAGTTTTGTTGAAATGCAGTCTTGGGGGAAAGCCCATCACACAATGATATTCAAATAAAGCTACTGGGACTCCTTGACACATTGGAAGCCACTGGTGTGGTATTTGGAGTGCAGACCAATCTTACAACTTACGAGTTCTAGGACTTTTCATAAGATATAATCTCTCTGAGCCTCAATTTCCTTATCTGTAAAATGGAAACAAGAAGGAAAACAACCTCAGAGGGTTGACGTAAGCATTAAATGAGATAACATGTGCAAAGCTCTTAGCATAGAGCCTGTTATATTATAAGTACTTCCCCATGCAGTGGATACCTGTGAGCTGTTTTGCTCAAAATACTCTACTTTCCTCTGGAAACTTCTTCCTTCTCCATCTACATGGTAAAGCAGGAGCAGCAATATTATAACATGACCCAGTCCACTGGCCAATGAGTCCTTTCCCAGCATGTCTTGGATGAGGCACCAAGAGATAGAGCTAGGAGAGTCTCTCCAGTTAATACATTTGAAGAAACAGTAAGAAATAAAACTCAGGAGTTGTCAGCAGTTGGCACGGGTTTCCTGCAGGACAAGTCAGTCTGTGGAGAAGCAGATAAAGAAGCAGGGAAGGAGGTGCCACAAGGGAGACAAGACACTGAGAGAAGTGATGGTGTTTGAGTTCCTGTTTTCGAGTATTCCTGAGACCTAATCTCATTCCTGTCTTCAGCTCTTTGAGGAACCCTAGGTTCAATAAATGCCTCTTTTTTCCTAGCTAGTGTGCTGGATGATGCTGTGCCTTCTTGTTAAGCTAGGAATTACATTTCCCAGAGTCCTCATCTGTGTCCAGTTTTCAGTGAGAGTTGGTCAAAGAGGAACTTCCAAGAGATTTGGAAATTTGAAGAGAAGCAAAGACCATTATTTCCAGTAGGCCATCCTGGTGAGGCAGACAGACACAGAGGTGCCCTGGGTCCCACCTTATTCTTGTTCTCCTCCATACTGTCCGGTTTCCAACTGCTGGACCTGCTCACCCAAAGCAGGCTGTTAGCTCTACAGAGGGAACATCTTCCCCCTTCATGATCCCTGAAGCAGCTGGGTGCAGTTGCCTCTCAGATTTCCCTGCAAGCTCCAACTTACCCACTCATACCAGTGCTTTTCGAGAACTAGTTAGTGACTCTTTCTCAAGTCCTTTGACCTTCACTTTCTCAGCTGCTCCCACATTAGTGTGTGGTCTATTTCCTCTAATAAATCTCTTATTCCCATAATATGCTAGTGGCTCTGTTTCTCTTATTGAAGCCTGATTGCTACAGCCAGTTTATTTTTCTTTCTCTTGCATATAAACCAAAAGGATATCTTTTTTTTTTTAGATTTTTCACATTCCTTAAACAACCCTCCCCCCCCCCAGAATAAAGAGAAATATCAAGGTAACACTTTTGAAAAAATTATAGTTTTTGAAGCAAAAATCTTATAAGTTTTCTCACATCATTCTTTTTTATATATAAACAATGGGTTGATGATAACTCATGATGATTTTATTAAGATAGCCTGATATGTCCTGAACCTCTTGAGCCAAATTGAGGAATATAGGTATGATTTTGCCTCTTCCAGAGATGCAGGTAATAACACTTTGAGGAAGGTAAACTAGGAGGACACTAGGACCTGGGGCAAAGAGAATATACCTTGAACATGGAATTAGTGACAATGACCTCTCCTTCATCACTATGGATTCAACCAGAGAAGCAGAAACACCAGGACACACACACACACACACACACACACACACATGCATGTAACAAAGATTTGACCTTATCCAATTGTGGGAGCTGGTTAAACAGTTTTTGTAAGGCTATTGTCTTTGTGTCTGAGGCTGCAGCTCAAAGTTCCAACCTCCTTCAGCCTCTAGACACCTCCTCTGCAGTATGCCAGGAAAGTTCTTCAGGCAGAGGGAAACTATAACCTCTTTAAGCAGAGTTGGAAGAACTGCTTCTCTTGGCAAAGAAGGCTCAACAGAATATATAGGTGTTCCTGGGGCACCTGGGTGACTGAACTGGTTAAGTGTCTGACTTCAGCTCAGGTCATGATCTCATGATTCCTGGGTTCAAGCCCCACATCGGGCTCTGTGCTGACAGCTCAGAGCCTGGAGCCTGTTTTGGATTCTGTGTCTCCCTTTCTCTCTCTGCCTCTCCCCTGCTTATGCTCTCTGTCTCTCTCAAAAATAAATAAATAAATAAATAAATAAATAAATAAATAAACAAACAAACTTAAAAAAAGAATATAGGTGTTCCAGCTACCCAGCTTCATTGGAATCTGCCCATACGTCTCCATTTCAGTTTTCTAAGGTCCTAGTCATTTAGGACATTTTAAGTTACCTCTTCCAAGGTGAAGGAAAAGTTGTTGTGCCTGGCATATGTCAGTTTTCTATTGCAGGGTAACAAATTACCAGAAAGTTAGTGGTTTACACTAACCCAGGTTGATTATCTTACACTTTTGATAGTTCAGATGGCTGGATTCTCTGCTCAGGTATTCGCTGGGCTGAAATCAAGGTGTTGGCTAGGGCTACAGTTGTTACCTGGGCTGAGCCATTGCTGCTTTCGTCTTTTTGGAAACTTTTCTGGAGATCCTCCTTTCTTAGTGGTCACATGTGGGAGGGTGTGCTGCTAGAACTTTTAAATGTTCTTCAAAGTAAATGCAAATAACTAGGTGTGGGAGGCAGAGTTGAGAGGAAGAATAACACACCTAGGGTGGCCAATGAAGAAACTTCAATAAAATGATCTCTAAGATGATGTGGGCTGTTGGCACAGGCAGGACACATTTTAGTAAAAAGCTAGTAAGTAAAATTAACTATATAAAAACTTTTTTTTTTAATTAAAAAATTTTTTTAACGTTTATTCATCTTTGAGAGACAGAGAGAGACAGAGCATGAACGGGGAAGGGTCAGAGAGAGGGAGACACAGAATCTGAAACAGGCTCCAGGCTCTGAGCTGTCAGCACAGAGCCTGAAGTAGGGCTCGAACTCACAAACCGGGAGATCATGACCTGAGCCACAGTCAGACGCTCAACTGACTGAGCCACCCAGGCGCCCCAAACGTTTTTTTGGTAGTAAGTGATTGAAATATAATTTCTTTTTCTCAAAGCAAAAAAAGAGAATTTGTTGATGTAGTTGGAAAGTTCAGAAGTTCAGCTAACTTCAGATATGGCTGGACCCAGGGCCCAAACAATTTTGCTGAGACTCTGCTTCTCTTATCTCTTTCCTAGACCTCCTCTCATCCTTTGATCTTTAACCCTTAATTTTTAACCCTGAACTCCTACTATGGACCTTAATTGTAGCAGAAAGAAGTATTTTCTTTTCTTTCCTTCCTTCCTTCTTTCTTTCTTTCTTTCTTTCTTTCTTTCTTTCTTTCTTTCAGTGAGAGAGAGCAAAAGGGCACAGGGGAGGACAGAGAGAGAGAGAGAGAGGCGGACAGACAGACAGACAGACAGACAGAGAAAGAATCACAAGCAGTCTCTATGCCTTGCTCAATCTCACAACCCTGAGATCATGACCTGAACTGAAATCAAGAGTCGACCACTTAACAGAGCCACCCAGGTGCCCTAATTCCTTATTATTTCTTAATAACAATTATAATTAATGATTGGCTTGGCTCCAGCCACATGCCTGTTCCTGAACCTGTGCTGTGGAGTGGGTACAGGGTGGTCTAATTGGCCAGGTCTGGGCTATGTGCTTGTTTTTGTAGCTGGGCTAGGGGTGGGTGGGGTTGGGTGAGGTGGAGTGAGGTAGGGGTCGGGGGAGGGGGGGGCAGCATTCAGGCCCTCCTGTACAGCATGGAATGAATCTTTTAGTGGGAAGACAAATGCCATTACCAGATGAATGGGGAGGGGGGTGGAGTGATATTGGGCAAACAGAAACAACAGATGTCCTTTACAGTTAACAACTAACTGATTGTGGTCTTAGGTGCTAGGCAAGGTCATGGGTGGAATAGGGAGGATAGAGAAGAGATAAGTGCCTCACCCATAGGTTTGAGTTACTTTTGTGTAGCTGGGGACATAGTCAAAATTCCAGATCATTCAGAAAATCTTAGAGTATAATTTTTCAGAGAAATGATCATACCCTGAGTGAGCTGGTTTGCTTATCCTCTTAAAGCCAACTTCCCAGTTTCTTGTTCAGGTGCCATTTCCCCCATACCGTGGTGCAGTAAAGGAATTTTCGTTATTCTTTTTCTCCCTGACCCTTCCATGACTCAGATTTGATAATTCCTTCCTTGTAGCGCTGTCTGTACCTTCCTGTTTATTATTCTTATTTAGGTCTTTATTATCATAGGCATGAACTGTCAGGGGTCTACTAGATAGTCTTTCTGTTTCAAGCTAGCCTGCCTGCTACTCCCAGATGACATGATAAAATCTTCTTTTGATCATGTCAATTTTCTTCTTGTAACGACCTTCATTTGCTCCATGTAAGCCTTTAGAAGAACTCCGTATTTCTTACCTGGCATTCCCAGGCCTCTACAATAAGGCCTTGTCCCCTATATCCTATATCCTCAGGCCATCCGTGTGTTTACAGTCACAGCACACCTGCCCAGTGCTGCTTCTGCACTGAGCCCATCCACCCCAGAACGCTCTCCCTACCCTTCCTCTCACAGCTGAAGCTAACCTATGTGCTAAGACGCAGCCCAGGTCCCATCTCCTGTGTGAAGATTTCCCTGCTGTTCACCCTCATCCCTCTTTGGACTCCGGTAGGACTTCCTCTCTGAGCTACCTGTCATACACTTCCACCCACCGTCTTGTGTTTGCAGTTAGCTATTCAAATGTAGATCGTATGTATTCTCAACTCACTTAAGCAAAGGAAAAGACAGTCGCCATGGCCATGCGACTTCAGAAAATCTCTCTGAGCATCCACTTCCCCATTTGCAATTTGACAATAGGTAGCTACCATGCAGAGTAGTTGAAAGGATTAACTGAGCTACTGTAAAGGGACTCTCCCAGGGCCTGGTACAGGACAGGACTTTAATGATTGGTACTTGAGGCAGTGCTAAATAAAGGAAAGAAGGCCCAGCATTATCCGTCCCCATGCTCGTCAACATCTGCTATCCTCCCCAAAGTTCTCATCTGAAAATGAGGATTTAGTTCAATAAGCATTTTGGTTGAGTTCTCTCAGAAGCAGATGCTGAGACAAAGATGTAAATATGAAGATTTCTTTGGGAGATGACTCCAGGAAGTGAAGAAGGGGAGTGGGAAGGTTTGAGAAGTGAGCCCACTGACCCAGTCAAAGGAGGGGCTCAGAGACTCAGAGCGCAGTGAAGCACGAGAGCAGGTGTCTGATGGACAGGCACACTGGAGGCAGTTAGTCAGTTTATCTCCTCGTGTGAAAGTCCCTCCTCTGATTCCTCATTGGCTGTAACTACAGAGGTTACAGACTTTCCGGGATATCGTCGATGCCCATGTAAGGTAAAAAGTAGTCTGAGTGGAACAAATGTACATTTCTTGAGGTGACAGATTTTCAGTCTCTCCTTTGTTCTTTGGCACATGCTCATTGCAAAGCCCAGGAAAATAAGCCTGGGAAAGTGATAGGGGGAAAAACCAGGAAGTGAAGTGTCTAAGGGTTTGGGACTCCATTGTGTGTGTGTGTGTGTGTGTGTGTGTGTGTGTGTGTGTGTGTGTTGGGTGGGGGGGGGTGAGGGTTTGTACACATTTCCAATATGTTGTAAACCACTAGACAGCACAGCTTTTATTTGGTATTTCTGAAAATGAATCATCTCCCTTACTTCTCAGAGAAGGAGAGTTAGAGAAGGGAAGGAAGCCAGTGCAGTGTGTTAATGGGCAGCTGGGACGCTAACCTACTGAGAACCTCTGGGGGACTTTGTAGCTCAGAATTATCTCTGAGAGAGAGGGAGAGAGAGAGAGAGAGAGAGAGAGAGAGAGAGAGAGAGAGAGAGAGAAAGCTGGTGATTCCTGGCAGCTCACACTATGCTTAACTTCCCTACACTTCTGGCCTGTTTCTACCCATGGTTGAGTTTCGGCAGTGGAGAGAGCTCTGAGGCAGAGAAATCCAGAGAATTACAAGGTAGGTTTGCCAGATTTAGCAAATAAAAATACAGGATGCCCAGTCAAATTTCAATTTCAGATAAATAATTGAGAATGTTTTAGTCTGTGTTATGGGCTAACTTATGTGCCCCCAAAATTTGTATGTTGAAATCCTAACCCTTAGTACCTCAGATTGCAACAGTGTTTGGAGATAGAGCCTTTAAACAGGCAATTAAGAGAAAATGAGGTTACTAGAATGGGCCTCCTAATCTAATATGCTTGGTGTCTTATAAGAAGAGATTAGGATACAGGCAGGTATAGAGGGAAGACCCTGTGAGGACACCATAAGAAAACAGGCATCTGCAAGCCAAGGAGAGGATTCAGAAGAGACCCACTTTACTGACACTTTGATCTTGGACTTCTAGCCTCCAGAACTCTGAGAAAATAAATTTCTGTTGTTTAAGTCACCCAGTCTGTAGTACTTTGTTATGGTTGCCCCACTAAATGAATACAGTGTATGTGACAATATTGCATGGGACAAATTTATATTAAATAGCTTGTTGTTTATCTGAAATTCAAATTTAATTGAGTGCTCTAATTCAGGGGCTTAAGGAATAAGAACAGAGCACACAGTGTCTGCATTTATTGAGTATCCACCATGTGTTTGGAGTAGCATTTATTGTGGAAATAAAGAATTAATGAATAAGTCTCCATACTTTGTTTACCTCTCTCTCAGTGTTGTAATTAAGCTTGAATGAAGGATGTATATAGACCTGCTTCGAAGATTATAAAGTGCTACACAAATGATACAAAATTATTCATTTTTTTTTTTTTTACTAATTTCCTAACACTTCCAGAAGAGTATGTGGTACATAGTAGCTGTTCAACAAATATTTGCTAATCAAATGCAATTATTATTATCGGCAGTCAATAACTATTTACTGATTAATGTCATGAGATTAAGGCAAGGGTATTTTAATACCTTCCCAGAACCCAGGCATGCTTATTTTTGGAGACTCGCCTCAGACCATTCATAGTAAAGTACATATCTCACATAGTAATCAAGAGAATATATATAAATGTAAATAAGTATATGTACTGAATTTTTGAAATTTAAGAATTGTTTTATAATTTAGTTTTTGAAAAGACTTGTCTACAGGTAATTCTTTTCTTTTTAATTTTTAAGTGTTTTTTTAAAATTTATTTTTTAGAGAGAGAGAGACACACACAGAGTGAGTGGGGGAGGAGCAGGCAGAGGAGGAGACCCACAATCCAAAGCAGGCTCCAGGGACTTGAACCCATGAACCGGGGAATCATGACCTGAGCCGAAGTTGGACGATTAACTGACTGAGCCACCCAGGCGAGGCACCCCTACAGGTAACTCTTAAGATTAGACTGATTTCAGGCACCTGGGTGTCTCTGTCGGTCTGACTCCTGATTTTGGCTCAGGTCATGATTCAGTCCTGGGTTTGTGAGTTTGCATCCTGCGTAGGACTCCCTGCTGTCAGTGTGGAGCCTGCTTGGGATTCTCTCTCTCTCTCTCTCTCTCTCTCTCTCTCTCTCTCTCTCTCTCCCCCTCTCTCTCCCCCCCCCCCTCTCTGCTCCTCCCCCACTCGTGCACACACACATGTTCTCTCTCAAAAATAAATAAACTTTTTAAAATAATTTAAAAAGAGTCTCTCATGGTTTCTTTCCCTCCCCTCCCCCCCATATGTTCATCTATTTTTCTTTAAGTTTACCTATTTTTGAGAGAGACAGACAGTGTGAGCAGGGGAGGGGCAGAGAGAGAGAGAGGGAGAGAGAGAATACCAATGAGGTTCCACACTGTCAGCACAGAGCCCAATGCTGGGCTGGAACCCACAAAATTGTGAGATCATGACCTAAGCTGAAACCAAGAGTCAGAGGCTTAACCAACAGAGCCACCCAGTTGCCCTATCTGTTTTGTTTCTTAAATTCCACATATTAGTGAAATCATATGGCATTTGTCTTTCTCTGACTATTTCACTTAGCATAATACACTCTAGCTCCATCCATGTCTTTGCAAATGTCAAGATTTCATTCTTTTTGATTGCTGAGTAATACTCCATTGTATATATATACTACAACTTCTTTATCCATTCATCAGTCAATGGACATTAGGGCTCTCTCCATAGCTTGGCTATAGTTGATAATGCTGCTATAAACATTGGGGTTCATGTAGTCCTTCCAGTCTGTGTTTTTGTATCCTTTGGGTAAATACCTCATAGTACAACTGCTGGATCCTATGGTAGTTCTATTTTTAACTTTTTGAGGAACCTCCATACTGTTCTCCAGAGTGGCTGCACCAGTTTTCATTCCCACCAACAGTTCAAGAGGGTTGCTCTTTCTCCACATCCTCCCCAACACCTGTTGTTAAATTTAGCCATTCTGACATATGTGAGGTGGTATCTCATCATGGTTTTGATTCATATTTCCTGATGATGAGTGATGTTGAGGATCTTTTCATATGCCTGTTAGTCACCTGGATGCCTTCTTTGGAAAAGTATCTATTCATGTCTTCTGCCCATGTGTTAACTGGACTATTTGTTTTTTGGGTGTTGAGTTTGCTAAATTCTCTATAGATTTTGGATACTAGCCCTTTATCAGATATCTTATTAATATAACAATATCTCTCTTACCAATAGAAGTCACAGATGATTAATTTATTACAGTAGTTACAGATACCTCAAAATACCATTTATATCAATAAGGTAGTTATTAAATCTGCCACTAGTGCTATTTTCATTATTGAATGGATTCATGAGTACATATATTACAAATTAGTTTTTAAAAAAATATTTGAAAACATTTTATTTTAATTTTTAAACTATTTATTTATTTTTGGGAGAGTGCAAGCAGGGGAGTGGCAGAGAGAGGGGGACAGAGGATCTGATCTCTGCGCTGACAGGCTGTCACAACAGAGCCTAATGTGGAGCTTGAACTCACAAACCATGAGATCATGACCTGAGCCGAAGTCAGATGCTCAACTGACTGAGCCACCCCTGTGCCCCTGAAAATATTATTTTAAACTGTTGATTTCCCTTTTAATATATTTATTAAGATTATTTTGGGACGGGTCCCAGGAGCCTCACTGGACTTCCAAAGGGATCTATGGCACAAAAATTATAAAGATTCTGTTAGTACCTCATGAATAAAACAGCTTAGATGTGAGACTCAGGTGACTCTGGCCTCGTATTGCTTCTTTGTGTTTTTCTGGAAAATAGAAGGCACTTTGCAGGCTCAGAAGAGTATAATTACATGTAGATGCAAGAGAAAAGTCGAAGTATGTCTAAACTTTACTGGAAAAATTACTGGATGGAGAGTCAAAAGACTGGATTTAGTCCAGGCTAACTTTTCCTATCCTGCAACAGGTACATATATTCACTGAGTCAATCAACATTTATTGAGGGCTTTCTATGTGCCAAAGCCTGAATATGGGCTTTGAAGAGTTCAGTCCCTTCTGTCACTCATTAGCTGAGTGACCTTGAATAAGTTATTTTATCTCCCTAAGCCTTAGTGTTAATACTCTGTAAGAGGGTGAGACTGATCTTAATTCGATAGAGTTGTTGAAAGGATTAGATAAGAGATTGGATGTAAAGTCCTAAGAACACATAATAAACTATTATAGTTACTGTGAATCACCATTTTGTCTACAAGGTTTTGCATCAATGGTATTGTTAGCTGTTAAAGAAAGGCATATAAAATTGTCTTTGCTTTTAGGGGAAAAATATAAAAAACACGTCTTTTTTAAGAATGGAAATGAGCCTAATTAACTTGTTGTTAGCTAAAATTTGACAGCTCGGGAAAAATCTTATGACAAGTGCATCTTTCTATTTTGGTCTTTTGATGGTGCTTACTGTACTTGTGGCACAAAGCAGAAAAGAATCCTCTCAGGGCTGGTAAAATATTAGTTTACTTTGCCACTTATTAAAGATATTTTTCCCCTTAAATGCATTTGAAACAGTGTTCAGAAAATTTGAAAAGTCATAAAAAGGGAGATTATTGTGAAAAAATATGAATGTTAAAAATTGTGTCGGGGCGCCTGGGTGGCTCAGTCGGTTGAGTGACC
Source organism: Panthera pardus (assembly GCF_024362965.1). Classification (NCBI taxonomy): domain Eukaryota; kingdom Metazoa; phylum Chordata; class Mammalia; order Carnivora; family Felidae; genus Panthera; species Panthera pardus. The sequence goes on from NW_026526688.1 coordinate 79,680,003, forward strand.
GACTTTGGCTCAGGTCATGATCTCACAGTTTGTGAGTTCGAGCCCCGCGTGGGGCTCTGTGCTGACAGCTCCGAGCCTGGAGCCTGCTTCCGATTCTGGGCCTCCCTCTCTCTCTGCCCCTCCCCCTCTCATGCTCTGTCTCTCTCTGTCTCAGAAATAAATAAACATAAAAAAAAATTAAAACAAAATTGTGTCAATTTATGTCAGTGACTCATCAGTAACCATTATTACGGTATATTATTTTAGAAACTATAAGGACATCTATCCACAATTATGATTTAAGAGAGCCATACCACATTCTTTTCCCCAATACTTTATTTTCTAAAAGCTAAACACTAGGCATTCTCTATTTTGGTTTGTAATTTTGGCCATTTACACACATACACCACCAGGTGGCGCTGTAGTTCCACAATGGAAACAAACAGGCCTAGGGTCTGTGAAGAATTCTCAGAGGTCTTAGTTAACTATAGTATTTCCGTTTTTTGAAGCACAGAGAGGTGGAGACAAATATTTAAAAGGAAAAAAAAAAGATCTTGCTGAAAATAAAGAATTTTAAATTCACTATGATTTAAAAATTGGTATTCAGCAGAAAAGATGTTCTCTGAGAACATTGTTATAGTTACTTTTAGAAAAATTGCATCGACCCAGTCCTGATAAACTATTTTCCTGATGGAAAAATAAATTCTAAAACGCTGTTAAAAATTTTGTTTCCTATGTTCTTTAGTTATTGATGGATGAAACTATATTTTAAGATGTTAAGATGAGGTATTTTTAAAAATTATATCAGTATCTTTGATATTAATCAAGCTTTAGAAAATATATGAACATTTCAACTTGAAAACAACTTTTTTTTGGGGGGGAGGTAGAGCTCTTTTTTCTTTTCTGTGCTTGTTTTTCCCAAACGTCAATATTTATGAGTCAGGGTTGTGGGAAATGTTACCTAGGGCTACTGGGGCCAGAGTTTGCCCTCTTCCATCCCGGGGGAGTTGAGTGTGAGTGCCAGAGGGCAATGTTTGGCTGGAAGGACCCAACCCTTCTTTCTCTGTACCCTGTGGTATGTCCTTTGAAGTGAAAGAAAATTTTGTACTCAGCTCAGCTTCATAAGATGTCAATTTAAGATGAGCAATGCACACAAGTTTCTGAATATCCTTTTAAGCATGAAGCCAGACAGAGGCTTATAGAAAACAAACCAAAAACACCAGCATTGGGCAAGTAATTTTGAGATTTTGAGAACTCCTCAGATAAAATATTCACCAGGCTAAATTTCTGAATAAGACAATTTTTCTTTCTTTCTTTCTCTCTTTCTTCCTTCCTTCCTTCCTTCCTTCCTTCCTTCCTTCCTTCCTTCCTTCCTTCCTTCCTTTAGCATATCACTGTCAAAACATCAGCCACTTCAGGTTTAACCCCTTCTAGGAGCTTGGTAGTTAGTGTTAGTTTGGGTGATGAATGGTAAAGACAGATGACAATGAGCATGAAACCCTGCAGAAATAAGGTAAGACCCTCACAAAATATTAGTAAATTATGGAGCTTACATTTATTTTGGAAATGGATTGTTATCCATCAGGGTAATTACAAAAATTTATTACTCAAACCAGGTGCTTTATTTTAGTTTCTTTCCTTTCAAATTGTCAGTCAATAGGGGTTGAACAAGAAAATAAAAGGCAAAAAGGAACAAACTATATGAGGCAAAATAAACTGGGAGATAAGCTAGAAAATCGAGGCCATTGACAATAACAACAACAAATCAGAAACACTCTTAAAAGAGTCACCAGTAAAATATGTCTCTAAGGTCAAATGAAACATCCTGATGTTGATTCTCAATTTCCTTTTACATTTTATTTGAAGGATCTGCTCTTTATCCTTTTCATAAGTTAAATGTTTAACCTATTACCCCTATAGATGATTAAGGCTGCTAGTGTTTTTGAACTAAGGATCATGATTTTTTTTCCTTTGCTTTATTTGCTTCATTTGCTTCAACAATTCTTTATTTAGCTTGCTTTGTTTTTGTATGTCCCACCCAAACACTTAACTGGTTCAAGCACTTAACTGGTTTCCAAAGGCTCCTTGTATAAATAACATGATAAAAATTCATAGAACATTTTATTTTCCCAGATTAGGAGGTAATTGCGCTATTTCAGTTTGCAGAAAAGTATGACAAAAGAATTATTGAGATTAGTGAGAAAAAGATGATGGGGAATGATAACATCAGTTTTTGGGGGGGTGGGGGGAAATGGCTGTGACCTTTGACTTCTTTCTCTGACCATGGTCAGCTAATTCTGAGTGTGTTTTTCCCACTTGCCAGTGATGTGCCAGTGTTCTGCTGTTTAAATTCCCTAAGACTTGGTTTCTTTATCTATAAATCTGGATAAAAGTATTTAGCTCAGAGATGTGGAGAGGATTAAATTCGTAACATGTTCAATCCTTGTGTATAATAGGTGCCCGGCGTGCAATAATTTCCCTTTTCCTTTCATCATCAATAAGAATACAAAAATAGGGGTGCCTGGGTGGCTCAGTCGTTAAGCGCGGACTTCGGCTCAGGTCATGATCTCGCGGTCCGTGAGTTCGAGCCCCGCATCGGGCACTGTGCTGACAGCTCAGAGCCTGGAGCCTGTTTCCGATTCTGTGTCTCCCTCTCTCTCTGACCCTCCCCCGTTCATGCTCTGTCTCTCTCTGTCTCAAAAATAAATAAACGTTAAAAAAAATAAAAAAAAAAAGAATAAAAAAATAAAACACAGGTTTATTTATATTAAATATCTCTATGTGGGTGAAATACAAAACTTGTTTAAATCGATTTGTACAGTGCCTGACATTCTGATATATGCTGTTCTTGCAACCCAGTCACAAACAAACATGCTTAATGAAATTAGCTTTGGAAACAAGGCTTTGAAACCAAAAGTATAAATTCTAGAGGGTAGAACTAACTTTTAATATTTTGTTAATATTCATATGTACATTCAATATGTTTATTGGTTGCACAGAGTGTATCTATTGACTTCCAGATTGTATATCCATATGAACGTTTTGGTTTGGAAGATATCTAAAGCATGGTTCAATGAAGGTATTTCAGGTTTTGTATTTTGTTCACTGCAAAGATTGAATTGTTAAATTATATCCTGTAGTAAGCTGAAAAACAGCCAACTCTCTTATCCAGTCACCAATAATATGGTGTTTCTGTGAAAATGAAACAAGGCTAGCCTATTTTTCTTAAAAATAAAACCCTCCAGGGCACCTGGGTGGCTCAGTCAGCTAAGCATCCGGCTTTGGCTTATGATCGTGATCTTGCTGTTTATGAGTTCGAACCCCTCATTGGGCTGTCTGCTGTCAGTGCAGAGCCTGGTTCAGATCTTCTGTCTCTCTCTCTGTCTGCCCCTCCGGTTTGCAATCTCTCTCTCTTAAAATAAATAAACATTAAAAGAATAATAATAAAACCCTCCATATATTCAATTGAAAGTCCTCCTTTTCAGTGGAGTTGCTTTGGAGGTCTAGACACTTCTTTCACCATACTGCTATCATTCTATTGTTTGATGAACGCTTTTTCAAATTACTGTTGAAAATAATGTAAGGAATCATATTAAAGAAAAAGCTAGTCTTCTATTTTAGTCACTTTTTATTTAGGCTAAAGCAGTTTATTCAGTCAATTGCCATCTGCCTTATTGAGTGACTTGGTTTTTTCTGGAAATGAAACTTATACTGATGAGAAAAAGATTTTTTTTTTTTTTAACCATTGGGGACATTCAAAGTAATCCCCTCAGTGAGTGAAGGAAAGCAGTTCCTAACTGGAGTTCTAAAATCATTTTAAACAATAACAATATCCTTGGAATGTTGCTACCTATTTGAAGGGCACATATTTATTTTTGTGGATAAATTCAGGTATATTTGTGAAAATCCAGTAACCTGGCCTTGTCGTCATGTCTTTTGAATTAAAAAAAATTTTTAAGTATATTTATTTATTTTAAGGGGAGGGGGTGAAGGGCAGAGAGAGAGAGAGAGAGAGAGGAGAGAGAGAGACAGAGAGAGAGAATCCCAAGTAGGCTCCACACTATCAGCTCAGAGCCTGATACAGGACTCGAACTCACAACATCATGACCTGAACTGAAATCAAGAGTCAGACACTTAAGCAATTGAGCCACCCAGGTGCCCAGGTAGTCATATCTTTTTATTTATTTATTTATTTTTTTTAACTTTTTAAAAAATGTTTATTCATTTTTGAGAGGAAGAGAGAAAGACAGAGGGACAGATCATGATTGGAGGAGGGACAGAGAGAGGGAGACACTGAACTCTAACCAGGCTCTAGCTCCATGCTATCAGCACAAAGCCTGACACAGGGCTTGAACCCATGAACCGCGAGATCACGACTTTAGCCAAAGTCAGATGCTTAACCGACTAAATATCTATGTTGTAACACAGGGATCATTTTAGGCGGACGGACCCCATAAAAAAAGAAATGATGTTATTTAAAAAGGAATTGTGAACTTTTAACCAGGGTTCAATCTGTTCAGTTACAAACCTCAGAAACTACTGAAAAGGAGAAAACTAGAAAAGCTTTCATGCTCAGACTAGGCCTACATCTTCCTTTATCCTCACATGGTTTAGTGAGCTACTGAAGCTTGTGTATATGATTAAATCTAAGCTAGACATCATGAAATAAGATTATAAAGACTATGTGGTCCATATTTTGAAATAGAAGCAGGAAAACAACATGAACTGATTTGAAGATGAATCTAGACTTTGATCTTGGCAAAAATATAAGTAGTAACAGGGTAGAAATCAGGACTAAAAATATTGGTAGCCTCTTTGTGTCTGGTTATTAATAAAAATAGGAGATGAGTAAAAAGGAAGAACTGAGAAAGTAAAGATGCTGCTTAGGTACGTTGGTTAGGCCAAATAAAGCTGTGAAAGCTCGCAGCACATAAAATCTGTGACACAGGCTGAAACCCGCAAGTGGGGCCTCCAGGGCTTAGGGTTTTAGAACAACTCCTGCGGCCCAGGGCCTTCTGGCATGCCATTCTCAGACCCTTTAGACTGGGGGGTTGCCAAACGGCTCGTTTCCCATCAAACTTAGCAGACTCGTAGTCTGGGCTGGCCATCTGCACAGCACATTCCCAGTAAAGCTGTGTATCCTTTCAAATCACCCACATTGTAGAAATCAGTATCTCAGCAAACCTGGGATCCTTTGATAGTTCAGTAGCTGTGCTGTGTGAACTGTGAATGCAGTCTCTTTCACTCACATTTGATTTAAAATGTTCTTTTTTTGGAAATGATTTTTGGAATTCAAGTGATGTCCATTTTTTTATATAAATGCTTTCTTTTTAAATAAAGCCCGTGAATAATTTACTTTGCAGCCAGAGATGTGCTTGCTTTTATTTTCATCAAGACCTCAAGTGTCAGTGGGCAAACATCCTTTTATCCCCCAGGGCTGTATGACCTTCTGACTCCCATGGTTTTGCCAGGTCACTGGGAGAGAAGGAAGGCCTCTCTGATGGGGGTGAAATGAGCCCTCTGAGGTGTCCTCACATTCTGCACACTGGCCTGATGCTAGCTTGTGTTTGGCTGCTTCAAACCTCCATGGAAAGAAAGAATAACATAATGTCTGGGGCAATGTCTGGGGGAGATGGGTCACAGATGAGTTCCCTAAACCTTGGTAAAATAATTAAATAGAAAGTTGATGTGTTTTTAAAGATACCTCAAAATGTTTATATCACAAAATATATTCTATTTTCCAATTTCACCTTCTAACATTCTTCCTTAGCTAAGTGAAGGAAAGCCCGCAGAAAGCCACATGGTGTAAAATTCCATGTATATGAAATACCCAAGAATAGGCAAGTGCGTAGAGACAGAGAGCAGATTAGTGGTTGCCTGGGGCTGGGGGGCTGGGGAGTAGGGAGTGACTATTTACTTATTGGGTATGGGGTTTACTTTTGGGGTGTTGCAAAAGTTCTGGAAATAGTGGTGATGGCTGTGCAACATTGGGAAGGTACTTAATCTCACTAAATTGTACATTTTAAGATGGTTAAAATGGTGGGGTGCCTGGGTGACTCAGTTAAGCATCTGACTTAGACTCAGGTCATGATCTCACGGTTTGTCAATTGGAGCCCGTGTCAGGCTCTGTACTGACAGCTTAGAGCCTGGAGCCTGCTTCAGATTCTGTGTCTCCCTCTCTCTCTGCCCCTCCTCGGCCCATGCTGTTTTTCTTTCTCTCAAAAATAAATAAACATGAAAAAAATATTAAGATGGTTAAAATGGTAAATTTTATGCTATATGCATTTTACCACAATACAATAGGAATTTTTTTCTTCCTTAAGGAGAAGTTAAATGCAATAGACAGTATAATTGTTAAATCATTTGCACTCATCAATAGCTTAGTAGTAATTTTTAGGGCAATCAAGCAGTATCTTAGGAAGAATCTGATTATTGGACAAAACCAGAAAATTGTGATAAACAGGTAAAGCTAGAGTTAAACGTGTGAAGAAAAGAAGAGAAAGCAGGTCAAGGTGGATTGACTTGGTGTGATGCTTAACTTTATGTGTCCACTTGACTGGGCCCCAAGATGCCCAGATATTTGGTTTAACATTATACCCAGGCATGTCTGTGAGGATGTTTATGAATGAGGTTAACATTTGAATCAGTAGACTGAGTAAACAGATTGTCCTCCGTTTTTTGAGTGAGCCTCATCCAATCTGTCAAAGGCCGGAATAGCATAAAAAGGCTGAGTAAGAAAGAATTCTCTTTCTCTGCTTCTCTTTTAGGTGGGACATCAGTCTTCTCTAGCCTTTGGACTTGGACTCAGAATGGAACTTACACGTTTGGTTCTCTTGGGTCTCCAACTTGCCAACAGTAGATCTTGGAACTTCTCAGCCTCCAAATAGCTAAAAACTTGGAAGATACTTTGACACTGGGTAATGGGAAGAGGCTGGAAGAGTTTTGAGGTGCATGCTAGAAATATGGACATTAGGGGCGATTCTGGGAAGTCTCAGACTAAAATGAGGAACATGTTATTAGAATATAGAGGGAAGGTGATCTTTGTCATCAAGTGGCAAAGGATTTGGCTGAACTGTGTTCTAGTGTTTGTGGAAGGTAGAACTTGTTGAGGGATGAAATTAGATATTTAACTGAGGAGATTTCTAAGTGAAGTGTTGAAGGAGTGGCTTGATTCCCACGACTGAAGAATGAGAGAACAGAGAGAGGAAAGAAGAGTAAAATGAGAGAAGAGATGGATGAATTGCAGAAGGAATTGTTACATAGAAAGGAACCAGACTCGGGAATTTGGATAATTCTCACTTGTCCATATTGCAAAAAATGATAAAGCATGTTCTAAAGAGAACACCAAGCTCATAAATGCACTATCACTCAATAAAGTTATGGGATTGTAGAAGAAACACTGCCAGTTTGAACTGAAGGGTCAGAGCTGGGACAAAATGAAGAAAGTCAGCCAGACTTCTTGGATTCTAGAAGATAAGACCATAGGCCTGTTTGGCTGTGAATGTGTGTTTTTGTTCAAAGAAAGAAAGGAATGACCCAGAAGGAGATCAAGAGATTGTGAGGACTGCCATGTTCACCAGTGGTCCTGAGACAGGCTGTCTCTTCCTCAGTTTCAAAGGGTAAGGCTGCCTGTCTTGTGGACCAGGAAGATCCCACCCACGTCTCAGGAGTACAGCTGCCCTGTGGAACCTTAGGAGCCCCACCAAACCCCAAACACTGGGGGTACATTAGGGGTGCAACTCCTATCTAGTAAAGCCTTGGAAGTGCGGCTGCTGCCCTAGTTCTGAAGGCAGAACATCAAAACAAAGAGGATTTCTCAAGTCTTAAGATCTGATGGAATTTGTCTTGCTAGGCTTTGGAGTTGCTTAGGACCCACCACCCTTTCCTTCTTTCTTCTTTCTTCTTCTTGGAATAGGAGTGTCTATTTTATGCCTGTCCCACCATTGTACTTAGGAAGCATATCACTTGTCTGGTTTCACAGGTTCACAGCTAGAAAGGAATTTTGTCTCAAGATGAATCATCTCTCAAGTTTTACCCATATCTGATTGAGATGATTTTTTTTTTGAGAGAGAGAGAGAGTACAAGTGAGGGAAGGGCAGAGGGAGAGGAAGGGACAGAATCCCAAGCAGGCTCCATTCTCAGCACGGAGCCCATTGCAGGGCTTGATCTCACAACCATGAGATCATGACCTGAGCTGAAATCAAGAGTTAGACGCTTAACTGATTGAGCCACCTAGGAGCCCCCAACTGAGATGATATTTATTTATGTATGTATGTGTGTATGTATGTATGTATGTATGTATGTATGTTTATTTATTTTAGAGAGACAGAGTGCAAGCAGGGGAGGGACAGAGAGAGAGGAAGACACAGAATCTGAAGCTGGCTCCAGGCTCTGAGCTGTCAGCATAGAGCCTGATGCCGGGCTCAAACTCACGAATCATGATATCATGATCTGAGCTGAAGTCAGATGCTCACCTGACTGAGCCATGTAGGTGCCTTGATATAATATTTAAATGAGACTTTGGACCTTAGACTTTGGAGCTGATGCTAGAATGAGTTAAGACTTATGGGGCCATTGAGATGGAATGAATGTGTTTTGCATGCGAAAAGGACATGACTTTTGAGGGACTAGGGGTGGAATGTAATGCACTATATATTTGTGTGTCCCCTGATTCATATGTTGAAGCCTTAACCTCCAGTGTGATGGTATTTGGAGTTGTGGCCATTGAGAGGCATGTAGGTTAGATGAAGTCATAAGGGTGGGGAATTTATGATAAGATTAGTGCCTTTATAAAAAGGAGAAGGAGATCTCCTCTTTCTCTCTCTGATGAGCACAGTGGAAAGGCCATGTGAAGATGTAGCTCATGGCAGCTGTCTGAAACTCAAGGAGAGAGGGCTCTCACCATGCATTTACCCCGTTGGCACCTTGATTGTGGTTGCCAGCCTCCAGACTGTGACATTAAGTTCCTGTTAAGCCATCCAGTCTATGTATTTTGTTATGGCAGCTTGAGCTGACTGAGATACCTGGTTGCCTCAGTGAGGAAGGAACAGAATGAGAACGAAGGTAGGTATGAGATGGGAGCATGTTGAAGGCAAAACTACTATCTTGAGTCTCTTAAGAGCTAGTTGTGCCTTGGAGCATGGAGATTTTAGATTCAGGCAACCATGTGAGTTTATCAAGATGGCAGTCCCTCTTTCCAGTTCTCCTCATCATAAGTTGACCAGGCATGGGAGGGATGCCCTTGCAGAGAGTCTGGTGCTAGTCATTAAACATGGCAACTGAAGGATTACCTGTTCATATTATCTCCCAGGAGACCAAAAATCAATCAAGTGCATATGTATTTGAAATTCCTTGACAGAAAACAATCATGTTCTTAGATCCAAATTCTTGGGTTGTTAGTGTACCATAAAGTATTTGGAGTTACTGCAACTATGCATGTTTACTTCTACTGACAATTGCTCCATTTGTTCTTGATGCTGGAGGGTGAGGTGCGGGGAGAGAAAGACGATCACACGTTTGCATAGAGAAAAAAATTCCAACTACACATCTATTTTCCATAGACATACTTTCCAGCAAATGTTTAGGGTCGAATGTTGTATTTGTCTCTGGGAAATGCTATTGATTTGAACGAGTACCTCAAAGGGGAAGTTTCAGACATCACGTCACCATGTTTTGTTGAATTATAAACTAACAAGATAGCAGATCTGACAGAGATTTCCTTTTGTGAGCTCCCTGACAGTACAGGTGGCAGTTTGGCCCTTGTATTCTAGCTCTCCCTTATCTTTGCAGGCTTGCCCTCTCCTAATGCTCTCTGCCTCCCCCTCCTGACCCTCCACAGCCCCCTTACTGCAGCCATATCGAACGACTTACTCCCCATGCTCAGAACACTGGGGTCCTTTGAAGGGCCCATGCTTTGCACATGGATTTCCTTGGCCTAGAAGTTCTTCCTGCCTTTTTGTTTGGCACAATTCCTTCAACCTGCAAATACCCCATGACATTTTATGAGCCATAAGAAAGCTTAGAAATAACATCACACTGGCCAGAAGTTGCTGTTAGAAACAAATCTTTGGAGAATCTAATTTGGCTTTCTTCCTGGATCTTTTCTTTAGATAGAAAAGATACCATTTCAGTTTTTAAGTGAACTTGGCAGAAAAACACACATGAAAGCATTTTGTAACAGCAGATTCCCTGAGGATGACTGACCTCAAGGACTCTTGGTCTATTGTGTGAAGCACAGGCAAAGAGTCAGGAACTTCTGAGTTCTGCTGCGCAGACCTGAGCAGTTGTCTATGTAAGCTACAGTGTGATCCTCAGGATGTGCATTTCCTGCCCCAGCTGGGGAAGCCTGAGTGTGATGCTGGCAAGGGAAACAGAGAAGAGAAAAGAACGCCCATCACTTGTGCTATTATTATCTACCCCTGGGTGAAACTGAGTAGTGAGATCAAAGTGCTTTGTTTGTTCAACTAGTTTATTTTTTAGTGAAGTGCTTGTTTGTTTTGTTTTGAGGTAGTTCTTTTGGAGGGATTAATGGCAAAGCAGAGTGGAAATTCCTTGTTTCTTCCATGTAATCCTATAATAACTACAAGTTTGTTATTGTCTTTTGGTTCCCATAAAGAGGTTTGTATTCGTGTGTGTGTGTGTGTGTGTGTGTGTGTGTGTGTGTGTGTGTGTTTATCGGGATGTGGGAAGACAGGAAGCTGAATATCGAGGAATCGAACCTTGGGAAATTAAGAGAAGGAAAATAGGCCCTGCTGTGGCAGAGAGGAAATAAAGGGAACCAAATACAGCAGGTCCTGGGGAAAAGGACAAAAAACTCACAAAAGATAGTGGGGAGAACACCTAAGGGCATGTAACATAGTCAATCATAAGAAGTCAGAGCTGAGTTGGATCTTGAAGAATATTGAATTCATCCTCTTTATCTCAAAGATGAAGGACCTAAAGTCCAGGGAAGCTGTGTGAATTAACTCACTGGTTAAGGTGAGAGCTAAGACCAGCATCTGGGTCTCCAGTCTCATGAAGTGCATGCCTGTGTGTGGTTGGTGAAGGTCAGAGAGAGAGAGTGCTCCAAGCCAAAGACAGGACAGTGATGTGATTTTCCTATTCATTATTGTTAAAGAATATTTCCAAGTGGCAAAATCCTGCCTCTGATACAAATATAAAATGAACATGCATCATGGATTTTATTTAACTTATTGGTTTATTTTTTTATTTTTAAAATGTTTATTTATTTTTGAGAGAGAGATAGAGACAGAGTGCCTAGAGGGGGAGGGGCAGAGAGAGAGAAGGAGAAACAGAATCCTAAGCAGGCTCCAGGCTCTGGGCTGTCAGCACAGAGCCCGACGTGGGGCTCGAACTCACCAACAGCTAGATCATGACCTGAGCTGAAGCTGGATGCTTAACTGACTGAACCACTCAGGCCCCCATAACTTAATAATTGTTAAGGGCACCAGTAAGATGTTACTGGTTGAAAAACTCTAAGGTACCATACACATATCGGCAGATAAAAAATAATGAAATGAATTGACAAATAAATATGATATGGCATAGATTTTCACTCATTAAGTACTGGGGGAACTTGATGAGAAGTTATAACTGGTTGAAAGGTGAATTCAAAGTACCACACAATTATATAAGAAAGTGGGAATGCATTCTTTCTGACACAACTGATTTGTATTTGTATGGAGAAGAATCTTTGGTATTATTTCCAGCTTTCTACAAATTACTGAGTTGTAAAATAGCTCAAAAATGATAAAAGGCAGAGATAGCTGGGAAGAGTACATTAAAGAGGACACTCAAGGGGCACCTGGGTGGTTCAGTCAATTAAGTGTCAGACCCTTGATTTTGGCTCAGGTCATGATCTCACAATTCGTGAGCTCTGTGGTGATGGTGCAGAACCTGCTTGGGATTCTCTTCTCCCTCTCTCTTTTTGCCCCTCCCTGCTCATGCTCTCTCTCTCTCTCTCTCTCTCTCTCTCTCTCAAGATAAACAAAGAAACAAACATTTTAAAGAGTACACTCAATAATCTTTTTTTTTTTTTTCCATTCCAAAGTCTTGCAACAGTTATTCCCAACAAGAATACATCATTGGAACTAAGGGAGATGTTCCCTCACCTCTTTTGTCTTGCAACATCATTAGCAGCGATAAAACCAGGCTGAGAAAAGGGGAGGCATCAAGCAATACAACCAAGGTCCTGCTGTAGGCACCTCTGGTCAGAGTGCTACTCCTGCCACTGCCTCTGCTGGACACTGCTGCTTGTCTAGATTTGCTAGACACCCCATCTGGCTGTGTAACCCTGCCTTTTTGGACTACACCCTCAAGGTTCAAAGTCTGGGTGTAGGCATCAAGTTGACCCAGGCCCCATGCTCTCCCTCCAACTGCTGTGGGCTAGGGAGAAGGAACTGTCTGGACATTTGGTTTCATTATGGCAAGCCAAGATTCACACATTGGGGATTTCCCTCCAAGTAGGAAGGATATGTGATATGTTGGGTAGTAAAAAAAAAAGGCAAATATTTACCGAAAATACTATGCTAGGGATACACAAAACAATTGGAGAATATTGAAGATTTTTCTGGAGAAACAATGTAATAAAGTGGAAAGAGTCAAAGCTTTTCACCCAGGTGGATATACCTAGGTCTATGCCAGCCTCCATCATCTACTAGCTAAGTTGTGGGAAAGTTACAAACTACTCTGAGCCCCAGTTATCTCACTTAGACACTATTACTATCATGTCACTATTACTATCATTATTTTTACGACCTTCTCTTCTACTGCGTTTGCCTTGCTAAAAACTCAGCCCCAGCCCCACTGATTTTCTTGTTGTTCTTTGAACATGCAAACATCCATCTGCTTTAGGCCATTTGCACTTACTGATTCCAATGCCTGAAAAATGTCCCCCATATGACTTGTTCCCTCACTTCCTTCATTCAGCTCTATTATCAAATGTTACCTTGGTTTTGGTAATGTCTTCTCTGACAACCCTACCAAAAATTATGATCCCTTCCAGTTGTACTGCCTCTGTCTCCTCCCTGCTTTATTTTTCTCCATAACATTTGTTACTTGTCTATCTTCCTTCTCTAAACTGTAAGATCCATAAGAGCAGGAAATCAAGTCTATTTTTACAAAGCTGTATCCCTAGCACCCTGAATAATATCTGGCACATAAAAAGTTCTCGATAATATCTGTTGGATGAATAATTGATTGCCAAGTGTCTGGAGTACAGTAGGCACCAAATAAATGCTAGTTATTGCTATTTTTTTTTTTTTTATCAGACTCTTCTTTCTCTTCCCATTTTCTGGCCAATCACTTCTAGCCTAACTTATTTTCCCAGAGAACTTCTGATCTAGTAATAAAATTTTACCAGTCCAGGAACTTAATCTCCATATTTCTCAGATGATCAACATAAGACAACTGGAATAGTACAATATTCATTTTAGCAATGACTTTTGGGAGTTCATGTTTATTCTACTCCTTTGTTTTTTAATGTATATGAACTATGGTGATGGCACCAAATGATTTATGTTGACATCTGGGCAAAAGCTCATAAAATTTCCTTGAATGTGCATTTTGAGATACCTGAGAAACACAACATCTGAACATTAGGAAAGGTACTGTATTAGGATTCTTCAGGGGATTAGAACCAATAAGGTATTCATTTATTCATTGATTAGTTTATTTATTATTGGAAATTGACTACATGATCATAAAGACTGGAAAGTCCTAAGATTTGCAGGATAAACTGACAAGCTAGAGACTCAGGAAAGCCAATAGTTTAGTTCTAGTGTGAGTCTATATGCCAGAGAACCAGCAGATTCATTGGTATGGTTCTAATCTGAAGGCTAGCATATTGGAGACACAGGAAAGCTGATATTTCAGTTTGAGTTCAAAGGCAGGAAAAAAAATTGATATCTCAGTTTGAACTGTCAGGAAGGAATTCTTCTCTTACTTGGGTGAAGGTTAGTATTTCGTTTTATTGAGATCTTCAACTAATTAGATGGGGCCCACCCACACTAGGGAGGATAATCTGCTTCTTTCAAGTATGTCAATTTAAATGTTAATCTCACCTAAAACTCTCTCACTGAAATACCCAGAATAATGTTTAACCAAATAGCTGGTCACCCTGTGGCCCAGTCAAGCTGACATATAAAATTAACCATAGTTACTCTATCTTTTGTATATGTCATTAATTCTTTAATGTCATTGTATAGTGTTATAAAGAAACAGTGGGCAACAACAATATCTTGAGTAAAAACAGGTGTAGGTCAGCAACCTTGTATAGGTCAATCCCATTTAGTGTTTGTGTGAGCCTCTTAATGTTGAACTTGGCATAGAGAGACCATGAGCAAAATACAAGTAAGATTGCAGTAAGTTCCATGGGGGCCTGCATTCTAATCATTAACTAGGGAACCGATCTTTAGCAATTTATTTAACTTTTTGGAATTTGCTTTCCTCTTCTGAAAATGAGGGGGTTGGACTAGATGATTTTAAAAAAATCACGTTCAGCTCCAGGATCTTGGGTTTTAACGAAAGAATGTAAGGGAGGCCCTGTGTGTTAGCTACCAGCATTGTGCATACGGGCACATCTTTGGAGGTATGTACACAGTGTCATCTATGTTTGCAATTGAACGACAAAAATAATTTGGCTTGGCTTTTATTTGTTCTCTGTTGGCTAAAAATAAACAAAGTTTATTCTGGGAAACATCGTATCTTCATGAATTTCCTCATTTCAAGCCTCTTCTTGCCCAGGGTACCCTGCCCTCATACATATTCAAAAATGGCTTCCCATCTTACCTGATTACACTTTTATTAAAACATATTTATGCTGCAATATTACTTCAGCCACACTTTCGGAAATGAACCTCGTTATTTCTATTTCCGAAGTGAAAGGCAGCCCTGGTTAAAAGAATTGGCAAACTGGTGAGAAAATGAGGCTCTGCAGGCCCCAGAAATTACATTTTATTTAACTCACTGGATCATGAAGACTTGAATACCAATTTTGCTTTGCAGAGTGAGAAGAAGGAAGGTCAGAAGGACTGGGCCATAGCTTTGCCTCTTCTTATCCCTACCCCACAGTGAGGATGGGGGTGAGGAGCTCCCTCACACGATTACAAGTGGGAGAGCCATCTGGAGGGCAGGAAATAGGACATGTGTCTGGGGCATGTGACCCTCTCCCTTCCTCTCTTACCCAACTCTGTCCTCTGCTGCCTCTCCCCAAGGTCCTCACATATGTTTTGACACAATTGTACTCCTTTTGAGTTTCAGATGGTAACTTTTCTAAGTGTCTTTTTTTAAAAGAGTGTCTTTTTAGAGATCCATGGTTCTATATATACATTTTAAAAGTTTATTTATTTATTCATTCTGAGAGAGAGAGAGAAGGGCAGAGAGAGAGAGGAGAGAGAGAATCCCACGCAGGCTCCGTGCTGTGCTGTTTGTGCAGAGCCCAATGCAGGGCCCTAACCCGTGAGTAGTGAGATCATGACCTGAGCCAAAATCAAGAGTTGGACCTTAACTGACTGAACCACCCAGGTGCCCCAGATCTTCTATATTTTTTGAACTGTTGCTGTATGGTTGGATCGTTGGAACATATTCCTTTTATCAGGGAAGTTAATTTTGTCCCTTATATAGAAAGTCACTATTGCCAAATCCCCTAAAAGGGAATCTGCTTGCTAAAAGGAGTCAGAGTTCAAAAGAAAAGTATTGAATTTATTGGAATGTTTAAAAATCAGCTGAAAAGTTTACACAGCAAGTTGACATTGCTTATCTCTGGTATTTTAATTTTCATCTGCACTTCTCTTTATCCCCTCTATAATAAGCAGAGGTTATTTTTGTAAACAGGAGAAAATAATATTAAAAACTTATAAAACAAGCCATTTTATTTTAAGGGAATACACATCACAATGAAAACTTTGTGGAAAAAAATCAAGAACGAGTTTGCACTTGAGAAGATATTGCACATCCATTTTCACAGAGCTGCTGCCCCAGAATTGAGAAATTTTGATCCCTTGAATAAAGCTTATCTTACCTCAGCGTTGAATAAGAGATTTTCTTATCATAGATTATGAACTTTATTACTTTTTTCTTGCTTTACATAGTTCTTAGAAATTGAATATTTTATTAAGTAAGTGGGATGTAGTTTGCAAATTATTTTCCTTACTAGGAAAGACCCAATTTACTTAAATAATAAAGTAATTACCAGGAAAAATCAGAATAGCTCTGTGACAGAATATACTGTGACATAATTTTCCTTACTTTGGCTCATTTTTAAGGGAATTGTCTAGGTGCCCAGGATTTTCAGTGATTTCAGAAGTTATTGTATAACAAATTTCTGATGATAGTAAGAACAACAGTGACATATGATTACAACAGCAGTAATATGTGCTAAGTGTTTTATAGTTTACAGGACACTTGTATGCATATTCTCAAATGATCCACAATATCATTATATCCAGATAAGGAATCTGATTTTGAATGGTCAAGAGGTCAACCCAGTGTCAGCAATCCATGACGTACTAAAAAAAGATTGTGCACTTTAGAATTAGACAGACTTGGATTCAAAACCAAGGACAGTCATTTGCTAACTGGCAACAGCCCATTTATCCACTCCAACCCATTTTCTTTCTGTTTCCTAAGGGCATCTTAAGATAATGAATATAAAGTGCCTACGAGAGTACCAGGCACATAGTAGGTTCTCGGTAAATGTTCATTCTCTTCTCTCCCTCTTTTTATTGCATCCTGGGTTCAGGGCATCGTCTGGGAAATGGTAACTACAACCTTCCTCCCCATACCCCAGGAATGGTAGCCTCTGATGCGCAGCGCCCTAGCCAAAGTGGTGGAGGTGAGATAACGAATAATCCTCATTCAGAGAGCTGCCAGCGGGAACTGTAAAAGGAGGGGTTTCTGAAGGTGTGTTTCTTCATCCAGGCCCTGTGAGGACTGAGGAAAGGAGAACTTTTGAAATCAAAGAGAGGAGTTTTCAATCTGGGGGCTGAGTATGCGGATGGGAAAAAAAATTGCATTTTTATTTTGCACTTCCAACTGGTAATTAGCATTTCCTTCAATTATGAATAAAGGCAACACCTCATACTAGTGTTAGCTGTACCTATGGCCTTATCACCAATAGAAATCCCAGATATTTTCACATCATATTACAGTTATTGAAAGATCTCCCAAGATATCATCTATACTTATCACCCCTTTGACATTATGACAGTTGTTTGACCTGCCACTAGATTTTATTATTTAATGTGTTAGTACAAAAGACATATATTGCCCTATCACAAAATAAAAAAAAAATATTCTGATAACTGTATTTTTTTGGGGGGGGAATGGAGTGACAACTGTATTTTAATGTAATGGGTATTCTTATAATTCTATGTATTTTATTTTATTATTTATTTTTTGGTTTTTGGTTTTTTTTGAATGCAGAGTTGATACCTAAACTGTAATTCTATCTCCAGTACTGTTTACTGTCATATGTATGATGGGTATATGTGGGTGCATACATACACACAGGCATGTGTATTGTAGCTTTTCTATTTTTCCCAGGAATATATATATATATATATATATATGTATATATATATACACACATATGTGTATATATATATACACATATGTGTGTATATATATACATATATATATATATACATATGTATATATATACACACACATATATATACATATGTATATATATATATAATTTTTTTTCTTTAGAGAGAGAGAGAGAGAGAGAGATGGGGGGAGGGGCAGAGAGAGAGGGAGAGAGAGAATCCTAAGCAGGTTCCACACGGAGCATGACGGGGCCTCAATCGGGGCTCCATCTCTGAGATCATGACCTAAGCCAAGACCAAGAGTCAGATGTTTACCCAACTGAGCCACCCAGACACCTCATTTCCGGGGAACATATTCTATGCATTTGAAAGAATTCATTAAGAGTATTATTCACTAGACTTCCAGAGAGGTCCATGACTCAAAAAGATGAAAAGCCCCTGCTATGGTTTGAATGTTTGTGTGACCCCAAATTTATAATGTTGAAGCCCTAACTCCCATATGATGGTATTTGGAGGTGAAGCCTGTGGGAGGTATTTAGGTTTAGATGAGGCCTTGAGGGTGGAGCCACTATGATGAAATGAGTGTCTTTATAAGAAGAGCAAAATAGCCTCCTCTCTCTCTCTCTGCCAGGTGAGGATACAGCAAAAGGTGACCATGTGCAAGCTGGGAAGCAACTCTCACCCAGACACTGAGTCTGTGAGCACCTTGATCTCAGACCTCCCAGCCTCTAGAGCTGTGAGAAATAGCTGTCTGTTGTTTTAGTCACCCAGCCTGTGGTATTTTGTCGTAGTAGTAGCCCAAGCTGATCAAGCCCTTCTACAAGAAGAGTGTTGCACTGAGAAGTATTCAAAGAGGTGGAATTGGTGGCACAGTGCTCATTGAACAAAATATCATTTATTTAGGTCTCTTTGCAAAATTGTAATACTGCTTAGCAACCTTTTGATATCAGAATTGTCCCCAACTACCACTTTCCCCTATATCAGAGTCAGTTAGTTTTAAGACATGAGAATTAATAGGTTAAACCACTACACTATTTAAGAAGACACAATAAAGTGCTTTCTTGGGAGCATGACTTTAGCAAAAGCTAACTGATCCATTGACTCACATGCCTTGGCTTATTGACAGATAATTCCCCGCTTTGGTGAAGACTCTAAAGACACATAAAATGGCTTAGTGTCTCACTTCAAAAAAAAAAAAAACAAACGTTCCATGTGTTTGTGAGGAAGGACGGCTCTTTCTTTAAATGTCAATTTATTTATTTTTTCTCCAAATATAAACAGTTCTCTTTGGAGAGATCAAAAGATATAAATTATTACTGATTTATTTATATTGAATGCTTTTATTTGGCCTTGTATGTATGCTCAGTGCTCACAGAAGGTATTAGATTAATGAGTCTGGAGACTAAAGTCTTCTGTTTATCCACTTATTTGGGAAACAGAAGATCTCAAAGTCATTCAGTATAAACTTGCCTGCACTTTGTAGCTCATTGCCTCAAACTTGACCCAGGAAACTCTAGAGCTTTATCCATTAGTCCATCATAGGGCCATAAAATACTACCTACCACTCTAAATCATTATAGAAGGACGTCCTTTCTTCTTCTTCTCTTTACCCTTTCCCCCTCTCCTCTGGTATTACCAAGAGGCCATAGATTGTTATTTTTGTGTTTTTCCTGTCCTTTTTGCAACCAAATACATCAGGTGGCCATAACTATCTCTCCTCCAGCCCTTTTTAAATTTACCTTGTTCTTCTCCCTCTCTATCTCTTTTTAAATGTTTATTTATTTTTGAGGGAGAGAGACAGAGAGAGAGAGAGCAGGGGAAGGGCAGAGAGAGGGGGAGCAACAGAATCTGAAGCAGGCTCCAGGCTCTGAGCTGTCAGCACCAGAGCTCAATGTGGGGGTCAAACCCACGAACCAAGAGATCGTGACCTGAACCAAAGTCGGACGCTTAACCAACAGAGTCAGCCATGTGCCCCTACCTTGTTCTTCTCTTTACCTCTTCTCTTAGCCCGTATGTACTTATTTTACTGTTAGCAGTACTTATCACTTGCTTCCTGAACTAAACAGAGAAATGTAAAAGTGGACTTCCAATAGTATTCTGTGAAGCTCCTTTCCTCATGATCTGATCCAGGAGCAGGAGACCCTGGTCCTGTAAGCTCCACTTCTTTCAGAACAGCTTTAATCCGTTATATTTATCTGAACACACTTAGTTAACACCTGTTTCATTTGAACAAAGGGTTATTTGGATAAAGGAGTTTAGAAGCCACTGAACTAGAGAATGTTCTTGGCATGGTTACCACTGTACTTTAGCTCTGGCACATGCAAGGAGAAGACTTTGATGGTCCAGTTGTCCAATGATGCAAAACATGATAAATGTGTAATAATTTCTACTCTCTTGGCCCCTGAAGCCACATATCCATGTGGCCACAAGAACAGAGCTATTTGGTTAGTTATTTGTCTTTGGAGACTGCCCTGTCTTGAAGAGTGTTCCTCCCTGCCCCCCCCCCCCCCCCCCCCCCCAAATCCATGTCCACCAGGAACCTCAGAGTATTACCTTATTTGGAAATAATGTTTTTGCAGTTGTAATCAAGTAAAAATGAAACCATGCTGGATTAGATTGGGCCTTAATCCAATAGCTGTTGTTCTTATAAGCAGAGGGAAATTTGGACTCAGATACATAGACACACAAAGGGAAGACAACATATGAAGACAGAGGCAGAGAATGAAGTGATATATCTACAAACCAATGAATGCCAGGTATTGTCGGCAACCACCAGAAGCTAGGAGAAAGGCATGGGACGATTTTTCCTTTAGAGACTTCAGAAGGAAACAACCTTACCAACATCTTGATTTTGGACTTGTGGAATCTAGATAAATGTTTGCAGTTTTAAGCCACCCAGTTTGTGGTGTTTGGTACAGCAGCCATAGGAAAGAAATACAGAGCCTTTAACAATTTCTTCTTAGTTCCTTGTTCCTCTCCATGATACCCCACCATTCCCTCCATGCAGTCCCTCCCCAGCCCTCTATTATGATCTCTTCTAGGTTGTTCAAGCTTTGGATGGGCTCTGTCAGTTTCCTCCCCAAGGGATCTTGCATATGAGGTCTCATTTCCATCGAGTGAAGGTCATTTCCAGCATCCCCAAGCTGTTGGAGGTCCATTGTTTAGTCACAAAGGCCTTTTCTGGTATCTTTCTGGAAATGCCTGCTAGAAGTGAACACTTACTTCTACCCCTTTATTAGACTTGTTCTGGTAGTGAAAAGCCCTGAATAAGAGGCCTGGGGATTGAGTATGAAGAAATGTGTGCTTTTAAGACATTTCTTAGGTTCTATAGAAGTATTAAGAGCAAGAAGAATTAACATCCTTGGGAACAACCCTCAACTAATAAAGGAGTGGGAGCTGGCATATAAATATGCCAGTTTCCTGTTCTTTGGGAGAATAATCCTGAAGTGCATTTACATGATTCCTGCAAGAATCCACAAAGAGATTGAACCCTAATTGCCCACCACTTAAAAATTTACCCTTAATTAACTTTCCCTCCTTTGCTTTCTCTCTCCTATTCCTTTACTCTGCTTCCTGAGACCATTTCCGAAGTAGACTTGCACTCAAGTCTGTATCTAAGACAGGGAGTACAAAGGTGGTTCTAGAAAATAGACATTCAGGCTGGAATTGTTTATTAGGAACCAATCACTTAACAACCAGATGACAACAAAGCCTTATTGTTGGTGATAGTAACATTGCAATAATTAAGAGTTTCTGAGAAAGTCTTTGCTAGGCCAATGAGGAACCCAGGGCAAAGATTACCCATCAGAGGAGTCCCATAATGGACAGGAAAGGATAAGCTTCTAGAATGCTACTATAGTAGGCGTGCCTGGGTGTCTCAGTCAGTTAAGTGTCCGACTTCGGCTGAAGTCATGATCTCATGGTTTGTAGTTGGATCCCCACATCGGTCTCTGTGCTGACAGCTCAGAGCCTGGAGCCTGCCTCAGATTCTGTCTCCCTCTCTCTCTGCTCCTCCCCTGCTCATGCTCTGTCTCTCTTCCTCTCACTCTCTCCTTCAGAAATAAACGTTAAAAAAATTTTTTTTTTAGAATGCTACTATAGCAGAAATTGAATGCCTGACAATGGAGGTATCAAATAACTATGTGATTGAAACTGCCTATCAGGAACTTTGTCATGAGTTGGAGCCCCCAAATCATAATGTTGGAAAGAAAGCTGCAGTATTATATGATAATATAGTACATCTGGGAACTAATCAGAGGGCATAAAGTTACAATGTTAACTAGCCCTGCCTTCCATGTTACCTACTTCTCTTGCACCCATACCTTTCCCTCAGCTCACCCCATAGCTTCTTGAGGAATTCTCTATGACCAACCAAAAACAGGAGAAAACCATTCAGCCTGGTTCCTGGATGGGTTGGCTCAATATGTTGGTGATATCTGAAAATGGGCTTCTGGGACTATTGTCCCTCCTTGGAGTATACCCTATAGGGCAGTAATGAGATGAAATCCTTCCAGATCTCCCAGATCTTTCAGCAGTACACTTATGTTATTTTTGTATGACAGAAATGGTCTGAGTATTGGCAAATGTCTTGGCTTGTTGGTCAGGGGCCTGAACAGAACAAGATTGGAAGACTGAAGTAAAAGATCTGGGAAAAGAGTGAGGCAGATAGAACTATGAGTGTGGGCACAAAAAATCTTTGTGCTCTCCAGTATCTGCTAGGAAGCATCCATGGCAGAGGAATCACTTGACAATAGAATGGACAAATGCATCTGGGGGATGTTAGCCAACCTCTGTCAATGCTTGTGCAATAGGCCCAAGAACGGAGTAGCCATATGTTTCAATGATCTACTGCAATGTAACAGACCATAACAAAAATTTAAGGGTTTAAAACAACAATGCTTCTTTTGTGTTGTTTTGTTTTAAAATTTTTCATGATTCTGTGGATTGCATAGGTAGTTCTTCTGCATTACTTGATTCTTTTTATTCTCTTGCTTGCTTGCCTGCTTGCTTTTTTGCATTACTTGATTCTAACTGAGCTAGGATTATTGGCTAGGGAGTTTGGAGCTCCTCCATAATGCCCCTCTACTTATTAGCTTGGGCTTCTTCATAGCATAATGGTCTCAGAGTAGTCAGACTGTTTACATGGTAGCTGGGTTCTAAGAGGTAACATTCCAAGAGCACGAAAACAGAAGCTACTGGCTTCTTGCAACTGGCAAGTCATCCCAAAACTTAGTGGCTCAAAACAAAAATGGTTTATTATTTCTTACCATCCTCCGGGTCAGGAATTTGGGCCAGGCTGGGATTGGATGTTTTGCTCCACATGGGGTTAGTCACTCATTTAGCTGTGCTCAGCAATGGGCTGGTCTGGTTTTGTAGGTCCAAGAAGCCTTTCTTTACTCATATGCTTGGCACCTCAGTGCTTCAGCGCTTCTCTATGTGGCCTTTATTTTAGTTCAGACTCAGGCTCATCATTCATTTTGTTTAGCCCACGCTTTTTTGTTTTCTTTTGTTTTACAGCAGAATATGGGTTTATTTTCCCTTCCCACAGTGCTTCTGCCCTTATGAGTGTCTCATGACCTACTATACTTGACTTACTGACATAGATCCTCTGTAACCTTACCTTGGACCAAGTGACCTGTTTTGGGGGCAAAGGATGTATGACCATGGATGGGCTCATGACCACAAGATCCATGAATACTACAATATACCATATCACTTGGAAAGTGATATAGTATAGAAAGTGATATAGTATAGAAAGTGAATAGCTTGATAAAATGTTGGAATGTCCTATTAAAGGCTCAGATACAATTCGAGCAAGAGACAACACCCTGTGGGCTTAGGGCTGTGTCCTCCAACTTTGAGATGACAAAATCAGGTTCTTCAGAGGGTCCCCAGCAGTACCACACCCCAGTTACCTATAGCTCAAAATAGACCATCTGTTGCTTTTTTTCCCTTCTCTCTCTTAATCTTCCATCTCCTTTACTGTTTCCTAGAGTCACCTTTCAAATAAGCTACCTGCCTGAATCTGTGTCCCAGGCTCTGTTTTAGACGGATGGCATACTCAGACATTTCTTAGGATATACTACTTTTTCCTATTATTGAAAAAAAAAAACCTGGAAATTCACATCTTTAGCATATAACTTGCTTCTCAGATTATTTTTGAGGTAGATTTCTGGAATTGGATTTGTTGGATCAAAATGTGTGGGTTGCCTTTAAGGCTCTTGTTCTGTCCATTGAAAATAGTGTATCGACTTGTATTATTTCTAGAAAAAATATGATATTATTATGTCTCACTTTCCTGGTCAATTTTCATTTCTGTAAGTTGCAAGAAAACAAGCAAATTTGTTTCACAAGTCATGAACTGGTGGACATGAGTGACTTTTAGTAAAGTGCACTTCTCCTTAACTGATGGAGTATATAGCAGAAATATTTAGACACACAAAATACGCAGGAAAAACTATGTTCATGTAAAAGGAGGTCTTAGGATGCTGAACACTTTCTGATAAGTCATTTCAATAAAATTGCAGTAGGTTTTAGAGGCAAGTGAAAATCTCTTCTTACTCAAGGGCTTTACCAGGTAATGAAGTATCAGTTAAACCTTCCGTCTTTTGATGGGGGTGGAGTTTGTAAAGATGGGCATATAGTAAGTAAAAAATAATAAGCTAAAATCAGAAAATTCCTCTCCACCCATCAGATTTATAGCATCATTCATCTCTCTGTATATAAACCATATCTTTTGGATGAAAAAAACTGGACTTTAAATAGTTGACTTTTTTGGTAAAGTGACGTTCCTTTGTATAATGGGAAACTCCCACCAACTTTGAAAACTGACAACTAAATTGATATCAAAGGTTATTTTTTAAATGAATTCATATAGGAAATAATGTGAATTTTTTTATTTTTTAAGCTTTTTAAAAAAATGTTTATTTATTTGAGAGAGAGAGAGAGAGAGAGAGACAGAGTGCAGGCAGGGGAGGGGCAGAGAGAGAGGGAGACACAGAATCTGAAGCAGGTTCCAGGCTCTGAGCTATTAGCACAGAGCCCGCAGGGCTCGAACCCCCAAACCGTGAGATCATGACTTGAGCCAAAGTATGACTTGAGCCGAAGATCATGACTTGAGCCAAGCGTAACTGACTGAGGCACCCAGGTGCCCCAATAGTGTGAAATTTTTAAAGGATAAGTACAAAAGTGCCCCCATAAATGTATTATTTTAGTATTTCTAAACTTGAGCTCTGGGTCTACTGGTTAATACTTAAGCTCTGGCACTATTAAAGTTAATAAATTATAGAGAACTGGATGGTTTTAAAATCAGTTTACCACCCTTATATTTGTGGTTATTTGTCACTAAAAGAAACCAGGTTTTGGTTTTTGTATTTATTTATTTATGTATTTATTTTCTAAATTAATTAATTAATTATTTTTAATTTACATCCATTATTTTAACATATAATGCAATAATGTTTTCAGGAGTAGACTTCAGTGATTCATCCCCTATGTATAACACCCAGTGCTCATCCCAACAAGTGTCTTGTAGTTATTTTTTGTAATGTTTATTTATTTTTAAGGGAGAGGGTGCAAGCAGGGGAGGGATGGAGAGAGAGGGGGACAGAGGATCTGGACTCTGCACTGAGAACAGAAAGCCCGATGTGAGGCCTGGACTCATGAACTGTAAGATCATGATCTGAGCTGAAGTTGGACGCTCAACTGACTGAGCTACCCAGGCGCTTTAACCAGGTTTTGTTTTAAATGGACATCTACTTCCTCTTCTTCTCAAAGTTCCAAAAAAAAATAAAAAATCTGCTTTATAAGAGAATAAAACTAAAAAATCACTGGAAAGAAAGGAAACGTATCATCAGCAAACCAGAAGATTTGGGGAATTCCTGACCATAGAAAGCAAAAGGTGTTGAATTGATGGAAAAAGCTGAACAGTAGAAAAACAAAACAATGGTAATGGCAAGGAGTTTAAGGGTATTTATTGGTAGAACTTAGAGAAATGCCCAATGGCAAGTCAGAGCCATCTTCATAGGCAAGTAACCTGTATAGTGGCATAATTCCCCCATGCTTAGAAGTGACCTCCACTTGGTTTAATGGTCTGTCATTGTCGGGAAATTCTTAGTAATTTTTAAACAAGGGACCCTGCATTTTCATTTTGCACCAAGGCCTACAAATCATATACTGGGTCCTACTTGCTAGTACTATTTTTCCATGCCCTAAATTGGGCTGTGGGAGCAGTTGCTTTACCCTTAGGCCCAAGTTAATAACTGCTTTCATCCAACAAGAGGCTTGCATGAGGCTCCAGGAGAGAGATTACTGAGAAAAAAGTAGCATAGAATTTAAGATAACTCTAGACATCTAAAACAAAACAAAATGAGGAAGAAGAGGAAGGGAAAGTGAGGAGAGGTAGAGGAGAAAGTTTTCAGGGGTAAAATACACTAAACAGTCATAATTTGATATTTGGAAGAGTTCTTGGCTAATCACCCATGTTGGTTGCCTGGAAACACAACTCTGTCCACCTCTCTACTGTCAGTTTTCAAAGGAGAGACCACAGGAGAAGTGGTCTATTTTCTCAAATAGAGAGAAAATCTGTTTCAGTTCCTGGTGTTAACCTGTATCATCCGTTATTGATAAATGTGAATAGGTAACAGTTCATCAGACATAAGAGGAAAGCAAAAAAATGTGAAATGGAAGATCAAAGTTGAAATAATAATTGGTTATGGAGTAAACATAATCCAGAGAACAGAAGAGAATTTTAAAAATTCTAAATACTATCCACAGAGATATTTAAGAAGATATTGTACCCATCAGACAAAACAAGGCTGCCATAAAAGGAGACAGCAGAGTTCAACAAAGAATACACAGAAATTTAAAAAAGAATGGCGAAATTAAAAAAAAAGTATAGACTAGCTGAATTACCAAATTGATGGGGAAAAAGATCAAGTTGATAGCCTAAAAGATAAAATGAGATCATTAGAATTGAGAGCTGAAAAGAAAAAGAGAAGAAGAGAATGGAAAATAGGAGATAACTTTTCCTTTAACTCTTCTATCTTAAATAAAGTTAAAAAAATAATAACCCATTTCTGTAAATTTTAAGACTCTAGTTTTTGGATGGATTCAGCAGGGCTCACAGAGGCCCTAGCTATGAAAACAAACAAAACAAAAACAAATGAGAAAACAACATTTTAATCTGTTTTGTTCATAGTTTTTATCACTTGCACTCTTGTATCACTTGTTTCAGTAAAAATTTGTTCAATGAATGAACAGATTAAAATATTTCATGCAGCCTCAAAATTCTAAGGAAAAGGAGAAACATCTCAAATGTGACCAGAGAGAATTAAAAAAGAACAGGTTACCTCAAATGAATAAGCATTTAATTGTTAGTAGATGTCTCTTCCACAATGATGGGTACTGAATACAAGCAATACTGTCAACATTTTGAAGGAAAAGAATTTGTACCTAACATTTATTACGAATCAAATTATCATTCCGGTATGAAGGAAAAATAAAGACATTTCCAGTGCTTGTAAAAGAAAGACATTTTCTTCCATCTGAAACAATTATCCAAGGATATTCACCAGTTAAAAAAACAAAAACAAAACAAAACAAAACAAAAACTTAAGAGGAAGATACAGAATCCAGGAATGGTAGAAACCAGAAGTTCAATGTAAAGCAAT
Source organism: Panthera pardus (assembly GCF_024362965.1). Classification (NCBI taxonomy): domain Eukaryota; kingdom Metazoa; phylum Chordata; class Mammalia; order Carnivora; family Felidae; genus Panthera; species Panthera pardus. The sequence continues at coordinate 79,707,199 of NW_026526688.1, forward strand.
TACAGGAGGGCAGTTGCATAGAGGCTTAGAAAGCAGTAGTTCATAATGGAGAGGAACTGCCTGACAGAGTAGGGAGGCATCAGAAGAAAGAGGCTACAGGGTATAATGCCAAAAGCAGAGTTGGGAAGGGATGGTGACAAGATGTCAGCTGGAAGGTGAAATAAGTCAGGAAATAGTATAGTTTGGAGATATTTATAGTTTTGTGTATGGTTTTTGTTTATTAATTCTCCCTATGAGCACCTGCCACAACAGAGGATATGGGCAATTAATGTTGTCCAAAGAAGAGCCACCAATATGGTCTAGACAAGAATTCCTTTGTGCCTTTCTCTAATACCTCCTATTCCTTCCCCTGCTCCTGGATGATCGAGCAGCAGGAAGGGAAGAGAAGGAGTGAGACCATTCTGCCTCTCTCCACTGCTGCCCTGAGCTGGACCAGGCCTGACCTGGAGGAAGGGGAAAAGTTTTAAAATGGACAAGAGGTGAAAATTTTGGTTCAAACTGGAGTAACATTTCAAAATCCAAAAACAAGACTTTTCTAATAAAAGTGGCAGGATAGCTATGAGATCTGTTTGGGATATTGGTTAAAGTATGAAGAGGACAAATCTGATGCAGCATTATTTTAGAATGTATGTTTTATTATTATTCAAATATGGTAAGGCAAACAGATCAGGAGATGATCAGCATTGAAAAGACAGTTTGTTGTACTTACAACCCCCAAGAAGAGGGTCCCTGCCACACCATGCAGGGCACACAGAGAAGCACAGTGTCCATCAGCCGGCTGAGGGAAGGGGTAAAATGTGGCCTGAGATTCATTGTGGTTTCTGTGGGAAGGGAAGGGTGAGGAATGATAGGTTTAGAATTGGCTACCTTTAATAATTTTTAAATTTTTCAGCTTTTTAAAAAGTTTTTCAATGTTTATGTATTTGTTTTCAATATATGAGATATATTGTCATATTGGTTTCCATACAACACCCAGTGCTCATCCCACAAGGTGCCCTCCTCAATACCCATCACCCACCCTCCTCTCCCTCCCACCCCCCATCAACCCACAGTTTGTTCTCAGTTTTTTAGAGTCTCTTATGCTTTGGCTCTCTCTCACTCGAACCTCTTTTCAATGTTTATCTATTTATTTTTGAGAGAGACGGAGAGAGAGAAAGTGCATATGTAAGAGAGAGGCAGAGCAGGAGAGTGAGAGAGAGAGAGAGAGAGAGAGCAGGGGAGGTACAGAGAGAGAGAGAGAGAGAGGAAGAGAATCCCAAGCAGGCTCCGTGCTGTCAGAGCAAAGCCCAATGCAGGGCTCGAACCCACAAACTGCAAGATCGTGACCTGAGCCGAAAACAAGAGTTGTATGCTTAACCCACTGAGCCACCCAGGTGCCCCTATTTTTCAGCTTTATTAAGATATGTTTGACATATAACATTGTGTGAGTTTAAGGTGTAATGTGATGATTTGATACGCTTACATATTTTGAAATGATTACCACAATAGGGTAATTTAAAACTTCAAAAACCTCACATAATTACATTTTTTATTTGTGGTAGGAGCATCTACTCTCAGCAAATTGCAAGTATAAAATACAATATTGTTAACTACAGTTACCATGCTAAACACTAGATCCCCGGAACTTATTCATCTTATAACTGGAAGTTTGTATGCTTTGACTGACATCATCCCCTTCCCCCAACCCTCAGCACCTAGTAACCACCATTCTGCTCTCTATTTCTGTAATTTTGATGTTTTTAGATTGTACATGTGAGTTATATCATATAATATTTATCTTTCTCTGTTTTGAGTTACTTCACTTAGCACAATGTCCTCAAGGTTCATCATTGTCACGAATGACAGAATTTCCTTCTTCCTCATGGCTAGATATTAATCCATTGTGTATATATACCACATCTTAATCCATTGATCTGTTTATAGACACTTAGGTTGTTTCCATATTTTGGCTACTGTGAATAATGCTTCAATGAACAGATATCTCCTCAAGATCCTGATTTCATTTCCCTTGGGTATATACCCAGAAATGGGATTGCTGGATCATGTGGTATTTCTATTTTTACTATTTTGAGGAACCTCCATACTGGTTTCCATAGTGGCTGTACCAGTTTACATTCCCACCAACAATGCACAAGGGTTCCCTTTTCTCCACATCCTTAATCTCTTGCTTTTTTTTTTTTTTTTATAATAGCCATTCTAACAGGTATGAGTGTGAGGTGGTATCTCATTGTGGATATCTTATATCTCTGATGATTAGTGATGTTAAGCATCTTTTCATGTATATGTTGGCCATTTGTGTGTCTTCTTTGGAAAAGTGTCTATTCAGGTCCTCTGCCCATTTTTATAGGAGTGTTTGCTTTTTGGCTATATACGAGTTGTATGAGTTCCTTATATACTTTGGATAATAACCCCTTAACAGATATATGGCTTACAAATATTTTTTTTTACCATTCCATAGGTTGCCTTTTCATTTTGTTGATCATTTCTTTTGCTGTGATAAGCTTTTTAGTTTGATGTAGTCCCACTTGTCTATTTTTGCTTTTGTTGCTTGTACTTTTGCAGTCATATCCAAAAAGTCTTTGCCAAGACCAGTGTCAAGGAAATTTTTCCCAATTTCTTTTCTAGGAGCTTTATGGTTTCAGGTGTTATGTTTAAGTCTTTAACCCATTTCAAGTTAATTTTTGTGACTGATGTAAGATAGAAGTTCAATTTCATTCTTTTGCATGTGATTAACCAGTTTTCCCAACATCATTTATTAAAGAGAATATCCTTTTTCCATTGAGTATTCTTGGCTTTCTTGCCAAATAATAGTTGACCGTATATGTGAGGATCTATTCCATTTAACTGGTTTATATGTTAATTTTTATACTAGTACCATACTGTTTTAATTATTATAGCTTTGTGATGTACTTTGAAATGAGAAAGGAGGATGCTTCCAGCTTTGTTGCTCTTTCTTAGGATTGTTTTAGTTATTTGGGGTCTTTTGTGGTGCCACACAAATTTTAAAATACTTTGTTCTATTTCTATCAAAAATATCATTGAAATTTTGATAGGGATTGTATTGAATCTAAAGATGGCTTTGGGGAATATGGACATTTTAATAATATTAGTTCTTCTGATCCATGAATATAATATATTTTTCCATTTATTTGTGTCTTCATTAATTTCTTCATCAGTCTTATAGTTTTCAGTGTACAGATCTTTCACCTGCTTGGTTAAGTTTGTTCCTAAGTATTTTATTGTTTTTTTTTTTTTTAATTTTTTTTTTGACGTTTATTTATTTTTGAGACAGAGAGAGACAGAGCATGAACGGGGGAGGGGCAGAGAGAGAGGGAGACACAGAATCGGAAACCACGTGCTTATTTTTATTGCCCTCTGTCACAGTGTTTATACTTATCTATGTGGTTCTCTGTCCCTGCACTGGAGTTTGTGCTCTTCCAGGGACCAATAGCTGCCTTTGTCTGCTTCTGACACACTACCAGACACTTAGATGTTGTGTCTGAATGAATTAGTAAATGAGTGAAGAATGCACTTCAGATCCACCTTCTTAAAAACACAGAGAGTTTTTAGATGGTAGAATAACTTATTTTTGGCTAGAAATTCAGTATATCTACCTGGAACATCTTTTTACTTTTTCTTTTGATCTTAATGTTATCATTAATATAAAACATGCTAGTCAGAGTAAATAGTTATTTTGAGATATTGGGTTTTGGAAGCATTGTGGTTTGAGGCTTGGTTTTGAAGAGCAGTTCTTTCTCTTATATATCAGTGTTCTTTACTGGTTTCATTTTTTTGACACCCCTTCAGACAGGGTGACTTAAGGCTGGAGTTTTGAGTTTTAGTTATATGTTTTTTGTTTTTTTTTTTTCCCCTGACATCTAGCAGTTTGCACTGCAATCTGCTACCCAGAAGCTGAGTTAGCTATGTATAGATATGTGGACACTTCCTGGATTTAGAAGTAGGCTTAGAATTGCTTATGGAAGATGTGAAGACAGGAAAGGAATTATCATAAGAATGATAGAAATAAGTTCTTTCAGTTTATACTAGAGGGATATTGCCATATTGCCCAGTTTTTTATCACTCAAAGGGAATTTAGAATTCTGATTTAATAAAGTACATAGTCTCCAGAAAGGAAAAAAAACATAAATATCCATCAGTAAGGTGCTAGTTAAGTAAATGGGAGCAAATTCATACAGAGGGCTATAATGTAGTCATTAAAATTAGTAAGCTAGACCTATAAGTGCTGACATGGATATAGGTATAAAATATATTAAATGGAAAAATGTAGGATAATATATAAAGTATGCCACTATTTTTTGTTAAACATATATAAATATGACAAGATACAGACATTCAGCTGTTCAAATTATTTTTTTAAGTTTTCATTTTTAGATAATTGTGGAGTCTCACACAGATGTAAGAAATAATATAGAGAGACCCCTCCCTTATGCCCTTCACCCAGTTTTGCCTGAGGGTAACATTTTGTATAACTATGGTACAATTTTGCAATCATGAAATTGACCTCAATATAATCCATTGACCTTACTCAGATCAAACTATTTTAATTTACTTTTTATTTTTATGAAAATTATACATATACATGCTAAAAAATTAGTACTAAAGACTTACTACTCTTGAGGACTAAAAGACTTAGTTTCCAATTATCTATTGCTGTATAACAAACTACTTCAATATATAATGGATCAAACCAATAATAATTTTATTATATCTCAAGATTTTGTAGATAATGGAATTCAAGCAGGGCTTGGCTGGCTAATTTTTCTGTGCCATGTAGCATTAACTGGGTGTGTTTGGCTGGTGTCTGGTCTGGTCTGCTGGTTCCAAGACAGCTTCATTCACATATCAGCTGTTTTGGTGGGGTGGCTAAAAGGTTGGGATCAGCTGGTTACTTCTCTCTTAATTCAGTCTAAAGGCCTCTCCATGTGGTCTTTCAAGGGAGGTAGTTGGTCTTACATGTTGATTCATGAGACCACAGTAGAAGCTTCTAATCCTCTAAAAAACTAGGACTGGAAATGACAGAGTGTCAAGTCCACTGGTACATTATTGGTAAGCAGTTATAGGCCAACCCAAATTCATTCATGGAAAGGGGAAATAGACCCTTCCATGGGAGTGCTGTCAAAGAATTTGTGACCATCTTTAATCCTCTATAGCTAATAATGAAAAAAGGAAGCCCCTTGCTTTTGCCTCTCTTGATACCTGTCCCCCAGAGGCTACTGCTTTCAAATTTTAGATCGTTTTTACTGGTATTTAACTTCACCTCTTTGAACAGTGTGCTCACACCGTCATTTCCGTGGATTTAACAATTTTACATATTATATTTTGGCTTCTTTTCAGGGTAAATGAGGTCTTCTCTCAATCTCTCCTTCTCTTTCTCTTGGTCTTTTACACACACACGCACACACACACAGTTTCCCTTTTCTATGATTCTAGTGATTCCCACTAGAACAACGTTACAATTTGGACACTATTAGACACTCTACTAGTTCTATCTCATTATTCCCCTGCAGATAAGCTCTGTTTTCTCAAGCTTTCTCTCCTCCTTCTTTGATTTGGACTGCTTGCTCTAGGCCTGCTGCTGATCTCTATTATTCTGGGAAGTTTTTTGCCTCTCTCCTGTGTTGGAACCTCTGTTTTACTGGATCCTATATTTTACTGGATCCTATGTTTTTTTGGTTAACTACCTTTTTTTTTTTTCATTTGAGTTGATCTCTTCTGTCCTCAAAACTCGTGTTGGGTTTGTCTTTTCTTTTGGCATTTTTAGAAGTCATTTGACTTAGTGGGAACAAGAGGAAAGTAGTAGTGAATGTTTGGGCAACGTTTTCCTGCATGGAAAATAAAGCTCTCTCTTCCCTTCCATGAGTGGGAGATCTGAAGAAAGGTCTTTCTGCTCCTGAGGAGAAGGAACCGATACTATGGGGTCCAAATTTAGTGGATAATCTTGGTTCTACCTATTAGCTCTTAACAACTACTGTGTTGGAAAAAAAGAAAAAAAAGAATTTTTTTTTTGTAGTGACAAAAGGAGAGGAGAGACATAGGTTTAATTGGGAGAGGCTGAGGATGTGAGAAGTAGTGTGTCTGGAAGTGTAGAGGTCAACACAAATGCTGGGAGAGAAGGGTCACTTCCAGAGAAGTTCAAAGTCACACTACTGATGTCCTAGTCTTTACTGGGAATTTCATATTACTGGCCTCAAATGTCCTGCCAGTAAGTCATACAGCCACTGTGGGTATGAAAACAATACCCAGCTAAGTCTCCTTTCCTTGACTCTATAGCAAATAGAGGAAGCTGCACTCTTACTTGTACCCTATGTTTGCCGCCAGGGCAACTATAAGACCAAAGGAATACTTGGATACCTAGTATGGAGGTTTGTGAGTTGAATAGAACATGCTTGAGCATCTCAAACTGTAACATTAGAAGTGGGCACTTAAGCTATATATAACACAGTAGGGTCAAAATTGAAACAATCTAAAGTATGTATTTCTATAATTGATCTTATGTTACTTTGGAGCTACTTAAATTCCTGGTGATTGTAGAAATTAATCATTTAAAGCTTATTATTAGAAGGTAATTTCACCTATTCTAGATTATAGTTTGGTTTTTATGGGTTTATATATACCCATATTCAAGCAATTTAAAATTCATAAGCATCACCAGAGTTGTTTCTCTTCTGCAGAGTCTCCCTTCCTTCTCCATATGCCCAAGATGGTGTCTGGGTGCAAGAAGGAGCTTATTTATCCTTTATGGACAAAGGTTCCTTGCCCTGGTGATATCATTCTGTTTTTCTGTTGATCACCAGTTGAGATACATATTTACCTCTGCAGTGAGTGACTTCTGTCTTCACTGCATCCACTGCTGAAATGTCCAGTTTTGTCCTCTATTGTCTCTCTGGCCTACCCTGTCTAGCCTATGGCCTTTAGTGTCATCTCACCTTTCTATATAGTAACCCAAAGGTAGGCTCTCTGGCTCTTGACTCTTGGCTGGTTTCCATGGCTTTCTCTGGGAGCAAGTAGGAATGTCTGTATCTTTTCCACATTGCATGGGAAAGTATGGGAGACTTGAGGATAGCTAATAAAATTCTCCATGTCTAATAGTTCATGCTTATTTCTCAGTAGCTGAAGACATGTTGGTTTAGGTCAACAGGTGCTCCGTGAGACAGTCTGTTCATGTTTTCCAAATAGAAACAGTAGTGTACAAGCCTTTTTCTAAAAAGGGCACAATTTACCAGTTTTAGGCTTGTCTCTCTTCTCTGCCTGATTTCTGTCTCCGCAATCAACCCTTCAACTGGCTAAATCTTAGGGATATGGGGTGGGAGCACTGAAATCCAAGAGAACCCAGGTGGGACGTTCGTAGTGTTCCTTCTTAAGCTTTCCTTCTGCTCAGTAGAGGAGCATGTATTTTTCCTAATCTGGTAGAATCTTCTCTCATCATGTTTTCACTGGGGACTTTTATTTTAGGTGGTATCTGCCATCCCTTCCCTTTGGGTGATTAAGCCTTAATTGTGTAAGGAGCTTTAGGGGAAGAAATTCTGGATTACGAAAAGAAAAATGTTCTGAGAAGCATTGAAAATGAATTTTCTCATTATCTCTTTTAAACCCACTCTGGAGATATGCAATAGCAAATAGAGTCCCATACAGTCCCACCAGTCCCATTCCTGTTCTGTTGTTGGGCCAATCCCATATTTTTTTGGGTTGCTCTTCAATAGTTATAAAGCTCTTTTTTCACAATAACAGTCTCATATCAACAATAAAACGTTCAGGCCATTGTGATAATCAAAACCTCATACTCTTATCTGATTGTCATATAGGTTTCATCTCCCAGAAAGACTTTCTTTGACCATCCTATATTAAAAGTAGCCTTAAGGTAACTTCCTAGGCATTTTTTTCTATTGTATCACCTTGATTTAATTAATTTACTATATACATATTGAGCGCTAACTATGTGCCATCCAGAATTATTTCAGGCATTGTAGATATTACAAAAAATAAGACAGACCAGGTTCTTTATCTAGTGAGAGGTGGCATACAATAGACAAACTTAACAAACTGAAGATTCACTTAAATTTGATATGTGTTATGCAGAGAATTAAAACCTAATGATATATGATATGGTAGAGTGACTGAGTAATTTACATTTTGTGGTCAGGAAAGGTCTGAGGAGGTGACATTTAGGCAGAAATCAGAATGACAACCTTTTATTTGTTGCATACTGCGTAATCTACCGAGGCAAGAGCTTGTAAAATTGTACATTATGCAGCATAATTCCTAGATGAGAGTACTTGAGTGTAACCACAGTGGTCCCTGGAGTACTGGGAAAACCTGGTGGAATGCTGTGTGATCTCACGCATGGTCAGAAGTTATACCGTTATTTTTCCCAAACCAATTCATGGTTCAGTAGAATATTAAGTTCCCATGACCCTTCTCCATTTTCATTGAAAGAGATTCTAGATGCCAGGCTGATGACAAAAGTGGATGACTGTATCTACTAACCAAGCCCAAGAGGTTGTGCAATTGGTTTAGCAATACAATTGCTGAATATCTGTAGATGACGTAGAATCTGAGAAAGAGGGTCAGTGTGGAGGAAATAATGAACTCAGGCTCCCTTCTGCCTGATGAATTTTAGGCCCAGGGTAGTTTGGAAATGGAGCACTCAGTGAAGGGGGAGGAGTTAGAAAACAGTCTATCATTTTATAGATTCTCTATGGACACACAGGGGAAGGCAAGGTAGGCATGTTAGACTGCTTCAGAGCTTAATCTCCACCAGCTACCCTGACTGATAGATTTGGAATGGTGAGAAAGACTCTTTAATGTGGAACAGCTATGTGATTGGGAGATGCTTATAAAATGAAGGCTTTAAAGCACAGTTATGTACATAGTATGCATCTCCAGCTTATTGGAAGTTTATTTTCCCTGATCGTTTCTATAAGAAAACATAAACATGTAATGAAATGATTTTGGTTTTTTCTTGTGCATTTATTGTATAACTGATGACTGATTTTATGTGTCAACTTTATTTTCACTTTTCAATTTTATTTTCACTTTTCTGGGCTAAGGGGTGCTTAGTAGCTGATAAAATGTATTTCTGGGTATGTCTATGAGAGTGTCTCTGGAAGACATTAGCATTTGATTGAGTAAAGAAGATTGCTCTCACCAATGGAGGTGAGCATCACCCAATCCACCGAGGGCTTAGAAAGAACAAAAAAGTGGAGGAAGGGTGAATTTGTCCTCTCTGCTTGAGCTAAGACCTTTGTCTTCTGCTCTTGACCATTGGTGCTTCTGGTTCTCAGGTCTTTAGACTCAGACCAGGACTTATGCAATTGGCCCCCTGATTCTAGGGTCTTTGGACTTGAACTGGATGATAGGATGATGCCATTATTAGTTTTCTTGGTTCTCCAGTTTGCAGACAGCAGATTGTGTGACTTTTTGGCTTCTATAATCACATGAGGCAATTCTTGTAATAAATCTCTTATATATTACTATATATGTATATTCTATTTGTTCTGTTTCTCTGGGAGAACCCATTAGCTGTTAAACTGAAGAAAGTTTAACACTATTATCATCAAAATCAAAGATAATTTTTCTCTATTTATTTACATACTCTGATTACAGAGCAAGGATCACATGTTCATTATGGAAAAGATTGTACAGGTATGGTTTTCACTGGCACCTATAGATAGCCTGGAGTGTGGGTGAGGCCATTCTGAGTCTAGCTATAGGTCAGTCTTCTCTGAGTCCCTCTAGCTAGGAGCTGACTAAGGTGTAGCATTCATTCATACAGGTGCACTTGGTATCTTTCCAGGATGTTCCCGTAAGGTATGATTTAAGAATGATACTCTTCTACCTATAAGAAACAGGCTCTGTTCTTGTCTGTAAGCCTAAAACATATACAAAGGACATTCATGAGTAGGATGATGTACAGTGTAATCTTGTTTGTGGTAACAAAGGACTGGATAAATTAAATAAGATATAGGAAATCACATGCCTGAAGAAATAGATGCTATTGATTAGTCAGTGAGGAAGAATCAACCTTCCTTCCATCTTTCCTTTCCTTTCCTTTCCTTTCCTTTCCTTTCCTTTCCTTTCCTTTCCTTTCCTTTCCTTTCCTTTCCTTCCCTTCCCTTCCCTTCCCTTCCCTTCCCTTCCCTTCCCTTTCCTTTCCTTTCCTTTCCTTTCCTTTCCTTTCCTTTCCTTTCCTTTCCTTTCCTTTCCTTTCCTTTCCTTTCCTCCCTTCCTTTTTCTTTCACTTGCATATAGTTGACATCCAAAGTTTTTTAGTTTCAAATCTTTCCTTTTAAAGCCTGCCATATCTGACTCCTCAGATCATCTCTGGGAGCTTGATCCATCAATTATCTTCTTTTTTTTCCTCACACATCCATGATCTCTTCCTTTCACTGGCCTCAATTCTTCCATCTTAATGCTGAGGTTGCTTTTCTCTTAAAGAAACAGAAGCCTTTCCTTTGACCCTGCTGTTTTCTCAAGCTGCCATCCTAGTTCTCTGGTACTCTCATTGTCAGACCCAGAAAAAGTGGTCTCTGCTTGCTCCCTGCACTTCCCAGTCTCCAGCTGACTAATCTTGTTACCTCTCTTATTGATTTCCAGCTTCATAAATGACTGATACCTTCATCTGTCAGACACTTGGGAGAGGCATATTCTCCTAAGGGCAAGTGTAGTAGTATCCCGTTAGATACACAGAAAAACTTAGAGCTTGAAATGGAGCTCCTAGAGTGTTGGGTGTTAGCACGCAACAGAAAAGCCATGCTCTTTCATAGCCAATGGGACCAAAGTAGAGAGTGGGGAAGTTTGGATGGCCAATTAGTAGAGGCCCATACATCCTAAGAGGCCCTGGAGAGAGAAATTAAGAGTAGCTTCAAATAGGAGCCCTGATGCAGTATGCTGAAGAATCTAATATTTTTAATGTTAAAATTTGCCAATTACATTCAGCAGTGAAATAAAAACATGTGCTAGCTTTGAGCAGACTCTTCCAGAAATAGTCCTTGAGGCAAGGATTTGGGTGTAAGTGGTTTCTTAAGGCACAGCCCCAGAAGCAGAAACCAGTAAGAGAGTAGAAGCAGCAAGTTGGGAAAAGGGAAGACCCTAACAAAGGTGAGCTTTCAGGTGAAGTTGCAGCCCTGTCTCCTGGGGTGCTTGGTGTTTGTCCTGCCTGAGACACAAGAGCTGCACTTTTGTGCTCCCACACCAGGAGGCCGTTGGACCACAGGTGGGAGTTGTAGGTGAACCTAAAATTCCCACACACTTCCACTTCTCCTTATAAACTAGGAGGCTCCTGTGTCCAAGGGAAAGCCACTTTTAAAGTTGTAGGTACAAATAGTAGCAAGAACACTGATGCTAGGGATGGGTGAACAGAGCTGGTGCAAGAGATCCAGGAGGATCTAGTGAGGTCTCCGACAGCATCTGTACATCTGCCGAAAGGTATATGGTCCTCCGGTGTGACAGTGCCAGTGTGAAGTGGAGCAGCTGCAAGCCACTCAGAGCCCCGAGTAATAATAATGGCTCCACTCAGACCTGGTGGGGACAATCTGCAGTATGTAAGGGTATTAACCTGCAAAACCCCTGTGATGGAGCAGCAATCCTACTCACCTTTAATTGTCTCAGAGAAATCACACAAGTCTCCATGTAGACTAGTACAGAGATGTACAATGTAGCCTTGTTTGTAGTAGCAAAAGACTGGATAAATTAAATGTAAGATATACATACAGATGGCTATCTGTCTGTATCTATATTTATAGCTATAGCTATCTATCTATACCTATATATCTTACATTATATTTAAAATCCCATGTATAGAAACTTTCTTCCCTTGAACACATGGATCATTAATTGATTATTGTTTTGTTCTGAAGGGGCTTTAAATATATTATAGATCTATTTTGTATATTGTTTTTATAATTTGAAGAACAAAAATTCTTTTTTTTTAAGTTTATTTATTTTGAGAGAGAGAGAGAGAGAATGGGGAGGGGTAGAGAGAGAAAGATAGAGAAAATCCCAAGCAGGCTCTGTGCTGTCAGCATAGAGCCTGATGTGGGGCTTGAACTCAAGAACCATGAAATCATGACCTAAGCTGAAACCAAGAGTGAGACACTTAACTGAGTGAGCCACCCAGGCCCCCTGCATATAAATTCTTTTTAAAGAAAGTAATAAAAATGAAAGAATTGACAAAGCTACAGATGTGAAAAGCAGCAGAAATAAGGAGTAGCAGGATGTATGGACAATATCCTCAAACAGGAAAAAAGGAAGCGGTGCAGCTGTTCCCCTTCCTCTTTCTAAGGCCATATGGGTTTTCCTTTGGGAAGTCACCATCCCCCGCCTGCTCCCTCTGAATCAGCCCTGCTTGGCTTAAACTCATCAGAGAAATCCTTCCCTCCCAACAAGGTCTTGACTGCAAATGAAGAACTGTGCTCCAGGCCTAACCCCATTCGATTTCATAAAATAGAGAAAAGACTAGACTAAGAAATCAGTTTTATTTCATTATGCACAGATGTATGCCTGAAAAGCCTAAAAGCACACCTGATTGTGTTCCCTTCACCTGATCACTTTTAGTTCCCTTCACCTGATCACTTTTAGTTGATTTTCTCATTTGAAGATATTTTTAGAAACAAGAATTTAACTGCAGTTAATCTCAGTTGTCACACTTTAAGATAAATAATGAGCTATCGTTCATAGAGAAACGATTTTTTATTCTGTAAAAACTTGCATAAATGGAGTGAGTCAGGGCTGTGCCCTGTAGGTGCCCGGGGCCTGTGATTTGGCTGATCATATGATACTACACAGTCTGGACAGCGTCATTACTGTCCCCCATCTGGGACAAATCTGTCACACAGCACCAAATATACAATTGTACCTATCATCATAGAATCAAATTCAGATGAAAGATGGTCAGTTCTATGTAGATAAATTAGGAAAGAGGACTGTGGTTTAGGGCCAAAAAGGAAAAATTTGTGGAATATTCTATTCCCTTAGGAGATTCCATGACTTGTCTTACTATATCTAGGCTTGGCATTGCTGTTCCTAATTTATTACCTCCCAGGAAGAAACAAAGACATCTACCGAACAATATCAATGTGAGAAGCTTGGGAAACCATGAGATATTAGGACTTCTGGCTTCATCAGATCAAAAGTGCACTATGCTAGTTTGCTTCATGGGGAAAGCCTGGCTTTGCAGTTACAGTGTTAATTTTGGTTCTTGATTATTCCCTGGTTCTAAGAACTGTGGCCTCTCTCAAAACAAAGAAGCCAGAGTATCAGTGCCGACCAAATATAGACACTGGTTTGTCTTTGTAAATACTTAGAGGAAAAGTGTCACAGAAACTTCTTCGAATGTAAGATTGTTAAAAAAAAAAAAATCCATGGGGGGTTTTAGTATGAAGACCCCACTGGAATTTCAGAAACTATTGCATATGGTGGACTTGGGCCCTGATTTAACTTTGCCTGTTTGAAGTATGGAGAAAGGTCAATAAATACACTGCTGTGCAAATAAAGGAACCATGGTATTAGAATTTCAGGCCTGGAGAGGCTGGGGAATACTGGTAATGCACTTTCCTCACTCCATACCTATATAGTGTTTAATGCTATATTATGGACTAGTAATACTATTAAAAATAATGATAAGGATAAGAGATTAGGAAAAGGTTAATATTTGTCTTGTCGATTTCCTGGACTTAATCTCCCATTTGTTTCATTACCTTAATAATTTTAAAGGCACAGATATTTGGTTTATTTTTGAGTGGAAAGTGGCATGTATTTACAGCTTAAAAAAGCTCATAATGTAAAGACAATAGTCTATTGCTTTTTATTATGTCATTCTCCTAGCAGTGACATATTTTTGCATTAAAGTAAGAATCGTAGAAGGGAAAACCTTTTCGCTGTGTTCTCTAATGTCACCAGTTGAAGTTTAAAGAATCTTGACTATTTTGTGCCTTTACCGGCTCCTATGCTGGCATCTATGAGTCACCACTAAAAATGTCAGTGCATTTATTTATTTGTTTATATATCTGGTTTTGTATTCCCAGCAACTCACACAGTGTAATAATGGAGGGTGTTTACCATATCTGTATTGGGTGAAAAGATAAATCAAGAAGGAGAAGGAAGGAGGGAAGAAAAGGTAGAGCATAGGGTATTTTTAGGGCAGTGAAACTATTCTAAATGATACTATAATGGTGGAAAACTGTCACTATACATTTATTAAAACCCATAGAATGTACAAAACAGTGAAACCCAATGTAAACTCTGCACTTCAGTTAATACTCTTGTATCAATATTGGATCATCAAGTATACCACACTGACACAAGAGGGAAATAATAGAGTTGCATGCAGGCAAGGAGGGAAAGAGGACATGTGGGAATTCTCTGTACTTTCCAATCAATTTTTCTATAAACCTTAAACTCTAAAAAACATAAAGCCTCTTAATTTAAACAAGAAAAGAGAAATAAATCAAGATAACTTAGAGGAGATGTTCTTAGAATGTATGGATTGTAAGCAACAAAAACCCAATTTATTAGCACAGGCACAAGAGTAAATATATTAGTTTGCTTACTCAAGCCATGGGAAAGCATCAGGGAAAACTGGAACCAGGAGCTTATATGCTCTTTTTCATCTTTGTAACACTCTACGTTGACTTTCCTCATAATGCCCAAACCATGGTGGCACAGCTCCCATGGTCATGTCCTACCAGGTGTGCCACAGTAGGAAAGGGCTCTTTCCTACTTCAGTTGTTACTAGAAGACTCCCCAGGGGATACTGGTCAGCTTAGCTTGGAAATGTGAATACCTTTAGACCGTTTATAGGGGTCGAGAGACAGGCTCCAATTAGAGTATAGTGTTTAAAAGGCTGGAAATGATAGAAGCATTGATAGCAGGCGTGATAGAAACATGATAGAATTCTATTGTAATTATCCTGGCAAATGGCATTGGTGGCTCAGAAAAGGGAAGTAGAAGCAGAGAAAGAGAAGTAGTCAAATTCTGAATATATATTGAAGATAGGGCTGTCAGGATGTATTGAGGCATTTAGTATAAGACAGGAGAGAAAGAATGGGCAATGACTTCAAGGTTTTTATCCTGACAGCTCAAAGAATGAAGCTGTCTTTAAATGAGCTGTGATGGTTAACATTATGTGTCGACTAGGCTAAGAGACATCCAGTAAGATATTACTTCTGGGTGTGCCTGTGAGGGTATTTCCAGAAGAGTTTAACATTTGAATCAGAAGCTTGAGTAAAGCAAATAAATCTGCTATCACCAGTGTGAGCAGGTGTCATCCATCTGTAGAAGGCCTGAAAAAAACAAAACGGCAGAGGAACGATGAATTCTGTCTTTTCTTGATGGGGGACATCCATCTTCTCTTGCCTTTGGACTTTGGTACTCCTGGTTCCTGGGCCCTTGGACTCTGGGACTCTCTAGCTCCCCTGTTTTTTTCAGGCCTTTGGACTTGAACTGAATTATATCACTGGCTTTCCTGGTTCTCCAGTTTGTAGATGGTAGATCATGGCATATTTTAGCCTCCATAATCACATGGAGCCAATTCCTATAATAAATTTCCTCTTTTATGTATTATCTATCTATCTATCTATCTATCTATCTATCTATCTTATTTATTATCTATCTATGTATCATCTATGTATTATCTATCTATCTATCTATCTATCCTATTGGTTCTGTTTCTCTGGAGAACCCTAATACATAAGCAGAGAAATATTATGGCAGCACAGGTTAGAGGGATATCAGGAGCTTAGTTTTAGATATAGTATGTCTGCTAGCCATTCATTTGGAGATGTTAAATAAGCATGTAGGTATATATGAGTATCTTCCTCCAGATATCCACCTGACACGCTATTTATTGTCCAACTCCCTCCTTTGGAATGCAGGCTCCATGAGAGCAGGGACTCTGCCTGTTTTGTTTGCTGCTATGTCCCCCAAACCTAGAAGAATGCCTGGTGCATAGTAGATGCTTAAAACTTACTGGAAAGGTGAATGAAGGAATGAGTGTTTAGTATAACAAAGTAGGTTGAGAATAGGAAGTACCTGTTTGAAAGTAAAATTGCTTGCCTGGCTACTACTAGGGAGAAGTCTGCAACAGGCATCACGTAATCAACATTTTCTATGTAAAACCATGTAAAAATGAAGAGACACTTGCAAGTCTTCTGTAAACTTTTATTTTATACTTATGGGCCACTGCCAATGCAGGGGCCTTGGCTTCTGGCTCATTTCTACAGATCTACTTGGAAAGATGTGGTAAAGGTAGAAATTGGAACTACTCCTGTTAGTAAATCATGGTTACTTACTGGTCCATAAATAAAATGCACATTGAAGTCTGTGTTTTATTCAGAAATCTATGACTCTCTGAACTTATAAAATGCATTTTTAATATGCAAGAGACAAAATATCTTTAAAAAGAAGACAATTGTCTAAACAAAATGATGTGAACTATGGCTTATATTATAGGTATATATCACTGTATGTGATTCACCAGTATAGTAACGGAATTTGAGTGTTCACAC
The DNA here is from genome assembly GCF_024362965.1 of Panthera pardus. Classification (NCBI taxonomy): domain Eukaryota; kingdom Metazoa; phylum Chordata; class Mammalia; order Carnivora; family Felidae; genus Panthera; species Panthera pardus. Next base: position 79,723,722 of record NW_026526688.1, read on the forward strand.
ATAGAGGAGGCCTGCAATGGCACAAGCTGGAACCTGATATCATTTTATACATGACTATGCTAAAATATAGCCCAAAAAATCAGCTTAGGTAATTTATCATCAGCAATCTATCTGGTGAAGTCTGATAGAAACATCAGACCTCTTGTCAGTCTCATCAGCACATTGAGTTGAGGAACCAGGACAATATACTACTTCAAAATTGAATGATTTTTGCTCTAGCACAGGAAAAAGTATAACCCCAAATACTGTTTTATCAAACCAACCAACCAACCAACCAACCAATCAACCAACTAATTAAACAAACCCTACTGTCAACCCATGGTGCATCCTCTTTCATGCTGCCTCTCATATTCCATTTGTAATGGCAACATGGTCACAAGGATTGTGAACACAGATATATTAACACTGACTAAGGCCAGTTGTCATGATGAACAACCACTAGATTCCAACCACTCAGAGTGTGTGCTGTAGTACAACTACAGGGCATTATTATTAGATTTCATTAAGTCCATACATACTGTCACGCACATGCATATATCACACACACAAGTATATTCCATAAAGACAATCACAGAAAAATTGGCTAAAAGAAATGTACAGTTGTTTATATATATTTATATACACACAGTAAAAGGTTTTTTGCCATACTCACAGTCTGTAAACATCTTGGAAAATGCCCAGCAAAAGTCACTGTGGGCCCTTTGAAATGGTGACCATGTGAGGAGCAGGGGTGGGGGAGGTGTTTCGATTCATACTGGAAACCCAGGGAAGTGAAGAACCGTAAGTTCATGGTGGCATTTGGGGATAATTATATTTCACTGACATAAACTCAGTTGGCCACCTTGAAACTGTTTCTTATATGGAAAAGGGAATGACCAAAAAAGTCTTACTGCCAGTTAACATTTTAAGAGAAATGAAGAGAATATGAGGTGATATGTATAATGTATATAGATATGTCTACATCTATATACATTATACATATATATATATGTACATCTATATGCACATACATACACACACATGTTACTATGACCAAAAAAACAAAGTCTCAGTGAAAATTTCCAAATCTTCAAAAAAGATTCAATCTTTTTCTATGAAGTGTGCTTTAGACTTCAATACATTCCACTGAAAGTCTTGGGTATAGTTGAATGATTTGTACATTTACATTTTGGTACATGACATTGGTTTTACACAAAATATCTACATTTTAAAAAGATTGGGTTTGTGAAAAATAGAATTATTTGATTCAAGCATTATTTTAAAATTTAACATAAAAATATGCTCCAGATCTCCTGTAATGAAACACCATTAAAAAAAAAATATATATATAGGTTCTTAACAATTCTTTGAATAGCAGCTATTAAACTGCCACATGTGGATATCAGTCTGTGCTTTAAGTGGCTGTATTTGTTGCAGCTTGAGAATTGATGTTTTAAAAATCAAAAAAGTGACATGAAAAACATTAACCTAATTGCTCATCTTACTGTCTTTGGCCAATGAAAAAAAAGAAAACCTTGTCAAGATTGCAAAATTTTCATTATGACCAGTTCTCATGGAACATTCCATAGAACTGCCATGGAAGCTGTTAAGTACTCGGAGACTCTATTTTCATGCAAAAGTAGCAAATATCCTTCTGGTTTAATTGAACAGTCTCCTTTCTCCCTGCTAACTCCCAACATTTTTTGGTGCTGAATATAACATTCAGAATATGTAAATTAGATAAATTAAAGAAGAAAGACTCATTGAATTTGTGACTATAAACCAGTCCACCCTCTGATGTTTTGGAAAGCATTTTTCTGGGGTTGGGGTTGCATCATGGGAGAAGACTTGGAGAAAAGATTTCTGGAAACACAGTTGCTGCGTGATTTTTTTTTCTCTTCAACAGACTTTGAAGGAATATTGATTAATGTTTCTTAAGTTGTTTAGTTAATACTGTCCTTATGGCTGCTCCTCTCTGTGTTGTGGTTGTTTTGTTCGTGGTTCTTCCATTGTATGCTTGTTCCATTCATGGGGACCGAGGTCATCAGACTTTTGGACTGGTAACAGCAGCAGCAGAGGCAAGACTGGGAGAAAGAACAGATTCTAAATAACCTGAGCCTACCAACCCATTCCCAGCAGAACACAGAGGCCTTGGCTTCCTACCAACAAGGGGGAAATGGCCATACAAATTTGAGGACAGAATGTGAGCCTGAACAGTAATCTAGAGTATGGAGCCTATAATTTCTAGGTAGAAGTTAAACTGTCCATTCTAGTGCTGGAAAAATAGATCCCTTGTTTCTTGTTTTAAGTTATTCACCAATTCAAAGAGGAAGAGAAGGCAGTGTTGGCCTGAGGGAGATGTTCCATGACTTGGGGTAGGCGTGGATGGAGAAGAGTCCAGAGGGGCCTGGCATTTCCGCAGTGTGCACCACCTGCATGGGGCACCTCATCTGATGTTCATAATGACCTTAGGTGGTAGGTACTATTTTCCTCATTTTATTAATGAGGACAGGGAGGTTTAGGGGAGAAATAGGCAGAACTGGAATTAGAACCCAGGACTCTAGATTTCTCCAGCATATGCTACCTTTTTCTGCAGATCAGTCAAAAGACATGTTTAATTTCCGAGAGTTTGTACATTGATTTTTCCTTTCCCTCTAATTAGTATGTAAATTAATCAAAATGATGTTGGGGCGCCTGGGTGGCTCAGTCGGTTGGGCGTCCGACTTCGGCTCAGGTCATGATCTCGCGGTATGTGAGTTCGAGCCCCGCGTTGTGCTCTGTGCTGACTGCTCAGAGCCTGGAGCCTGTTTCAGATTCTGTGTCTCCCTCTCTCTCTGACCCTCCCCCGTTCATGCTCTGTCTCTCTCTGTCTCAAAAATAAATAAACGTTAAAAAAAAAATTTAAAAAAAAATAAAAAAACAAAATGATGTTAACTCCAGATTATATATTATCATGACCAGCATTTTAGTCAATCCTTCTTTGGGCAGAATCTTTCTTATAGCATTTCATGACTTGTAAACATTATCAGGTAGACTTCAAAAAGGTGTTGGCTAGAACTTCCATGCCAAGATTCATCTATTTGTATGATTCTTTGGTAAATATATGTTTGTCTCCTTCTAGATGGCAAATTACATGAGGGCAGTCATTGTGGTTTTCCTCTCTTCTCCACCCCTAATAATAATAAACTCATACTGACAGCTTATTATTGTCTCAAGTGCTTAACATATATTAGCCCACTGAATCCTACCCATGAGATAGCTAATCTATAAAATCAGATGATCAAACTGAGGAGGCAGGAGGGGTACCACCTGGACCTGAGTTAGACAGTTAGCAAGTATAAAGCTGTGGTGTAAATCAAGATTGTTTGCTTCCAGATCCTGCAGCCTTGACCTCTACACTATTCTTCCTAATATGTGCCATAAACTGAAGTTAAACATCCTGGCCAAAGAGAACAAAATCCAGTTAGAATTAACTGTATGCTAAATCATCCCAGGAACTGCAGAAATGACGCCTTGGTAAGAAGTGCATGGAGCTTCTGGAGGACGTGGGTTAGCTTAGCTGCAAGGAAGTTTGAAGAACATAAGGAAACTGATTTTGAATGAAATTACATTAGTTCAGATTCCCAGGGCAATAAGCATTTACTCTCCTTGAAGAGGCTATTATTAAATATAGTATTAAGCAGCATTTAGCAAGATTGTTTTTAACAACAGAATTTATATTTTGTTGGAGACTGTGGTTAAAGTCTAAGATAATGAAAATCATGAATAGGCTTTATGTATTCTATGCAGTCTGGAGCTCAAATTTGAGCATTCCTTTTTAAAAAAAATTTTTTTTAATGTTTTATTTATTTTTGAGATAGAGAGAGAGACAGAGCATGAGTGAGGGAGGGCCAGAGAGAGAGGGAGACACAGAATCTGAAGTAGGCTGTCAGCACAGAGCCCGATGCAGGGCTTGAACCCACAGACTGTGAAATCATGACCTGAGCCAAAGTTGGATGCCCAACTAACTGAGCCATCCAGGCACCCCTTGAGCATTCCTTTAAAAAAAATGTTTTTTTTAAAGTTTACTTATTTGAGAGAGAGAGCGAGAGCGAGCAAGCCTGAGAAAGATCAGGGGAGGGGCAGAGAGAGAGGGAGAGAGAGAATCCCAAGCAGGGATCTCTCTGACTCTGAGCTAGATCCCATGAACTATGAGATCATGACCTGAGCTGAAATCAGGAACGAGATGTTTAACCGACTGAGCCACCCAAAGGCCCCTTGAGCATTTCTTTTTAAAGCAGTGTATTTAAAAAAAAATTTTTTTTTAATGTTTATTATTTTTGAAAGAGAGAGAGACAGAGAGCAAGCAGGGGAGGGGCAGACAAAGAGGGAGATACAGAATCAGAAGTAGGCTCCAGGCTCTGAGCTGTCAGCACAGAGCCCAACGCGGGGCTGGAACTCACAGACCACAAGATCATGACTTGAGCTGAAGTCAGCTACTTAACCGACTGAGCCACCCAGGTGCCCCTTGAGCATTTCTTTTTAAAGCAGCATACTAAATTAGCATATTATTAAGTTAGTCTATTTTATACCTCTGAATATTTTGTTGTCTGAACTGATCTTGCTTTTCTGACAATTTTTCTGGCAATATTGCTTTATTTTTTTTAACTTTATTTTTAATTTTTTTAAATTTACATCCAAATTAGTCAGCATATAGTGAAGCAATGATTTCAGGAGTAGATTCCTTCCCATCCCCCCTCCCACAACCCCTCCAGCAACCCTCAGTTTGTTCTCCATATTTATGAGTCTCTTCTGTTTTGTCCCCCTCCCTGTTTTTATATTATTTTTGTTTCCCTTCCCTTATGTTCATCTGCTTTGTCTCTTAAAGTCCTCATATGAGTGAAGTCATATGATTTTTGTCTTTCTCTGACTGACTAATTTCACTTAGCATAATACCCTCCAGTTCCATCCACGTAGTTGCAAATGGCAAGATTTCATTCTTTTTGATTGCCGAGTAATACTCTATTATATGTATACATATACATATATATATGTATGTATATATATCTCACATTTTCTTTATCCATTCATCCATCGATGGACATTTGGGCTCTTTCCATACTTTGGCTATTGTTGATAGTGCTGCTATAAACATGGGGGTGCATGTGTCCCTTTGAAACAGCACACCTGTATCCCTTGGATAAATGCCTAGTAGTGTAATTGCTGGGTCATAGGGTAGTTTTATTTTTAGTTTTTTGAGGAACCTCCATACTGTTTTCCAGAGTGGCTGCACCAGCTTGCATTCCCACCAACAATGCAAAAGAGATCCTCTTTCTCCTCATCCTCGCCAACATCTGGACAATATTGCTTTATGCTAACAATCTGACTCTCTAGGTAACAGAATATGATTTTAACTTCTCTACTAGAATTAGCCATGCTTGTTGGCTACTTAATATAACCATTTGATTGTCCTTAAAAAATACGTGCAAAACATTCTTACCTGGAAACAATTTTTAAATTTCTTGCTCACAAAGTACAGAGCTATTGGGTTTATACATGAATTCATGGTTGCCAAGTTAATACCGATGTAATCCATGAGCAGCAAGAAACTAGAACAAAAGAAAATAGTGTAGAATAATTAGAAGACAATGTTTTTAAATCTGCTAGCTAGCATTTATCCTTAGAATAAGCATTTTTCTTGCCCAGGAGCAATTTCTTATAGGTGGCAGTCAGAATTTTTTTAAAGTGCTTGTTTTAATGGCAGTTTCAGTTCTGCAGAACATTTACAGATATACCTGCCACTTGGTTAGCTCAAACCATTATGCACAGCCTCAGGAGGGGAGCCACAAGCCAAGCTATGGCTTGCACAAATTTGGGGATCAGTCATGGGCTATGTCAGCTCAAGAAAAATAATCAACTTGGCAGTTTTAATTTTCACGGCTAATGAGACTATAGACTAGGTGGTTTGTAAAAAGTATTATAAGTGTGCAAATTAGGGAAACTCCAATTTCCTAATGAGTACACAGGATCATACCTAAGTAATTCACATCGGTTCTTGTCCATCTCATCATACACGGTTTTCTTCAAAATACGGCTTAAGTGAAGAGGGAACCAGCAAAGAGCAAAAATTACCACCAAGCAGAAAACTGTTTTTGCCACTTCTCGACGCTAAAGGAAAGTGAGGGGAAAAAAAAGTACAATAAGTTTAGTGTTTTTCTACCAGAGGAAAGAACTATACAAAGGAAGTTGTAGATAGCAAAGAAAGAATTACTTAAAAAAGAGCCAGAACAGCATACCTCACAGTGCCTCTATCTCTTCAATATTTAGAGTCCAACTTTCTAATCAAGGAGTTGCTAATGATTCTTTTGGGTGGCTGCCAGGAAGGATGGTGGACTCAAACTGGTTATTAGGGTCAGGATAGAAGTTAGATGTCAGGGAAATGGGAACTAGCTGGAGCTGAGCCAACACTGTGGCTGCATGTGTGTGTGTGTGTGTGTGTGTGTGTGTGTGTGTGTGTGTGACTATATGGGGGAGATGGTTAGCTAAAAGCCTCCATAATGGGTAGCTAGCATTAATTACAGCATGGCAGTCAAAGTGACTGAACCTAGCATAATAAAGAAGGAACAAATCTATGAAGATATTTGGAAAACATAAGTAGGAAAAAGAGAAAAAGTCAATAGCAATGTGTTTCCCCCATTTCTTGCTGTTGAAGAAAGCTAGCACTGGGAGTTTTTTGCTTCTAAAATTCTTTTATTAATGACATATAGCTTCCAACGACATCTTGTTTGCAAACAGAGGGATGAGGGTAAAGGATTATCAGCAATGATGATTAGAACAAGTGGGACATGTTGACCCTGGACTGACTTCACTTTGAAGGTTTACATACTTTTGAATTTGTGTAGACCAGAAAAATCATAGGTTAGGAATTATCTGCAACAGTCATTTGTGTGCATTATGCTTCAGCATTAAAACGCATGCATTTGAAAGCCTAACTAGGAACATAAAATGCAACTCGTCTGTAACTGGGATCAGTTAATGTCAAAATAAAATTGATTGAAAACAGGATTTGGAAGGGTAATGCTGGTTCAACCCAAAGCATATAACATTAAGTATGGGAAGCCTACAATAAACCCACATGATTAATAGAGCCATTTAAGAAGATTTCAAGGCAGTTGTCACAAACTGCTGCTCTAGACCAAAGGACTGGAGTTCTTTAATCTTCCAGAGTTATTGGGTGGGATAGCTGGGATATGGCTTCAGAGAACATATAAGCTAAGCAATGGTTGAGAAAATAAAGAGTTCCAATCTGTAGGAATAGGGGATTATTTTAAAGGGTCGTTTGGTGTACACAGGAAGACAATGTGACCAGAAAAAGAGAAAAGGAGGGTACTGGGTGCTGGGGGAAAGGTTATCCCCCTTGAGCACACCCTCAAAGAGGATGATCATTCGAAAGATAATATGTTGTATGGTAGTCTGATATTTGCTTAACCAATATCTATTCTCCTGTTTTCCTTACTATCAGTCAGAACCGTGATTTTACCATGTCAGCAGGTGAGCCTGGGCTAATCATCTTCATGGCCACCTGACATAGTCAGACCACTGAGATCAAGCAGAAATCATTGTAAGAGGTTTCTGGAAAAGCTACTTAAAAGTGGAGGGTACTCCTTCTGATGCACACACTAATATGATCTATATTCTTTCCCTTTTTGCTGCCTGGAAATCTGATATAAGGGTAGAGTTGTAGCTACTGTCTTCCAATACTAAAGGAAAAGTCAGCAAAACAGCAGACCCCTGGCTTCTGAGTCTCTTGAACACTGAACCAGTGACTTTTTTTTTTTTTTTCCTGTGGGAGAAAGAAGAAACCTCCATTTGGTTTGCTCAATGTTATTTTGGGTTTTCTGCTACCAGCATCCAAACACAATCCCTAACTGATAAAAGATGTTGAAAGAATAATACAGAGAAATTCGAGGAAACCGTGCAGAAAGCAAGACCAGAGCTATATAGGATACTAGTTAAAGGGTGACATGGCCTTTCACTGAGAGCTAGCTCCCTACAGCCCCCATGGAAGGCTTTCCAGTAGGCTTGCTCTCCTGCTGTTGGAAACTGCTACAGCTTGGGTGTGACAAAGGCAATGACTACTGTAGGAGGACCAAGTCTTTGCTTTTAATTTCCACTTGGATAAGCCAATCGCTTAACCACCCTTATGCGGACATCTACCCTGCTTATATTTCGGGGTGCTTGGAAGAAATCAAATAAGCAAATGACATGCTCTTTGGAAACATAAAATGCTATGTAAATGTGAAGGAGCATCCTATTATTGTGACCAATCCCTATTCAGTTATTTTCAGAGCAGGTACCATTCATAGCTTAAACACTCAATCATGGTGCTAATGAAAAAGTCAACATTGAAAAACACTATGGGGTTTTGTTTTTGTTTTTGTTTTCTATAAATCTATTCTAATTAATTACCTCCAATGCAGGAGTGAAACACAGTAATTGCTTGATATATTTCACATCTGCAGCACTTGAAACATTCATGCCTGAACAAAGTCATACTAAATTTTCTCAGTATAATTTTCTGTTAAATTTTAATAAAAAATATAGCTACCATTTTTATGGCATGCAAGGATTTTACAAAGTACATGTATGCACCTAATGCCTTTGATTTTTGTAATAATATTGATTCACATACAATTATGCCCAATTTATAGATAAGAAGCTGAAGACTCAGAAAAATCAGTACAATAGTTGAGAAGAGTTGCTGATGAAGAATGTTGCTTTTGTTTGGTAATTGTAGAGAGCAGATTTACAGGCTTCATCAACAATTCATTATCTTTTGGTGCGGTTGGGTGTTCTTATCCACTTCTCTGCTGAGACGGAGAATTTACCTGTAGTCCTAGTTTTACTCTTTGAATTAATATATATCAAACATTTTCTGGGTACTTACTATGAGTTGGGCTCTATTATACACTGTACATGCATTAGGTAATCCTCTTGATATATTATTATATACATTTTGTTTAATTTTTTAAAAGTAGGCTCTATGCCCAGTGTGGAGCCCAACATGGGGCTTGAACTCACAACCCTGAAATCAAGACCTGAGCTGAGATCAAGAGTCAGATGCTTAATTGACTGAGACACCCAGGCACCCCTATTTAATTTTTTAAAATTTAAAACTGAATCAGTATTTGTACAGAAAGGTACAGATATTATTGCATATATTTTATGAAGACCCAGAGATTCAGAGAGATTAAGCAATTTGCCCAACAACACAGAGCCAGCAAGTATAAGTGTAAAGGTTTGCCCTCTAAAGTCCATGGCTGTACATGTTCTGTTTGCTTCCTGGTAGTGAGGGAGGGGAGGGAAGGGCAGGGAGGGAACCAACAGCAGCCTCCTATTATTGACATGTACAAATTTTGGGGCTATCCAAAATCTGACCTCTTTTTATGTACCCAATCCCATTTCCTATCCTGAGTCTTACCTTGGATGGTTTTCTAGTGAGGTTCATCTCTTTTTTCCACTCCCCAAATGCGTGGTGCCTGTGCCATGTTCTAACTAGACTCCTGTCCTCCCACTTGAAATGCCCTCTGTCTTCTTCTTCCCCATCAAACCCATTTATCCTTTATGAACAGTTCGATCTCCCTCATCCATGACAAGCGTCTTTGTGACTTTGTCTTTATATCATCCTTGGCTTTCTACAGCATAGGCTACTTTTACCATATTTGGTGATTCTATTTTCTAATTTTTTCATGCTTGTATTTTATTTCTACACCAAGACTGCAAAGCCTGCTAGGGGAGAAAGTCCTATGCCTCTTTGTGTCCTGGCACAGTTCCAAGCCCAGTTCAATTCACAGACACACAAACACACATGTTCAATATACTCTTGGCAAACTAAATGAATAGTTCCTCTCTATTTGGCCCTGCCTCCAGGCCACCTGTTTTACAGGCAGACTCTCTATTTCACAAAAGAAATTCCTAATACTGGGGCGCCTGGGTGGCTCAGTTTTTAAGGATCTGACTTCATTCTCCTCAGGTCATGGTCCCGTGGTTTGTGAGTTTGAGACCCACATTGGGCTCTGTGTTGATGGCTTGGAGCCTGGAGCCTGGAGCATGCTTGGGATTCTGTATTTCCCTTGCTCTCTACCCACTTGTGCTCTGTCTCTGTCTCTCAAAAATAAAAATAAAACATTAAAAAAATTAAAAAAAAGAAATTTCTAATACTATAACTATAAATAAAACAGTTATAAGACTTTATTTTTAGCAAACCAGGGTAAATATGCTAAATAAATACACTTATTTATAGGTCTTCTGTTGTCTGGGACAAATAAGTCTTGGCCAAATTTTCACGATCTTATTAGGTTTACCTGTTTAAGGTGTTCACTGAGGGCAATTCTCAAGCTTCCGTTCCTTCTGTTTAACATCTCACAGGTCATGAGGGTGTAGAAAATTGCAGTGCACACCAAGGGCATGCAGAAATAGAACCCAAAGAGCCACCAGTCTTTCACATCTTGGTAAAACTGTAGGGTGAAGAAAGGGAGAGAATAGGAGGTGCATTGTAATCGAAATTTACTGGGCAGTGCTCTGGTAGCTTCAAAATCTTCGTGCTTGTAGATATGTTTCTACATTCACACTTGTGGTAAAGGGCTTGGAGGTGGTGCTCAAAACTCAATGGAAAATCCAAAATCCAATGGAAAATCCAAAAATGATCCTGGCTTTCTAGTAGCACATGAAGAAATTGCACTTAAAAATAATCCTGACAAAGATACTTTTTATAAACCGAAGTTGGTTTTAATAACACAGTGGGAGAGCCCTACTCAAGAAGAAGAGTTCCCTCCCAAAGCTCATAAAGCATGATTTTGAGATAGATAGAATATGTATTTATCTTTACTTATTGATGAGCCTCAAAACTTTGCTAGTGCCAAGTTTACTTTTGACTCTTGTGGTTAAAGTGTACTTAATGTGAGTATCTTGTGTGGTAACAGCGAAGGTTATGAATGGCTTATCTGTGTAGCTCTGGTTACTGGGAGTTAACCCTTTGCCTGGTATGCTTGCTATGTGACCTTGCAGCCAGCCAATTTGAGCCATCAATAACCATGCCCTTTCTCGAGCTCTTAATACTTATCACCTGGAAACTATTGAGGCAGAGTATCTTATCTGAAGGCCTATTTAGCATTATCTCTCTGTGGGCAGGATTTGTAAATACTAGTATTATTAAGTTTTATGTCTTTTTAAAGGAGAAAATTTAGTACCCTACAAAATGGAAATTAGAAAATTATATCTGCGTTCTTCCTCCCACTAAGTTAATCACCGACTTAGGAAGAAATGCTTTTCCTTATACTCTTTCTCCAGATTGTTTATTTACGAAGGATAATGCAGCCTCCTGTATTATCTCAGTTCCCACAGTAAAAAATAATCATGCTGCTCTGTGAAAAACCGGACAGTTGCTGAATATAGAAAGAGGCCCAGTAGGCTACATTTATAACATGTCTGTTAAAATAATCTATAAATGGTTCCTGAGGAAAAAAAGTTCTGGGCAGAGGTTCTTAACTGTTTCTATGCTTTGGAAGTCTGGTGAAGACTATAATCCTTTCTGAGAATAATACTTTTATATGCATAAAATAAAATAAGATTACAGTGGTAGCCAATTATGTTGAAACACAGCTATCAAAATATTAAAATTCTGATCTAGGTGTTTATTAACAAATTAAATGAAAAATCAAATGGTGGTTCTAATAACCATCAGAAGTTGAAATAATGATGAGCAGAAATGATATTTCAAGATTATCCAACTGTTATGTTATGAAAATGTCTATTACTTCCATTAGTGGAAATATAATGGTTCTGTTAAATATGACTGTGGTTTGTTACCTACATTCATAATAGAAGGAAATGATAAATTTCAGTTAGAAGTTAGTGAAAATCAATATGTAATTTCTTTTCCATTCAGGTTCACAGACCCCTGAATTCTATCCTAAGGTTAGTGCAAACTACACCAAGGGACTTTGTTTATTCAGATCTGTTTATACAAGTATTTCCCTCTCCACATCACACTGTAGAAAGATTTGCGTACTGAAGTAAACAAAACAAAACACAAGAACAAAAAAATCAGAACTCTTTGTTTAAGTGCACACAAACACTCCTTTAAGTGCTCTCTTCACTTGTACCTCCTTCTTCCAGATGCATTGCTGCCTGGGTGTGAATGCCCTAGAAGCAGCTGCAGAAGGTCTGGAAGCTGACCCCTGAGGGGTCTTGATGGAGTCCCCTGCCCCCTCCATGGCAGAGGCCTGTAGAGAAAGGGGTCACACGTTTCTTTTGAACTAATGTCATCGGCCAGGGTATGGAGGGACCTCCCTCCATTCTAGGTTAGGGCAGAGTTGAGGAGGAAAGAATGGAACACAAGCTGGGGGAGAATGAGTCTGAAAACTTCAGACTTGGATGGAATCTAAAAAACAATCAGTTTGAACTCATACTTTTCATTGTAATCCCCTTAGGTAGCTAGCTAGTCTTTGCTTGCCCACTCTAGAAGAGAGACTCGGTTGTTGTGAAGTAGCCCATTTCATTTTGTCTAGTTTCAATTGATTAGTGAGCTCATTCTTATACTAAGCCTCTTCTCTTTAACACTTTTGTCGGGAATAGCTAGATTGCTTATTCGCACTGCCCAAATTCTGATAACCTCCTGCTGCTACTTTGTTTTTCACTATGGACATCGACTTAATAAAAAGGTCAGTAGATAAACAGAAGACCTTAATTTTAACATCGCCAGTTTGCCAGTTTTCATGAGTACTTTTAATTTTAAAAGAAGAATTTCCAATGCAGGAAAACTGGTCAACTGTAAAACCACTAATTTTGTGAATTTTTCAAGTTAGGAAAACATACCTGGAGATGTCTGTGAAGGATTAAATGTGGAATCTGAGCTGCATGAAACCTACATCAAAGCACTAAATTATGCTGATTTAAGAGAAATGGTTCTCCTTTTCCTCCCCAGTCCACATTTGACTAGTTTGGCAAAGGAAATATGCATTTTAAACATGTTTCCCAATACACTCAGTTATGTAATTAAACTTTTCAAAAAACATTAATGTGGTCAGATATATCAAACAACAACTGAATTTGTTAAAGAACTAAAACACGTTTTAAAAGGTTCTGCAAATTTGTTATTTGTATATTACATATAGAATTTGTACTAATATAAGTACATGAAGTATAACTTCCTACTTTAAGTTAGTAAATCTATCTTTAAAAAAGTGTGAGGAATGTGCATTTCCCCAAGTAACATAAAATACATATTAGCATGCCCATCAGATGGAAATTGTTGTGCTGTATTACTTATTATAAAAACAAATAGCACTGTGTATATATACATAGTCCGCCCCCCCCCCCCCCCCATCTATCTTTCTGAGTAAGTTTGTTTCAGATTCTGAGTTGTTTGGGGTAAAACTAGAGTTGTGTCTACAATTGTGCTCTAATATAAGAGTGAAAACAAAATAGTTGCTCTAATTATGGGACTGAACTAACAGAGTAAGCCACACTGGGCATTGTAAAAATATCAACAAGTCTTGGCGATGGTAAAGTATATATGAAGACCTCCTCTCCTCCCCAATTTCCTTTAAACTCTCCATACCTCCATGAATTTTGACGTGGCATTGAGCATACAGGTTTTGTGCTGTTCACCCCTGTATTCAAAGGGCACCATGACGAAGCCGATAGCTTCAGGGATAGCCAGGATAAAAGAAAGGATCCAGATGGAGACGATCTCAATGGCAGTGATCAAGGGAATCCCAATTCCCTGGACACGACTCCAGGAGGCAACTGCTCTGTACCTGAAAAACAAAAGCAGGTGGGGGTGGGGGGAATGGAGGCAGAACCTAGTTGTTAGGAAATTTAAAATTTATTTCATTTAAAAAATAATTATAAATGCTAGAAAGATTCTCCCCATAGCCAGTGACCAATCACTGGAACTTTCCAATGAGTCCTGGAACTTTCTGTGAATCCTGATGTGAAAAATAAGGACCCTTCTGTGAGTCCTGATTTGAAAAGTAAGTGGAACCATTAAGAGTTCCACCCCTTTGGGAATCAGGTGTCTGGCAGGCCTGAGTCTGAGGTCTTCATTTAGGATTCAGGAAAATCTTGTGATGGCTTATAATGGGCCAGCATCAGACAAATGTGCCTATGTTTTTTAAGCTGAGGGAAAAAACTGGATGATGGAAGGTGTAGTGAAAGCTGCTGGTACTTGTTAAGGTAATATCTTACTCCTCTCTATATATTAAAAAAAGAAACTTGAAACATTATTATGAAGTGGATCTAGATATCCTTAAATGAATACGACCATAGATAGCTGATCATTTTCTCCTTTCTTCTCTCACTGTATACCTGGTAGTCAAAGAATGACTATCTCCCATTATGGTCCTGAGCTACAATAGATAAAGTGGAGTTAAAGATATCTTGGTTCCTAATCTTTAGGGTTTGCAATCTAATAGAAAAGAAAGGTTCATAGAAAAATGTAGAACATAAATGTTACTGGACAATCATGTCAATCAAAAAACAAACTGGCATTAAGAAATTGTTTATTTTCTACTTTAATATTTTTTGTGATAGTAATCCCATTTCAATGTTAAGTCTAAAGAAAGTTTGGTTTCAGAAAGTCTGTGTTTCTGACCTGAGGAGATGGTCTGGTGCTAACTACTTAAGCACCATCTGGCTTACTATTAAGATGGGACCTGTGACATGGTATGGTATTTTTGTGGCTTCATTCTTGAAATTTTTTTTGCTGTTGTAATGGAAAGTAAACATTCTCTTTTTTATAGCTTTCATTAGATAGTGCCGGAAGAAGACTGTAAAACAGACCAAGGCATTGGGGACAGGTGCACATGGGCTTGTAGGGCACATGACTTAATGTCAAAGATTTGTCAGTAAAGCCAAGGCAAACTACACGTTACCCATAATCACTCTTATCAGTTATATTTACTGTGCTGTCTCAGTGCATCTACAAGGTACATCTGTGAAAACACAGGTCTTAGGAATTATGCTACCTAGTTCTCCACTGTAGATTAGAACTTATAGTTTGGGTATGCATGACGATGCCATATGGCACACATATAGCACAATTTGCTGAAGAAATATTTTTTGCAAAAGATTTTTAGGATAAATAAGATTGATGTACAATAAGAATCTTAAAAAAAAGTCCAGATTAGTTCAGAATTGAATAAAATACAGCTATGCAAACAAACCAAGAAAATCCTTTTACGATATAGCCAAGATTGCATTTTTAAATTTATGGTTATTTCCAGTGGGATAAAGACTGCGATTTATTTTGCTTTTCATTTCTGTTTACTTTTCTTTGTTGCCTTATTAGACTGGCAGCCTGATGTCCAGTAAAAGCTAAAAGGAATGGAGACAGGATGTCTATATCCCGAGGCTGTCAGTGAGTTATATCTATTTCTTTTCCCCTTCTCTTAGATCAACTATCAGGAAAGGTGCTTTAAATAAAGTGCTTTATCTCCTAAGGGAGTAAAGAAGCAAGATTTATTAGGCAGGATTGGAGATAGAAGGTGGTTTGAGAAGGAAAATGTGGTCAACATGTTCTTATGATGAGTATATTCACAAAGCAGCTTCATTTTGTAATATGCCATGAGTCCTCAAATTATTACACGTCTATAATCTAATGTAAATTCAACATTTTAAAATAAATAGAAGTAGTTTTTAGTGTATAGTGTGGCAAACCCACATGACTGAGAATTAGACTATTTTTTATTTGTAATCACATTGATTTTGATGACATTTACATGACATGAGAAAACAACTGTAAGAGTTAATTAGAAATAATCATTTGTGATGATGGGGGTAGGGAAAGGTGTGAAAGATAAGAAATACCGGATGTTCCAAACATAATTTCTATTTAGAATATAATGATACAACACACATATCCATAAATATGTTCTCCTAACTAGGTGTGATTATAAACATCCTTCAATGGAGCTAGTGGACACATATGACATTTTCACTTGCCATAGAAAATCTGCAAGTGTAGATTCAACCACTAACAGCTGATATTCCAGAAATGATGTCTACTTTTTGAAATGGTTTCTTCTCTTGCCTTCTACTACATTTCTCCTGGTCTTTCTCCAGCTGATAAGGCTGGCTATTTCTTCTCATCTCCTTGGCTGGAACCTGCTCACTTCTCAAACTCTTAGCATTGCATTCCTCCTTAGTCCTTGGTCCTCTTTTCTATTCTATCAACACACTTTCTTTTAGTGATCCATCCAGTCTCATGGCTTTAGCATCATTTAAAATTTCTATATACTGATAATTAATTCCCAAATTTATAAGTCTAACCGAGGACCCCGCCTCTAGTTCCTGACTTGTCTTTCCAACTGGTTAACTGATATGGCCACTTGAAATCTAATAGGCATTCGAACTTACCCAAACCAGACTCCTGGTCCCTTTCATGACCTCCACCCTGCCCTCTCTTCAGTCCTTACCATCTCAGGCCCAGAATTTGAAGTTAGCCTTAACTCCTCTTTTTCCCTTTGCTATCACACATCCAATTCTTTAGCAAACCCTGTGACCTCTTTCTTCACGATACACCTAAATGCAACCACATCTCACCATCTCTCCTGTTACCATGCCACCTGGATTATTGTAGTAGCTTCCTAACTAGTCTCCCTTCATCCATTTTGTCCTACTTCATTCTATCCCAAACATAGCAGCCAAAGTGAGCCTGTTAACATGTAAGTCCCTCAAGTCATCCCTTGGTTCAAATCCCCCAGCAGTTTCCAGCCCAGTGGGAATGCCTACTGGTGTTCTCAGAGCTGCTTCCTCATCTACTTTACTTTACTCAGGTGTAGCTTTTCATAGGGTCCTTCCCTGAACATCCTGTTTGAAATTGCCAGAATCCCCTCCAGACTTACCCTGACCTGCTCACGCTGATTGATTTTTCTCCATAGCGCTTACTACCATGTGACCAACCAAATATTTTATTTATCGTCTCTGTCCACCCTTGTCTTTAGAATATAAGCGCCATGAGGGCAGACATTTTATATGTTGGTCACGATACCTAGAACAATAGGTGCCAAATCAATATCTGTCGAAGTAAATGTCTTTGTTTCCTGGCCATGCATTTACCTTTATCAGCCAATAAAGCACACTACATTCTGAGCATTTTCTTATTTTTTAAGGCAGCCTTGACAGACAACAAACAAAAAGCTAATACTTTTAGAATCCTAGAAGCAAATAATTAAAAAACCATGAGGGACTCTTGGGGTGATCTTTCTCCCCTTCATGTTCTATCAGTTGGGAACCTGAGGACTGGAGTGTTACTACATCGTCTGCCTCATCTCCTGTGAATGTGGAGAGCCCGGACTAGGGCTCTGGTCTGCCAACACCCAGGGGAGTCTTTTCCCATGACATCACCTTGTACCCTGTCATGTGATATGCCAAAATAAAAGTATAAATTATGCATTTTATTTATGTAAAGATGTTTGTTACTGTGTATGTCTATATATAGATTTCTACATGTTTCCAAGGCCAAAGGCATTTAATGCATGTTTTTGAATTTTTGAGGTATGGCCTGGGATGGTAAGTAAATTTTAATATATTTATTATTGAATGTACTTTAAAACAGGATGAAATAAAACAAATTAAAAAAATACCACTTCAACAAAATCTATTTTTTATTTCTTCTTATTCTTTGCCTACTTATATTCTCACAAGCATAATCTAAATATATATTATAACCATATCAATTACAATTTTATTTTTAGCTTTATCTACTTTTCATGATAAAAAATGGCCTTATGCTTCTACAGAAGCATGGCATTTATTAATTTATAGCTACACAGTATAACTGGATATTGATACAGTTGACTTAAATATTTCTCCTAAGTTCACATCAATTCTAGTGTTTCAAGGTTGTGAATAACACACTTATAAATATGTTTGTATATATAGTTTTTTTTCTCTTTTTGAATGATTTTCCTGGATTAATTATCTTGAGGGGGATTATTGAATCAAGAGAAGGAAAAAGTAACTGAAGTACTTTCAGTACTTCAGTAATTTCTACCAAGTGCCTATCGATACTTGTCTACATTGGAATTTATTATTTTCCCTTCCATGTTACCACTTCCAGTAAGTGTCACTTCTACCCTTACCTATGCACATTGTTAATTAACAGCAAATGCAATCATTTGTAATGTTTCTTTACGATTTATGTATCTTATATGATAGACAAACTAACTTCCATGCAGAGGTTTGGAGGCAAAATACCAGCAGGAAGAATTTTATTTTTATTTATTTATTTATTTCAGCAGGAAGAATTTTTTTTTAAATTTTATTTTATTTATTTAATTTTATTTTTTTTAATATATGAAATTTATTGTCAAATTGGTTTCCATACAACATCCAGTGCTCATCCCAAAAGATGCCCTCTTCAATGCCCATCACCTACCCTCCCCTCCCTCCCACCCCCCATCAACCCTCAGTTTGTTCTCAGTTTTTAAGAGTCTCTTATGCTTTGGTTCTCTCCCACTCTAACCTCTTTTTTTTTTCTTCCCCTCCCCCATGGGTTTCTGTTAAGTTTCTCAGGATCCACATAAGAGTGAAAACATATGGTATCCGTCTTTCTCTGTATGGCTTATTTCACTTAGCATCACACTCTCCAGCTCCATCCACGTTGCTACAAAGGGCCATATTTCATTCTTTCTCATTGCCATGTAGTACTCCATTGTGTATATAAACCACAATTTCTTTATCCATTCATCAGTTGATGGACATTTAAGCTTTTTCTACAATTTGGCTATTGTTGAGAGTGCTGCTATAAACATTGGAGTACAAGTGCCCCTATGCATCAGTACTCCCGTATCCCTTGGGTAAATTCCTAGCAGTGCTACTGCTGGGTCATAGGGTAGGTCTATTTTTAATTTTTTGAGGAACCTCCACACTGTTTTCCAGAGTGGCTGCACCAGTTTGCATTCCCACCAACAGTGCAAGAGGGTTCCCGTTTCTCCACATCCTCTCCAGCATCTATAGTCTCCTCAGCAGGAAGAATTTTAAAGAGAAACCAGGCATGGTAGATTAAAAGATAGCAGTGAGTACTTTCATACTTCTTCGGCAGAGTCTTTCAGTTGGGCTGGCCTGTGACTGCTTGGACCGACTGAGTAGAGCTGGAAGGATGCTTTGTGGGTTTCAGGCCTGGCTTCCGAGCAGAGCAGCGACTCCACCCTGAAGCCCTGGGCCTGTCTCAGAGAATTTGTTAAGAGGTGCTAGACTACATGAGAGGGAGTTAGGCTCAGAGTTCCATTTGTTCTTGCCAAAGGGCTAGTCACGTATCTTGGACCCAAGAGACAAGCTGAGCCACGAGATGAAATCCACCAGGAGACCCCAGTCAAAGTGACAAGTTGCATAAGAATTGCCCAAATTCCTACCCCACCATATGGTGAAGTAATAATAAAATGGTGGTTGTTTTAAGCTGCTAAGTTTTGGGGTAGGTTGTTATCAAAGAAAAAATAAGCTGGGTTGCTTGGGTGGCTCAGTCGGTTAAGCGTCTGACTTCAGCTCAGGTCATGATCTCAGTCTGTGAGTTCGAGCTGCATGTCAAGCTCTGTGCCAACAGCTCAGAGCCTGGAGCCTGCTTCAGATTCTGTGTCTCCCTCTCTCTCTCTGCCCCTCCCCTGTTGGTGCTCTGTCTCTCTCTCTCAAAAATAAAAACAAAACAAAACAAAAAAAGAAAAGTAAGCTAGCAAAATTATCCAGTCACTTGATCTTATCAATAGAATTAAGATAAAAGAACAAATAACTATGTGCAATGGGGAACAGACCCCCAAATATAGAGCCAGATGCTCTATGGTCAGCATTTGGCTTTGTCTGTGTCTGGTCCCTGGGTTCCCTCTTCTGGCTCTGGCTCTTCTTACATGTCTTCCCTATTGTCATGCAGCAAAGGACAATCAGAACAGCAGAAGAATAAGGAGAAACCAAGTCCAAGGTCTAAATAAAAACGGTTTTCCAGAAAACCACTTTCATGTTTTGACTTAGGACAAACCTTTGGGAACATCATAGAGACCACTGAGCAATTATGTAAAATGCTGGGATGAAGAACTGACATTGGCTTTTGAGTTTGAGGCTTATGAAACAAAACTGCCTTATCACTAGGTCTCTGCAACTTTTCCAGGTATCTAATTATACATCACTCCTGGAGCAGTTGTTAAAAGAGTTTTATCTTTTTACAATCTCCTTCCACAGGCAATTTTTAACTACAAGTTGGATCTGTACCCAGACCCTTTTACTGGTCTGACCCTGTCATCTTCCACTTTAAACAAGACAGTTAACTTTACAAAGAACAGCATTGAATCCCTCTTCCCTTCCCTGCCCCCTCTTTTTTCCCCTCAAACAAACTCAAAGTAACATCTGAAATTTGTCACTTATGGCATACAAAAACACCTATTTTAATTATTGGTAATGGCTGGTGTTATGAGTACACTACCTTAGCTTTAAAAAAAATGTTCACTGATAAATCTGAAGAGGGGTCAAAGTTGTTTCTAAATTTCCTCAGTCTTTTTCTGAAATTCTGGTTTTCTTTTTCTTAAGTGACTAAGGATGCAAAGTAAAAATCAATAAGAGCTAGATTTGAAGAGGAATTAGTGAAAAGGTAGAGCTGAGACAGGTCCATAGTTGATATTAACCATGAAGGCTCATCCTTTCTGGGGCAAGTTATGGGCTTCTTCTTACTCTCTTGTTTATCCTCTGCAGATTGAAAGCTGATAGTGAGAAAGGGAGATTTTTTTCTTTCATCTTTCAGTTTTCTGTATTCATTGAATAATCGATTAAAGTAATAAATCATACAGGGGCTGCTGGGTAACCTCAGTCAGTTAAGGATCTGACTCTTGATTTTTGGCTCAGGTCATGATCTCATAGTTTGTGGGATAAAGCCCAGTGTTGGGCTCTGTGGAGCCTGCTTGGGATTCTCTCTCTCTTCCCCTCCCCTACTCGCACGCCTGCTGTCTCTTTCAAAATAAATAAACATTTGTTTTAAAAGAAATTGTACAGAGGGAAACAAAAATAATACAAAAACAGGGATG
The DNA here is from genome assembly GCF_024362965.1 of Panthera pardus. Lineage (NCBI taxonomy): Eukaryota > Metazoa > Chordata > Mammalia > Carnivora > Felidae > Panthera > Panthera pardus. Next base: position 79,744,748 of record NW_026526688.1, read on the forward strand.
GGGACAAAATAGAAGGGACTCATAAATATGGAGAACAAACTGAGGGTTGCTGGAGGCATTGTGGGCATGGGGGATGGGCTAAATGGGTAAGGGGCATTCAGGAATCTACTCCTGAAATCATTGTTTCACCATACGCTAATTTGGATGTAAATTAAAAAAAATAAAAAATAAAATAAAATAAATAAATTGATTTATTTTTACTAATTATAGTTGAGATGACACCTCATTGTTGCTCTAATTCACAAAATTTGAAATTCTTCTGGAAGCTTAACTTTTGAATAACATTTGATTTAGTTCTTCTTACATAACCATACATTCATATTCTTTAACCATGCTTCCACTAGAAAGTAGCTGTTGCCTTTATTAACCAATATCTCTCTTGCATACATATTTTTGGGCTAAAATTCCTGTTCATAAACATCAGTTACAAGTATCTTTCTCATCCAGTTGTTTTCATTTTATTATTCATTGTTGTGGGAAAACATTTCCTTTCTTACTGTATCTGTAAATTATAGATTATTAAACCTGTAAATCAACTTGTGAAATACGTTCTTTATTATATTGTCTTCCCAAAGAAGAAAAAAAAAAAAGAAATTGTACAGAACTTGAATATGTTGTTCCTCTCATTATTTTTTATTTAAAATATATTTAGAAAAGAATGGGAACTCTTCCTGAGCCATAAATTTGATTCAGTTCATAAGAGGAAAGCAGGGATTCCCAAACTGTAAATTGTTTTGTAATAGATTCCAATTTCCCTCTTTTTACTTCTTGTTTTATTTTTATTTTCTTAAAGAAGGATTTTTTTTATTTTTAGTAGAACATAATGCAACCAAATCGAGACTCAAAGCAAATAGTATCTTATCTTCTGGAATTAAGTGCGAATGATTCATTCTCTAGTGTGAAAGCTTTTGAAATAGAAATGTCAAAAGAGATTCCCTATATTCAGATCCCAAAACTTAGAGTCAGTACCAAATGAAATGTAAAAATAATAAAGAAAGGACCCAGGGAACAAAGCATTTATTACCAAGGAAAATCTCCTAGGTTAAGGCAGATTTTTGTGGGAGTGGAATTTTAAATGGTTCATGATCTTGATCTGAAACTGAGCCCAAGTCTTAATGAAATAGATGCCTGATGTCATTTTTTTCTTTTTTTAACCAAGAACATTTTATTTGATATACAACTGATCATTTGCGATGGAACATTTATTTCATTTTTCTCCATGCCTGAGATGGGAGTGGGGAGGAAGTGGTAAGGTGAGGTGATCCCACACCTTCTCCCCACCGTCCACCCCCTTCAGAGGTAGAGTTTCTATTGGGGAGAACGAAGCTGTGCAAAATGGTTCCCTGAGATTCCCTCAAGGAAGAAAGAGAGGGCAGAACAATGTGAAGTTGGGAAGGAAGGCAGGGTTTTGATGATTTAGGTGATTTAGGAATCCCATAGCCTAAATACCTTCATCAAATATTTCATTCTCTCATGTCTCCAGGTTGCCATCTTCACAAGCGTGAAGACTCCTAAGGGACAGCAGCCAGGCCTTATTCATCATGTCTGTCCATCACCTCATTCCTGCCTGAGCCCCTGCTGAACTAAATTATGAATTATGCTTCTCAATCTAGGATAATTTATTATACAGTTTGTCACTAGGGGATAAGTACCTTACAATATTTTCATCAACAAAAAACTTATGACATAGACTTATATAAAATATAAAAGGGACCACTAAACCATGCCACATAACACTATTCACAAAAAGACTCTAAATTTTGTAACAAGGAAATAAATCACAAGGATGACAGTGAAACATTTATTTATTTCTATGGAGGTATAATTGACATAAAACATTATATTAGTTTCAGGTATGCAACATAATGATGCAATATTTGTATAAATTGTGAAATGATCACCACAATAAGTCTAATTAACATCTATCACCACACACAGTTATAGGATTGTGTGTGTGTATGATGAGGACTTTTGAGATTTTCTCCCTTAGCAATGTCCAAATATGCATCACAGTATTAACTACAGTCATCATGCTGTACATCACATCCCCATGACTTATTTCTTTTATAACTGGAAGTTGTGAAATAATTTGGACCCTCTGCACCCATTTCACCCTCACCCCTACTGCCCATTGGCAATCACCAATTTGTTCTCTGTATCTCTAAGCTTATTTTTTTTCTGTTTTGCTGGTTTTGTTTTTTAGATTCCATATATAAATGAGATCATAAGTATTTGTCTTTCTCTGTCTCACTTTTTTCACTTAGCATAATGCCCTCAAAGTCCAACCATGTTGTCACAAATGGCAAGATCCATCCTTTTTTATGGCTGACTAATATTCCATTGTTTATATATACCATATCTTTATCCATTCATCCCTGGATAGACACTTGAATTGTTTCCACATCTTGGCTATTGTGAATAATGCTGCAATAAAATAGGGGTGCATGTATCTTTTCAAATTAGTGTTTTCATTTTCTTTGGATAAATACTCAGAACTGGAATAGCTAGATCATAGAGTAATTCTATTTTTAGTTTTTTGAGGAATTTCAATTTTGTTTTCCAGAGTGGCTGCACCAATTTACATTCCCACCAACAGTGCAAAAGCGTTCCTTTTTCTCTGCAGTCTCACCAACACTTATTGTTTCTTGTCTTTTTGATACTAGTCATTCTGACAGGTGTGAGGTGATAGCTCATTGTGGTTTTGATTTGCACCTCCCTGATGATTAGTTCTTTCCTCTCTTTTGGCTTCTTCTTTTATTAATGCTTATCAGGGGATTATACTTAGATATCTTAAACATTTTTGTTATTTATAGGAAACAAGAATTCTCCTTGTCTTCATTTTATTTCTCATTCTTTTTTGTAATATGCTAATCTTATCTAGCTTTGGCTTTTAGTCAGATGTTTCCTTAGAGGTGTAGTTTTCTTTTACGATGCTAAATTCCTCTTTCCTAACACTCATTATCATCCTTGTTTTTAAAGCCTTTGAGACAAAGTTTAATTTTGATATAAAATGCTATTTTTCCCAAATATGATGTTGTTTTTGTAAAGGCAACAATAGGGATGGAAGAGACTCTGGGCTGGGCATAAACATGTGTTTCTCCATGTATACAAACTTCTGTGTTCATGTTTATGTGCCTATATGTGCTTGTGTTTTAGAGCTGCCTGCCCATAGAAAATTAGTCTTGATATAGAACACCAGTCATAGGAATGAGCTGCATAAATGAGAAAAAATAAAATGCATAAAATGGCATAGAATAAATAAGGAAAATGGGTAATAGGTAATAGAAGTAAATAAACTTTCAGATTTTTTTTCCTACTCATAGAAGAACATTACAAAAACCTATCCCCCATCCCTAGATATAACTACTAATAATATTTATCATGTTTCCTTTAAGGAATTTTATATTCATATACCTGTACATGTCAATTATATATAACCTCCTTTCCATTGGCCTAACATGGAGCAATAAGATTCCTGTATTTTGCTGTAAATAATATTGTAAAGAAAATTTTTGTGCATGAATTCTCTGTTTGGAATGTTTTCTCAGAATCAATCCTAAAAATTGTAATTACCAGGTCAGAAGGCAAAAGTGTATATAGGATTTTATCTTCCTGAAGGGCTGTTTATTTTATTTTATTTTTTTAATGTTTATTTATTTTTGAGAGAGAGAGAGAGAGAGAGAGAGAGAGAGAGAGAGAGCATGAGCAGGGGAGGGGCAGAGAGAGAGAGAGAGGGAGACACAAAATCTAAAACAGGCTCCAGGCTCTAAGCTGTCAGCACAGAGCCCGATGTGGGGCTCAAACCCACGAACCGTGAGATCATGACCTCAGTCCAAGTTGGACACCCAACCAACTAAGCCACCCAGGCGCCCCCCTGAAGGGGTGTTTAAGCCTCTACTCCCACCAGATATTAAGAAACATGTTCTTAATTAGAATTTCTTTGATTACATGAACATTATTCATATGCTAATTAGTCATTCAAACTTCTTCATTGGTATTTTTATATTTGTGCTCTTTTTATATAGAAGTCTTATGATTTTAATGACTATCTGTATGGCCTCTTTAATTACCAAGAATATTAACATGTTGTAGCTTTTGCTACAAGTATTTGCTGCAAATATTTCCCCCAGCTTATTGTTATATTTGTTTTTTAAATTTATGAATGTTTGATATTCATATTTTCAAACTTTATCTTCTGAAATCCTTTTAATAATTATATTCAGAATTTACACCACCTTTTTTAAGTTCCAAAGCCCTCCTTTTCCAGTGATCAAAAAGATATTAGTCTATTTTCTTCTATATGGCTTGAGTTTTTACATGCTGAAGCATAGTGGTAAAAAGGCAGACCACTTATATTTGATTACTGCCTCCAACATTTGGTAGCCAAATGGCCTTCGTTAACCTCTTTCAACCTCAGACTCCTCACCTATAAAATGAGGATAATTACAGTACTATCACAAGGTGGTGTTGTAAGGATTAAGTAAACTAATTTCTGTATTTTTAGCAGGGCCCAGTACATACTAGTACTCAACAAGTGGTAATTATTATAAATATTATTATTGACATACAATACAAGATAAGACTTTAACATGCTTTTTCCCTCAGATGACTAAATAGCACTGTTTATTGATGATCTTTCCTTTCTCCATTACAAAAGTGATTTCGGCCTGTATTATGTTCTCATACACTGTAACACCTGTTTCTGGCTTTCCCATTTATTTCTCAGTATATTTATATGCACGTGCCACACTGTTTTAAATACTGTAGCTTTATAACATATAACACTATTATATAGGAAGAGTGTGTACGTAGGAAACATAATTGCTTTTTAAACTATCATGATTATTTTCTTATATCTTTTCCCCATGTGGATTTTAGAGTTATATTATAATTAAAAATTTAATTGAATATTGTAATAAGACTATATAGCTATATCTCTAAATATACAACTTGACAAATACAAGAAAAATTTTACATTAGTCATGTCACATATACAATTTAAATGCTTTAAGTTTTAGATAGTACGACACTTTGGATACAAGAGGAAAATGGTGTTAGTGGAATGCTAGGGTAGGAGCAGCAGAGTGAGAATTCATTAGTGAATAAAATCCAGATTATAAATGCTTACTCAACTTTTTAGGAGATGGCCACAAGTAGCACAGTCTATTATTTAGTCAGGTGGAAGTGATACAGTGGCCACCTGCACCATGTAAATGTTTTAATACTGCAGCCCTTAATGTCTGATATGATGCAGAAGAAAACTACATAGACCTCAGGTTTTCTTAGAAATTACTGAGAATCCTACTAATAAGGGAGAAGTGATCTCTGATCTTTGTGTTTACCATTGCTGTAGCAGCATTTTTGTCAAACACATCACTATGTTTTAAACTACTAAAAGAATTTTTGTGTTTTAATTTCAGCATTACATATTTTTGCAAGACATTTATATTTATTTATTTATTTATTTATTTATTTATAATATTTATTTATTTTAGAGAGACAGAGCACAAGCAGGGGAGGTTCAGAAAGAGAGAGAGAGGGAGACACAGAATCCAAAGCAGGCTCCAGGCTCTGAGCTATCAGCGCAGAGCCCCACATGGGGCTCAAACCCATGAACTGCGAGATCATGACCTGAGCAGAAGTTGGACGCTTAACCGACTGAGCCACCCAGGCACCCCGCAATACATTTATTTTTAATAACACTACTAAACATTTTGGTTTGTGTTTCACAGTTATTACAGGCTTAAATTTATAATAAGAATACCATTATAATTTTCAACTCCTAATGGAACGAGTATTTTTTATGTTTTATCAATAACAGTTTGGTCCCCGAAATTAATTGCAAATGACAAATAACAGGATATCTGTAAAAACTTAAATGTTCTTTAAGAAAGTGAGTCTTTTATGTCTATAATGATGGGACTCAGGTGCTCTGATAGAATTATTACCAGAGTGTGAGACAGAAAAAATAGAAACCTCTTCTAAATTAAATAGGTCATTAAAGAACATTTGCATAGGATAATATTCAATATAAAAGGACTCCATAGAATGTATTATAAAGTTCCTAACATCACTTTTTATAGATCCTGCTATGAAAATTAGATGGTAAAGAAAATACCATCTAGAAGTACTCCTTTAGAGAAGTCTTAACATCCATGTTTGAGGAGAATTCCAGAAAGATATACTTGATGGGTTTTTCAGAATCTGATCAAGGGGTGCTTCTGTTGTTGCCCCTTTTTAAAAAAATTATGAAACATTCCAGGGGCACCTGGGTGGCTCATTCGGTTAGATGTCCGACTTCAACTCATGTCATGATCTCACGTGGGTTCGAGCCCCACATTAGGCTCTGTGCTGACAGCTCAGAGCCTGGAGCCTGCTTCAGATTCTGTGTCCCCTTTCTCTCTGCCCCACCCCTGCTTGTGCTCTGTCTCTCTCTGTCTTTCAAAAATGAATAAACATTAAAAAATAACATTAAAAAATTATGAAACATTTCAGGCATTCAAAGAAACACAGAAGAAGAATAAAACAATATTATGTACTCACCACTCAGCTCAAGTAATCAAGCATTATAAATATAATCGAATGGTATCTTCTTTTTTCTAATGAGAAATCTACCATTGAAAATATAGGATTTGCATGTCCAAAAATCTCCTTTTCCAAAGTTCCTTCCATCTAATATGTTCATTTTTCCTTTGTTGCCATAGGGTACTAAATAGCTATAAGTGGCAAAATGCTCTAAATACAAATCCCCTGCACTAAAGATGGCTAATAACCAGCAAATGTGTAAAGCAATTCTCAACAGTAGGGCAAGATTGTTGATATTTTAATTCACTTTAATTATTGATATTTTAATTAACAACTGTCCTGGCCACCAACTCTCAAGGCTTTTTGTCTTCTTTTTGAGAAAATGTTTTTCTAAATGTAACAAGAGTAGAGGGCAAGAACCACATTACCTGTCAACACTGAGAGCGCAGAGATTGAGGACGGTGATCCCCACCGAGGACTTCTGCAAAAAGGGGAACAGCTTGCAAAGAAATACGCCAAAGTCATTGTGATCAAAAGGCCAGCGCCCAGCCAGCAGCTGAAAAAAGGAGACACCACGGTAAGAAATGACAGAGCTGGCATGGAATACATGGAATACATAGATATCTAATGATCTTCCAAACTTCTAAATTTCATTATTCATTATGCTTTCCAGTTAGCATGGCAGCGATAGAGTATTATTATCATTAAAAAAATATATTTTAAAGCTGTAGCATTTTTTTTTATTTGGGAAAATGTTGAGAATGATAAATACAATAATAGAAGAGATGAACCTTTGATCTTATGTGAAGTAGTCATACTGCCTACTTTTCAAAGAGTAGCAAAAGGTTAGGGTTTGGGTGACAGCTTGAATGAGAAGCAGGCAGTCATTTCTTACCTATTTTTATTAAACCGTGAGTAAAGCTTGTTTTCAAGTAGCAGCGCTGGAAGATTATGTTATCTCCAGACAAGCACAAAGGCTCTGAATGCGAGGTTATGGAGAATCCTGGGAGAAGGAAGTGGTTTAGGATGCACTGACTTGTTAGCTGGTTAACACCCTAAAGTCATTTTGAATTTAGCTTACAGGGCTGATTCTGTTTCACTAAGTGTGTCACAAGTGGCCTTTCTTTATTTAGGCTTAAACTTCCCTTTATCATATGGAGAAAGGTGGTTACTGTGATCTGTTTGTGGCATTTGCAGGCAAATCTATTCTTCTATGTTGACAATTTAAAACCTTTGTTGGAAGGAAAGGATGGATACCCTCTAGTGGCTGCGGTAAGTAGCAATAATATAAAGTCCCCTGTGAGTTGCTGATATTTATCTAATTAGGCATTATACCCAAAGCATGGGCTTGAATAATAGCTCAGCTACCTAAAAGGGAAGTCCCTGCTGAATACTTGATGTCTTTTCAAGAGTAAAAATGGTATTGATTTCCCTTCTAATTTTTGCTTAGTAACTCAGAATTGAAACCTACTCCACTCATTAGGAAACACTATCCTACTAACTTGATAAATGGGGCTTTTTTCTCTTTTTTTTGCAAAGTACCTATTGCCTTAGTAACTCTGAGTTGAGCTTTGAATTTCTGTTCTGTCATTTCTAAAAGACTATGTAAGGCTTAATTTCATGGTCAATGTGGCCATTAACATGATACTCATTTTGAATTTAGTAATATAGGGCACTCTAAAATCTTCTTCCCCTTCTTCTTCTTCTTCTTCTTCTTCTTCTTCTTCTTCTTCTTCTTCTTCTTCAAGAGCACATGCACGCAAACATAAGTGCGGGGGAGGGGCAGGGGGAGAGAGAGAATCGCAAGCAGGCTCCACACTCAGCACAGAGCCAGACACAGAGCTTGATCTCCTGACCCTGGGATCATGACCTGAATTGAAAGTGACAGTAGGACACTCAACAGACTGAGCCACCGAGGCACCCCTAAAATCCTATTTTTATGGCTAAGACCTTGTATGACTTATTCCAGAAATTCTCTCTTAAACACTTAAAACACATTTCCTTTTCTTTTGAATAGTTTGTTGAAAGGACCTTGTCCTTAATCCAATTTTGCCTCTCATCTCTTTTTCCTTGCATTCTGATCAGTCTTGGTGGGTGTCTTCTTAGAATTTCCACATAAACTTTTTGTCCAAGAACAATTGATGGGCTCTTCACAGAAACATTGCCCTAAACTCTGACAGTTTTCATGAAGCTAACAAATATTATACCATTGCTGACTGCTGGTTGTTAATGCTGATGCAAGACACAAAACACTATTTCTGAGATGACTCTTCCCCTATAAAGAAAAGAAAACCTGAAAACTACTTTTTATAGAGAGTTTAGTATTTTGTCCTACAAGTGTAATTCTCCACTGAAGTATTACAGAGATGTAAATGAAATGTGTAGGGATTGTTATAGGATATGCTTTGGAGTAATTTAGCTGTTACAGTTGGTTCATTTCAGAAACAGAGGATCCTGAAATCCACATAGATGGATTTCCCAATTCACACATCCAATAATCAGAGAAAAGGATGATTCTTGCTTAACAAGGGAGACTCTGAGGTCCTGTGAGGGAATAAATGACAAGTGCTAAGAAAAATGATACAGAAAAAAACACAACTGAGCATGTATTCTTTCTGGCCCTTGAGTTTTTTCCTTTTTCATGCTTGCCAGATGGGGGTAGATATAGAGGAAGGACTGAAGGGAAAGATACTATAGAATTGGTGGGCACCAAAGAGATCATAGAATTGTCTTTCTTTGACATAAGGAGATGCTTTGTTATGTATGTTGTCATCTTTTCTTTTCTCCTGGAGTGGAACTTGATTCTTCTTGGGAATTAAAGACAAAGGGAAATGAAAGAAATCGTTGGAGGAAATTTCCGGACAATCACAGGGAGACTTCTAAAACCTATATCCACTTCATTCTGAGAGAATGTATGGAAAGTAACTGTCCTAATGTAGCCAGGGGAAATTAGGCCACTGCCTGCGGCAACTTCTTCCTTTTCTGATTAAAGGTGGCTTCCTCAAAGAGGCCCCCATTAACTACCCAATCTCAAACAGGTTCTGTTTATTAATCTCTTTCTTCATGGAACTAGTGTGGGGGTAATTTTACATTCCAAGTCTCAGATCACTCTGTTTTAGCAATAAAGCATATACAAAAAAAGAAAAAAAAGAGGGAATCAAAGAGGCATAGAGTGTAGCTCACCTATTTTTCTCTTATTTAGAAGAAATATTTTGGAACTTCTGAAAGACTGCTGGGAATGCATCCTTTCTGTTATTTACTAGCATTTAAAATTAAAAACACAAGATTTAAAATGGTAAAAAGCTGTATAAAAACATGTAATGAAAAGCAAGTCTCCCTTAAAATCAAGGCCCCTAAAATCCCTGCCCAAAGGCATCCATTGTTAATTGTTAAGTGTGTTTTCTTCCAGAAAACTTCTTATGCCCTTAAAAACAAAGTGGGAACATATGGAAATAATACCTTTTAACAGTCTTTTATGATCTTTTTTGCCTACTTTTCTGGTAAGCAGTTCTATTGTCTAATTAAAAGGTTTGGATTTTTAAACCCATATCCATGAAAGAATTTAGACTAGGATAGGAAAAGATAGGCAACTGTATAAGATAAATCTTATAGAGCAAAAGAGCTGGTTGATTTCATTAATGTTAACAAGCTACTATCACTTCATTGAAAGAAAAACCAAACTAGTCTGACAGACAAGTTAGATTGGTTCAAGGGTTAACTGGGCACCTTGGGGCAGTCATAGCTTATTTTTGCCATATAAGGGCCTATGCTATTATGTAACCCTCATATTTATAACTTCCAAGGACATCACACAGGTCCTAGCACATAGTAGGTGTTGAATGAATTAATAAGCCCAACTCATTAACTGAAGCCAATATTTTCATATTTTGAAATTAGTACCACTTTTGCCCTGAAAATACATCCATCTTGTAATTTACTTTCTACTTAAAAGTTGTTTATCAGCATCCCAGTGTAGTATTTCCATTCCTCACGTTGAAAGAAACCACACACCTGTGAATGAGTCGTTTGAGGAAGTGGGAGAATACTGTTTTATTTAAGACTTCAGGTTAAACAGGAGCTGTCAGAAACTCTGTGCTTGGAGACCTCTCAGTCTGGGCTGTGATGAGACTATCCAGCCTGATAAGAGCCACAGAGCAGACACTTGAACATGATGTGCGTCCATGGTCTAATCTCATTCTCAAGGGGATACAGAGGAACACCACAGAACAATCGCTGAAGGAGCAGAGGGCAATCTGCTGGGTATGGATTTTACTGAAGGATCCTTTCCTTGATTCTAGCCTGGGGAATTTTCTACAGTTGAAATATATGTTGTTAAAGTCCCTGATCATCACCTGAAAACTCAAATACCTCTAAAATGGCAGAAAAGAATGTATACATTGAATATGAATGTATATGTATGTATGTGTGTGGTTGATTTGGATTATGTCAAAGTCAATATAAAATTGACAGGCTGCATTTTTAGCCTGTCAAAACCAGATTTACCTAAGGACTTGTACCACAAGGTATGCTCATAAGCACCAGGATCTCTGTCCACCACTATATTTAGTACAAAGCAACGTCTACTGTGTTGGGATGTTTTAGTTATGTGCAATGTACCTGTTTATGTCAGTTTTCTGGAACATAACAAACAGAAAGTTAGCGAAAATGTAAGAAGCCCATTGGTTGACGTGAAATTTATGCCCTAGAGCTCATGTACTTTACTTACAGGCAAACTGCTGGACTCTTCACTGCAGGTTGATTTATTCTTTCTTTATACTCAATGCTATAAAGTTTAGCTTTTATAGTTCCTTAGTCCACTGCACATCCAGAGCTCCTCACTACTGGGAACTCTCCAGAGTAATAGTTCTCAGTCTTGCCTGTACATTAGAATGATTTAGGGAGCTTTTAAGAATCCCAGTACCTGGGCCATGCCCCTAGACTAGTACTTCTCATCTTGAGGCAATTTGGCCCCCAGAGGACATTTGGCAATTTCTGGAGACATTTTTGGTAATTACAATTGTGTTGGAGGACAGAGGCTACTAACATCTAGCTGGTAGAGAATAGGCCTCCCCAGTGAATCATTATCCAGCACGCAATGCCTATAGTGCTGAGGTTGAAAACCATATTATAGACCAATAAGCCAGAATCTTTGGGGTTGGGACACAAGCCTCAGTAGTTTTTAAAGCTCCCAGGTGATTCCAATGTACAGCCAAGTTTGAGAATCATTGCTTAGTGTAGTGGTTCTCAAGCTTTCAAAGCATCAGAATTACCTGGAGGGCTCGTTAAACCAGATTGCTGGGCTCTATTCCCAGAGCTTTTTGATTCAGTAGGTCTGAGATGAGGCCTGAGAATTTATGTTTCTTTTTTTTATTATTTTATTTCTTTTATTTTTTTATTGAAGTACAGTTGATACCTAGCATTTGCATTGCTCATGAGTTCCTAGGTGATGCTGATAGTGCTGTTCCATCAACCAAACTTGGGGAACCACTGCTCTAGAAGCACGGTGATCAACAAAAACTGACAGCTGACAGCCAGATAGGGGAGGAGCAGAAATAGTTTATAACATAAACATACAAAATTAAAAAATCACAGTAGTTTAGGGACAGCATCCCACTGCTCCTTCACCCCAGTAGTCCCTAAAGGCATCAGTACGTAAAAGTACAGTTCAGTACCAGGTGGCTTGACTGTTATGCAAGACCCTCATGTTGTAGCCTAATGTTTCAGACCTCATCAGCTTGGCGCTACCGAAAAAGGCTGTTTTTCCCCTAAATTCAACTTAGGTTGTGAACTCAGAAGACTCAGGTTCAAGTCTGAGATCTACCTCTTCCTGTGTGACCTTGGGTAAACCCCTGTAAGTCTCATTTCTGTATTTGTTAAATGGGGTGGTTCGCATTCCTCCAACAATGATATGATGACCATCTCGGAGGCTCAATAAGAACAATACATGTGAAAGAATTCTGAAACTGAATCTGCACTACATAAACATTAGTTACTTTGGACTGCTGTAATTTGTAATCATACATGGAAATGTCCCATTTATGCACAACTTAATGAAAACAAGGATAACAGAAATGAATTTACCCCTCTTTATCTATTCCTGATGTTATCTCCTGCCATTTAATGCTATTACTTGGACATTACTTTTGTTATTGTCATGGCTTCTTAATAATGGGATAAATAAAACCAGGGGCACATTGTTCTGTGTGCTAATTTTCCTTCCAGCCCATCCGGTGCGGCTGAGGGATACTTTTCCTCCCTTCACACCACTCCACCCATTCTAGACAGGAGCAAGGGATTTATGAACACAGTCTATTGTAGCTGAAAATATCAAATTAAATATTCTCCTCTCCTCAACATGAATTATTGTAGTGTCACTTGGAATTGAACATGATGGACCAGGTACCAGTGTTGAAAACGTGAGGTCCTACGGTTTTCTTTCTTGCTGGGGGAGGGGCTGGGATGCAGAAGTTGAATAGTTGAATCTGTAGTAAACAAGAATATCTTCCAATAGCACAGACTGAGTTAATTAGAATGCCTGTAATGCCCAGGAAAGGTCTTTAATGAAAACATGCTCTCTGTTGCAAATCTCAAATCAGATGCAATAAAATAAATCACTGCATGACTGAGCATGGAGTTTTCTTTTCCTTTATGTTTTAATTGCTTCAGGGTTGAGGCAGAGTTTTCACATAGATAAATGAAGTAAAATCCATGGCCTCTGCTCTATCCATACACATATTCCTTTGACAGGCTCCTCTTGCCTCCTGACCAGCCCCAAACCTGAAGCGTATGACAAATGCAGAGCATAGCAGCAACTCCATAAATGTTCTCAATTCTGGTGCTGGGTGCCCTCAGTGACCAAGGGGGATGGAGAAGCACTTCTAATTAAAGCAAGTGGCTTGGCAGAGCAGTTAAGAGCGTGGGCCCTGAAGCTCTCCTTGGACTTAAGCCTCTGCTATGTTCCTGTGTGATGTTGACATGTTGATTAACTTCACTGCTTCTCAGTTCCTTCCTCTAGAAAATGAAGACAGTGATGGCAGCTATGTCAGGGGATTACTGTGGGCAACAGAAGAGACGATCCATACAGAGGGATTAGCAGAAGTAAGTATCTGGAAATGTGAGATATTTGCATGGCCTATCATTATCAGTCTCTACGTTTTGTCCTGCTTTTCCACGAGAATGTGAAGAAGGATCATCCAGGTCACCAGCTGCAGAGTGCTGGAAGATGACACAAGCTCAAAAGACCTCATTCTCAAGGAAATTATTACCTGGAAGATGAACAGACATAATAGTTCCTAAAGGAGCTGTAAGCAACGTTCTGTGGGAGCTCAACAGAAGGAGACGGTGGTACGGCACCATGACAGAGAAAACAGGCTCTGGAACCTGAGCCTGGCATAATTTAGACAAGTTAACTGTGGCCTCAGAGAAAACCGGACATGAAAAGAGAATCTATGCCATGTGGTGCATGTGAGTATGAAATGAACTAATCCACACAAAGCACTTAGAACAGGGCCTGGCCTGTCACAGATCATAAATGTTAGTTCCCATGAGAGACTGTTCCCACTATTCTGCATTTCCATGGGAAACATGGGATTGTTGCTACTCCTCGCTGTCTGTATCTTACACTGTTGAATATTCAGTGTTTCCGTTTTTGCTGAAGTCATAACTTTTTTAGAATCTGAGATACATAGCTGTTAACAACAACCAGGTGGAGGAGGGTGGGGGCGGGGAAGAGGAAAAATGCTTTTTGAAACTAGAGTTCCAAAGTCACGAAGGTTTTTCCTTAGAAGAAAGATGGTTCCCCCAAGACATGGGCTTCCTATCCTCAACAGCTTCAGTTACCTGGAGGTTGGAATGAAAAGAAATGTCTCTTTTGAATAACTCTGTTTGCTGTAAGGATACCAGTCTAGAAGCAGGGGCCTTGAGACTTCTACTCATTTTGCATGGGTAAAACCAAAGGATAATTATGGAGAATGATGGAGAAGAATTAAAATTCTTTAAAGGAGGAACATTAGAAGGACTCAATATCAAAAGTATACACGTTAGTGCCAAATATACGTGCCAATACTTTAAGATTTAATTCATAACAGAGAGAAGATTTATGTTGGAAAAAATGATCCCTAGCTTTTCCTGACTGGAGAAAAGATTTCACACATGTGTTATGAGTGGAGACTTACATTTTCTTGTAACAAAGTGCAAGCATAGTTAATTATAGCCCATAAGTGCTCTGACCTGGACACAAAACAAGGCACAAAACCTAATGAAAATGTTTTATTATTTCTTTTAATCAGCAGTCTCTATGCAAGTACATGCCGGTACTTGTTTAAAAGAAAGCTGCAGGCAAAACCAAAGCAGAACAAAGCAAAACAAAACAAACTGGTAGAGATCTCCACATACAGATTTAGGGAGTAGCTACAAAAGACTTATCAAGAATTGGTGATAAGTAGGAAAAAGGGAAAACCAATAGCATATTTGAAGGCATGCAGCTTATTTAATGATTTCATGTCATTCATGATTTCTTCAAAATCTTAAGCACTGGAGTTAGTTCTTCATTGTAAAGTATGACATGTGGTCATAAGAAATTATCCTATGTGTAGACGGAAACAATGGCCCACCTAATGTACGGTATGCAGCATGAAGAAATGGTACTCTTGTGTCTTTGGGAGGAAAAAAGTTGATGCTGAAGCTGACATGTTACAGTACAAGAGGTTCAGGTGATTTTAAATATTTAATAACAGAAATTCATTAGACAGTAAAACTTCAAGATTTCCAGTAGCTGACACATAAAGTGAAAGAGGAAGACATACCTAAGATGTCCGAATTACCAGTCATGTAATAATACTTCACATACGAATGACATGCATTTTAACAATTTGCCATTAAAGTTTTAGAAGCTTGGCTGTCTTCTAGGAAGTGCTACGTGTGGTATAGAGAGTATTAAAACCGTAAAAGTCATATTTAATGGGAAGAGAGAAGAATGGAACATCCTAAAGGGGAAGTTGGAAATCCTGACTTCCAGCTTCAGCCCTGTCAGAAATCTTTGGGCTTGCTTCCCTCCTCTGCTGAATAATCTAGTTCTGGTGCAACATTTCTTACCTCTAAATTCTCTGCCTGCTCAGAAATTGTGTGATTTTTTTTTTTTTCACATCATAACTCCATATATAACTGGTTTCTCCAAAACTATTATCAACTCAATTTATCCCTAATCTTAGCTTAATCTTTCCCTTCATTTTACATATTTTTTCCAAATTCTCTTTTATTTTTCCAATCAAACTGTTTTAGTCCTTTTGCCTTTTTTTTTTCTATCCAAAAGGATTAAGGATGTCAAACCCTGTGGAATCCCATAGATTGAAGCATTGAAACTATTTATTTACCTTGAATGAATCAACAATACTTTATTACTCTCTAGGGAAAAGCTAAAATATACAGTACACTTGTCAGTGAGCTATAAGCATCATATTTTAAATATAATCCTGACTATATATAAAATGCAGGAAAAAATAGTAGGCAAGTAGCTATTTTAAGCTTCCAGTCAAGGGTCTGTTATAAATAGTAGTATAAAATTAGGGCTTTTAAAAAAGTTTTGAAAATGAGTTTGATTATTATTTTGTCTTACTTATAGTTAGTTGGAAATGATATAACATTAGGTTGTACTAGTCAAGACCAATAGATTATAAGCTAGTTTTGCTTCTAATCTTGATATTTGATATGTGCTGTATCTCTAGTGTAAGCATTTTGTTTATTTTTAGTGCTACCTAGAACAGAAAACATATAAATTTGGAATCTAATGTAATTAGCCTACAGTGACATCAAGATTCCTTTTCTAGACTTGATTACTTAGAGATGCTTATACTTGTCTAAAGAATATTAACTGTCATGAAAACCAGCCATTTAATCGAATGCTATTTTTAAATTTTTCTCTTATGATTTTTTAAATTTAAATCCAAGGTGGTTAACATATAGTGTAATAATGATTTCAGGAATAGAATTTAGTGATTCATCACTTACATATTAACACCCAGTGCTCATCCCAACAAGTGCCCTCCTCAATGCCCATCACACATTTAGCCCATTCCCCCACCCAACACCCGGCCAGCAACCCTCAGTTTGTTCTCTGTATTTAAGAGCCTCTTATGCTTTGTTCCTCTCCTTGTTTTTATTTTTGCTTCCCTTCTCTTACGTTCATCTGTTTTGTATCTGAAATTCTATGTGTGAGTGAAATTACATGATATTTGTCTTTCTCTGAATGACTTATTTAGCTGGAACTTCAGTTCCATCCATGTTGTTGCAAATGCCAAGATTTCATTCTTTTTGATTGCCGAGTAATGGATATATATATATATATATATATATATATATATATCCATTCATCACTTGATGGACATTTGGGCTCTTTCTTTCCATACTTCGGCTGTTGTCAATACTGCTGCTATAAACATTGGGGTGCATGTGCCCCTTTGAATCAGCACTCCTGTATCCTTTGGATAAATACCTAGTAGTGCAATTGCTGGGTTGTAGGGTAGTTCTATTTAATCAAATGTTATTAAGACAAGTTTGGTAAACAACATTATCTTAGATTTTTAAAGTTCTATAATTTCAGACTCAGGACAGGTTCTTGGAGATCATCTATATCAGTGGTTCTTTTAAGTGTTGTCTGCAACTCCTGAGGATCCCTGAGAACCTTTGTAAGATCAAGAGAACACTAGCAGATTACTGCCTTTTGCCTTGTTGGTACAAAAGCAATGGTGGGTAAAGCTGCTGGTTCCCTTAGCACAAATAGAGACAATGGCACCAAACTGTTTTAATAGTCATTGTATTTTTCACCATCACACACTAGCAACAAAAAAAATTGCTGCTGCAAGAGTAATGGTGAGGGGTTCAGCGGGGTCACAAGATACAAGAGCAATATACAAACACCAGTTGCATTTCAATATTCCAGCTCTGAAAAATCCAAAAATCCAAAAATGAAATTAAGAGACAACTTCATTCAAAGTAGTGTCAAAATTAGGAATAAATTTTACAAAAGAAGTGTACGACATGTATTGAAAGCTACAAAATATTGGAGAAATCAAAGATCTAAAATACATGTTTATGGATTGGAAGAATCAATACTGTGAAGATGGCAATTTTCTCCAAATTCATTTAAAATGTCCATATAATCCCTATCTAAATTGAAGGAAGTGAAAAAGTTTATCTTAAAATTTATATATAAATGTAAAGAATCTAGAAAAATTAAAACAATGTTGAAATGAAAGAACAAAGTAGGACTTACAATATGTGTTTAAAAACTTACTATAAACTATAGTTAATCAAGACAGGATGGTACTGGCTAAACAATAGACACAGAAGTCATTGGAACAGAAAAGAAAGTCCAGAAATAAACTCTTAACATTGATCATCAACTGAGTTTTGACAAAGGTGTCAAGGCAATTCAATGACTAGAGGGTTTTCAAAAATGGTGTTGGAACAATTGGATATGTCTGTGCAAAAAAATGAACTTAGATGCTTACCTCATATCCTACGCAAAAACTGTGATCAAAGATCTAAATGTCAAAAGCTAATACTATAAAACTGTTAGAGAAAAACACTGGAGAATTTATTTGGTGACCTTGGCTTAGGCAAAGATTTTGTAGATATGACACCAGAAACGTGATCCATAAAAGTTTGATAAATTGTATTTAGTCAAAATTAAAAATTTTTGCTCCTCAAAAGACACCATTAAGAAAATGAAAAGAAAAGCCACAGAGTGAGAAAACTATTTGCAAATCATGTATCTGATGAAGGACTTCTGTCTAGAATATATAAAAAAACTCCTACAATTAAAAAATATAAAGACTAACAAAAATTAAAAAGTATAAGAGATTTAAATAGTTCACCAAAGTAGATATAAAAATAGATAAGAACATGAAAATGAAAAATACTGAACATCCTTAGTCTATTCGGGAAACAGAAATTAAAACCACAATGAGAGACCACCATGCATCATTAGAATGGCTATAATTAAAAAGACCCATAATAAGTGCTGGTGAGCATGTGGAGAAATTGGAACTGTCATGTAATGCTGATGGGACTGTAAACTGGTACAATCATTTTTTTATATTAATATGATCCAGCAATATTATTCATATCCCTCCAATGTTACTCATTTGTATTTAGTTCTATGCAATTTTATGACATGTGTAGGTTTGTGTATCCACCACCAGTCAAGATATAGAACAGGTCCTTCACCACAAGGATCCTTTATGATGTCCTCTTAGAACCACACTCACCTCCCCTCCCTTTCCCATTCCTAATCCCTGGTAACCATTTATCTGTCCTCAATCTGTATAACTCTGTCATTTCAAGAATGTTTTATAAAAGAAATCATATAATACATAATCATTTGAGATTGGCTTTTTCACTCAGCATCCAAAATTGTTCATCCAAATTATTATTATATATATATATATATATATATATATATATATATATATCAATAGCTTGTTACTTTTTAATCTTGAGCAGTATTGCATGAAATGGATGTACCATAGTTTATTTAACCACTCACCCACTATAGAACATCTGAGTTGTTTCTGGATTCTGGCTATTACAAATAAATCACTATAAACATGCATGAACAGGTTTTTGCATGAATGTAATTTTCATTTCTTTGGAATAAATGCCCAAGAGTGCAACTGCTAAGTCTGACAGTAATTGCATGGTTAGTTTTTCTTTTTTTAATTTTTTAATGTTTACTTTATTTTTTTTAAGAGAGAGAGAGAGAGAGAGAGAGAGGGAGAGAGAGAAACGTGGGGGGAGGAGCAACAAGAGAGGGAGACACAGAATCCAAAGCAGGCCCCAGGCTCTGAGCTGTCAGCACAGAGCCCAATGCGGGGCTCGAACACATGCAAGATCATGACCTGAGCTGAAGTCAGATGCTTAACCAACTGAGCCACCCAGGCGCCCCTGGTTAGTTTTATAATAAACATTCAAACTCTTTGGTAGAGTGGTTCTACAATTTTTCATTCTCACAAGCAATGTATGTTTATTTTAGTCATTCTTACAGGTGTGTAGTGATAGCTCACTGTGGTTTCCATTTTGCATTGCCCTAATGGCTTATGATGTTGAACATCTTTTCATGTGTTTATTGGGTCATTTATATGTCCTCTTCAGTAAAATTTCTATTTGTATCTTTTCCCCATTTTCTACTTGGATTTTTTTGTTGTTGACTTTTGAGAGTTTTCTATGTATTCTAGATACTAGCCTTTATTGGACTTGGCGATTGCAAATATTTTCTCCTAGTCTGTAGGTTTCTTTTCATCCTCTTAAGAGGGTCCTTTGTAGAGAAACCGTTTTAAGTTTTGAGGAGGTTCTATTTATCAATTCTTTCTTTTATAGATTGTGCTTTTGCTATCCAGTCTAAGAATGCTTTGTCTAGTCCTAGATCACAAAGATTTTCTTTCTTTTTGTCCCTAAAATTTTATACTTTTACATTTTCATTTAAGTTCATAGTTTTTAAAAATTACTTTTTTTTAACTTTATTTATTTTGAGAGAGATAGCACAAGCAGGGGAGGGGCAGAGAGAGAGAGGGAGAGAGAGAATCTCAAGCAGGCTCCATGCTGTCAGCACAGTCTGACATGGGGCTCGAACTCACAAACTGGGAGATCATGACCTGGGCTGAAATCAAGATTCGCATGCTTAACCAACTGAGCCACCCAGGTGTCCCCCCAAAATTGTTTTTACCTGTGGTAAAATATACATAACATGAAATTTTCCAAATTAACCATTAGTCATAGATCATGGTTGTCTTTAGCAGAGAAGAGATAGTTTGAACAGAATGAGGGGATGCACTGAGGATCAAGGAACCTAAAAAGGGATTGAATGATAAACATTAAGCCCTAAGGTACTTACTTTTCTCTACTCATTTATTTATCCAAAATTCCTGGCAGAGAAATAACATGTTATTAGATGTCTTCAATTCTGTACCAGTTTTCTCTTCTGGACCATTTCCACAAACTTAAATGTTTATCATTTCATGAGAGTTACTGCAAATAAGTAAAAAATTTCAAAACCACAGTAGAGATAGACTCTGGTCTATCAGCTGAGAGCTGCTTTTATTATATCAACCTGAACACAAGACCGGTTTGAATTAGTATCTCTGTAAGATTGTAAATAGCTCAGTGTTCTGGGTCACACAGTCAGAACTAAAGATGTTGACTCCTAACATTCTGAGACTCTATGCTCCCTGCTTCTCTCCATCCCTCCTTCTACCTCTCCCTCCCTTCCTAAATATATATGAACTGTCTTCTGTCTACCTGATGAATTACATAGTGTCTAAGAGTTGTGTCCCAGGGATGCATCCAGCACCAACTCTGTCTTCTTTCCTCCATCCCCTGTAGCACCTTCTTCTTTTCCCCAACAATTGAGAAAAGGACTATATATACAGAGAATATCTGTACCACAAAATTACACACACACACACACAGACACACACACACACACACACACACACACACACACACTGTATAAAAAAGGAACACAGAGTATTTCTTATCCTTTCTCCACTTTCCCCTTTGTCTATGACATGGCCCTTCATCCATTATCAAAGAAAAATTCCTTGAATTTTATAGAACAGAGATAAAAACATTCATTTATTTTAAAGTATGTATGCAAATTACATATGACCATGTAATTTAAGTGGCATACCAAATAAATATACAGTGATTTTCTGATCCAATAATTTCAAGTTATGTAAAGTTTTTGTCTTTAAAATCTTTAGGGAGTACCTCTTTTTTTATGCAAAAGTCTTCTTTACTTCTTTTTCTTAACTGAAACATGAATGATTGCTGAAAGATCTGGTCACTTGGTTTAGTGCTGATCTTAATTATTTGAAAGACAAGATAATGAACAGCTCTAAGATCATGACAAAGAATTTAAAACTTATTCAGTTTTGATGAGAAATGCATGATTTATCCAATAGGTTTCATGGATACCTGGTCACCAAGACCCTAAATGAGGCCAGAGTTCTGATGTGTGATAACTAAATGGGGGAGACAAAGAGACAATAACAGCCCTTGCCTGTTCTTTTTTAATGATTTTCTTTCTTTCTTTCTTTCTTTATTTATTTATCTTTTAGAGAGAGAGAGCAGGAGCAGAGGAGTGGGGGCAAAGAGGGAGAGAGAATCTTAAGCAGGTTCTATGCTCAGCATGGAGCTCACTGCAGGGCTCTATTCCAAGACCCTGGGATCATGACCTGAGGCGAAATCAAGAGTTGGACGCTCAACAGACTAAGCCACCCAGGCACCCCGGGTGTTCTTCTAATTGATGTTAGTAGTCACTTCAGGAGCAAGCCTACCATGCATCATTGTGCCTAAGGGGACTCCATGGGATTAGGGTCCCTCATTATTATTTCGTACAAAAATAATGACTTGAGAGATCAAGTGATTTATTTAAGATCAGTTACAAACCATTTAAAAAATTTTTTAATTTCCTGGGATTATGCCCATTTACTTTTGGGGGAGTTGGAGACATAAGCCACTTAAAAATATCAAAGGTTATGAAGACATATTAATATTTCTGAAGTTCAGGTTTTGAGCTTTGACCTACTATGGAACAAAATGGAGAGTGAGAGGCAGGGATGAAAGGCAGGAACAGGGTAGTTAGTGAGATGCCACAGGGGTTGATAAACTGTTTTTGTAAATGACCAGATAGGAAATATTTTAGGCTTTGCAGACCATATGGTGTCTGTCAAAATGATTTACTTAAGTAATGGGTATGGCTGTGTTCCAATAAAAGTTCATTTACAAAAATAGGTGTTGGGTTGGATTTGGCCCACTGGTTGTAGACCCACCCTTGGGCCAGAGAATGAGGAGAAAGCAGAAATGGTGAGCACTCAGTGCTTGCACATGAAGCTCTGGAATATCCCTTTTAGTGTATAGTACTTCCAGATTTACTTCCCCTCCTTGATGGTGGCCCAGGAGATGGGAGGCAATTTTAAGGTCACTCTATAACACCAATGAAAATATTCCTATGAAGCTATTTCCATGGAACAAAATGCAGGAGAAGTTTCAACAAATCACCTAAGTTTAAATGCATATTCATAATATTGCAAAACCCAGTGCTCACACACATTTCACTCACTTCTGAATACCTTCTGGGAGTATGTATTATTTGCGCTATAAGACCATTGTAAGTTGCATTTGAAATTGAGTCAGTGGTTTTGACAAATAAAATTTCTTTTTAGGGATGCTGCAATGCAAACCTTGTGGATGATATTATGAGAGATTTTATTCTGTCTTCATAAGCTGCAACTTGGTAAATTTCTATAGCAACCTTCCCTTACCAATCTTATTTTAATAGTAGTAACCAGATTATAACTAAACCTCCAAGTTTTACCTAGCAACTGGCACACCCAAGATATGTCATTTAACAAAAATAACCTCAGAGAGATTGTGTGGAAAATTTCATTAATTTAACTTAAACTCTCATAACATTTACTGTCTGCAATCATTGTTTTTTGATTTGTGTTTCATAGTGTGTTTAAACATTTTATTTTTTTAAAGTTTTTTATTTATTTTGAGAGAGAGAGAGTGGGAGAAGCAGATAGAGAGGGAGAGAGAATCCCAAGCAGGCTCCATGCTGTCAGCACAGAGCCCAACACGGGCTCAAACCCACGAACAGCGAGATCATGACCTGAGCCGAGATCAAGAGTTGGACACTTAACTGACTGAGTCAATCAGGCACCCCTGAATATTTTTAAATAAATAACCATTTATTATAGCAGTAATGGAAAATGCTGAAACCTTATTTCTGTATCCCTTGAAATTAATTTGACTAATTTTGTTTCAGCTGCAGATACTCCTTTGGGAGAAAGAGAAATGGCAGTGTTTCTATTTTTAAAGAAAATGTTAAATAGGTGTTTCACTTTTAAAATGCTTTTCATGTGTGTGCATGTTTGGTGGTCTCAAAAACTTCAACAAAACACCAAAGTATAAGATTACCCTGGCAGTTAGGCTGATTTGATTGTATACGTTTGTATTCTCAAACAGAATGTGTGCCACTCAAAGTCATGGTTATCCTAGATTTGTGTTTTCTATAGACACTTAGTAAATATGTGAGTTGATGTGGGGATTATCCATTATGGAGGCAGATAACAGATTTGTTTGAAAGCCAAAGAAGAATTACAATGAACACAATTCACACATATGCCACACAGGTCTTTAGAGCATTCAGAATTAGAAAAAAATTCCTGTTTAGGCAATGCTGCCTAATTCTTAATAGTGTACCATGCCCTGGTATAGTTCTCCAAAATTACTGATCAAAATTTAGATTAAATATTTATAATCAATATTTATATAAAAATATATATTTAATATATAGGTATATTTTGATATGCAAATATTACATACATCTTTTTATATATACCTATGTAGGTCATATATGTGTATGTGTGTATATATATTTAAGCATATGTATGTACAGAAAGATGCATATGAGAATTTCCATAGAAGTACTATTCATATTAGCTCAATTTTAGAAACTGTTTAATGCCTACATAGAGTGGATAAATTGTGGCATACTCAGACAAGGAAGTACTATAGAGTAATGAGAATGGATGAGCTACAACACAACAATGTGGGTTACTCTCACAAACATAATGTTGAACAAAAGAAGCCATACAGAGAAGAATATATATGATTCTATTTATATAAAATACAAAAATAGGGAAATTCATGCCATTAGAAGTCAGGAGAGTGGTTGCCTTGGGAGTTAGGGTGATTCATGACTGAGGGACTTCTGGGAGCAGGTAATGTTCTGTTTCTTGATCCTGGTTACACAGATGTGTTCGTTTTGTGAAAATTCATAGAGTTGACACTTATGTACATTGTTCTGGATGTATATTATACTTCAATAAACTTTTTAAAAAGTTTGCACAGTATTATGGCTCTTAAATGATGTAACATTCCCCTAATTTTCATAGGTTTCTTTTCTTTTTTTTTTGGTAAATTTTTTTTTAACATTTATTTACTTTTGAGACAGAGAGAGACAGAGGATGAATGGGGGAGGGTCAGAGAGAGAGAGGGAGACACAGAATCTGAAACAGGCTCCAGGCTCTGAGCTGTCAGCACAGAGCCCCACGCGGGGCTCAAATTCACCAGCCGTGAGATCATGACCTGAGCTGAAGTCGGACGCTCAGCCGACTGAGCCACCCAGGCGCCCCCATAGGTTTATTTTCTATAAGAAAATCAAATTTGGGGAAACAATGGAAATATGCAGAAAAACAGCATTTATGATGTAAATGACATTTATGACATAAGTGGACATTATTTTAAGGGAGAATTTTGGAGTGTTCAGGACATTTTTTATTTTATGAAACTAAGTTAAAAATTCACAGCAAAGATGGTTCTCTCTCTTTCTTCCTTCCTTCCTCCCCTTCCCCTACCTTCCTTCCTTCCTTCCTTGCTTCCTTCCTTCCTTCCAGGTACAGACATTTAGCAGAATTGCCTCATCAGCTAGAAAACTCATGTGGGATGGGGCACAGTATATTGTTCAGTACTTGGCAGAGATGTGTGCCCATCCCATTCCTTTCATACTCTGATAGGCAATGACTTTGGACATTTTTAACTTGTCCAGTAATTATTTGCTTTACTTGTTGCTTTTATAACTAGGGATATTAATAAACTCCTTACTTAGTTTTAGATTCAATGGACCACTTCACAAAATATATACTTCATATGTACATTTTTTTTCAAATTGAAGATTTCTGGCTTCTTTTTATTTTTTTAATGTTTTATTTATTTTTGAGACAGAGAGAGACAGAACATGAACAGGGGAGGGGCAGAGAAAGAGGGAGGCACAGAATTGGAAGCAGGCTCCAGGCTCTGAGCCATCAGCCCAGAGCCCGACGCGGGGCTCGAACTCACGGACCGTGAGATCGTGACCTGAGCTGAAGTCGGACGCTTAACCGACTGAGCCACCCAGGCGCCCCTCTGGCTTCTTTTTAAATATCAGTTGAGACATATTTCCCAAACATCATCCATTGTGTTCCACATTCCCCTTTTAATTCCTGTGCATCTGGTAAACCTAGGAAGGAAGGTCTAGAAATGCAACATTTAGTTTTAGCAATAAAATCTCATGTTTCCACCCCAAATGAAACTATGGGCTAGTCACAAACACTCATTTTTGTCTCATGTCCACTGAAAAATTGCCTGGCCCTCCCAGAAATAACTGGGTGAGACACCTATTTAGCAAAATGTGTCCCTCTGAGCAGATAAGCAGATGTATATGTCTAGACAATCAGCTCATCAAGAGCTCAACCTTTGTTTTATTATTTTATTTTCTGGTTCCTTTCTGTCGGTTGACCTCACCAACATGACGAGTATAGAATACAAAAATCTGCTTACCAGATGTGCCAATGCAATCTGCAAGATTTACAACATAAATACTATTCTGAAGAACAGTCTCTGTATCATACACATTTTCCTTTATGATGTTTTCTTTCCTTCTGTCTTAAATAAGCAACTAAAGAAGTTACTGGATTTAATGGAGGAGAGAAAAGGGTCTGACTTTATCTTTGAACATGGTCTTTGAAAATATATTTCTGTACCAGGGATGGCATCTGGATGACTGGAAAGTTTGCCCTATGAGGTATACGGAAGAGAAGTGGTATGGCTGCTTGTCCTACAGCATGGGCTCCGAGATCAGACTGGATCCAAATCCCGGCACTGCCACTTGCTAGTTGTATAACCTTGAGGAAATCCTTAAAAACTGTATCTCACTTGTGGTGCATCGTGGGTTTGTTGTGAGAATCAAAAAAGTTAGCCTGACACAGGGCAAATGCTAGTTAAGCTTCAGGGAATACTATTCTCACGGTACATATTGGTATACATAACATATTTTAAGATTGCATATTTTTCCTTCATTGATTCGGGAAGTGCTTCTCAACACAGTAGAGCGAATGCTCTTGTTAAGATATAAACCAAATCATGTCACTAATCTTCTCTTGACCTTCTAAAAGCTTTCTATCTCACTCAGAGGAAAAGGCTAAAGGCTTTTTTTTTTTAATTTAAATTTTTTTTTTAACATTTTATTTATTTTTGAGACAGAGAGAGACAGAGCATGAATGGGGGAGGGGCAGAGAGAGAGGGAGACACAGAATTGGAAGCAGGCTCCAGGCTCTGAGCCATCAGCCCAGAGCCCGACGAGGGGCTCGAACTCACGGACTGCGAGATCGTGACCTGAGCCGAAGTCGGACGCTTAACCGACTGAGCCACCCAGGCACCCCGGCTAAGGGCTTTTTAAAAGGTGCACAGGTAGGGTGACAATGTTTAGGACATGATATTTTTAGGACAATCCATGTTTATGCCCATTGTTCAGATGCAATTATTGATGACAGTGTCTCTTTTCACTCTCAGAGTATCCTGGTTTAAATGGTAAAATATATGGTTACCCTATTATTAGGCCCTATGTTGTCTGCTTCCCCCATCACATAGCCTACTGCCTATCCCTGTGACCTCATGTTACTACTGTCTCCCTTCCACTCACCACCATGGCCTCTTTGCTGGTCCTTTAACCGTCCAGACACATTCCTGCCTCAGGGACTTTGCCTTTGCCATTTCCTCTGCTGGAATGCTCTTACCTTAGATAGTGGCGTGGAAAGTTTTAGGTTTTTTATTCAACTGTTATCTTGTATTGAGGCATTCTTTAGCCACCACTCTAAAATTAGTATCTTTCCCCCTTTCTTTCTATTCCTCTTTCCCATTTTATTTTTCTCCTTATCAGTGATCTCCTATGTGAGATATTTATTTAACTTGCTTATTGTCGTATTCTTCTACTTGAATGTATGCTCCAAGAGGGCAAGGATGATTGTCTGGTTTTCTTTACTGCTATTTCCCCAATGACTGGTATATAGTAGGAGCTCAGTAACTATCTATTGAATGGATAAAGGAAGAACATTTAGAGAGGAAAGATCTGATGTCACTGAGTAACCAAATGGCCAATCCACTGCCATCCCCATTACCTTCTAGAGTAAAATAGGGCTCATATGTTTAGGATTCATGTTATGAGAAGAATTATTTGACCAGCTTCCATTATTGACGCTCTTTTCTAAGTAAGTTGTTGGAAAAGTTGAGATGGCAAACAATGTCAACAAACCTCACACAGAGGTTTAAATTCTAAAAGTAACCTCTCAATTTGCACATCCAAAAATATGATTACATCTTCCTGAGTCCAGGAACACCGGGGACTTCAAACCTTCCAAGTTTAAGTAAACATTTCAGAGCATGCGGTCTTGTAAAATTTTTGATGTTCAAATTTAAAAATAAGGCTACCAAAAATTAATATGGAGTGATACTTACGTTTAGTCCCGTTACCGAATTTAATCTCAACTATTAACTTTATAATGTAGGAAAGTTTTTCCAAGAAAAGCTAGACATAGTTAAAAATAAAAGTGTAGCT
Organism: Panthera pardus; assembly: GCF_024362965.1. Classification (NCBI taxonomy): domain Eukaryota; kingdom Metazoa; phylum Chordata; class Mammalia; order Carnivora; family Felidae; genus Panthera; species Panthera pardus. Next base: position 79,772,706 of record NW_026526688.1, read on the forward strand.
ATAGAAAGCAGTTATTTGAACTCCCAGGAGAATATGGTAGCTACAGAAAGCAGTTGTAGAATTCCTGGCAGTATTTCAAATTTATTTTGACAAAATTTCTTAGAACAGTCCACACTTAATCACTCTAGTCTTAGAATCAACTTCAGACACAGAGAAGTTGATACCCCACCCTCTTTCATTTTAGTTAGCACACTCTTTATACCAACTGCATACCCTTGTATGATAATAAAGAAATAACACTCATATCCTAGCAACTCGTAGATGAAGACACCATAGAAATATTTCAGAATGAAATAGCCCGAACATCTGCTTGTACTGCAAGCGCTCGAAGCAGTGCAACATTTACATCCCCTCCCCAGCCCTCACTATTTTATGTTAAATTTAGAACACAGCAGCCTCTTCCATGAGCTGAACGGTTCGATGGGGGAGTATCATCAGCCACGATGCTTCTTTACATCTCCACACCTTCCTAATGAGAACGGGACTGAAACCATCTCTCTCTCCTCAGCCATGGGAACAATCTTGCAGTTATGGATGGTTTCCATCCCCCCACCTCCCTGAAATAGGAATAACTGTGCTGTGAGCCAAATGCTGAGGGTTAGCAGAGTAACCTCACATGAGAATAATTACTTAACATGAGCATGAGAGAAGGCAATGAGGTTCCCAGACACAGGAAACGAAAAGTCAGAATGGGAGGTAGAGTTGGAGAGGGTTCTGAAGCCTTTCCAGACAGCAACTTCCTTATAACAAACAGTAAATTGGGTAATAAATTTATCACTCTGTCATTTTATGTGTACAGATATTCTAAAATCAGCTAGTTAGCATAATGAATTTTTTGCAATGCGCATGTGTCTTAGCAACGCCAGAAACTCAAACTCAACCTATTTCCTGTTCTCTGAAGAGTAAATAAAATCTTTAGTGATATGAGTGTTCATTTTGATATCCCAAATCACGTGTAGGTTTAATATTCCAATCAAAACCACAATTCCAAGTATGCTCAAAGAATGCATATTGCACAGAAACTTTGAAAAGAGTCCTCAATTGATTATATGTGCCAGAGAGAGGAAGGTAACACAGTGTCCGGACATAGGCAGAAGGGGAAAACGACCCTGTTATGTGCAGCTCTGCTTTGCACACTTTTCCCTCAGATTTATGGACCCTGAGACGTTGCTCATTTGCAAGAAAAAAGTAGAAATTCAGTAAATTCAAAAAGGAAGTCAGCTTTTAGATCCTGAATTGCATGGGAGGAAAAACACTCTTATAGAATCAAGTACCAGTACATGTTCTTATTTTACTCATTCATCAAATATTTTTTAACTTGGGTACAATGCTAGATGCAGGAGATACAATGATAAATGAGAATTATGGCAGCCTGTCTTAAGGAACTTGAAGTCTAGTGGGGCAGACAGGCAAGTGAATTGGCAAATACAACAGAGTGTGTGTTAAATGCTATTTCAGGGTTAATAGAGGGTGTCGTGGGAGCGCATGAGAAAGGCACTAACCCAGTTTGGGTTATAGATACTTGCCAGACAAGGAGATGTTTAAGCTGAGATCTGAAGTTTATTAATAAAGCAGAATTAGCCAGAGGAGGCCTGAAGGGAAAATCTGCCAGGTAGAGAGACCATCATGGTATTCTCAGACAGGCCAGGTTAGCTCCAGGAAAGGGAGGTAGAGGAATGTGTACAGAGAGAGGCCCAGGAGGGAAGGCAGAGGCAGAGCTACCCCATAGAAAACATTTAGCTGCAATGCACCAACAAGGGGCAGAGATCTTGGTCAAAGGACACACTTTTCTTTATCAAAATTCAGGGAATATAGTTTTTATCCCTAATTTTATGGTTCTAGTACTATTACTGGAGTACATAAGAAGGATATGTTTTTATTTGCTTGATGCTAAGTAAAAGGGAGACACCATCATTATCACATGGACAATAATCTGGTGGGTAATTTGATCAATTTGGGGGAATAAGATGTGTAGACCACAGATAATTTCCTGTGTCTTGTACATAAATGAAGATTCCCTCTAACAAATTGTCATCATAATCATCAGTACCATCAGTATTTAAACTGGAAGATCTCAGAGAAATCTGATAAGAAGTCAATTTTACCAGTAAAGACCCTGAACAAACCAAATTATGCCAATAAGCACTTACTGAATGACTACTATGTTTGAGACACACAATCTATAAGTTGTGGCGATTTATTTTTTAGGCAAAAGTTGCCTTGGTGATTTGATGTGTCAGGAGACAACTTTGGTATGGCTGCCCCAACAACAGAATGGATTCCAGTTGCACAAGATGTCAAAGGCTGTGTGAATATGCAGATAACTGGCTCCAAGCAAACGTCTCTGGTTTCCACATTGCTCAGATCCTCTGCCAGAGCAACATATTGAGTCTTGACTTTCCATTGCAAAATATTTCTGATAATTTCAAACAGAATTATATCTGTTTATTTTTCATTGTTGTCCTCAATAAGAGGTGGATGCTTAGAGTGGACCAAATTAGTAACCAACAATCAGTTACTAGATTCTGCCACTGGCTTGTTAGCTTCTTCTCACAAACCTGTTTTACCCTACATGCTAAAAAGAGACACTATTCACCTACAGTATCATCTACGACATCACTAGTTTCAATGCCCAGCTCTGCGTGTGAGAGATTTCTATGCTAAGTCATTGGACTCCACTTCTTCCCTCGGCCACCATTTTAATCCTTTGCAATCTACTTCTCTCACACACATATTTCCCCACATTCCTGTTTCTACTAAAGGGGCTGAGCTACAGTGTTTTATGGGCATATCTGTGTGCAAGCATGGGTGAGCTGCTATCCTGAAAGCACATGATGCCAAGCTTTGGCTGGTTACCCATGCATAAACATCACTTTTAGAGATTCCGCTCTATTCAAAATTATAACCCATCTCCCTATAGATGGCACTCTATGGCATTAACATAATCTCAAGAATCATTAAAGAGTACAATTTTTAGATTCTGTTCTCCTAACCTATATTGGCATTTAGTAGTTGGGGGTTATTTGTAGTCCCTAAGCACAGATACAAGGTTTTAATTGTTTTGTCATTGTAATGGATGTAAACAATTTATACACAGATCAATGTACTGGCTAAATTTGTGCATTTCTTGAAAATTCAGGATATCAGATAATGTAATTTCCTGACACATAAAATCCATCATCAGTTTAGGTGACAAGCATGAGTATTTGAAAGGGTCGGTAACTCTTTTCCGTTCCTCTCTCCTGTTTTGGTCAGTCTTCTCTTATAATCAGTGATATTATGCTTTTTGCATAATTAAGAATTAGAGTAATCCTTTGATAACATTAGTAACAACTTTTCCCCAACATTGCCATTTGCAAGGCCCTTGCATGCTTGAAAACCAAGAAGGTAACTGGCATTTATTTGCTTCCTTTGGTTCCTTCTGCTCTGAATTTTATTGTCTCAGATTGTCGATTGTCTGATTTTATCACCAGGTAGTGTGTGTGTGTGAGAGTACAAGCTAGGGCCAGAGGAGACTCTCTCCACTTTTTGGCTTATTTCTTCTTTATGCAACACATGTAACTTTGGACTTATTTTTCAACTTAGGATCTGTAAATGCCTCAGTAGCAGTCCTTCAGTGACTAGACCTCGCCTCTCTGAGAATGTTATTATTTTTTTAAATGTTTATTAATTTTGAGAGAGAGAGAAAGCATGAGTAGGAGAGGGACAGAGAGAGAGAGAGAGGGAAAGAGAGAATCCCAAGCAGGCTCCCCGCCGTCAGCCTGGAGCCCAACGCAGTGCTCAATCTCACGAGCCATGAGGTCATGACCTGAGCCGAAACCGAGTCAGACACTTAATTGACTGAGCCACCCAGGCGCCCCTCTGAGAATGTTATTTAGTTAGCTGTAGTGATGGCATTTTGACAAGAGCTGTGCCTGCACATTGGCAGCTGGTAAGAAGTAGGTAAGTATGGTCAGAGTGGAGAGGACCTCAACTACTAAACGTGGAAGCTCCTTGGTGATTTTTATTAAAATGACACTCGGTCAGCAGAAGTGAAGACCAGTATAGGCTGGAGAAAAGAAACCCTGAAGATAGGGAGACTGATTAGGAAACTTTTGGAAATAGGTGTGAAGGGACCCCCTCTTCCATGCTCACAGATCGAGAGCCACTTGGCACTGAACACCATGGTAAAGGGAGATGGACAGCTGCTGCTTCGCCTTGCAGCATATGCCATGGTCAGAGGAGTCCACAGGTCTGATAGGTGAGACTTCAAAGCATCAGACTCTTACAGCAGGAGGCAGCTGCAGACCAAAGGCAGGAAGGCCCAGAACTCACATCACTAGGAAGGGTTTCTCTGGACTCTCCTGGGCAGATATCAGGGAAACTACATCTTCTCGTCTCCCAACTCAGAGAAGAGGACTGACAGAATGAGGTAGAAATAACCCCCAAATACTGGGAGGCTTTTTAGCTTAAATGTTTTCTTCTTTTCCTCTGCAAGAAGATTGAAATAACTAAAGCATGTATGTATTTTTTTAACCCAAAAGATTTCCTTTCTAAAATTAATGTTGGTTAAATGTCTCATTATGTGAGTTTTAGAAAAACAGTAATTACACAAATGTACCCCTGCGATGTAAAAGCCTGTCAAACTGTCCACATTGTATAGAACACAATAAGGGATATAAAGTATTAGAGTCCCAAAAGGAAAAACCATTTGGTCAAATGAGGATGTGTAGATTATTATCCATTGTTATATGAATGTGAAGCCAAGTTTTATTTGAATTTTCACCAACTGGGGATAGTCCAGACGGTCTGGCTTCGTTTGTTGGTCTGGACTAGAAATGATGTTTAGTCTAGTGACTGGCAGGTAGCACCTCAAAGAGATAAGCGAGTGTCCTTTCCAGCAGTCGCAAATATTGGTTTTCCAAAAATGTTCTTTGCAAATGGTCAAACGGGAATAATTAATTCAGAGATAGTTATTCTTCTGAGGCATGATGGGTTGGTTAACTAGTATATAAGTATGAATAATCAATGTTTAATACTCTACAACATAACTACTAGAGTAAAATTTTGAATAAGAGTCATATAAACACTTTAAATCTATTATTAAACAAAGATGTCATGAGAAAGCCTCGTGTTCACACACATTATTTCATAAAGAGAAAATTAATAACCTTTAAAAAAATTTAAGTTCTATAGCATGTGCTAAACATTTTAAGTTAATTATGCATTTTCAGTTTTGCATCATAGTTCAGTTCTAAAATCCCATTTCAAGTTCAAATAGAAAACATATGTTTTCATGCCATTCTGTGAAAAGAGATGGCATATAATTTTTTTTTATCATTTGTTGTCTAATTTCTCCAATTTTGCCAACAATATACTTGAGTACTTTTGAAATGCTTTTTATTTGTAACGTTCGAGACCATAATCATTGTTTTCATCTTTATTGTCAGCACTTCATTGTATCACTGCTTTTCCTGGTAGGCGAGCATAATTTTGCCATAGTTTAAGTGTATTTATTGGAAACCGAGAGACTCTTAGTTAAAATTTATCATGTCTTCAAACAAAACTTGCTACTTAAAGTCATATTTCAGAATATTATTGCTCAGAATAGTTTTGTTTTTATGGATAAGACATAGAAGAAAAAAAAAGAAAGGCTGAGGAAAGTACTTTTCCTGGGTTTAGAATAAAGACATTCCATAACATCTGGCATAGACCACGTAATTTTACTTGAATTTTAGTTCACTTGAATTCTTGCAGCCATTTTCCCCTCACAACCACTAGATCAAATACGAAACATCTAATTCCTTTGGGCTTTACTTTGTTTTGGTACTAACCAGTCTCTAAAGCAAGATGATCACAGTGACAGTGGGTGAGTTATCTTCCCCTCCCACTGAGGCATCACTTTTGTCATATTTGTCTTGGGATCCTTATTGCCTAGCTCAGGGGCAGGCACACAGTGGGTACTCCACGAATAAAAACTCTGTAAACTGAAGAAATGAAGAAGGCAACAGTATACTGAGGCCTATTTTAAATGGCTTTAGTGACACTGTTCAACAAGGTCAACACTGAGCTGAGATCACGTGGACCTCACTATCTCTAAGTCACCGAGACAACTGAGGGAAGCCAGCATACCCTTTGGCTTCCATCATCAATCCAGATCGTCAAAATAAAACAGGTACTTTCATTTCAACATGTACCCTGGCTATCTGGCCACTGAATGGCATCACATTAAAAAGGTTACAGAAACTGAAGAAATACTTATTTTAAGTATCTTTTGGGCTCAATAGATCTCACCCTGAAAACTGAGTCTCAGAAAAATCCAGTTTCTTCCCAAGATTGCCCATCCACTCAGCAAGCTCAGGGCTGGCATGAGAATCTGCTTCATTAAAGACCGTGACTTTGAATAGTCTTCCCCAAAACGCGATTTTGTGAACAATTAAGTTGGCAAATAAATGTAACATTAAACAAATAATAAAAATGTTAAAGGCCACCAAAGTTGAAGGCTGCAGAAATCACTCTCAGTAAAAACACAGACTAAAACTCCAAAGGTCTGCAGCAACTCTCTTACTGTGGAATCAGAACGTATATTCAAACCTGCAAATATAGTTGTGGTTACTTCCTACCTTAAACACATTGATAGGGAGATCAATGACCACATAGATAAGGTCTCCAAGGGCAAGGCTGGCTATCAGCGCGTTGGGGCCATTCCTCATACACTTGTTCTGGTAAATGATCCTGAGCAGAGTTGCATTCCCCACCATTCCCACGATGAAAATAGTACAAGATATCACAGTGTTAATGTATTTGAAAGCTGAAGTAATCTTAGTCTGCTGCGGGCAATAGCTGTGCATTGAGCCATTGCTAGGTAGGGCCAAATTAGTGGGTCGATGAGTGGTAACGAGGAAGCTGAGCTCTGTCCCACGAAAAGTGGTGAAATCATCCACTGGAGTACTTAGGTTTGTGCTGTAGCTTTCAGGATTATCACTGATCACACATCCAACCAGCGCTACCCAGAAGGACACCTTGAGGCAAAAGGTTTCCATCGTGATGCAAATTTGAGGAAATGTCTCTTACTACCTTCCCTTTATACACTTGCTTTTTTTTTTTTTTCACCTGGAAAAGAAAGGAGGAAAAATAATTGGTTACAAAATCCAGCTGCCAATAATTGTAGTCAATGATTATTTACTGCGTCAGGTAAAAAGTAATATATATTTGGTAATTAGATAAGATCTGTGTAAGGTTATCCCATGGCAGGGAAAAAAGACAAGATCAAAGCTCCATTATGGCAAATTCTCTATCTCTATCTCTATCTCTATCTCTATCTCTATCTCTATCTCTGTCTCTCTCTACGCCCCTCTGCTTCCTTCTCTTTCTCTCTCTCATCTCCATCCATGATTATATCCAGATTATAATATGGATGAGGACATATGGGTTTTTCCTTTAGTAGATCAAAAGTTACTTTTTTCTCTCCATTACACTGGCTGATAAAAATCTGAATTGCAAAAATCTTCAAGAGTTGAGACACAAAATTTTATTTATTAATGGAAGAGAAAAGGCATTATTTGCCGAGTAAAATTTACATGATATCAAGGCATAAAATTAGCAAATTCTGTAACTAACAATTCAATATTCCAAAATGTGTTCTGTTGTACACATGGTAAATAATGAACATGGGGTTAAAATGTAGCACAGGTAGTTATTTAAAGTGTCATAAAATGCTCTTTTAAAATCAGAACTGTGCTTAATACCATCAATACATTTAACGATCTTAGTTTCGATTAAAAGTTATATAATTGATACACACAAAATATTCATTTTATTGAAAATCTTGATGATTAATGTGTACAATCCACCTCTCTGACAGGAATTTTTTCTCTCTCTCTTCCATTCTTTAGAAATTATTATCCCAATACTTGCCAGCAAGTGAACTGGTAATAATGGCTTTCCAGGCCAGGCACAGAATTTGGCTTTCCAAGGGCTATCTGTCTCATGCTTTCTTTGAAACATCCTATGTGGTTACATTTGTCACACCAACTGTGCTGAGCACTTCACATGCATGGTGTTGTCTAATGCACACCATGCCTCTGTGAGGCCGATGCACAGTTCCTCTAGAAACATAGGGGACCAGAGGCTCAGTAAGGGCAAGGAGCCTTCAGGTCCACAGGTGGTAGTGGCAATGTTGATTCTAAGGCAGGTTTGTCGGACTCTGAGCCTGAGCTCTTAGCCACTAGACCCCACTATCTCTCTTTCTTGTGCTTTCTTAGCACCTAAAATGTTTCAACAGTCTCCCAGAGTTTCCATGAAACAATAGATTTGGGAGGGTGATTACTTGTTTCCAAAAGATCATTTGTTTTCGTTTTTTGTTTTGTTTGTTTAAGTGACTTGCTGACAGCAAGTGGTCCTTCTTGCTCAGAAGGATACTTTAATCCTTAAAAGATATTGGAGGGGCACCTGGGTGTCTCATTCAGCTAAGTGTCTGACTCTTGATTTCAGCTCAGGTCATGATCTTGTGGGTTCGGGAGTTGGAGCCCCACCTCGGGCTCTGTGCTGACAGCATGGAGCCTGCTTGGGATTCTCTCTCTCCCTCTCTCTGCCCTGCCCTCTTCACTCTCTCTCTCTCTCAAAATAAATAAATGATTTTTTTTTTTTACAGAAAAGATGTTGGAGGAAATGAGGGAGTTGGTGGTAACACAGTAATCAAAGGTAAATTAAAAATGGCTCCTCCCACTTAAATATTTTGTAAATTTTCTTCTCTGTGAGTTTTTAATGATTCTTTAAATGAAGACCATAACCTCATTAATGCAGTGGCATGTGTCTATGATATATATGGTCATAATGTAGTTTTTTAAAAATTGTGTCCTTTTTCTTGGTCTATTTATAGTTGGTATTAACCACTTTTAGGAATTTTGACAGTTATGTTGGGAAATCAATAGAGCTTAGGTTTAGACAATATGTCAATGAAATAAGATTTATTCAAGTTGTGCAGAAGGTCTAAAGTAAGTACAAGGTGTAAATACCATATACTTTTGCCTTCCCCTGAGGTTTTTCCTGGGAACGTGAAAAAATAACATTGTATGTATATTAATAATTTATTATGTATGCACCTGTTATCTGACTTGAACTTTATAACTCTGGTAGGCAGGGGCAATATTCCCATTTTAATCATGAGTTAAGTGGGTCTTGAAGAAGTCTTCATGGCCAAAAAGTGTCAGGACAGGCATAATGCCTCACTTTGCTTTGCTTAATTATAAATAGTTTGCAGTTTTTTCCTGCTTCTTACAGTTTGGAGTGAATACTTGACCGAATACTATAGATCTACAAAATGCCACTGCTTGCATTCTACAGTGGAGACCAAGATTCTAAGAACAAAGCACCTTGTCATTGTCTTCTTTAGATCATAGATATGAGAGAAAAGAAATCCTTCAGTATGTTGTGCTATTTAATGACTACAGCCTCCTACTTTCCCAGTTGGGATGGACCCTTCAGTAATGTTCCCTTAAAAATAAGAAAGAGAAGGCCTTTCCTGGAAATGGAGTGGCTCTTTGCCCAATAGAGTCCACTAGGAGGATATTTAGTGAACTGACCTGGCTCTCATGGGTATTATGCCAGTTAGGAAAGGTACCACTAGTGTTTGAACATCAGCATGCTGGTTTGCTTGGTCAGCTGATTAGGCAGGAACTATGGAGGCCAAGGCTATAGGTTCTCATCAAAGTGTGAGCTAGCTACCATTAAAGCCACGTTTCTTGTTCTTCTCACAGTAATACTGCTACATCACTTATGATGACATCTCCATCAGCTCTTGACACATCATAAGCAGCAGAGCTAAGGGATACTTGCCAAAGATATGTGGGTACCATATTATCATTGGGTGAAAAATGCAAAAGCAAATAAAAAGCCACTCAAATGCATGTTCCTCCATGGATGAACCTGTAGCACATTTCCGTGGATCCAAGTCATGCTGTGCTTGGAACTCTCGGTCACAATCAGACCTAGCTCTAGTGAAGCATCTCAGGGTCTTCCCTGAAAAACACAGTTTATAGATTCAGCCTTCTTCATATTTGGGGGCTAAGAATTTGATGGAGTTCTAAAGCTATTATTAAGGAAGACGACTGAATCCTTAGGTTTACACTGCAAGCATTTAACATCTTGGATTCTCAGGATTAAAGTTCACCTGTAATTAGTAATTTGGAAATTCCAACCTTACCAAAATGGCATAAATTTAGAGCACGTAATTTACTGAAATGATTGCCAAGATGTTTCTCAATTAGTTAACACGGGGCAGGAGGCCATGAATATCTACTAGAGGAGAGAAAAAAAAAAAACAAACAAACTAGGAACTTTTTATTAGTCTTCTGTGGGTTCTGCTTGCCGGGTAAGAAACTAGCAACTCTCCTTACAGACAACTGACTTTAATGTGTCTCCCACCCCACCCCCTCCGCCGCCAACTCTATCCGGGAACTCCATTAGGATGGTGTAAACAGAGGCTGATTATCTAGAAACAGCCCTTGTTTTCTGCACGTGAAAGGCAACAAGTGCCCTTTAAAGGAGAGCACAGAACACAACGCCCAGACCTCTACAGGCAGGTTTCCAAATTAGCTGCACTGGGGGTTTTCCAAAACACATCAGTCCCTCACACCAAGTGCCCTTGGCTACCCTTGGCATACCCCGGGTGTGCAAGGAGGAGAAGCAGGCGAGTAAGAAAAGGCTGCGAGGCAAACTTCGCAAGTAGGCTTTGGAGCCAGCGACGAGGGCGTGATGTTCCACAAAGTTCTTATGTGCTTGGGGGAAAAGGGAGACCAGGGAAAACCGTTGGTTTTCCTCTGACTAAAAATCCTAATCCCGCCTGGGGAGGCTGGGGGCTTTCGATCAGTCCCCCAACCCCCAAACGTTTCCGGAGCGCGCCCTTCCCACAGAGGCGCCCGCCCCGCCACGCGCCCTCGGGCAGGTGGGTGCCAGCCCCTGTGCGGAGGGTCGCCAAGCTGCAGGGCGCCGGGCGAAAACGCTCCCGGCTCGCCAGTCCTCCCAGGTAGCGCCCCCACCCCCACCCCTGCTTGGGTCCCCGAGGAAAGAGTTGCACCGACCGTGGAGCTCGGCGGGCTCAAACAGCTGCCCGGTCCGCGCGCCGCGCCTGGGCGGGAGGAAGCGGAGCCGGCGAGGGTGGGTGGTGGCTGTCCCCGGCTCCCACGCCGCGGCAGCCCGGGAAGCACAGCTGCCTCCGCTTCGGAAAGCTTCCTGGGCACGGCTCCTCCGGGGAGGTCTTCCCGAGCCTCCAGCCTCCGGCCACCGAGTGGGACGGAGCCTCTCCACCGCCCGTCCGCAATCGCCAGACTAAAGGGATGACTGTACGCGCGCGCGCGCGCGCGAAGGCTCGCAAGAAAAAGAAAACTCCAGGGGAACACGCCTCCCGGCTGTCCTCCCCTTCTCCTCGAAACACTCCCAGACCTTCGCCTCCACTCTGGGACAGCAAGAACGTCCCAACCTTCCAGCCCTCCCAGGAGGAAGACACTATAAAGCACAAAGCTGCCGCCCCCTCCCAGCTGCCTCCCAGGCCCTGAAGGGCAACAGCCTTTTAACCATTTCCTTCCAGAACTGAAGTGGGGGGTTGGCAGTCGAAGGAGGAGAATAGTCCAACAGACAAGACTCAGAACTGTGGAAGGCCTTGCTGAAAAGCCCATCCCCTTCACGGGCAGATTTGATCCGTGAGGGAAAGACTGCGGCTAGAGCCGGGGTCCAAGCCGGATGTCTCCTCTGTGCTCCCCGCCCCTTTGCTTGGGTTTGTATGCCCCCTCTGAAGCTTATCGCGTTCAAGAACCAAACTTAGCAGTTTACTGGATCAAGTTTTGCTACTACCTTGTCTCTTGCATACCACTTCAAGGCAAGGCGGGAGAGTCTGTGAAAGGCTCCAGTGTGTGGCTCAGAGAAACCTACGATTCCTCAAGAAATCCCAACACGGAGGGTGCAGACATTGCAGAAAGCGGGCATCTTTCCATGATGGAGATTTTTATCCTAAGTTAAGGAGTAGGGGAGGAGATGAAGGACAAAGGCCATTGCCTGTGACATACAAGAAAAAACTGAGGACTCCTTAGAGAAGGTTCTCCCTTGGGGTCCTTCGTTGCACTTCTGGTGTGAGACATATTGTGGAAATGTGAGTTTGGAGCACAGGTAACTCTTTCAGACTGTTCTGGTTATCTACTGCAGCTAAAGAAAGTCACCCTAAAACAGTAGTGGCTTAAAACAACAGCAATCATTTACTTTACTCATCAATCTGCAGTTTGAGCAGGGCTTGGCTGGGACAGCTCATCTGTGTTGGGGCTGGAGACTCCACTTCCAGGACAGTTCACTCACTTGGTGACGAATGAAAACCAACATTCGTGTCTCTCTACAAAGTGGTTTAGGCTTCCTCACAGCATGGTGGCTGGGTTCCAAGACGGAGTGTCTTAAGGGTCAGGAAGTGGAAGCTGCCAGTTTCTTAAGGTCTGGGCTTTAGAGACTGGTACAGTGTCACTTCTGCAGAATTCTGTTATCAAGCAGTCACTGATCCCAGATTCAAGGTGACAGGGTTTTGCTTCCATCTGTCAATGGAAGGAGTTTCAAAGAATTTTTAGGGGGAAACTTGTAAAACCATCAAAGAGATGCACGGAATATCACCATTGAATGGGACCTTAATAGTCATCTAGTCCAACTGGACTAGGTATTACCCTGTGCATTAATCTATTCTGTCTACAGCTTTCCATGACAGAGAGTCAGCCAGCCAGGATAACCAATAGCTTTTATAAATAAGTGCCTTAGTTTGCATTGAAAAAAAGTGCCCCTTCAAGCACATGACTTGGCAAGCGGGCAATATTTTCAGGGAAGAAAATGTTATTGCTTCCTCCCAGAAAAGGCAGTTCTATATGAGGGTTCACACCTTGGAAGGTGAAACATGTACTGGATTTTAGCTCCTGCTCACCCTGTGACCAGACACACTTGGAGAGTGCACAGCTTGTACAGCTGAACATCTTAGTCTATCCAGTCTTTGGTAGAGCACATCGATCAGCCCCTACATCCTGGGAACAGCTCACCCCACTGTGGCACAGGTCTAGTTATTAAAAATTCCTCTTCTGCACCCATTAGGATGGCTATTACCAAAAAGCAGAGAACAAGTGTTAACAAGGATGTCTAGAGATTGGAGCCCTTGCACATTGCAGGTGGGAATGTAAAATAGTGCAGTAGCTGTAGAAAACAGTATGGTAGTGCCTCAAACAATTAAACATTAAGTTACTGTATGATCCAACAATTCTATTTCTGGGTATATACCCAACATAATTGAGAACAGGAAGTCAAACAGGTATGTGTACACCGTGTTTATAGCAAGATTACTCACAATAGCCAAAGGATGGAAATAATCCAAGTGTCCATTTATGGATGAATGGATAAAATGTAGTGCACATATATACAATGAACTATTATTTAGCCTTAAAAAGGAATGAAATTCTGATACATGCTACAATGTAGGTGAAACTTGAAGACATCATGCTAAGTGAAATATGCCAGATGCAAAAGGACAGGTATTATATGATTCCACTTACATGAGGTACTTAGAGTAGTAGTCAAAACCAGAGACAGAAAGTAGTATGGTGGTTACCAGAAGGTAAGGGGTTGGAGGAAGAATGAGGATGTATTGTTTAATGTGCTTCTGAGCATCCATTTGGGATGAAAAAGTTCTGGAGATAGATGGTGGTGATGGTTGCACAAGGTAATGCCACAACCTTACGCTCAAAAATGGTTAAAATGATAAATTTATATTATGTATATTTTGCCACACAAAAAAATTCTTCCTGACATTAAGATGACATCTGCCTCTGTGTAATACCTACCTTATATGTTTATAAAATAAATTTACTGCTTCTTCTAAGAAAGATCTTCAAATATAAATAAATATGTATTACATGGATCACCAGCATAGATATACCTTTGTAACTGATTGGGATTGCCTCATTCTAGGTGAGAACAACATAAACTTTCCTTAGTGTTGGAGATTTATGTTCTTGGCTTCTCTGCTTTACTTTGGGGAAAATGACTCCAGTGGATTTAAATCTGTTCTCCTTTAAATTAACTACTTCACTAACCCCTTGCCCCATTTACAAGGCATTGTATACTCACCCCACTTCTTTTTTTTTAAAGTTTATTATTTTGAGAGAGAGAGAGAGAGAGAGCACGAGCAGGAGAGGGGCAGAAAGAGGGAGAGAGAAAAAAATCTCAAGCAGGCTCTGCACTGTCAGCCCAGAGCCTGACATGGGGCTCAGTCTCAGTATCCATGAGATCATGACCTGAGCCAAAATCAAGAATCAGATGCTCAGCCGACTGAGCCACCCAGGTGCCCCTACTCACCCACTTCTATATTCCTGCTATGTACTTTTAATGAACATATAATTAATGCATTTGACTATGTTTCTTAATTTGATTTCCAAGGATTCTTTTTTTCCTCTGGAAGGTAGGTTGGATGCAGATTTGCAGGCCTTCTGGGTTTCAAGGAGACTTTCTTAATCACACTTGACTTCTAGTTCAAGCTGCTCGTAAGTGGAGCATTACTGTAATGGTAGTTACATTGACTTTTCTCAGCATCATATTATCATTATTGATTCCCTGAATAATAATTGCTGAAAATTAAGAAGTACTCAAGATGGCACTTAAAAGCCAAGTTTTCATGTGTCCTTGGGGTAAAAGTTCTTGCAAATTTAAGTTTCTTGATTCAAATTTGCAAATCCATTTCACAATTGCTATCTCTTAAAGATTCTCAAAGTTGAAATGCAGTAAAGGATTTGAGTCTCACAGTGTTTGCTAAAAATGTTGTGTTCCCTTTAGGGCCCCCTGGGGGAAGGAAACATGAAGGGGTCAGAGAAGAACCACAAAGTTAAAGAAAGGCTGGGACGCTTGTTGTGAGGGGAGAAACCGGGGAGATGCACATCAGAGACCTGAGCCTGTCACTGCAGCCTTCACACTGGGCGGTGCCATGGTCAAGACTCAACATCACTGGCCTGGAGAAGAAAAAGCAAGCCCGGTGAGTTTAAGTTTCATTTTTAATTGAAATTCACTATAGACGGTTTGCTTGTAAAAGGAAGTATTCCAAAATGCTAGCTTGTAGTGGGTTGCGGAAGATTCTAAAGTGTTTTCTCACTGACGGAATGTTGCACATGGTTGTCAAGACTGCAGGTTATCTCATCAAAATATACTCAATGCATAATGTAGCCCAGTGTTTTGTAAACTGCTGGTGGTCTCGTTGGAGGGCTGAAAAATCATTCAATTTTAACACCACTAATGTTTAGACAAGCAGATGTTAGTTGCCTTTTGACGACATATTCCATCTGGTCACAACCGTTTAACTTAAATTACGGCTTTAGCTCTTCCAGTTTCCAGGAAAGGTAGGAGATAGATATTGTAACAAATGCTGTGAGGAAACAAGTGGACAAATCCAGAAAGTGTGACATTTTACAGGACAACTAGCCCTTCAACAAGTCAGCCAATGAAAAAGGGGTATTTTTCTAGATTAAAAGAGACTTAAAGGAGCATGACAACCAATTGCACTATCCTGGGTTGGCTTCTGGTTTGGAGAAGTCAACTGTAAGGGACATTTTTTGGACACCTGGGAAAATTTAGATTTGGACTACATATTACATGCTGTGAAGAACTTATTAATTTTATCAGATGTGAAAGAACTTTATTCAATGTGATTATCTTTGGCATATAGAAGAATGGTCTTATATTGTAGATTCTTTTAGGGTACGTATAATTTACTTTTAACTACCAAAGCAGAAACAAAAATGACATGAGTTAAAAAAAAAAAAAAAAAAAGTAACGTACCTAGCCTGGCACATCATGGGAACTCAATAAGTGATAGCTCTTTTCACTTTCGTGTGTTCCTTCCTTGTTTGTCCATGAGGAGAGTGGTATAGCAGAAGAAGCAGCTTCACATGGCAACATGGGTGACTTTAGAAAGGTGACATAGTACTTGTGACTAAGGCCAAGGAGATCACTGGCATCTGGGGAGCTACAAGGTAAATTCTGGAAAGGGGATCTGATATCTTCAGGTGGCTGTGAGAGCAATCATCCACAGCTGAGCTTATGCTACACCGCCCCAGGGATCCCTTTAATGACACAGGAGGGGCCTGAGAGGTCCCGATTTTGCCAGTGAGGACTAGAGGCCAAGGTGGGTGCTGTGAGGACATCACTGTGACTTTGACTCTTGAATGTTCCTTATGGTTGGTATGGGCTCAGGAACTCTGGGTTGCACATGTAATAAGACAAACTAAATATCCCTAAAGCTTGAATACAGACTCTTAATCAAAAGAGGTGACAGCAGGTGTCTTGTGGAATAACGTCAGAACAGGAGAGGTAAGGACAATTAGCTTATTGTTTGTTCTTTAGATATGTCGGGGCAAAATACGATAGATTTTGAAATTGGCAGAAAAGATCACTAGGTGTCCTGTCTAGTGCATTTTTTTGTGTTATCTGTGCCTTCCATCACCTTTAAGTTCTTTTACAGCTCTGTGAGTTGTAGAAAACTGATGGCAGTACAAGTGATTCTTAAACATAGAAATAACAATTAATTTGGTTTGGTAGAGATGCAAGTGGATGTTGACTAATTATCTGCATCAGCTCAGGCTGCCACAGTAAAATACCACAGACTGGGTGGTTTAAACAACAAAAATTTGTTTTCTCACAGTTTTGGAGGCTGCAAGTCCAAGATCAGGGCACCAGAAGGCTCGGTTTCTGGTGAGAGCTATCTGCCTGGCTTTTTGCCATGTCCTCACATGGCAGAGGTAAAGAAAATGGGAGAGAGAGACACCCTGGTATCTCTTTTTATAAGGGTACTAATCCCATCATGAAGGCACCAACCACCCTCGTGACCTTATCTAATCCTAATTACCTCCCAAGGCCCCATCTTCAAATACCATCACATTTGAGGTTAAGGCTTAATGGGTTCTGATCAACAATTTTAATGTGTGGAGGGTGTGTTTGAGGGTGCAGTTTTCCACACCACCAAGCAGTTCTCCAACACCAGCTAGATGTGCTACAGTTCAACTCAATTCTGACACCATCCTCCCAGAAATAGCATCGGGTTTCCCAGGTTAAGGGCTCAGTACCAAGAGACGTAAGATACCAATCACAATCACCCAGGTTGTTGCCTGTCATTCTGACTGACTGCCTATAAATTGCCCTCCTGCTTGAGTTTGATTAATTTGCTAGAGTGGCTTACAGAACTCAGGAAAGTTATTTATTCACCAGATTACTGATTTATGACAAAGGACATTAAAGGCTACTATTCAATAGCCCAATAAAGAGATAGATATGGTGAGGTCCTGCGCAAATAAACTTCTATCTTTGTGGAGTTTGGGGCCCAGCATGGTGGAATGTAGAAGCTGTCTGACTCCCCAACTCTCCAAACCCTCTCCTTTTTTGTTTTTATGGAGGCTTCATTACATAGGCATCATTGATTACATTATTGGCCTTTGGAAATTAACTCAGTCTCAGGAAATCAGGCCATGGACTGAAAGTTCCCTTTTTGTGGTTAGTTCCCCTGGTGACTAGCCCCTACCCTTATTTGCTTTCCAAAACTCACCTCTTTAACATAAACCCAATTGTGTTGGAAAGGCGATTGTCATGAATAACAAGACACTCATTTCACCTTCATGGATCTGAAGTATTTTTTTGGCACTGAGGTCAAGAGACCAAATACTATAACAAAATATGCTTTTATTGCTCAAGAAATTCCAAGGGTCTGGGGAGCTGTGAGCCAGAGGTGGTTAAAGATGAATTATATGTGAGACATATATTTTCGTCATTTGAACGACCAAGTTACATTCCTTATAAATCACAATATCACAAGACTTCAATATCTGAATTCAAGGGGGAAACAAACATTCAGTTTAGAAAATTTTTCCCCTAGACTCCCTAAATTCATGTCCTTCATGCATGCAGAATACATTCATTCTATCCCAACAGCCCCCGAAGTCTTAACTCATTCCAACATTAGCTCTAAAGTCTAAGGTCCAAAATCTCATCTAAATATCATCTAAATCAGATATGGGTGAGACTAGAGATACAATTCATCCTAAGGGAAAAGTCCTCTCCAGGTGTGAACCTACAAAAATTGTGCTTCCAAAATGCAGTGGTGGGACATGCATAGAGGAGACAGTTTCTTCATAAGTAAGAGGAAATTGCAGGCTTACATCACCTATAGACTTTTTATGCTTTATGATTCTATAATTCATTTCTTGTGGAGCTTACAATCTATGTATCTGAATAGAAACTAGGAGCAAGAAGACAGGTTAGTATTGAAGGGGTTTGGAACAAGTCTCCCCAAAATGTGCTACTTTGGCATGTAGACTATTTTGAGTTCAAGGCAATTAAAATGCAGCAGACTCCAGAAAAAAATTGAACTCTCCCTTAAACTGCCTAAAAATTTTTAGATAGGGGCCTGCCCCAGAAAGAGAGCTACTACTGAGAGATAATTTTTTTCTTTTCTTTTCTTTCTTCTTCTTCTTCCTCTTCTTCTCCTCCTCCTCCTCCTCGTTCTTCTTTTTCTCCTTCTCCTCCTCCTCGTTCTTCTTCTTCTTCTTCTTCTTCTTCTTCTTCTTCTTCTTCTTCTTCTTCTTCTTCTTCTTCTTTTTAAATCAGAATGACCTATCTGAATGGCAGGACAAGCATAATTACCAAACATCTGCTTTTCTTACCCTCTTGTTAATCACCCTCCTCCTCTTTGAAGCCCAGGTCCCTACCCCATTCCTCATCTCAAGATGGCATGTAAGTCCCAATTGTCTGGTTTGTCCTGGAGTCTCATTGTCTTTGTGGGGCCCCCATATGTATGTAATTCAAATTGTTTTTCTCTAGTTAATCTGTCTATTGTTAATTTGATTATTAAACCTGCCAAAAAACTTAGAAAGGTAGATGGAAAGTTTTTTCCTTCCTCTCCTATAGTGTGTTATCTCAGTTTAAAGCATGAGGGTAGAGAATAAAGTGGCGATGGACACAGCTTTGGTGGTTTGGTCAAGTCTAAGTAAGGCACAAATCCTAGAGATATTTAAAATGAAGGAGACAAAAATAGCAGCCAGCTTATGCTGTATAACAGCCCCTTCCCCCAAAGAACATATTGGCTTAAAACCACAATAGCTTATGAGCTCATGCTGTTGTAGGTCAGCAGTTTTGGTTCATCTGTATGGTTCTTTTGTTGGTCTTGGCTAGGCTCATCCATGCAGTAGAGTTTTCTCATGTATGTGCAGTCAGGTAGGATTTGATGGCTTCACTCACATATCTGGATCTTGGCTGGAGCAAGGGATTCACAGGGTCTTGTGTCTTCCATCATCTAGCAGGCTAGCCTGGCTCATTCATCTGGTTGTACTGGGGCTCCAAGTACAGGAAGAAGGGGCAAGCCCCAGTAACCAAGTATTCTTCGAGTGTCCTCTTGCACCATGTTTTCTATCATCCCATTGGCCAAAGCAAATAAGGTCAAGCCCAGAGCCAGTTTTGGAGAAGACTAACCAAGGGCATAGAAATAGAGAACTATTGCAGCTATTTTTGCAAACAATCTAATGAAACCAAGAATTGTTTGGGGGGAAAGAGTGCAGAGTGGATCTAGAGGATGAAGCAGGAAATAAAAATAAAAGACTCTAAATTTTCCTATTGGGAGTTCAAAACAGTTCGCCAATGTTTATTGAGTAAATACTGTGTACCAGGTTCTACGCTAGGAATAGAGATTAAAAAAACCCAATAACGAGTAAGACATGACCCTGTTCTAAAGAAGTCTAGAGTCTAATACAGGGAAAGATATGTAAATAGCTTTAAAGTAACCCACTAAGGGTTAGGATAGAGCTATCTGCTAGATAGGGGGTCAGAGAACATTTTCTGTAAGGGGTTATTTACTGAATACTTTGGCTTTGTGGACCCTACAGTCTCTGTCACAATTACTGGACTCTGCTTTTATATAAAAAAAAGTAACCACAGTATGTGAACAAAGTGGCCAGGAGAGGAAGATTGACAGTGAATCCATTAGGGTACCAGGAAAAGGAAGCCAGGTTTGAGGGGCAAGAGAGGTTTATGTAAGTGGGAAGAAGATGAGTTCAGTTTTTAAGCAGTTTGAAAACATTCAAGTGAACGTCATTGCTATCTAAAGACGTATGGAACTGTAGGCCTGGGTCTAGATGAGGCCTTCAGGCTTGAATGAGGATAGTAATCAGGAACTGTAGCCATGAGTTGGAAGCATTTCATTTGTAGACTGAATGTGAAAAAGAAAAGGGCAAAGAAACCAGGATGAGCCTTGTACAAAGCATTCAGTTAGGGTAAGTAATAACCAGAAGCTTGTCAAACAGAGAGGGAAGCATGAAAGAAAGAAGCAGGGAAGGGCAGTGTCTCTGACACAAAGAAAGAAGAGAGTTACAGGAAAGAGTGGGTGGTCAAGAGAGGTCAAAGGGAATGAAGAGGGAGAATGGGTCAGGGAGGTAGGCAATAAGGGGGATATTGTTCTAAGGATGTCAAGCTGAGCCTTTAGGCAAACTCTTCTGCTTTACACACATTCAAAATAACTTAGTAATTAGAAACAGTGCAAAAAGACATGCAGGAACATTGCTAAGTAGTGAGTATAAATCTTTCTGCTAAATTTATTTCTGTAATATGTGGAAGAAAAGTCAACACCATCTACAATTACCATGTACTACGTTGGGCTTTTTTTCAAGACTTCTTGGTAAATTTGGAAAAGGAATTTTATTGAGAAACAGTTCCACTTATATTTTTTATACAGAGGTGAACAAGAGACCAGGAAGCTTGCATGTGAGGTAAAGGTTGAAGCAAAGCCTCTTCCTGATTTCTCATTTATGTCTTTAGAATGCTGCCAAGATGTTTTTCATTACCTTACCTCAATTCTGAATTAAAGAGAAAAACGATGGAGACTTCCAGCTTTTCGTGTATTTTTCCTTACTAAATTGAGGTAGTGTTTAATACAGTGTGTTCTGTAGCAAAGCCTTCCAAAGTTTTTCATCTTCATTCATCAGCCAGAGCTTTAAGACCACTCTTCTGCAATAGATATCCAAAACTGGGTGACAGGTGTTGTAAAGAATTTAGACTTGAGATTCCAAGATTCCATCCTCAGGGTGTATCGCCTTCAACAGTCACCTCTCACGGATATCAGGTTATTTCCCCAGACACTCTTCTGATCCCTCACCTGGAAGATGTAGAGGTGGCTCTGCCTGAAGGATGATGGACAGATTAGGCAGCATCTCAAGGACCTTTGTTTACAGCTTCCTGATTGGAATACATTTGGGAGGACATTTGTATTTGCTTGCCAGGACTATCGTCACAAAATACCACAAACCGGGTGGCTTAAACAACAGAAACTTACTGTTCACAGTTCTGGAAGCCAGAAGCCCGAGGTGTCAGCAGGCTTGATTCCTTTGAGTCTCCTTGCCTTGCAGATGGCAGCCTTCCTGTGGTGTCACATGGTCTCTTCTGTGTGACTGGGTATGTGTGTGTCCTGATCTTTTTTTCTTATAGGGTCATTCATATTGGATGAGGGTCCACCATATGATCTCGTCTTGCCTTGATTACCTTTCTAAAGACCCTATTTCCAAATACAGTTACGTTCTGAGGTATTGGTGGTTAGAATTTCAGCATATGAATTTTAGGGGGAACATAATTCAGCCCATAACAACATTTAACACTTGCCCTCTGTGGCTTGAAATGCCTTGATTTTGTGGACCCACTTTGCACACACCACCACACTCCAGGCTCCACAGCTCTGCTCCAACTTGCCGCTTCATGTACTGATCTTTACATTTGCATGACTTAAAGAAAATGTTCACAGTTGGCTTTATAAATGTGCATATTTCTGTGGAAGTATTTATTTATTTATTTTTTAATGTTTATTTATTTTTGAGACAGAGAGAGACAGAGCATGAGCAGGGAAGGGGCAGAGAGAGGGGGAGACACAGAATCTGAAGCAGGCTCCAGGCTCTGAGCTGGCAGCACAGAGCCCGACGAGGGGCTTGAACTCACGAACTGTGAGATCATGACCTGAGCCGAAGTCGGACGCTTAACCGACTGAGCCACCCAGGCGCCCCTCTGTGGAAGTATTTTAAAGTAAGTTATGGACATCATAACATTCACATCTAAATATTTGATTATCTCTAAAATATAAGAACATTTTCCTGGTAAATTTATTTGTGATTTCACTAAATGTTTATTTTCTTCTCAAACATATGAATTTAATTTTGACGTTTTCCTGAAGCACTTATTTTTTGCCATACTCTTTTAATCCAGTGTGCATAGTATCTTCTGTCAGAATGTTGGTGCTCCATCAACATTTTATAATTCATAAATCATTCTGTGGTTAAGTAACATTAGGAAATGCTGATGTAGGTGAGTCGTAAGGATGTGGTTATATGTCATTATTCCTCATTTTAGTAATACTATGTTGATATTAGTCACTACAGGTGAAGTTCATTCATGCTGTAGTTTTGTAATTTCCGTCTAAGTGAGACTTACAAAGAAATCATGCTTTGAGGATATTAAGTTTTAGACATTGTTTTTAATAATATTTTAAGCTCTTTTACTTTGAGGCCTTACTTTCTTTATTCTTGGAAATGTTCTTTTCTTCATTTCTGGTCTGTGGCCATGTTTCCCCAAAACATTTCTTTTCTTTATCCTTGATAGCTGGTGGGGAACTAACTTAAGTTCATATAAAAGACTCTGCTTCATCTCCTCATTTCTGTCTTTATTAAGAACCAGTTCTAGAATGCAGAGAACCACCGTGTTGTTAGCTTGTATTCACACTCACATCCCAGGACCATGTAAGGATTTTCATGATCGTCTACCCTGAACTGCAGGAAACTAAAAACTCCTGTCTTCTCTCTCCATCAGCATTGTAAATGGAATTCTACTAGTCTGTATTTGTGATCTGTTATGGACAAGGCCCTATTTATGAGCCTCTGGGCTCTCTGACTGTAGTCAGACAAATACATTTGACCACTCTCAAGCTAATGCTATCCAGTTTCACCTGTCTGCCATCTGGAGTGCCCCTCACTCTAACCAGAGTAGGCTCCCAGTTCCTTTTCAGAAACACCCACTCATCCTTCTGTGATAGCGGATGCACCTTGTGGGTAGCGCCTTCCAGACTTGGCCAGCTGAGTCTACTTTCGCTTATCACTCCAGGAGTTGAAACGCCTTCCATGGTCTGTGTTTCTAGATGACTTAAAAGCTTGTTTAATTATATTCCCTTTGTTGAGTTTTCCTTATTTAAGCTTTAAAATGGGAAAGAATGTAATATAGTCCCTGGTCCCAGAAATTTTAAAAGCTAAAAGGATGACCATATACAGTAATCATGCTGCCCACCTTAGGATTAAATATCCATGGTAAGAACTGCAGTTTTTTTTTGATAATAGTTTGCATTTAATTCACTTAATTTTTTCAAATTGCACTTAGAGTCTATATTTTTATAAGCTTCATAGTGTTCCCGTGAAAGAAGTAGGGCAGGTATAGGCAAATTTCATCTTACCAGTTTCTTTGCAAATTGCATCATAAGGTAAGGAGATCCTATTTTCCCCAAAGGAAAAATGGTAAATTTGGATGTTACATACCTTATTAAAGACTCCCACTTACCTTAGAGCTATTCTAAAAAGCATGGTAGGCACTCAATAAAAATACCTGACAAAATGCTTTCACATTTTTTTTTCTCACTGGAAATGTTCTTAAAAAATAAAAGAAGTTTTATCTTTTTTTTTTAAATTTTTTTTAATGTTTATTTATTTTTGAGACCGAGAGAGACAGAGCATGAATGGGGGAGGGTCAGAGAGAGAGGGAGACACAGAATCTGAAACAGGCTCCAGGCTCTGAGCCATCAGCCCAGAGCCGGACGCGGGGCTCGAACTCACCGACCGTGAGATCATGACCTGAGCCGAAGTCGGACGCTCAACCGACTGAGCCACCCAGGCCCCAAGAAGTTTTATCTTGACTCTCCTCAACATCCTCAATTTTTCCAAAGTTATGAATGTGCTTGCTCGATACCAGATGTTTGAAAGCTTCCATCCTTCAAAGACATTGGACCTTCAAACACTTTGTTGACAGATATTAGATATCAGGATTCCTCACTTTATTGGTATTGATATATATTGTTACCAGGCTATAAGACCAGAATTTAAAAATGGAGCATTCTCAGAATAGTGCTACAACTGGAATAAGATGGGATCTTAATGTAAGCACATATACTTTGGATTGTGGGAAGTGTGAATGACCAAAGGCTATAAAATTCATGTATGTATTAATTATCATTACATGAATATAGCTAGGAGCAGGGAGAGATTACCTATTGTAACAGGAAAAAAGATTGAATATAGAGGTACAGTCCCCCCCTACCTGTGGTTTTGCTTTCCCAGCATTTTCTGTTACCACAGTCAACAGAAAGCAGTTGACCCTCTTTCTGGCGAATCATCAGAAGGTCAATAGTAGCCTCATGCTATGTCACAGTGCCCTGCGCCTTTCACTTCATTTCACCTCATAAAACAGGCATTTTATCATCTCGCATCATCACAGGAATAAGAAGCGTAAGTACAGTTCAATAAAATATTTTGAGAAAGAGAGACCACATCCACATAACTTTTATTACAGGATACTGTTTATAATTGTTCTATTTTATTAGTAGTTATTGTTAATCTCTTACTGCTTATAGTTTATAACTAAACTTATAGTTTAGAAGTTAAAGTTTATCGTAGGCTTGTATGTATAGGAAAAAACAGTATATACAGGGTTTGGTACTATCCATGGTTTCAGGTAGCCACTGGGGGGTCTTGGAACTTAATCCCTAGGGATGGGGGGGGGACTAATGTGTGAATGCTGGTAGAACTTGTGGCAAAAAGATGAGAAAACTATTTTCAGATTGCTTCTATTTTCTCAGTGAAATAGGACCTGAAGCCATTAGTTAAAAGTGACAATGGAGAGAATACAATGGAGTAAGCATCACTAAGAGGTTTATTTAAAATGGAGCTGGGAGGACATTGAAGAGGTGGGGCTTATGCACGTCTTTTGTCTGAAATTCTAGGAATTTTGCTGAACTCAGCTGAAAGCCAAAGCATCTGTTATGTGTTAAAATGAACATAAATGAACTTTCTGCCTAACATTAGCCCTAGCAACCAATCCTGTATAGATTAGTGTAACTGAACCAGCACCAATCACGTTTTGTTTGAAACAACTTGTGTAAATTTCCTCTTTCCTCTTTAAAAGCTCTGACCTTCTTTTGTCTCTCTGGAGCCCGCTTTTGATTTTGGTGGAATCTGTGTCTCCCAGTTGCTGTCTCTAAGACCCTAAATAAACGCACATATTTTATTTTGCAGCTTACAGTTTTGTCTTTTGGTGGTTGACAGAAGTGAGGATTGAGGGTGAATTGATGGAGGTTTGGGAAAAATGGAAGGGATGAAATTATTGTCTTTTGTCTTGGACTCTGGGGGAGTGGTTGACTAGGGTGTGATGCAGGAATGCCAGGGCAATACAGAGGGCCAATCAGAACTTTGTGTTAGCAGTATTGAGATGAGGCTGCACACTACTGAGTAGTCTCCAGGCCCAAAGGAAGCAGATGCCACACAGGGAAATGCTCCACAACTGAGTATTAGATACCCCAAAATTACAAAAGTTCAGATGAGAAATTCTGGTCTACAGGTTCATAGTGTAAGCGTTTTCTTTGATCCTTGATATTGGGTCATAATACTTGTGTTTCTGAAGAATAAAGCCAACTGTGACCCAGGATGAAAAATACCTAAAATGTGGGGCACCTGGGTGGCTCAGTTGGTTAACCATCTGACTCTTGGTTTTGACTCAGATCATGATCTCATGGTTCATGGGTTCCAGCTCCACATTGAGCCCCATGTCACATCAAGCCCTGCATCAGGCTCCATGCTGATGGTGCAGAACCTGCTTGGGATTCACTCTGTCCCTCTCTCTCTGACCCTCTCCCCCATGTGCCCGTGTGTGTGTGCTTGCTCTCTCTCAAACTTAAAAAGATTCTCTCACTCCTTCTGCCCCTCTGCCCCACTCCCACATTCTCTCTTTCTCTCTCTCTCTCTCTTTCTCTCAAAAACCAACAAAACAAACTAAAATGCTCATCTTTAACCAGATTATCACTATTGGGTTTATATGTAAAATTACTTACCAGTTACAAGGCACTTGGTTTTAATAAATACTCCACAGTGTATTTTAAGTGTTTGTGAACTGCACAATTTCATAGATTTTTAGCTTCTAGTGGTTACTCTTGCTGATTGTGGTACACTATGGATGGACAACTCAGGAAGACTCATTTATTTCCTTGTTTCATATATTTGCTTCACTATTGTGAATTTTGGATGTATTTTGGAGAGAGAGTGTGTGTGTATGTGTGTCTACATGTGTCTATAACTTTGTATATGTCTATGTATGTATATTTTTAACATGAATTCTCTGTTTTAATTAACATGGCTTTATAGTTTGTTTTGATATTTGGCAGGGAAAAATTTTCATCCTTATTATTTTTAATTAACATGGCTTTATAGTTTGTTTTGATATTTGGCAGGGAAAATTTTTCATCCTTATTATTTTTCATTCTTAAGCTATTTTTCTAGGCACATTTACTGTTACAATAAACTCAAGAATCAACTTTTCAAACTCCATTGAAAATAGTTTGGATTTTTGTCAGAATCATATTCAATTTGCAGGTATTGGCTTGGCAAAAACTGATGCCTTTACCAATGGAATCTTCTGATATTAAAAAAAATGTATTTTGATACTTAGATTTTTAAAAAGCATTTTCCAAAATAATAATTTTCTTATACTTTTCTGGTTTGATTATTTTAAAATATATATACATATAAAAATGCTAGTTGTTATAAATATGAATTTTTATTGCATTTAATGGATTATTGTTGATTTACAGTAATGTCATTATTTTGGTGTACTTGTATCTTGATATCTCAGAGAACTCAATTCTAATAATTTACATTGATTATCTTGAACTATGACTATGCAAAACATTGTCTACTTCATTATGATATTTATGCTTCATTTGATTTCTTGTCTTATTACATTATCTAGGAGCTCAGAATAATTTTTAATAAGAGTGATTATCTTTTTATTAATTCTCTCACCTTTTACCCTTAAGAATGTCATTTACTCTATGTTTTAGATTTATTCTCTTTATCAAATTAAGGAAGTTTTTTGTTGTTGTTGTTCTTAGCTTACTAAGAGTTACAAAAGAATCAGGAATGGATACAAAATTTTCAGGTGTGTGCGTGTGTGTGTGTGTGTGTGTGTGTGTGTGTTTCCACCTATCAAATGGTTCTTTAATATGCTAATATAGTGAATTCTGTGAATTAATTTTCTGATGATAAACCCTGTATAAGCTCTATTTAGTTACAATGCTTTGCTCTTTTACCCTTTGCTAGATTTGATTTGCTAATATTTTAGTAAGAATTTTAAAATTCACATTCATAAGTGAAACTGGTCTGTGGTCAGAATAGTGAATTCACATGCCTAAAGGAGTCAAATTTGTTAAAAAATTTAAGTAGAGTAGATGAGGCTCATAAAGAGAGAAGCACATAAAGAAAGAAACACAGACTGTGGTGACAGAATGGATGTTGGGTCTCATAATATCTACATTCAATATAAATATAAAATGAGCCCTGGTGGCTCAGTCTGTTAAGTGGCCAGCTCTTGATTTCGTCTTGGGTAATGATCTCCCTGGTTCATGGGATGGAGCCCACATTGGGCTCTGCACTGACAGTGTGGAGCCTGCTTGAGATTCTCTCTCCCTGCCTTTCCCGTGCTCATTTTCTCTCTCTCTCTCAAAATAAATAAATAAACTTAAACAATGCTATGTACACATAATCATTGGCAAGATGGTTGTGACCCATAGAACCCAGCTAGTAGCATTTGTGTGTGTATATGTTTGTGCCAGCCTTGTGGAAGAAGCAGGGAGATTTTTGGTGTTTTTGTTTTTTTTTAATATCTAGGGACAATTTAAAGTACATAGGGATTATTGGTTTTATTGAGACAAATTTACCCAAGAAACAGTCTGGGTCCATTGCCTTTTGGGTGTACATTTATTGCCCTGCCCCATGTATTTAATTTATCTGATGGCTATTGTGCAGTTTTGGCTTACAGCTTTTTTGGAACTGTGAGTATTTATGTTTTCTAGAAACATAGCATTTCATCTAGAATTTTACAATTTCTGTGTAAGCGGATCTGCTTTCTTTTAGAGTATGTTAGCTAGGAGCAGTTGTGCGGAGACCCCCAGGATTGCCAGTACAAGGAATGTTTGGGTGTGAAAGGTGGTCCCTTTCTTGTGCGTGTGTGTGTGTGTGTTTTCATTGTGTCTGGAATGACCTCAGACTCTGCTGTGCTTCCATTTCTTGCCCTGTCCAAGGAACCCTGCCTAGTTAGATCCTCTGGAAGCAAATACCCCAGTGAGAGACAAGAAGAGGGACATGGCTGGCTCAGCTGTTTTATGGGTGTTTCCTTAATTTATTATCTTCTAGTCTGCCCTCCACATTTGTAGATTCGTAGCTGACAGTTTCTCTCTGATGGAGCCCTTAGAGATGAATATCTCTATCTCTCACAGCCATCTTTCCCACACCTATTGTGTGTTGCAGTTTTCTCTGGTTTGGCTTTTCTATCCATCTGACTTCATCTACTTTTTATTTCGTCAAGATTTCTGGTCTACTGATTATGTTTTTTTCTTGTTTGCAGTGTTGTTAGGGATTAATTTTGTGTGTATGTATATATATACATATATATATATATGTATTTATATATATGCTTTATATATTTATATATATACTTAACATATATTTATGTTATATATTTATATGTTAACATGTAACATATAAATATATGTTTATATTATATATTTACATATAAAGAATATATATTTAGCATATGTAAATATGTATATATGTATATATTTATTTAAAATGAGGTTTGTGAAAGAATGAAAAGTAAACGTATATGTTTAGCCTTGAACTGAAAGCTTTATGGGCTCTGTATAGCAATTGCTATTACTTTGTTAGAGTCTTGCTCAGTCTGTTTTCTAACAAGCATACTTTTTCCTTCTCTGTGGATAAGTTAATATTGGAGGTTTTTTTTTTTATTATTGTTTAACATTATGGTATGAATGCAGTATTGGCTAGAAATATTTTTTGAACATTTCTAAATCTTTAGACTCCTTAATATGTTTGAACCATGAATTTATTTGAACATTGAAAGGTTTTGTTTTTGTTTTGTTTCTTTTGTTTTTTGTTTTTGTTTTTGTTGCTGTTGTTTTAGTAAGAATTCAGTGGTGCTTGTGGGAGTCCATTCAGTAAGGCCAGTCTGGAATTCAGTCACTAAATCAACTGAGAAAGGATTGATATATAACATCTTATAAATGGATGCTATTGGTAGGTCCACTGTCTTCTGCTTAGATACTCAAATGGAACCTAAGTAATGTCATGAGAGGACCATTGGGTTTGGAGCTTGGAGTTTTGTATTTGGGTTTTGCCTTTAGCACTTAATAGCTGTGGGACCTTGAGCAAGTCCCTTAAATTTCTGAACCTCAGTTTCCTTATATGTAAAATGGCAGTGGTAACACCTACCCATCCCTATCTCACAGATGCCGAGAGAATGAATATGAAGGTCTTTTAAGAAACCAAAGTTAGGTAAGTATAAGTTAGCATTAAGTATTCTCATACTGTGCCAATGACTCTCTTCAAGGATTATATATATATATATTTTTTTTTAATTTTTTTTTCAACGTTTTTTTATTCATTTTTGGGACAGAGAGAGACAGAGCATGAACGGGGGAGGGGCAGAGAGAGAGGGAGACACAGAATCAGAAACAGGCTCCAGGCTCCGAGCCATCAGCCCAGAGCCTGACGCGGGGCTCGAACTCACGGACCGCGAGATCGTGACCTGGCTGAAGTCGGACGCTTAACCGACTGCGCCACCCAGGCGCCCCTCTTCAAGGATTATATTTAAAGAATGAATAGAATTCTTGACTTCTTTAGAGAGATGACAACTTGAATTCAAACATTTATTTATTTTTTACTAAAATGAGGACTTTTTGTATGAGGAAAAGACAAATGAAGAATAAGTTATTTGTTTAATAAAGTAGAACAATTCATTAGATCTGATGAAAAGTAGAGGTTTGTTTTCATCAATGTTTTAAAATTATGCTTCCCAAAAGGAACCAATTTGGAGATGTTTTCATAGAAACATCTGGACAGTGGGTTAGAAATGTTTAGAATGTCCTGGTCTAAGTATTTAATTTATTTTGGCTGGCTGAGCTTTGCTCTAGAATAGATAATTAGGATTCACCTTTCCTTGGTTAATTCCTTACAGTAACTAGTGTCAGCTGAAGAGACTCACTTTTTTTTTTTTTTAATTCAGAATGCCCACTCCAGCAGTCTGTGTGTCAGTCTTCAGTTTAAGAATTCTGCCAGGCAGGGAATTGTAAAAGAAAACATTTTGAAGTCAGGCCATGAAAACTCAGAATTCATCTGTGCCCAGCTAATTCACCAGGGAAAATAACCTGGGGTATATTTATTGCAGAAGAAAATCAAGCATTCTAATGATCAGGATTAAGTCTTTAGAGAAAGAGGATTCATTAACAAACAGTCTCTCTTATCCAAACTTCCTGTGACCTGAAGTTATGGAAATAAAATACTGTAAAGAACAAATACTGTTGAAAGTTTATTTGTGATGGTTGCAGGGGAATGGCATTCCACAGAAGTGGAACAGAATAAGAGATACTGAATGGAAGGCCCATGACTCTTCTGTTTTTTGGTGGCTAAAACGTTAAAAATTTAAAAACTGATTTTATTAGTCTAAATACACTTCC
This sequence comes from Panthera pardus, assembly GCF_024362965.1. Taxonomy (NCBI): domain Eukaryota; kingdom Metazoa; phylum Chordata; class Mammalia; order Carnivora; family Felidae; genus Panthera; species Panthera pardus. The sequence goes on from NW_026526688.1 coordinate 79,803,544, forward strand.
TAATATGCCAGACTCTTTGGGATGCTAAATAGATTACACATGTGCAAATTCAAATGTAGACTGTAACAGATTAAAAATGTGGATTAACTTAAAATACCTTAAAGTTTTTATGAGCATCACCAGCTCTCAATTTTTTTCTTGGTGAAACTTTCCATGTATTGGGGGAATATGTTTTTAAAAAGGAAAAAAGAGGGGCACCTGGGTGGCTCAGTCAGTTAAGTGTCTGACTTCTTCTCAGGTCATGATCTCACAGTTTGTGGGTTCAAGACCCTCATTGGACCCTGTGCTGACAGCTCAGAGCTTGGAGCCTGCTTCAAATTCTGTATCTCCCTTTCTCTCTGCCCTTCCCCACTCATTCTCTCTCTCTCTCCCCCCTCTCTCTCAAAAATAAAATAAACATTAAAAATCTTTTTTTAAAAAAGGAGAAAAGATAGGAATATTACTTTAGTGACTATTCAGAACAAATGCAATAATCCTTCTTGACTTCAGCCCCCACCCCCCCAACACCAGTCATACCCTTAAATTTCTGTTCCCATTTATAAAATTACTTGGAAGGATTATCTATACTCATTGACTCCAATTTCTCTTTTCCCCTTCTCATTTAAATCCACTTAATGTGAACCAGCCCAGACTAATTGATCATGTAGAACCATTAGATTCTTTTTGGTAGATAATGGTGGCCACAAGACAGACAAGGTCAGATTTGCTATTCCTCCACCATCTCACACCAGGTTACAATGAAAGCTTGTTTCAGAGCAAATTCTCATACATGTACAACATCTATTAGCAAGCAGGCACAAAAAGTATACAAAAACCTCAAGTCTTTGTCTTTTCAGATGTTCTGCACAGCCCCTGAATGTAAAGCTGGACATGGGACCAATTAGGTATCTTGACTATGGTGCCATTCTGAACTGTACAGGCTACAGGGCATGCCAGACTTTTATACCATCTTCCTGCTTTCAGAGCGGGAACAATTGTCTCCCAAATGTTTTAGGCAATCTACATTGTCATGACTTTTCACGAATTTTACCTATGAAAATCCATTCACATCTTCACAATGATTATAAGCAAGTTTTCTGGTGTTTCAGTGATAAAAGTCACTGAAATGATTTTAGTAGCTTCCTTTGTAGAGTAGGCTTTGTTATTTTAGTTGCATCAGAATCACAGAGAGGATTTGTTAAAATACATATTGCTAGGCCCAACCCCCAGAGTTTCTGATTCAGTAGGTATGATGGGGGATTGAGAATCTGCATTTATAACAAGCACCCAAGTGATGTTATTTCTGGTCTGGGATTCTCAATTTGAGAACGCTTTATAATATATATATATATATTTTAATGTTTATTTATTTTTGAGACAGAGAGAGACAGAGCATGAACGGGGGAGGGTCAGAGAGAGAGGGAGACACAGAATCTGAAACAGGCTCCAGGCTCTGAGCTTTCAGCAAGAGCCCGACACGGGGCTCGAACTCACAGAGTGCAAGATCATGACCTGAGCTGAAGTCGGCTGCTCAACCGACTGAGCCACCCAGGCGCCCCTATAATATATTTTTAAAAAATTTAATTTTATTTGAGAGAGACAGAGACAGTGACAGTGGGGGAGGTGTTGAGAGAGAGGGAGAGAGAATCCCAAGCAGGCTCCGTGTCGCTAACACAGAGCCCGATGTGGGGCTTGAAACCATGAAATCAGGAGATCACGACCTGAGTCGAAACCAAGAGTTAGACACTTAACCGACTGAGCCACCCAGGAGCTGCAAGAACCCTTTATACTGTGATTGCAAGTCTGTTTCTTCTCAAGTTAATTTTGGTAAATTTAGAAAATGGCATATTTTATCTATGTTTGGAAACGTAATTCATTAATTTTTAATCCTGATCTTTTCTAATGTATATATTTAAGGTTATAATTGCCCCCTTAAGTCTCACTCTATTGGCATTGTGTAAGTTTTATATGTAGTATTTTTTTTGACATCCACTTCTAAGGATTTCACAATTTCCAGGATACTATTTATTTTTTAAATGAATTATTTAGCAGTGTGGTGTTTATTTTCTAACTGTATATATATATATATATATAATATATATATACATATTTTATATATGTATATATATAATATATATATATTATATATATAAATGTGTATATATATATTATATATATATAAATGTATATATATATATATAATATATATATACATATATACATATTTTACAGACTTTGTTACTGGTTTCTAATTTTGTTGCATTGCTGTCAGAGAATACTATCTGTATAATATCATTCCTTTAGTAGTAGATGAAACTTCCCTTGAAGTGTAGGACATGGTTAATTAATAAGGTTTCCATAGGATGGCTGGAAACATTTTAAGGCCTCCAGATATCCTCTTCTCTACTCATGTCCTCTCCTTCTGTCCATTCTCTGAGATTCTTGACTAGCGGTTCTCAGACTGTACAGTGCTTTGCCACCACCTGGAGGACTTGTTAGAACACACATTGCTGGGCCCTCCTACGGTTGTTTTAGATTCAGTAGGTTAGGTGTGGTTGAGGGATTTTGCATTTTTAAATTTCCAGGTGATGCTGAAGCAGTTGGTCTAGGGAATTGCATTCACAGAACTGCTTGTGCAACCCACAATGCCTCCTTTATTTCTCATGACTTTGTTGTCCAATGCCCCTGGTCTTGACTTAAGAGTCATTTCTCATCTTTGCTATCCTAACACCTCTACAGGTTTGCTGGGGTTGTTTCACGCAAGAAACTGAACTCTGTTCTATAACCAACTCCAACTTCTAGTTGTTCCAATTCCTTTTTTCCAGACACTGAGCGGTACCTCTACTGATCAATCACATTATTGGTTAGTAATTTCCAAACCTTACTCCACAAGAGGATGACTGGTGGAGGTTTTCAGACATGGATGTTCATGACCCTCTGCTGGAGATTCTGGGGTATGGAGTGGTCATGTGTGGATTTCAAGTCCTTCATAATTATATCTAATGTATAGCAAGGATCAAGATCTGTTGATCATATAGGTTGGCAGTAAAGGTTGCCTTTTTAAGCAACATTACTTCACTTACTTGAGAACAGGTTAATATGAGATGGTGGATGTGTCTCCCAAGTGGAAGCCTTAGCACACCAGAGTAGATACTGAACTCAGGAGATAGGTTATAACTGGATATAGATATGGAATAAATAATTGTGAATAAATAAATATAGATATGGAAAAAATAATTGTGAACTTACAAATGAATATTGAAGCCCAAGAATGGGTGCACTGTCTGTAAGGGAAAGATTGGGAAAGTAGAAAAGAGCATCATGGAGTAAGCCTTGGGAAATACAAAAATGGATTGTCAGATAAAGAAGTAATACAGTGAAGAATCATTTGTGTAGGAAAACCAATAACTTGGGGAAATACAATCAATTTAGTTCATTGTTGTCATTGTAAAATCAACTCTAATTTCTGTCAATAGTGATATCATATTCCTATTTGTCCAGGTTCAGAGCTCTCTTTGATTCTTCATGTTTTCTGACCCCTCAGGTAAATTCAGTTGTGAGATGATACTTCTTTTTGTAATGTTTCTCATTCATCTCTTCCTCCCCCTTGCAAATCTCACTTGTCATGGAAGTCTGTAACTAGTCCTCTAGCTATTTGAATCCATCATGCACATTATTGTCAGATTTATCTTCCTAAAGTGTCATTTTGAAATGTCCATTTCTTGCTTAAAAGTCTCAGTGATTTTGTTGTTGTTGTTACCAATGGCCAGTCTTTCTAATCTTGTATTTCTCTACTCCGGGCAAACTGACTTTTCTCACCTTTTTGCTTTTGCTCATACCTTTTCCTACTAATCTCTACTGCATTTAGTGAGCTTTTATTCATCCTTCATGATCCAGATTAAATTTTATTTCTTTGGGCCTCCTTTGGGTTCATACTCTGAAGCCAGAATGTGTGAATTCAAATCTCAGGTCTGTGACTCTTACTAATTGTGTTATCTTGGATAGATCACTTAACCTTTTTGAGCTTTAATTTCCTCGTCTGTAAATGAAAATACTGTCACATGTCTCATAGGTTATTGTAAAGATTAAATGAGTTAATGGATATACAGTACTTAAATTATCCTGTGGCATATAATAAACACTTTATATATGTTAGATATAATGATGATGATGATTATGGTGATGGTGATGATGGTGATGATGGTGATGATGTGGATGATGATGGTCTTCCTTAACCATTTTACATCCTTCCTCTCAACTCAGCATTACTCATTTAGTAATTGGCAGAATGATGTTTTTCTATCCGTTGGCAATTGTCTTTTAAACTATTTAAGTATCATCTCCTTATTTAGATGCTAAACTTCTTAAGGATAGGTAAATCTGTTTGACACTTCTCTGTAAGGATTTAAAAGAGCCTGAAAACATAGTGTTTGCGGATTGGACTTGGATTGACAGTGGTAACCAAGTGAGAAGTCAAGAAATCTAATTAAAAAATAGAACCAAGTACCTCTGTCATTTTCCTAAGATGAAGTCACTTGAGTAGATATGCCATATGCTAATGTAAAAAATAAACATAACCCAAAATCCCATTCCAAGTAGTTTTTAGTTATTTGGACTCTGAAACAAGTAAAAAAGAGCTGAAACATATTCTTGTACTCTCTATAAATGTTCAACAATAGCTTCATTGGCTGGAACACATAATTTTTGCCTCATTTTTTTTTCCTTTGAGAAATACTCTTTCTGGCTACAATTTTAAAATAATAACAAGGTTATAGGGCACTGAAAAGGATCTCTGTGATTATAGCTTCTAGAATTTGGCTAGAATAGGAGAAAAGGTATCAAGAAGCCCTGGCTGCCAAGAACTAATGATTCTGGAATTAATTGACATGTCTGGGCTAAATTGTCTTCAGAGACAGTGGTTAAAGTAACAAAGAGGTAGTAATTATATACTCCAAAGAGCTACTTGCTCAGTCTTGGCAGTCTTATAATGAATAAAATATTCAGTAGATTCTTTAGGTTTATATTTAAGTAGAATATAAAACAGTATTCATTAAATTTAGGAGAAAGTCTTCAAGGGACTAGGCCAAAAGTAAGTAAAATATTCCGGTTATAAATTTTGAGAATTCAGGCCAGCCAAGGCTAATGCTCACCCCCTATTTATGTCCATAAATAAATCAGCCAACCTTGTTTGACATTAATTTTCTTTTAAAAAATAACAGTAATATATATACATTTTTTTTCCAGAGAAGAGATCTGTTGCCAAGTTGCAGTGTGACCTTGAGTTAATATGATCTTGGACTTCAGATAAGTTACCTATAAATTGGATTTGAAATCCATAATCTCTAAGGGGAATTTCTACTCTAATACATCTAATATATAACAGTATGGGCTTCCTCCCCTAACTTATTTGGCTGTTTATGTTTCTTTGAAGTCTCTCTAAGTAGGGATTTCATTTTCCTTCTTTCCTTCCTTCCTTCCTTCCTTCCTTCCTTCCTTCCTTCCTTCCATCTATCAATCACTCACCGTCTGTCCCCACACTCAACCGCCCACCCAAACCCTATAAATGCGTTGATCTTTGTGGAAGGCACTGTGCTATGTGTTTTTCACACTGTTCCATTTACTTTTCCTCATAATTCTGTTGTTATTCTCATTTTACAAACAAGGAAACCATGGCTTAGAGAAATTTTGTAACCTGTCCCATATCACAGAACCAGGGATTCAGGTTCATGTGAACCCACCTCTACATCCATGCTCTTTCCCTCTGTGCCACTGCTTTTCATCTTGTCTCTCTCTTTTCTTTCTTATTTCTCCTACTGAATTACCTATAGTATCTATTTCTTTTCTTTCCACTTTTTTTTTTTTGCTATGGCAGCGATAGTTACAAGGCTTAAGATTTGTATGTGGATGTAATTATTCTGTTATTTTCTAACATACACTTTATATGTGATATATTCCAGAATCCTAGACCTTAAACTCTAAGTAACCCCTTGGATCTCCAGAATTTCTGTTGTCTCTGTAAGTTGTTTTTCCTTGTACTTCTTGAGTTCTGCTTTTAAAGCAGGATTTTCAGCAGTTTCTCTCTAAAATTCACCTTTTCCTGGAAAATTCACTTGGATCTCTTTCTCGTGCTCTTCATAAGTGCCTTTTGACATCCTTTCCCTTGACATCTGCATTCCCTTGTTTTATCTCTTGGCATGATCCTTTATCTTTCACTTCTTAATCTTTTCTATAGCCTTTTTTTCAGATGCCTGTGGTATGTTTTTACAGAGAAACTTCTCTCCATCATTTCAGGGAAGAAGCATAAACCCATTCTCCCACTTCTGACATTAAAATGGAAACAGAGGTGATTGGGTGGCTCAGTCAGTTAAGCCTCTGACTCTTGCTTTCGGCTCAGATCATGATCTCATGGTTATTAGATCGAGCCCTGAGTTAGCCTATGCACTGAGCATGGAGCCTGCTTGGGATTCTACCTCTAACCTCTCTTTCTGCCCCTCCCTCACTCATGCTCTGTCTCTCTCTCTGTCTCTCAAAAAATGAATAAATAAAAAATAAAATGGAAACAAACCCACTGCACTCCACAAAGCTCTGACTGCAGTAAAATATCCGAGCTCTTTTAAAATCCCATTGGCTCTATTTCTTATTCCATCCTCCCATTCTTTGAAGAATGCTCACTTATTTATGAAGATACAGTTCTTTATACCCTGTAGTAGATTTGAGGATAAAAACCAATTTTCCTGGATGCCACCATGGACTGGCATCTGGCTTTGATTAAAATGGTAAGGTTTGCTTATGAATAAATGACAGAAAGTAAGACTTTAACATATTGTCCATGTTCTTCTACATTTTACTACAATGTAATTGTAGCATCACCAGCATACATATAAACCTCCCATAGGTAAGAATTGAATAATACATTTATGCCAAGATAAAAAATAGCAACCTTTAAGAAATAAAAATGCAAGCTCCTTCCATGAGAGCTCAACTGTTATCAATTATTGTTTAATCTAGTGATGAATGCCTTTTGAAAAATTTATTACCAGAAACAAAGGTTTTCTCCCTTGAAGCATTTGTATGCTTTCTTTCATTGGCATTATATAACTCACTGTGTTTTCCTTTTGGTCTTGACTGCCAAGAATCTTGGGGCCAAGCATGGAGCTCAGTCACAGTAACTGTATTATCCTTTGTGGTTAAGCATTTGTTTCTTTCTTCTTTTCTGGTTTTAATTTCTATTCCAAGAGCATTTATGCCCAACTTTAACAAAAAGCTACATCAAATTCCCTCTTTGTCTCTCTTTCAAATAGGCACGAAGTAATAATAAATAAACAATAGTGAATTTATTACTTCAGATAAAATATAATTCATTTTGACTTTTTTCAAAGTCGAAAATTTGTTTCTAGGTTCTACCTGTCTGACAGTAATTTAGAACTTGATTTAACTTTGCATTAAAACACACATGCACACATACTGTATACAGCAACCCTGTAACTAAGTCTTTAATTTCTTCCTCTTTATCAGAAAGGAGGTAGTGGTTTTTCTGTTTGGCTCTTTAATTAGCTGTGGCCTACAGCTTTCCAAAGACTCTTCTTCCAAATCAAAGGGCTCGGCTCTTTCCTGCTTCACTTCCTAATGACTGACATCTGGGGGTGGTGGGTATGGGAGGTAGTCAGGACAAGGTACCACTTCCATTCTTCTCTGTATCTGTCTTCTTGGACCAGCCAGGAGAAAATTCACATAGGCAACCTAGTCATTTATTCTTCTCATCAGTTTGTCTCTTTAGCTAAATTATTATTTTCTTTTGCCCAGTGAACCCAAACAAATTCATTCAAAAACTACTTAAGATCTTTCTTTACCAGTATCTTAAAGAAAAGAATATTTTCTTTATATTTTCTTTTATATTATATTATATATAATATATAAAAGTATATAATATATGTGTATTTTTGTATATTACATATTACACACATACACATATATATTCACACATACATATTCCAAACAATATTAGAATTGTCTAACCTTAAAAAGTGTTCATAGTCCCACTGTCTCAAAAAATTATGTATTTTAATATTTCATATTTAAAAAGCCAAACTCTTTTTATATATTTTAAGCCTACTGAAGCAAAATGGGGTAATCTTTAAAATAAAGTTATGAAATGTTACTGTTACAACCTGTGTTAAAAAACATAGGGTTTTTTTTTGTTTGTTTGTTTTGTTTTAAGCAGGCTTCACGTCCAGTGTGGAGCCCAGTGCAGGGCTTGAACTCATGACCCTGAGATCAAGACCTAAGCTGAGATTAAGAGTCAGACACTTAACCAACTGAGCTACCCAGACGCCCCCAAAATAAAAATCCTTTTATGATGAGCAGATATTCATATTGCAGAACCTTGTTTTTGTTTTTGTTTTCCCTCACTCTCAGTTTTCACTGATTTCTTTCCATCATTTGGATTGGTTTTTTCTTTTCCCTTCAACCTTAAGGATTACTTGGGTTCTTCTTCCAGTTTATGTTCAGCACTGTAAAAAATCTGACGTAGAGATAACAGGTATTTTGCCTCTTATTATCAGATGTATCATTTCCATGTGCTATACATTGACTTAATGTATGTGCTTTCCTTCCCCTTTTCATACCAGATGCCAAATAGTCAAAAAGTTTTTATGAACAACTTTACCTTGCATTTTGGAACGGCTTTTCCCCCCCAGCCTATCATTAGCATGTAACCACAGTATTTGGGTTATTCCCATAAAATGTCACAACATCGAACTAGGCATACTGGTCAGCAAATCTTATCCACGAAAAGTGGCTGCTGCCTGTTGCAGAACATCCTGGACTTTGGTCAAGGAGGTACTTGAACTTTCTCTCAAGATCAACTGTTTCGAGACTGCATATTTTGAGAGCTCAAAAGACTGTGCCTTTTCCTTTCTTCTGGAGAAATGGACAGTACCTTTCCCCCCTCGCCAGAGCAATGACTCCTGCGCGGGTTCTGGGGGCTCCCTCTTTCCTCTATACCACTGTAGAGTCCTTTCCTTTTACCTGACTTGGAAAACTGTAATTACTGATGATCTCTAAAGGGTTTGGCTTAAAAGTGCAAAGTTTCTGGGGCGCCTGGGTGGCTCAGTCGGTTAAGCGGCCGACTTCAGCTCAGGTCATGATCTCGCGGTCCGTGAGTTCGAGCCCCGCGTCGGGCTCTGTGCTGACAGCTCAGAGCCTGGAGCCTGCTTCAGATTCTGTGTCTCCCTCTCTCTGACCCTCCCCCATTCATGTTCTGTCTCTCTCTGTCTCAAAAATAAATAAACGTTAAAAAACAAAAATTAAAAAAAAAGTGCAAAGTTTCTGCTGCTAGGGGAAAAGATTCTATGGGAATCTGAATTTCCCTGACACAATAAAGCCAACACTCACAGTCGCACTATCCCCACTTCCTGCATTCCTTGCCTGAGCTTTCTCTGCTCTTACATGCGGAGCTCTTGCTGCCCTCCCACCCCAACCCCAGAATGTCCGGCATCGAAATAGTAAATGGTAGTCAGTGTTTGGAAATCTTACTCGTAATAGCACTGGGAGTGTGGTCAGCACCTCCACTTCTAAACCAGGAATCAAAAAGACTTGAGTTACGGTTCCAGCTCTGCCATAAGCTGTCTAGGGGACCTTAGGAAAATTATTTAATCTCTGACATTCCTTTTCTTCACCTATAAAATGAGATAAAGCTAACCTGCCTACCTCACAGGATACATATGAATGGAATGTGGTAATGTATATGGAAGAGCTTTAAACACAACTTATTTTTGTTATAGTTGGTGGGGGGGGGGTAGTCCTAGTTTACCACTTTGCATGTGGCCAGGACAGATGTAGTGGTGGAGATTCTGCTTTCAATAATGGGAAATTTGAGGCCACTCTGGGAGACTGAGTACAAGCTGGTACTTGCTAATGTGTCCCCTTAACTGGATGCCCTGTTCTTTTCTACATCTGTATGTCATTTCTCTAAGGACATTTCACCCCTGCCTTTGGGGTCCTGTGGGCTAAAGACATGGTGCTGCATCACAGAATCGCTGGGCCTACAGAAAAGCTGTATTAGCAGCTGAGCTATATCAGCAGCTGAGCTGGGTCTGCGAAGCTGTCCCTCTTTGGAACTACTTCCATCCCTTTCCATCCCATTCCATCCCATTTCATTTTAAACTTTCATTTGGTATGCTGGGGGAGAAAAATGACACACAGTAACTTTTTATGTCAGAGGTCACAATTAATGAGAAAGACACCCAAGTATCCCTAACTGGAAATGTGATAAAGGCTCTAATTCTGGTAAAGACCACGCATTCTGAAAGTACAGAAGCGTAGAGATGAATTCTAAGTGATTACCTCTGAGAAGGCTTATTGAAGATAGGGGATTTGATGGTAGGTACCTAGCAGATAGACTTCTGGTCAGTCTATAAATGCAAAGGGATTGGATTAATTCAAAAGGAGGGATGAATTTGAGAAGGTGGGATGCAAGACATAGTAGGTGAGGGTAGCAGAATAGAAGCCTAGAATGTGAAAATGTGGGGGGCGGGGACTGTAGAAGGGACATATTCTCATATGAATGAATTTACTAGTGTCATTTCCTGAATTTACATTGACTCTTGGAAACTAAGTCACTTTAATTATACACAATTCTTATACTTCCTATGAAATCCAATTGTGGTGGGGTTTGGTCCATGAAATCTTTTGAAGTCTGGATCAAGACTGGAAATAAACCAATACTTTTGTGGATTTACATAACTGCATTTTTGATCCTCTTTTTCCGTCAACAGCTGAGATTAACTGGTAATCATGGAGGTTAGTGGTGGCTTGTGCAATAACCAGATGCAGAGAGTGTAGCTTATAATATTATAAGCAGGACTTACAATTCAGAGACTTCTGAATGCTTAGAAAAAATGCCCCAAGGACCATGCCATGGTGAAGGCAAAAAGCTGCAGTTGGATTGCAAGTTGAGTATTAGTGCTTGTGACTCATATGGTTAGACTGTGAAATAAGTGATAAAGAAAATCAGTCCAGAAACCTGCTACCTGATTATCTAATATCATTGAAGGGAGGAAGGATTTCCATGGATTTATAACTTAATTTCTGCTTGCTCAGATAACACCACTTCAGGCTATATATTCATCAGTTATGAATGTAAAATCAGGTATAGTGAAGGGCAGAGCAAACTTTCTATTGGAAGTATAAACTTCTATCTCTCATAGACCATGAAACCCATGGTCTGGAAGAATTACTATTATTTTTTTTTTTCCTAGAAGGTAAACAAATTTCCTTCTCTTCTATGTACCAAACCCACAGAAAAATTCAAGCTGGGTTTAGAAGCCTGGAAAGGCTCTTTTAATGAAAACTGTTTTCTCCTCCAGTCATGCTTGTTTTTTGAGATGCTCAAAGTAGTTGACAACCATTTCGTTTATTTTCCAGATTTCCCAAGTGGTCGTATAATCTGCAAAACGTAATCCCAAGTTTTACTATCTTGCGTAGGCTTTGGCAGGGGGCAGTTTGGGGAAAGGAGAAAGGCTAATGCTTCTGCTACCCATGTTCTAGAGTGATCCTCAGTGTTGACATCAGGCATCCTATTCTGAAAGTTCATGGAGACTTTGCTATTGTCAACAAACTGGTGTGGGACAGGTGACAGGTGGCCACCACAGCCAAGTTTGCCTTTATTACGGCATCACTAACATTACAGTCTCCACTGGTGATTCTATTGAGTTTGAAGAAAGTAGCCAGAAAGGAAGCTAGTAGGGAGGCCCTAAATACTAGGGACCTGGAGCTAAAGATTTCAGTCTTTATCCCCTTGTGATGGTTACCATGTCAATTTGGCTAGTCTATGGTATCCAGTTGTTTGGTCAAACACCAGTCTAGATATTGCCATGGAGGTATTTTTTTGAAGATATGATTTTGATAAGACTAACGTCTAAACCAGTAGACTTTGAGTAAAGCAGAATACTTTCCTTAGTGTAAATGAGCGTCAACAAATCAGTTGAAGGTCTTAAAGGCCTTAGGCTTCCAAAGGAAGAAGGAATTTTCCTCCAGACTGCCTTCATACTCAAAGCTACATCAGCTCTCCCTTGCATTTCTAGCCTTCTGGCCTGCATGACAGATTCAGACACGCCAGCCCTCACAACCATGTGAGCCAATTCCTTAAATAAATCTCTATTTATCTATCGGCCTATCTAAATCCCTGACTAATACATCCTTTTGTTTTCTTGTTTTGTTTTGTTTTGTTTCATTTTTGTTATTGTTGCTTTCATTGAATAGTCAGAGTTGAGTATTCCAGATAGAACTGAGCGAAAAATTGTGCTCTATACCCCACACTTTTGTCTCACTGGTATTAGTTTCCCCATCAGGCCAAGAGATTGACTGATAAAAGTTAAGGGTCATGAACATGGCTTTGGAATGAAGCATGCAGAGCATGGGGCCTATTCTGGTTAGCTTCAGCAACTCTGTTACCGTCTTTCCCTTTTAGCCCCTTAATGTCACGTTCCATTTGAGGTTAAGCTGTACTGCCCTTTGCTGGGAAGAAGGAATGTAAGCTGCTTTTATTAATGGGTATCATGTTGTCCTGACCTATTCTTGGTGTTTTTTGTTTTGTTGTTTTTTGTTTTTTGTTTTGTTTTGTTTTTTGAGCAGGGATGGCTGGGGTTTTACCAAGAGCAGTTCAAGATTTCAGTTTTTGATTTGTTTTAAAGTGGAGTAAACCTTATATTCTCCACATTTTTGTTTGGTAACTGAACCATCTCCAGTTCAGCACTGTTCAATAGAACTTTCTATGATAATGGAAATGTTCTTCCATGCCATCTGTATGGTAGCCACTAGCCCATACCGCTATTGGGCACTTAAAATGTGGCAAATGTAGCTGAGGAATTTAAATTTAAATTGAAAATTTAAATTTTATTTAGTCATTTAAATTTAAATAGCCACACAAGGCTAGAAGTTATCATATCACACATTATGAATTGAGTCTCCAAATATCAATTTATAGTTTGTTTTTACTCAAGTGTATTAGTTAGGGTTCTCCAGAAAAACAGAACCAGTAGGATATATACAAATATATATAGGACGAGATTGTTTTTTGCTTAAAAATTTTTTTAGAGTTTCTTTATTTTTAAGAGAGAGACAGAGCATGGGCAGGGGAGGGACAGTGAGAGAGGGAGACACAGAATCTGAAGCTGACAGCTCAGAGCCTGACATGGGGCTTGAACTCAGGAATGGTGAGATCATGGCCAAAGCCGAAGTCGGAGGCTTAACCAACTGAACCACCCGGGCACCCCAACAGGAGGAGATTTTTATAGGAATTGGCTTAATTGGTTATTGACATTGAGGAGTCTCATCTGCTCTCTGCAAGCTGAAGAATCAGGAAAGCTAGTGGTGTAATTCAGGCCAAATCCAAAGGCCTGAGAATTAGAGGCGGTGGGGGGGGGGGAGGGGGTGTACACGGGGAGGGGAGCAGGGGGACAATGGTATAGTCCCCATCTGAGTCTAAAAACCTGAGGCCCAGGAGAACTGATGTCTGAGGGAAGGAGAAGGTGGGTATCTGAGCTTATGTAGAGAGAGTTAATTTGCTCTTCCTCCACTTCTTTGTTTATTTAGGCCCTTAAGGGGTAGATGATGTCCACCTGCAGTGGTGAGGATGCTCTTCACTCAGCCTACTGATTGAAATGATAATCTCTTCTGGAAAAGCCCCCTACAGACACACCCAGAAGTAATGTTTCACTAGCTATTAGGACATCCCTCAGTCTAGTCATGTTGTACCAAGTAAAAGCAAATCTCTTTTTATATATCAACTTAGTGATAAGTGATACAAAAATATAATAAAAACTTGTACTACTTGTAACTGAAGTTTTCAGACCAGCAGCATTCACATCATGTATGAGCTTCTTACGTGTATAAAATCTTGGGCCCCACCCCAGACTTACTGAATTAGAATCTACATTTTAAAGAGATCCTCAGTTCATGGACTCCTTAAAATTTAAAAATTACTGATATAAACCAACCATACAGTCTTAATTCATGGATGGAGGGAGGAGAAAGCAGGGAGGATTTTGTTAAAATTGCTCATGTGACTTCTTCTGAGTACCCTCCCTACATGCCTCCATTCCTGGTTCTGGAAGTAGTAGAATCCCTCAGTATATGTTTTTGATTTTTCAGGCTGCTATACTTGCTCACATATGTCTGATTTTTTTTTCTTTCTTGGTGCTGGGGGTAGCATGTCTGAGTATTAGGGCTTCCTTAAAGTGAAAAATCACTGTTCCTAAGTATGTAGTTGAGCTTTGTGATACCTTATGTGATGTAGGTCATTGATAAAATCTCTCCAAAGCAGAAATCAACATCTATATTGGTTTCTTGTTTATTATCAATCAAATCAGTTGTGTCATATTAATAACATTAAATACAATAAATGTTGAATGCTGTATACTACTTGTGACTACCATGGACCTAGCTCTGTTCTGTCACTAATTGGGGGACTGAAAATTGCAGCATGTGACAGACATTGGAGGTGGTGAATTTAGCATTTCCTTGATTTTAAATTACATCTTTATCCCCTATGGGCATTGGTAATTACAACCAGCATGACATAAGAGTCAGATAACTGCCGTTATCTCAAGGTTTTTTAGTTCACAATCCATGGTCACATGTTCATCAGGTTCTAAAACCAGTTCTAAACTGCTGACCTTTTTTGCCACTATGATGGGTGTCATGTGAAGCAGCATACAGGAGAGCTGTCCTGTCTTTTTAGGACATAACCAGGTAATAGGATGTAAACCATACTGTCTTAGAGTTTTACTTGGCACAACTCTACAATGCTGTTTCAGTTTTATAAAAGAGCTGATACCAAGCACATAGAGGGACGTGGTGATGTGTGATTTTGTGTTAGCCTCGAAGCTAGCGCCTTTTCGTGTCCCTACCATTGTATTCGCTTTTCTTTTTCACCTAATTTTAATTCATATTATCTTACTACACTTTATGCATCTTTGTAAGCTACTTTTTGGTAACAAAGTAACAAAGTGGGGCTGTAAATTAAAAAATAATCGTTTGGATTAAAAGTCAGCATTTAGTTAATTTGGATCAAAATTAGGAATTGCCATCAGACCCATGGATTCATCCATTCTGGTACTCAGTGAAGTACACATTATATCAAATATTGGTACAATGCTTTCCCCCCATAAGGAGTAGATGGGGAGAAGACAGAATTCTTCACATTCATAGGCCACTGGTTAAAATTTACCTTAGGCTTTGCAGTCTGATGGGTTTGAATCCTGGCTTGGTCATGTATTTGTACACATGAGATAATGATACTTAACTTGGAGGTAGCCCTGACTCTCTACAAAAGAATATGAGGCCTCCCATGCTCCTTCTAGAAGGTGGCCTTGGCAGGTTAGAAGTACCTGGAGGTGGGGGGGGGGGGGTTGGGAAGAAGCACCTGGAATGTAAGATTCTGGTTACTGAAGCCACATTCAAAGCTTGATGTTATGATTTGAGGGAGATCTGGCCCCAGATGTTTTGTATGTTTCATATAAACACATATTAGTGGCAGGTACTGTGGTTGCTATTCTTTAATAGGTTCAATTTCAAAATGACTTACATGCTGCAGAAGCTTAAAAAGACTCTCCTGTGTTCTGGCTGAAGAACCAGTGTATATCTGACTCCCCCAAAGTACCTGGAGCTTTGTGAGGTCCTTCTCTTGAGAACTGCAGGAATATCATTCCTCATCTGTACTGTGGTTCTAATCATACTCAGCAAAACTCTTGGCGCTGCCCCTGTGATGGCCTTCAGTGTGCCATGATTTACAGGTGCAGTTGCTATCCAGACCAAGAGCTGGGATAGAGATCCTGACTTTGAATGCTACTTAGTATGCCTCTTAGTATCAACTGATTTCAACAGGGACTTTTCCTAGGCACTTGACAACCATTCAGTAGAAAATTAAAGTTACTTAAAATGCCATTACTCAGAGATAATGTTTTAAATTTTTTTTGTATTTAATTTCAGGTTTTTTTTTGGGAGGGCACATTTACACATTCATTCGTGCATATTTACTTGCATATAGATATTATTGCTATTTACCAATATTCTGCTTTTTAAGTAATAGGAGAAAGAAAGTAATAGGGGATAATGAATGTTATTAAATATTTTATGAAAACAGGACTTTTAATGTCTATATTCTTTCCTATTATGTGGATGTTTCATTACCCACTGAACCATTTTCTTATTGTTGGAGTTTGGGTTTTTTTAAATTTGTTGAATTATAAATAGGATGTGATTGCTACTGTTTCATATAATATTCTTTCTTTTTTTGTGCAATTTTATTTTGTTTTGTTTTTGCTTATTTATTTTATTTTATTATTTTATTGTATTTTTTCATCATGATAAGTGATGCATTCTTTAATCCCCATCACCTATCTCATCCATCCATCCACCTACCCCCTCTCTGGTAATCATCACTTTATTTTCTATAGTTAAGAGTCTGTTTCTTGGTTTGTCTCTCTCTCTCTTTATTTTTTTTCCTTTGCTCATTTGTTTGGTTTCTTAAATTCCACATAGGAGTGAAATCATACTTTATCTGTCTTTCTCCAAATGACTTATTTAGCTTAGTATTATACTCTCTAACTCCATTCATGTTGTTGCAAATGGCAATATTTCATTCTTTAAAAAAATTTTTTTTAATGTTTATTTATTTTTAAGAGATAGAGAGAGACAGAGTGTGAGCA
Source organism: Panthera pardus (assembly GCF_024362965.1). Lineage (NCBI taxonomy): Eukaryota > Metazoa > Chordata > Mammalia > Carnivora > Felidae > Panthera > Panthera pardus. Next base: position 79,820,232 of record NW_026526688.1, read on the forward strand.
GGGGAGGGGCAGACAGAGAGGGAGTCACAGAATCCATAGTAGGCTCCAGGCTTTGAGCTGTCAGCACAGAGCCCGATGTGAAGCTCGAACTCACGATCTGTGAGATCATGACCGGATCCGAAGTCGGATGCTTAACTGACTGAGCCACTCAGGAACCCCATTATTTCATTCTTTTTTATTGATGAATAATATTCCATAATATTCCATAACTATATGTATATACTATATATATATATATATATATATGCTCTCTCTCTATATATGTATGCTATATATATATATATATATATATATATACACACACGCCACATCTTCTTTACCCATTCATCTATCGATGGACACTTGGGCTACTTCCGTAGTTTGGCTGTTGTAAATAATGCTGCAGTAAACATCGGGGTGCATATATCCCTTTGAATCTGTGTTTTTGTATTTTTTTTTGTAAATACCCAGTAGTGTGATTACTGGATTATAAGGTAGTTTATTTTTTAATTTTTTGAGGAAATTCCATACTGTTTTCCACAGTAGCTGTACTAGTTTGCAACAGTGCACAAGGGTTCCTTTTTCTCCACATCCTCACCAACGCTTGTGATATTAATTCTTTCTTAATACATACTGCTAGCTTAAATTTCAGAGAGGTTGTGGCAATTATGTTTCCAGTGGCAGCAGCTGAAAATATGCATCTCCTAAGACCCTTGGAAGCTGAGAATTAACATTTAAAAGATGCCCATTTGATGAGAAAAATTGTTTTAACTGATGAATTGTTTTAATTAACTTTTAATTTGTACTTTTTTTTTGTTTTTTAATTGAGGTGTAATAGACACATAACATTTTATTAGTTTCAGGGGTACAACATACGGATTAGATATTTGTATATAGTGCAAAATGATCACAGTGAGTCTAGTTAACACCCAGCACCATACATAGCTACAAAGTAATTTGTAATTTTTAATATGTTCACATAGGACTTTACGTTTATTCTGCAAAATTTAAAATCTATTTTATAATTTTTAAATATTGAAGTACTAAGGTTTTCCTTTAAAAAGAGTTGTATATTTCCCATAATCAGAGTTGCAAACTTTTATTGCAAAAAAAATCTGAAAATGCATAAAATATATAGAAGAAAAGTCATTCATAGTCCTACCAGTCAGGAGTAACTACTGTTGATACTCTACACTTAGAAGTTCCTCCATATTCTTTCCTATGCCTACATAAACAGAGGCCACACAGCCACCCACACTTTCTTTTTTGTTAGCAAAATGGAAACACATATTGTTTTCATAATCTGATATTTCTCAACTAAAAATACATTACGGGAAAAACAGCATGATGCTGTGGTTAGGAACACGGCTATTGGAAGTCAGACTCCCCATTTTGCTACTAATTGACCTTGGGCAAGTTGTTCAATTGCTCTGCACTCATTTTCCTCATTTGTAAGGAAATGGGAAATGGGAATAATTGAGAATAATAATAAATGAGAACCATTCACAATATTCACAGAGCTGTTGTGAATAGCAAATGAAATAAAGCACATAAAACACTAAGGACAGTGTGTGACATGTAGTAACACCCAATAAAAGTGAACTCTGATTATCTTCTCAGATCAACAATGGGTTTATATTGCTGAGAGGATAATTGCATTCTATTCTATCATTAGCAGTAGTTTATTGTATCACTTATTGTATCTATTTATAACAGAATTTATGGAAACAAACCCCTTTTGAATACTTTTCAGTTATTTTACAAAGATGAATGGTCTGTGGAGCAACACGGAGTTTAAGAATGTTCTTTTAAGATTATTAGCTATGTCCCTGTGAATCCTGGCTCTGCTACTTACCAGACAGACTACTTAACGAAGTGTTAGATTCCTCATGTATAAATTAGCTATAACAAAAGTCTTGTAAGGTTGTCTATTAGTTATCTATTGCTGTAAAACAAACTAGTGGTTTAAACAGCCATTTTGTGGTTCATTTATGGTTCACGAGTCTGTGAGCCCAAACTTTTGGGCTGGGCTCAGCTTGGTGGGTCTTCCCCCTCTCCCATCTGGTGTCATTCATGTGGCTAAAGCCATCTGAGAGCTCAGCCATGGCTGGGTTGTTCAGTTTAGCCACCTTCCCCTGTCTGGTGCTTGGTGCTGGCTCTTGACTGACTTTGAGTCTTAGCAGGCTAGGATTTCTTAGCATTGTGGCAAGATTTCAAAAGAAGAAAGAGAAAGGGAAACCCTCTATTTGTGACACTTGCTTATATCTCATTGGACAAAACAAGTGACATGGCCAAACCCAGAGTCACTGTGGAGGGGATTATGCAAGGGCATAGATACAGAGAGGAATGATTCATTGGAAGAGGCCCTTACTGTAATAAATATTCTAATTGTTATAAAAATTACAATTTAGTTTTATCATCCTTATAGATGATAATATTATCTACCTTATAGAATTATCATCAGAGTCAAATGATCTAATACATATGTACTATTTTGCACACATTGTAAATGTTCAATAAATGCTAGTTATTATTTTCAGTACTTGCCTGCTTATTTCCTTGGGAAATGAATTGAAGTATGTACTTGATAAAGACATTAGATGTCAGTGGCAAATTACATATTTTCCCACACCTTTTTAGAAACATTGGGTATTATCACTTTTGAAAATCATTGTCACTCCGATGGGTGAAAAATAACTCATTGTTATCATTTACATTTCTTTGATTGCTTATGTTTGTCCATAATTTCCATGGAGTTTGACCATATGCATTTTTTTAGTGATTTGCCTATTCATTCTCCTTGTCCATCTGAAAGAAAATAAATGTTTAGTTTTGAATTGTTTTACGTTTACAGAAAAATTGCAAAGATAGTCAGAAAAGTCTTATATATCCTACATAACATTTCGCATTACTGTGGTACCATTGTCACAACCAAGAAATCAACATTAGTACATAACTGTTAGCTAAACCTCAGACTTTACTTAGATTTCAGTAGTTTGTCCACTATTATCCTTCTTCTGTCCTAGAATTTAATCCAGAGTACCCCACTGCATTTTATCTTCATGTTTCCTTAGTCTCCCCAGGTATGTCTTTGGACATGCAGTCTTTGTTTTTTGACCTTGGATAGTTTTGACGAGTACTAGTCACATATTTGTGGAATATCTCTCACTTTGGATTTGCCTGATGTTTTCTCATGATTTAGCTGCGATGACAGGATTTGAGGAAGTTTACCAGAGGTGGAATGCCTTGCCCTTCATAACCTATTGAGGGGTACATGCTGTCCACATGACTTAGCACTGCTGCTATTAACCTTTATCATTTTGTTCTGGTGGTGTTTGCCAGGTTTCTGTAAATTGATTATTTTTCACTTTCCATACTCCATTTTTTGGAAGCAAGTCACTAAGTTCAGCCCACACTCAAGGTGGGGGTGGGCTGAAGCACTGCCTCTGAAAAGAGAGGTGTATTAGTTTGCTGGGACTGCCAGAGCAAATACCAGAGACCAGGTAGGTGGTTTAAACTACAGAGATTTACTTCTCACAGTTATGACGGCTTAAGGTCTGAGATTGAGGTGTTGGCAGATCTGGTCTCCCCCAAGGCTTCCCTCCTCGGCGTGCAGATGGCCGCCTTTTTGCTGTGTGTTAACATGGCTGTTTCCCTGTGTATGCACATTTGGTGTCTTTGTCTGTGTTCTAATTTCCTTTTCTTATGAGGACACTAGTCAGATGGGATGAGGGTCCACTCTAAGACCCCCATTTTAACTTAATTAGCTCTTTAAAGGCCCCATCTCCAAATATAGTCACATTCTGAGGTGTTGCAAGTTATGGCTTCAATGTATGGATTTGGGACGGAGGGAGGACATAATTCAGCCCATAACAGCGAAGAATATCTATATATTTTATTTGGGGATTTTTTTGTAGGGATGATTTCTCTCTTTCCCTCCATTGACTTACATATTCAACCATTTATTTGCACCAGTATGGAATCACATATACTTATTTTATACTTTGGATTATAACCTAATACCATGTTAATTTTGTTGCTCAAATTCTTCTTGGTTGGCTACTGGGAACTCCTTCCGTTTCTCTCCTGTGTCTCTTGGACATGACCCCATCCTTTTATTTTTTGAGTACCTCTTTTATGGTTCTGCACAACGATGTAGGCTCATCTTGTATTTTTTTGTGCTCCAGTCTTGGACAGCCACTTCTCCCAAGGAACTCTGGTTCCTTTTTCTGGAGGATCATATTTAAACACCAAGATCTGGGCCTGAGTCTGCCCATTTTTTCCTATGGAAATGAAAAAAAATTCTTACTGATTGGAACATCTCTCCATGTATTAGAGATATTAACTTTTTGCCTGTCTTGAATGTTACAAATATTTCTTCTTTCATTAATCAACAAATATTTAACATGTGCTCACTTTGTGTTTTGCCTAAGATGCTGGAGATGTTACCATAAATAAAACAAATGTCCTGCCTTTCATGGAGTTTATATTCTAAAGAAGGCAATCAGTCAATAAAAGAGTAGGGAAACGAAAATGATGACACTGTCATAGCATAAGACCCATGAAGAAAAATAAAGCAGAGTAAGTGCTAGAGAGTAAGAGGGGATGATGATCTTAGGCCAGCTAGGAAAGGCTTCTTGGATGAGGTGACGTTTGAGCAGAGACGTGAATAAAGAGAGAAAGTAAGCTCTGCAGATAACTGAGGGGTACAGCATTCTAGGTAGAAGAAATAGGGAGTGCAAAGGCCCTGAGGTGAGTGCATGCTTGCTTTACTGTAGGAATAGCAAAGAGGCTAGTGCAGTTGGAAAAGAATGAGAGAGGCAGTAATAAAAGATGACATCAGAGGTTGTGAGGATCCAGATCATCTTGGGCCTTATACGTCATGGTAAGAACTTTGGCCTCATTGTGACTGTGATGGGAAGTCATGGAAGGGTTCTGAGGAAAGGTGTGACATAATCAAATTTATATTTTAAAAGATGTTCCTTTGCTTATTGTGCAAACAATTGGCTAGACAGAGCTGAGAGTGGAAGCAGAAATCTCAGTTAAGAGCTGCTGTAATTATCCATCTGAGAGGTGTTGTGGGTTGGACCAGGGTCATAATGGTAGAGATAGAAGTGGTGGGGGATTCAGGATACATCCGGAAGCAGAACCAACAAAATTTATTGATTAGATGTGAGGTGAAAGAAGGAAAGGAATCAAGAATAACTTTAAGATTTGCACCTTAGCCATTGGGGAATTAAAGATTCTTTTTATTGGGGCACCTGAGTGGCTCAATCGGTTAAGTGTCTGACTTCAGCTCAGTTCATGATCTCACAGTTCGTGAGTCTGAGCCCCGTGTCGGGCTCTGTGTTGACAGCTCAGAGTCTGGAGCCTGCTTCAGATTCTGTGTCTGCCTCTCTCTCTGCCCCTCCCCCACTCGTGCTCGTGCGCGCTCTCTCTCTCTCTCTCTGTCAAAAATAAATAAACATTAAAAAAAAGATTCTTTTTTATTGAAAAGGAAAACTCTGAAGAGAACCAGATTCTCTTTTGGACATTGGATACATGTTGACATCAGAGGGGGAGATGTCCTGTTGGCTAATGGAAAAATGAGTCTGGTGTTCAGCAAGGGAGGTCAAAGTGAGAGACATAAATTTGGAAATCAGTGATAGGTATACACACACATACACACACACTCACACTCACAGTTTTAGAGATTACATGGGGTTTAAATACACACATTTAATTTATATGTAACATTAGTCAATATTTCTGAAGCTAACCACATCTGGGCCTTTTTGGCTTAATTATTTTAATTAACTCAACATACTATTGCAATTTTTCTATATCTCCCAATTTCATTTCACATGGATAGTACATGAGAAATCATGAATTTTATTTATTTTTTTAGGAGAAGTGGTACTATTTCGTACTTTAACACTTTCTCAACAATTAACAATAGATTAAAAGAATTAAGAAGGAGACTTGGGTATCCATGACATTGTTAATGTCCACTGTAATGGTTAGGACTGTATATTGCAAGTTGTATGGGACCAAAAATCCCATACAACCAAATATACAAGGGAATATTTTGGTTTACTTAACTGGGAGCTTCAAGTGGTAGGTCTGGTTTCAGACATAGTTTGATCCAGGAGTTCAAACAATCTCGTCACCTTTCTGTCCCTGTTGCTATCTCTGTCACTGTCTCTCTCTGTCTTTCAGTATTGTTTGTCACTGCTCTGTTTTATTCTTAGGCTCTCTCCTTAGCAACCTGTCCCTGGTGGCCACAAACACTGGGATTCTTACAGTTTGGAATCAAAGCACAAAAGAAATACCCATGTCAATCCCTCAGAAAGGACTTGGACAAACGCTTCTTGGGTTTTTGTATCAGGATGACAAATTATTCTCATTGGTCAGCCTGACCAATGAGCCTGACCTCATTGGTCAGAGTGTTGTGTCTGGAGGGGATAACAGATGGATGGGCTCAATAGAATCTCGTGGAAAGTAGGAGACATTTCCCAAAAAGAAAACCAGGCCAGACTGGCAGCCTGCCCACAGCTATAAAAGTGTCTATTAGAGAAGAGACTGGGTGGTGTTTGTAATGTAGATAGCAAGGGTAGAGAGTTGAGCTGAGTGAGATGATTTTGAGATCCTCAGAGTGAATCTCAACTCCCAGGATTTTTCATTACTCAGTCAGTTTGGTTTAGTAAATACTTAAATATTTTTATGCCCAGATAAGACAGTTTTCTTTGTTTGAAATATCTCTATGAAATACACACACACACACACACACACACACACACACACACACCCAACCACAGAAATAAAGAGGCTTATCAAAGTTCAGGGAGGTAATTAGTGGCAGAGGGAGGACCAAAAAACAAGCCTATTCCTGGCTTTTAGCTCTTATCCCTAGAGGAGGGCTAACCCTGAGGACCAGGGAGCAGGCAGTCACATTTAAACATTGGAAATAAACCTACCTGGTGAATTCAAGCCTTGGAAACCATGAGGACTCCTTCAGGAGTCACAACTAGAGACTTCAGCAAGCTGTATATTTAGGGAGGCATGAAGAGAGAGTGACCAGGGACTAAAGTGGTTTCTGAACACTTCACTTTGCCTAAAAGCATCTCAGAGAGGTCATGTTGATTCAGAAATTAGGGTAACAAGGAACCCTGGAATGTATCAAGTTGCACAATGCTATGTGCAGGGCAGTGTGGTTCAGCTGGTAGGCTCTGGGGTCAGGGCGATTTTGTTCATTTCCTATGTTTACTAGTCCTATGAGCTCTGGCAGGTTACTTAACCTCATAAAGTCTTAGTTCCTTTATCATTTACATGGTGGACAATGATCATATTTACCTCAGAAGGTTGTGGGGAGGATTACAAGTGATAGCACACATCAAGTGCGTAACACAGTGCCTGGAATACAGTAAATGCTCGATCGGTGTTAGCGTTTCCCTATCATTATCATTACTACTGCTGCTGTGCTACTGCCCTACACCATCATTGTTGCGAACATACCTGGGTTATCTAGGCCTCTTGTCTGTCCCAGAATTAGAGCATTTCTTCTAAGCAGAACTTAAGATTTAGGACCCTTGAGTTTGTTGGTTTGTTTGTTTGGTTTGAGGAAGTATGACTCGTGACACTCTGAAGCCAGTACTTTGAATTTCTTGCATCTGATAGACGGACCTTGGTATATAGCTCTGAGCTCTCATAGTTTTGGATAGATGCAGAATATGATTATGACAACTGTTCTAAAATCATATAGATGCACAGTGGGCAGTTAAATCTCTGCAGTCGGATTTGAATGCCTCTTACTCACCAGCTGGCTATCAGGAAGGGCTGGCTCAAGGAACTTATGAAAAATAAAATAAATTTCTCAATATTTCAGAGTAAGAAACCCCAGTGTTGATGTATCTTCAGGAAAGGAATAATATCTTCTTGCTCTATGTTCAGATCATAACTATTGTGATCTCTAGTAATTATAGAAAAACAAAATTTTAAACAGCAACAGGCTTTCAAAGCAACTTGGGCACAAATTGTAGCAGGTACTAATTATGAGCTTGAATTGTCATGGTCATGTTATGACATGATCTGGGGCTCAAGAGCCTATGCTTTCACAGAAGGACATTTGGAGATACTTGTCTCTCAGGCAAAAGTTCATGCCCAGGGAAAACACTGTTATGCCACAAATAGCCCTTATGTTGAGTTGTCAGATGCAGAACAGTTACCCAAATAGGCTCTATGTTTTCAGAACTCTGGCTTCCTAAGTCACTCTTCTGTATGGACCATTTCAGCCCGGGAGGTGTGCTCAGTACTCAGGGTGCCTAGAAGAAATCCTCCAAGAGACAGGAATTTAAGGGTTCTGGGGAGAATTGTCCTCCCATGTGGTATGAGTAAAGAACTACTTCCTGTCAATTCTTTAAACAAAATAATGGGCCCTTATGGGGATTGCCCAACTACCCAAAGTAGCTGTGTGTCCATCCCTCCCCCCCAACCTGGCTTCAGTTCAGTATTCATACCTTGAATGTAGTTGAGCCATCTCTTCCCTTTCTTATTCTCCCCTACTCTCTGTTCAAAACTTTTTGTAATTCAGTTTTAGACTTAGAGAAGAATTGCAAAGTTAGCACAGAGAGTTCCCATAGTCTTTACCCAGCTTCCGGTAGTGTTAACACCAGACATAACTGAGACACAATTTGCAAAACTAAGAAATTACATTGATACAATATTTTTAACTAAAGACTTAATTTTTTTTTTAATGTTTATTTATTTTTGGGACAGAGAGAAAGACAGAGCATGAGAGGGGGAGGGGTAGAGAGAGGGAGACACAGAATCTGAACCAGGCTCCAGGCTCTGAGCTGTCAGTGCAGAGCTTGAACCCATGAACCATGAGATCATGACCTGAGCTGAAGTCAGACTCTTAACTGATTAAGCCACCCAGGCACCCCTTAACTAAAGACTTTATTATAATTTCTTATTTTCCAAAAGTGTCCTTTTTCTGTTTCAGGGTCTAACTCAGAATCATACATCACATTTAGTTATCATTTCTCCTCAGGCTCCTCAAATATGTGACAATTTCTCTGCCTTTCCTTGTCTTTTGTGACCTTGAAACTTTTCAAGAGTAGTGGTATTTTGTAGGACTCTCACATTTTTAGGCTCTTCAGTTTGAAAATTTTTTGACATGCCTTATGGTTTAAGGTTATGTATATTTCCCCCTTTTTTAAAAAACAACTTTGTTCCTGGCTACTTTTTCTGATTCAACTGATGTTGAATGTTGTAGAATCAGTGTATCACCACGAATAAATACATTGTAATTGCAGCAGGAGAATGGATTAGGCTGGAAAGAAGCTATATTTCTTTTAATTTTGTTTTATTTATTTATTTAAATTTATTTATTTATTTATTTATTTATTTATTTATTTATTTATTTATGGATAGAAAGCGCTCCATAAAGAGAATCAGTAATTACCTTTAGGCCAAAACATAATTTTGAAAGTGTTTTGGATGTTCTCCTTTGTAAGAATGTTTGGTTACTGAAGGGCAAATTGACCTGTGAGAAATTAAGATTAACTACTGTTGCAAACAACTGTAGCCCAGGCAAAGGAGGTTTGTAAAGCCATCATGCTTAAGGCTTTTCAGAAATCGTAACTTGATGTTGGTTAAAAATAGGTGTATTATGACATCTGTTGTTTCTATTTAAGGCAACATTAAATTTATTCAATAGACATTGATTACCCATTTTTCTTCATTCTAGGCATGGTGTTAATCTAGCTGATGATGCACTTAATGTAATATTTGTAGAAAGCATGGAATGAATTGTGTATACAGTCTATTCTCATTATTCACAGTAGTGATGGTCTGTAAACTTGCCATGAGGAGTGAATTAGCAAACACTGAACCATTGCTCCTAGGGGAAATACAGGGTTAGGTTCCTATGAGACTCTGGTCACAAAATTTTTATCAACTAATCATATGTAATTTTGTTTTATGTGTGTTTCTGTTTAAAGATACCTTATTAAACATACAGAGTTGAGTCATCAACACTGAATTCACAGCCAACAGCACTGTGACTTATGCCTGAATGAAACTTATCTAACACATGTATTTTTCCTCTAAGGCACATCACAGCCTTCTTGCACTTGGGGACACTGGACAGCACCAGTAATATACTAGGTAGCCATTTTAAATGTGAAATCACTAACAAAGAGTACAGAAAAGTGAAAAACATGGCATTAAATAGACTGTAAAAGAACACTTGTTTCCTTGATGAGAATTGAAACAAGGCAGAGTATCCCTTACTCAACCTTGCTGGAAATGTGTGGGTCATGTTGCAAAATTTTCCCTGCTCTGAGCATATTTGTGAGTGACCATGAAAACACTGTATTGATTTTGAGGTTACAAATAAATTTTAGTGGGTAAGCAAATTCACAAATATGGAATCCATGAATAATAAGAATCAACTAATTTCTACATCCACACTGTGTGAGGTATGAGTTGTCCTTTGGGGCGCCTGTGTGTCTCAGTCGATTGAGATTTGACTCTTGATTTCAGCTCAGGTCATGATCTCATGGTTGTGAGATAGAGCCCCACATTGAGCTGTGCGCTGGGCACGGAGCCTACTTAAGCTTCTCTCTTTTTTTCCCTCTGCCCCTCCCCTGCTTGTGTGCTCTCTCTCTCTCTCAAAAAAAAAAAAAACAAAAAACAAAAAAACCAAAAACACAAGAAAAAAACCCAAAAAGATTTGTCCTTATTTCACAAATTAAAAATCCTTGAGGTTTAAAAGTGTTGAGTTATTTCCCTCAGGCTAGCCAGCTAGTTAGTGACATAGATAGAAGGTAAATAATGCTGCTCTAATCCCAAAGGCAAGGCTGCCATATTTGCGCTATGTATCTCACTGTGTTTGAGAAAGCTAAGTTATCTTCCGGCAAATTCTGGAGTCATCCAGGTGCTGTTCTCTTACCTATAGTAAGTTGTGATAAGTGAGACATCTCCACTTAGATGTTTGTCTCTAGACTGATCTCAAATAGGATTCAAAGTCTATTTAATCAAAAAGCTCCTTCTGAAATATGTTGTATTTCAAATAATCTCAGTGTATGGATCTTACAAGAGTCAGTATTCTAGGAGAATGGTAATTATATCATCTTTGTGTATATAACCTCTTTTTGAAAAAAATTCCCTAAAAAGTTTATTTTTCCCTTGTTATAAAAGTAATTCATGCTATTTTAGTGAATTTTGAAAATATAGAAAAACTCAAAGAATAAAGTAGAAATCATCCACATTTCTTACACAAAGAAACAATCATTATTACTATTGGATATGACTTATTTCCATTTATTTCCCTCTTGTTTTCTACATGTACATATGTTTGCTATTTTAAACTTTTTTCGTGAAATAATACATTAAAAATTTTTAATGTTATTATATGGATATGCCTTTGTTTATTGAATTATTTAGACTGCTTTCAATTTTTGGCTATTTCAAATGCATTTTCAATTGACCATTAAGATGAATGTTAGCACAGGGGCACCTGCATGGCTCAGTTGGTTAAGCATCTGACTCTTGATTTTGGCTCAGGTCAAGATCTCATATTTCATGAGTTTGAGCCTCGCATTGGGCTCTGCGCTGATAGTGAGGAGGCTGCTTGGGATTTTCTCTCTCCCTCTTGCTCTGACCCTCCCCAGCTCTCTCTCTCTCGAAATAAACAAGTAAACATTAAAAAGAATTTAAAAGATGAATATTAGCACATATTCCTAATTATTATGTGGAAATAAAATTGTTGCATCAAAGTGTATTGACATTGTAAAGACTTTTTGATAATTATTGCTAAATTGCTTTCAGGGAAGTTGTAGCAATTTAATTTTCCCACTAGGCTATTTCCCTCTCTTCTTATAAGCAGGGCATGATTTAGAGACTTTATCTTAAGTTGCCTTATTCTAGGTTTATAAATGCTTTTGTAATTATATCAGCTTATATTTTATTTAAAAAGTAAGATTGAAGTTTTTGGAATGTTCTCTACATGAGTTGTTGAAATCATTCAGATGCCCTTTCTCCTAGTAGCAGGCTATATGTGCCATGATAGTGCAAGGAGATGGGCATTGAGGTGGCATCCCGGGGAATACCCACAGTGTAAGTGGGGAGCACAGGGGAAGATGAAGCCATGAAGGGACAGAGACAGGGAGATGCCAAAAGAAGCTGGGGAGGAGGATGTCACAACTGGGTTGAGGCAGTTTCCATTAAGCCGTAAAGTTTCCATTACACAACAGTGTAAATGCTTCTGAAAGTATTCAAAAAGTCAAGCAAGACAAGAGCTAAAAATTGTACATTTAACTGAGCAGAAAGGGAGGAGAGAAATCTGGATTACTGTGGGCTGGAGTGCATGCGTCAGAGATCTGTTTTTTACATGTGCCTGTTTCTGTTTAGTTCCTGCTAGATTTTTTTTTTTTTTTGAAGTGTGTGTGGGGGGAGTGAACATACAAACATGGAATATTCTGGAAGCAGTTGGCATAGTTTGCTTCAGGCCACCTGCTTTGGGGGAGCAGCAATTCCATAAATGCAAAGAAGCAAATAATTACAGATACTATCTGTCTGCTTTTGAGTCACCATAAAAGGCCAATTCCAATTTTGTTCTAAAGATGGGCAAAAGTTTTCAACTGACCCATCATTGATGAGAAATCTTAGAGATGAATTTTTATCTGTGCAGGAGCAATGTCATCTCTTAGCAGGAGGCAGTCAGTTATTTTAGCGGTGAGTCTACCCTTGACCTGCGGCACCGGTTGTAATGGCACTTACTGTTTCAGCGAGTGGCACAGGTTTACGTTTGCGGTTGAATCCTATTTTCACAAGGCAATTTAGAAAGAACTACAGAGACTTGTGTTTGAGCAATTATAGAGCAGGCATTGCTAAAGTTAAGAGCAATGCACTGAAGCCTAGCGTGCACTCAGATGCTTCCTGGTGGCGGGGACACTTTTAGGTGAATGGAATAGCTTACAGGCTAAAGTTTCCCTTGGGATTAACCTAGAAAGAGCTGACTTAGAGCTGATAGAGCTTGAGAAGTTCTTCCCATTCTGAGTTTTTTTTCTGACTTTGCCTAAGAAGAGAAAGTGAGGTGATGGAACAATAGTAACAGTAATAATGATAGTGCTGCCATTAATAGCTAATACTCTAGCTCGAGTAATTGCTCTATTCTAGGCTATGTGCAAAGCACTTGACAAGTATTATCTAATGCAGCCCTCCCCACTGTCTTATGACATATGAGCTATTAGGTTTTACAGATAAAAAGGTGAGGTGCAGAACGGTTAAGTGGCTTGATGAAATCACTTGGCTGGTAAGAGGTGACATGGAACATCAAACCCTGGTCTGCCTGATCCCAGGACCCTTCTCTCATCTGTTGCAACTGTTCATGTCTGTACAGTGCTCTGTATGGCATCTGGCACATAGTAGGCACTCACCAGATGTTCGTTTCCTTCTTTTCTGGACAGTGGTGGGCCATGACAGCAGGCCTGTTCTCTCAGATAGGAGGGCCACACACCAAGAACACCACCCGACACTGGTCAGTCTAGGCAGGAATGACAAGCATGAGAAAGGCAAAGGTTTCAGGGCTCTCTGGACCCTCTGGGGGATTCAAGAACATTATAAAACCTTCTGAGTCATTCTTTGTCATTTTGTGGTAATTCTTGCTCACATTCTTAGCAGTGGTTCATGATTTTTGCTGTTAATGAATTCTTTCAAAATTTTGTTTGAAAAAACCTGGTTTTCTTTATCACTTGAAGACTGATTGTGTTTTGGGGGGGATGGGGAGGTATTTGAAAGGAGTGTTCTTTTGCATCTGAAACCCTAAAATATGAGGTGAGGTTAATGGAAGAATTTCTATCAGCCGGAAGCTGAATCAGGAGCTGCTGCTTAGGAACTAAGTTTTGAGTTGCAGAGGTAGAGGAGAAATTGGCCCCTTTTCTCTTTACACAGAGACACGAAATTTCATTGCTGCTTCCAGCGCTCAGAGGCCTGAAGGAAAATGGAGACGGTCCAAAGAGGAAAGCTAAAGATGATAGTTTCTTACTTTTCTGCTCAGATTTTTGCCTCTGCTCCCTGGGGTGGTTGGTGGTTGGCAGTTCACAGCCAAATCCTTGCTAGATGGTGAGGTGGAATGGCGCCCCCTACAGGTCTCCGAGGGGCTGGCATAACAGGTAGCAGAAAGCCACCTCTAGGGTCCTCCAGCCTTTGGTCCTCCCCTTACCTGGCCAGCTGGGGTGGAGGGTATTTGACCCTTCCTGAGAGTGTTCATATACATTTGTCAAAACTCACGGAACTAAAATCAGTTCATTCTATTATAAGTAAATTATAACTCAATAAAGTAGACCTGAGAGGTAGGTGGAGAGTGCATTCAGGGGGCATATATAACAACAGTCCTTTCATTATTGAGAGAGACAGAGCAGGGGAGGTGCAGAGAGAGATGGGGATAGAGGATCTGAAGCGGGGTCCCCACTGTTGACAGCAGAGAACCCAATGTAGGGCTTGAACTCATGAACTGTGAGATCATGACCTGAGCCAAAGTCGGACACTCAATGATTGATCCACCCAGTCACCCCATAACAACAGTCCTTTTGTTGTTGTTAATCTCACATTTGCATTTTATATATAACATGGGTGCCTAATTTTGAACTTACGTGTTGTAATTAAGTTATGCTACCCAGACTTATTTCTATAAGGCCTACAGGGCTTCAAGCATTTTGGGGAATAGCCTGGCAACCACAGAAAAAAACAAACTCTGGAGTTAGACTAACTGGATATGAATTACGGCTCCAATATTTACTGGTTGTAGACCTTGGACAAGTCACTTAGTGCCCCAGTGTCCTCATCTGCAAAGTGGAGCTAATAATACCTACCCCATAGAGTAGTAATGAGAGTTAAATTAATGATAATAATAATAACAGCAACAATAATATTACTAATAAGCAATAAGCGTTATGTAAATATTAGCTATTATCATTTTTATTATTGTTGTTAAATGATACAAAGTGGCATATACCTGGGGTGGGGGGACTCCTTACCAAGACAGCAACAAAAATTGTTTGGCAAGGAAATTAGTTGATGAATCTGTATTCAAACTTTATATAACCATAACGGAAAGTCCACAATGAGATACCACTCCACATCCACTAGGGTCGCTCTACATAAAAACAACAAACAAAATGGAAAAGAGCAAGTGTTGGCAAGGAGGTGGAGAATTGGATGTCTCTTACATTGGTGGTGGGAATGTAAAATGGTTCAGCTGCTGTGGAAAGTAGGTGGTGAAATTGTCTATTTTCTAATAGGTGGTGTTTTCTCAAAAAGTTAAACATAGAATTACCATATCACCCAGCAATGCTACTCCTAGTTTTATATCCAAAAGAATCAAAAGCAGTTGCTCGAATACTTGTACACCATGTTCACAGCAGCATTATTTACAATAGGTAATAGATGGAAACAATCCAAATGTCCATCAACTGATGATTAGGTAAACAGATTATGCTATATACACACAATGGAATATTATTCAGCCATAAAAAGGAATGAGGTACTGGGGTTCCCGGTTGGCTCAGTCGATAGAGCATGCACCTCTTGTTCTCGGGGTTGTGAATTTGAGCTCCACATTGGGTGTAGAGATTACTGGAAAGTAAAATCTTTTTTTTTTTTTTTTTTGGCAAAGGAATTAGATACTGATCTATGCTACACTATGAATGAACTTTGAAAATATTATAGTAAGTGAAATAATCCAGACATGAAATTGCATATATTATATTATTCCACTTATATGAAATATCCAGAATATGTTAATCTGTAGAAACAGAAAGTAGATTGGTGGTTACCAAGGGTTGGGGAGGGGACAATAGGAGTAGCTGCTTAATGGGTACAGGGTTTTATTTTGGGATGATGGTAATTTTTGGGAAGAAGATGGAGTTAGTGGTTGTATAACATTGTGAATGTACTGACAGTTTAAGATGGTTAATTCTATGTTATATAAATTTTGCCTCAAAAAAAAGTGCAAAATGAGATAAGCTGTTCTTGATTAAAGAAAATAATTATCTGGTTCACATTATTTTAAAATTTATTACTAAAATTTCCTTCTATGATATGTCTTTTAAAATTTAGTCTACTTTATTGAGTTATAATTTACTTAGAATGAACTGATTTTCGTTCAGTGAGTTTTGACAAATGTATATGAACATGTAACTATAGTTGAACCAAGAAACAAGGATATTTCCATCAACCTAGGGAGTTTACTTTACCCTATTCAAATAATTAGATTAAATTTTGATTGCCAAAGAATAGAGTTACTTGTTCTAGAAATAGAGTCTATAAATGGAATCAATATCATGTTCTCTTTGGTATCTGGCTTTTTTCACTCACTATAGTGTTTTTGAGATCCATTTATACAGTTTTTGGTGTTAATAGTTCATAACATTTCATTGCTATAAGTATTCAATTATAATATTATAACACAATTTGCTTATCCATTCACTTGTTGATGGACATTTGGTCTATTTCCAATTTTTGGGTATTAAAATTAAGCTTGTTATAAATATTCTTATATAATTCCTTTTGTAGAAATATGCTTTCTTTTTTTCTTGGGTAAAAATTTAGGAGTGAAAGTATTGGGTTAAAGTATTGACTTAAAAGGTCAAGTAAGTATATATTGACTTTTTAAGAAATTGTCTATTTTCTATTTTCGGGGTGCTTTGGTAGCTCAATCAGTTAAGTGTCTGACTCTTGATTTCAGCTCACGTCATAATCTCATGGTTCAATTTGTGAGTTCAAGACCTGCCTTGGGCTCTGCACTGACAGTGTTGAGGCTGCTTGGGATTCTCTCTCTCCTTCTCTCTCTCTGCCCCTTTCCTGCTTGCATGCATGCTCTCTTTCTCTCAAAATAAATAAATAAAATTTTAAAAAATATTTAAAAAAAAAGAAAAGAAATTGTCTATTTTCTAAAATGTACCATGTTGCACTGCCAGACATATTGTATTTCTGATTGTCTCGTAACCTTACTGTCAGTTGATATCATCAGTCTTTTTAATTTTAGCTATTTTGGTAAGTATGAAGTAATATCTCATTGTGGCTATGCTATACTATGCATTTACCTGATGACTAATGATACTGGGTATTTTTTAATGTATTAATTGACCACTCAAATAGCTTAAAACATTTTTTTATTATTCAAATATAGTTGACACACAATGTTACATTAGTTTTTTGTGCAATATAGATTTGGTAATTCTACACATTATATACGACGGTAAGTATAGTTACCATCTGTCACCATTTAATGTTATTACAATACATACTACAGATTACATATTACATATTACAATATTATTGACTATATTCCTTATGCTGTACTTTTCATCTAATTTATTTATAACTAGAAGATTGTACCTCTTAATCCCCTTCACTTATTTCACTGGTTCCTTCATTCTGCTTCTCTCTGGTGTCCTCCAGTTCTCTGTATTTATGAGTCTGTTTATATTTTCTTTGCTTGTTTGTTTGTTGTTTCCTTTGTCCATTTATTTATATATGGACATGTAAGTTGCTTCCATATCTTAACTATTTTAAATAAGGCTGTAATAACATAGGCTTGCATATATCTTTTAAAATTAGTGTTTTTGTTTGAGTTGGGTAAAATAGTAGTGAAATTACTGTAGCATATGGTAGTTCTATTTTTATTTTTATTTTTTTTTAAGTAGGCTTCACATCCAGCACAGAGCCCAGTGTGGGGCTTGAACTCATGACCCTGAGATCAAGACCTGGGCTAAGATCAAGAGTTTGATGCTAAACCAATTGAGCCACCCAGGCACCCCCTATTTTTAGTTTAGTTTTTTTTTTTAAACTCTATACTGTTTTCCACAGTGGTTATATCTGTTTACATTATAGGCATGTCTTATTTTGTGTCTTCTTTTCAAATACTTAAGGATTTTCTATGTATCTTATTTTTGTTGATTTCTAATTCAGTTCCACTGCAGTTACAGAACAATTCTTTGAAATTTATTGAAATATCTTAGTGAACATGTCATGTGCACTTTAAAGGGATATGTGTTCTGTTGTTGGGTTTAGTGCTGTATAAATGTTAGCTTACTCATATTGGTCACATTTTTATAGCCCAAGTTTTTTTCCTGCTTTAATCAACTATGAAAAATGGGCAATAAAATCTCCAAGTATAATTATAATTTTTTTCCTATTTCCTTTGTTCTTTGGTCTTTTGTTATTTCTTTATCTTCTTTTAGGTTAATTGAGAAGGTTTTTCTATTACATCTTTTCTCTTTTTTCTAGCTATATTTCTTCATTAATTTTTAGAGGCTATTCAAATGCTTAAAATATGTCATTTATCCTATCATTTTCCTCTTTGAATTGATATCATAATTTACTAATTATTATACTGAAAACAATTCTCATTACACTCCCACCATCTGTTCTAATGCTGTTATACATTTAGTTCTACATATAGTATATACCCACCAAGGGACTGAAAAAGGCAAGCCATAGAATGAGTGAAGATATTTGCAGCATCTATAACCAATAAAAAGCTTGTATCCAGTGTACTTTAAAAAACTACAAATCACTAAAAATGCAGACAACCTAGTATAAAAAGATTTGAAAGGAGAATTTAAAAAAAGAAATTGAAATATTGAATAAACATATAAAAAAGTGATTCATCTCATTAATAATCAGGGAAATGCCTGTTAAAATCACAATGAGATAGCACTACAAACCCAACAGAATGTTTAAAATGAAAAACAACAAAACAAAACCTCTCATACATAGCTGGTGGGTATGTAATTAGTACAATTTTTACAAAATAGATAGGCAATATTTTCTAAAACTCAAGATATCTCCATGACATAGCAGTTAGACTTCTATTGAAATGCATATGCTCCTGCTTATGTCCTGCATGTCCAAGAATGCTCACGGTAGCTGGATTCATTATGGCCCCAACAAGAGAAAGCATCCCAAGCTCCTATTAATAGAAACAGGACACATAAATAGTATGTACTTATACATTGTAACACTATTCATTAAAGAAAGTGGAAGAACTATAGCTGAATGGGACATCGTGGACAAATCACACCATCAGTAAGCTGCCAAAAACATACAAAAGAATGCATACTGTATGTTGCCGTCTTTATGAAGTTCAAAACTTATGGTGTTTAGGGATGTATAGTGGTTGATAAGATTTTAAAGAAAAGCAAGAAAATGATTACCATAAAAAACAGGAAAATTTCATTTAAGTGAGTGATGGAATTGATTTGGAATGGTATTTTTTGACCTGTGTGGTGGATACATGGGTGTTTGTTGTATAATGCTTTGTTAAGTTTTTGTTTTATGCATTTTTCTTTATGTGTATTATATTTTACAATAATAAAGTAAAAAAAGGAAAACCAAACTTGGTTAGACTGTTCTCTGAAGGATAACAGTGAAATTTTTCCATCCCCTATCGAGTAGATCCCTTACTTCATAAACTCATTAGCCAATAGATATAAATATAGACTTCTTCCCAGTGTATATTAAGGAGATATATTTTAAAACCCAAGAAATGGACCTTTTAAAAAAATTTTAATGTTTATTATTTATTTTTTGAGAGAGAAAGAGAGACAGAGTGCAAGCAGGGGAGGGGCAGAGAGAGGGGAGACAAAGAATCAGAAGCAGGCTCCAGGCTCTGAGCTGTCAGCACAGAACCCAATGTGGGGCTTGAACTCATGAACCATGGGATCACAACCTGAGCCAAAGTTGGATGCTTAACTGACTGAGCCACCCAGGCGCCCCTGGACCTTTTATAAGACATAATGTTCATTTGAAGAATTTTTGGGTTCGGCCTAGTGCTAAAAATTTTGTTGTCTAAATAAATGAATTAATGAATGGAAAAGTGACCAATTAAAAAATATAGAGTGGAGAGAAAGAAGACAGTGATGAGTTGCTAATACTGTTTCTATCAGTTGGGATAATTCCATGCTGTCTACTTCAATTTTCCCTACTCTATATTTAGAAAAGTAGTTTAAAAATTTCAGAAAGGGTTCACTGGGATCTTAAAAGTCACTCAGTTACATTGTTGAACACTGACTGATTGACAACCCAAGTCACATGGCTGTATACCTTATAAGCCCTGCCTTTGAGGTGGTTCATTTCTTTTCTGGACAGCTTTAGATATTTCCATATTCTTTTTGACAAATAGCTACTGTCTATCCTTGGATTTTCAACCCAAAGCTAATTTGAAGATATAAAGAAAAAATACTCTTGTGATGAAAATATATTTAGGAAAAGGTATAAGACTTCTCTTTTAGCATTATTTTTTTTATAAGCCCTGTGAACATAAGGACCCTGAATAGTTTGCTCATCACTGTGTGTATCAAAATACTCAATAGAGTCAAATGACCAAATTTTTTTTTAATATTTATTTTTGAGAGAGAGAGACAGAGCCTGTGTAAGTGATGGAGGGACAGAGAGAGAGGAGGACAGAGGATCTGAATCAGGCTCAGTGCTGACAGCAGAGAGCCTGATGTGGGCTTGAACTCATGAACCCCAAAATCACGACCTGAGCCAAAGTCAGATGCTCAACTGACTGAGCCACCCAGGTGCCTGAATGACCAAATTCTTAACTTAAGTGGAAATATAGATTGTAACATTGATGTGTACCTTCCTATTGTCCTAATTATCCTAATATTTAGTAAAATCCATAAGATTTAGTGGAGTGGCTTATCTGAGGGGCAGGATAGATTTTGTACTTAAAAACAGATGGACATACATGTAAAGAGGTGGCAAGAAGCCAAACACATTCCTTTAGGTTGAGTGGAGGTCCTTCTTACACAAAAATGCAGCCAGGGGTACAAAGACTTCCGTCCTATTGCTTGGTCAGACTAAATTCAAGACAGCAAATCCCCAACACACACACACATAAACACATTCATATCCACCCCTTCCAAGCCAGTGTGCCATCTAAACTCATAACACAATGAGTGGTGATCTAAATTAATGGGCATTTGTGTGATGACTGGTCATGAGTTTGGCCTGTTAGAGAGGAAAACCGGCTGTCAGTTACTGTTTTCTTTCTTAGCACTGAATTAAGTGAACTTGGATTAAATTCCAAAAAAACAAACTTTCATGAAGTATTGAAAAGATTTTGCATATCATCCCTGTAAGCTATACATATTTTAACTTTAGATCCCAAGCTCTCCCTTAAAAAATAATAATGATGTAAAAAATTTTCACTTGGGCATTTACTCATAGCATAGTAGTTCCACAGTTCTTTTTACTACATGTTCTTTCCCTTGTCAGAAAGGTAAACTTGTTGTAAACTCTGAGTCCTGGCATTAATAAAGAGACAGTTTAATTGGCAAAACGTTACTGACTTGAAACGTGTACACTTGAAATATGTTTGGTTAATGCATTTCTGTTAAAGTGATAGCCAGGAGGCTTCACATTATTGTTAACCTAATTGCAATTGAAACTATTCAAGAAAGTTTATTCTACTTTCAGAAAAAAAATTTTGTTCTCTATCTTTAAAGGCTAGTCAACAATAGAAGTTAGTATCTTAGAAATTATTCCTCGACTAGAGCCAAAAGCAGTCACTAGGGTTTTGACTCTCTGTTTTTCCTTTTTAGTGTCTTACTTTACGTGAATTCCTAGATACGTGTATACCAGCTGTCAGTCTATATAGTGGTCCCCCCGTTATCTGTGGTCCCTCTTTCCCTGGTTTCAGTCACCCACGATCAACATGTCCCAAAGCGGATGTTCCTCCTTCTCAAGTGTCCTCAGGTCCTTCTGAAGTGAATATTGGCCTAATGCTATGTTGCAATGCCTACATCATTCACCTCACTTCGTTTTATCTTCTCACATCATTACAAGAGGAATGATGAGTACAGTATAATAAGATATTTTGAGAGAGAAACCACAGTCACATAACTTTTATGACAGGATATTGTTATAATTGTTCTATTTTATTAGTATTATTGTTAATTTCTTCTGTGCCTAATTTGTTAATTAAACATTATCATGGGTATGTATTATAAGAAAACACATAGTATATATAGGGTTTGGCAATATCCATGGTTTCAGGCATCTGTCCACTCGAGATCTTGGAAACAGATCCCCCATGGATAAGGGGGAACAACTGTATAAAAGAGAAGACACATTATGGGCTTACATGGGATGGGAATCTCATTAGTGCCACAACTAGGCCCCATCTGATATTTCTTAGCCTAATATGACAATGGGTGACCTAGTCTTAAAATATCTGTGTGATAGTTGCACATTTTGAGTGAAAATAGGCACAGAAGTTCTTGTGGTGAGGGGGAAGTCATCATGCCATTTTTGCAATGCAGTTTTTAAGCAACAAAAACCCAGCTATATGCATTTGAGATTAGGTTGAAAAGATTAGCTAGCACACTTAGGTTTTTGCCTGCCAAAGGCTAAGGGTTTGGGAAGATGAATTTGAGTCATCAAATTGCCTCATTTTATCTGAATATTAGCTTAGGGACAGGTTATAGTGTTAGCTTATAAATGGGGCATAAAGCATGTTAAAGCTGGAGAAATTCATTCTGTAGAGGAAATGCTAGGTAATTAAAATTTTGACTCCTTGCCCATAGTGCATATATATACGTATATATATATACGTGTATATATATATATACGTGTATATGTATATATGTATATGTATATATATATATATATACACGTATATATATATATATATATATATATATATATATATATATATATGTTTTTTATCAATGTACCGGCTAAACTTTTTCCATGTGGCAATTTGTCAAAATTGCCTAAATGTGAAGACATTTACATTGGTAGAAATTATTTCTCTTTTATTTATTTTATCACTCTTATTACTACTTGTTAAATGTTGGTCATTAAATCTTGAATGTTCTAAATTCTAAATAAAGAGAATTTTTAATTTTTATATTGCTATTTTTGTGAATTTTTAGGCGAACAGGCATTTTAGATAAATGGTAAATATTAAAATTTTTTCTTCATAAAACAGTAAAATGTACTATATATATGACTATAACAGTTTGAATGATAACAAAAAGTATAACCAGCTTTTAATTATTGAATTATTAAATTTCTATATACAGCACTAAATAGAAAAGAAGTATTTTTGCCTCCATAAATTAAAAAAAAATGTCAGGCAGCCACTATGAGTGGCTTTTCTTTAGGCAAAAGAGACATCTTTCTAGTTCAGTTTTCCAACATTTTTTAATGTAACACGATTATTTTCTTTGTCTTTCTGACTGTAGAGATTACTCAAGATATACCTATGCTTGATTTATGGCCCATAAATCCTTCTTTTTATTTTTAATTTAGGCATATGTTGTCAGAGAGAGAGAGAGAGAGAGAAAAGAGAGGAAAGGATGGGGTAGAGGTAGAGGACAGACGGGAAAGAGGGAGAGAGAGAACATGCAAATGGAAATTTCTAGAAATTAATCAAGATTAAGCAGAACCAAAGAATGAACTATGTACATTGAAATTTTATACCCAGTAGACTGCAAAAATAGTGTTTGGAATGCATTAAATTGAGAAAACTAAGAATTGCTTGCTTATGGAAAAATCCCTTTATGAAGAAAGAAAGTACATAGCTACTACGTGATGGGTCTCTATTTGTTGGCTTCTATTTAGGAATATCATCTTTTGGCACAAGGAGAGAAACCTAGACATGGTTTCTTCTAGAATTTTCTTTTCTTCATTGTTTGGAGTTTGGCTAAACATAAGGATTAGTATCAAGGATAGAATCTAGTTCTCCAAGTTATTCATCACCACTGTAGGAGACTGCTGATTTGTCATAACTCCTGGGATATGTTTAGTGTTAGTGGCTCTGCTACAACTTTCATAGAAACCATTCATTCATTCATTCATACATTTGTTCATTTGTTAATTCATTCATACAGCAAATATTCATTGAGTACTCTGTTAGGCAAATGTCCTATTCTCTAGAAGTAAATTGGTAAGCAATACAGAGAAGAAGTAAATTGGTAAGACCTTGCTCTTAGACTGCTTATATTAGATGGGGAGATAGACAGATAACAGCTAAACAAACAAATGAACAAGCTACTTCAGATAGTGAATAGTGCTATGAAGAAAACAGACCTGCAACGAGAGAGTGATTGCCTTGTTTTGTGTGTGGGGGCGTGACCTGGGAAAGCAGGTCTGAGTGTGATGCGTAAGCTGAGTCATGAGTGACAAGTAGAAGCAAACCATACATCTAACCTGGGAGCAGAGTGTTCTAGGCAGAGGGAGCAGCAAGGTG
Source organism: Panthera pardus (assembly GCF_024362965.1). NCBI lineage: Eukaryota > Metazoa > Chordata > Mammalia > Carnivora > Felidae > Panthera > Panthera pardus. Next base: position 79,844,461 of record NW_026526688.1, read on the forward strand.
GCGAGGCCCCCAACAGGAACAAACTCGATTTCTCTGAGGAACAGAAAGGATGGTGTGGTTGGGGAAGAACAATCATGTAAAGGAGTGCTGGGGGCAAGGTCAAAAGAAGGCATGGTCTTATCACATAGGGTGTTGGAGACTATGCTTTATTTTATTTTGGATCTATACAGTACTTTGTGTTTTGTCATTATAGCATCAACATAAACAGCTGTAGCATGAAAAATCTGCTGTGCTGGTAGTTCTATTCAATGAAAAAAATAAATTTGATGAACTCTTATTGAATTGATGTAAAGAATAATTATTAAAAATTACTTATCAGGTAGGCAAAACCTTTGGGTTTGTCTTTATGTTGAAGAGCATAAGGAAAACAATGAAGAATGGAAGTATTTTAAACCTTAATGCATCACCACAAGGAAACTATAAGGCTATAAGGCGGCTCTTCTTTAGATTCACTGAACATTAGGCATGCCCTTTAGTCAAGTCTGCCTGGGCCAAATAAAACATAAGGCCTAGCTTGCTCAAGAATATTGGAGAATCTGTTACTTCAACATGTGTGATTCATATTCTCATCATGGAGTTGCCATTAAATTTTGAGGCTAGTGAAATGTGGACAAGAGCCCAAGAAAGATCGAGCATGGGCATGTCCTAAGACAGTAGGTTCTCACTAGTCACATAGAGGAAAGCTCAGAGGAGGAGCTGAGGTCAACCTATTACATGCTAATCAGTTATCAGCATAAGCTGAGGGCTGGTTGGGGGATAGACAAAGTACCTCATTTTTATATAGAATCTTTGACTGAAAAAGCTTGGAGAGCAACCTGTGACTTTATTCAAGTGTCGTGTGGTTTCATCTTCATTTTCCTCAAAGTAGCTTATACTCATCTTTTTTCTTTTTTGTTGACATTTCATGAAAAAGACAGGGAGTCTGTAGGGTTAGTCAAAGGAGGTATTTCAGACTTTGAGACAGGCGAAAATAATCTTTTCCTAATAACCTTTTACTTGTGCCATTTAACTTTGCAATCACTTGATCAACAAATACTTAGAGCGACAAGCTCCATAGCAAAATCCACGTCCTATACTTCTTCTGTGAAGCGTTGCTCTATAATGTAGGGGGTGGAGAATGTTCTGAAGTCCAGCAAAGTGTACTGATGACCATGTTCCACGTGAGATGTTTTGGTGGATTCCATATGGGAAGATGACAAGGAATGGTAGCTATCTGTGTGAGTTCAGATAAGCTCCTCACACTGGCTGAGGAGCCTCTGTTTTGACACTGGTAAAATGGCAATAATACCTATTCAAAAGGTTTTGTGAATTTAAAATAGGTTGTGTGTGCTTGTGCCTATAAATAGAAACTACTTGAAAAAGAGTCGCTGTTACTATTATTCCATGTAAACTTAATTAGTTGCTAACATTACTGTCTAAAATATTGAGGTCTTTGGTAGGGAAAAATAGCTTTTTCCTTTCTAATCTCCTTTTATCTTTCTAAGGTAGCATCTCTGTGCTTGTGTACTCTGTAAAAAATATTTCACATTTTAAATGGGGAGCCTAAGGCATATATAACGTCTTACTGCAGTGAGTTTTCCAATCTAGTGCAAATCAGTCAGGACATTTCTTTCTTTTTTTTTTTTTTTTTAAGTTAATTTATTTTGAGAGAAAGAGAGAGAGAGTGCAAGTGTGAAATTGAGGGAGGGGCAGATGGAGAGAGAGAGAGAGAGAGAGAGAGAAGAGAGAGAGAGGAAAGAGAGAGAGAGGGAGATAGAGAATCCCAAGCAGGTTCAAACTCATGAACTGCGCAAGATCATGACCTGAGCTGAAGTTGGACCCTTAACCAACTGAGCCACCCAGGTGTCCCAGTCAAGAATTTTTTAAAAACTGATCATGCAATTGACTAGTACTTGGTTTTATTACTTCTAAATTTGGTATCTTGTAGGTAGATGTGATAATTCGTGCACATGGTTTTTGGAAGAATCACAAAAAATTTATTTAAAACAAATTTATCCCACAGGTAAAAGTGATGCAAAAGGATCTGGAAACACTTTTCTCTCTAGGCCTGGGGCTAATTTTCTCAGATGTATGAGGTTCTTCCTCCTTCATTTTGAAAGATTACAGCAGTTCTATATGTTAAACTTGTCTGATAAACAACCAAGTGTATGATCCTAGGAAAAATGAGTGAATATCTGCTGAACATAATCCAATTTATTGCACTGGTTAAAAAACATGCAGTAAAAGACCTGTGTCCATTGGTCTTGACCTAAGGATAAAGCCCAAATGTCAAACAGTGACCACCCCCACCCCCAGGCCAAGCCTATCTTTAGAGTTTCATATTTCAGCACTGTTCTTCATATACACTCTAATATTAGGTGTCCGGGCTGGTTGGGTGCTTTCCTCCAAATGTGTTATGAAAGTTTCCACCTGTGCCTTTTATGGACAATGGAGAGGAGGGATACATACTTGGTTTGTAGCATACATACTCACTCACATACTTGGTTTGTAGCATACATACATACATACTCACATACTTGGTTTGTAGCAAGAGGTAGTCTGGGATAGGCTGGAATCTGAATGCAGGAGGTCAATATGGCCTGAAATAGTAATGAGGGATATTTTAGTGAGGGATAGTTTTGGTTTCAATAGAGTTTGGAATTATTGATAATGAAGTCCAGAGGGTCCATGCAAGGGATTCCAAATCCTGAATCTAGCCCTTGGGTTAGATACAGTACCTGCCATCTGTTAGGTACTCAAAAGATGCTTGTTGAGAAATTTAAGTATTCATATATGAGCCCTTTGGACCTCTACTGCTGTCACCCTGGTCTGAACCACTATCACTGGCAGTCCAGAGTTTTGATATAGTTGCCTGACTGGTCTTCCAGTTTTCATCTTTGCTTCTCCTTAGTCTGTTCTCACACTGTGTCACTTCTCTGCTCAAAGCTTCTTTGAAAAAGTTATTATTATTTTTTTTTACAGAGAGACAGAGAAAGAGGGGGAGAGCATGAGCAGGGGCAGGGAAGAGCAGTGATAGAGAGACAGATAGAGAATTTCAAGCAGGCTTCATACTCAGGGCAGAGCCTGATGTGGTCTCCATCCCACAACTGTGGGATCCTGACCTGAACCAAATTCAAGAGTTGGACGCTTAATCGACTGAGCCACCCAGGTGCCCCTCTGCTCAAAACTTCTAATTGTTTCCCTTGTCACTGGGAGGAAAGCCCTCACAGTGGTCCACGAGGTCCTATATAATCTGTCCCTTGTTTTTTCTCTGTCTGTACAATTTGACTTCCCCTCCATCCCAGCCATACTGGCCTTCAGGCTGTGCTTTGAATATGTCATTCCTCCAACTCACCATTCATACTCTAGCACAAGCACTTCCCTTTTCCAAGACAGAGAGTTTCAGAGCTGGAAAGAAGGTCAGATGTCATTAAATCCAGATGTTTTGAAGCCTAGGGCCCTGGGCATGTACTACAGGGTGGCCTTGTCCTTTTGTGTATTTTTTTTAAACCCTCAAAAATTATAAATTTACCTTAACCTGCATGATAGCCACAAGACTCACATGACTTATTCCTTTGCCTCCTCCAGGGCTCCACTAAAACTTTGCTTTCCCTAGGAGGCCTTCCTGAATATCCTATCTAAAATTGCACTTTTCTAGCACATGCCTGTCTTTTGCTGCTGTTGTTCTTCAGAGCACTTTGCACTGTTTGAAAGATGTTTTAGTTTTTATTTACTTGTGGTCTGCTTCCTTCAGTAGAGTGTAAGCTTCACGAGGGTGATTGTTTTTGCTGCTTCGTTGGCTTTAGCACTAAAAATAGTTCCTGCACATTGCAGGTCCTCTGTAAGTATTTGGTTAATCAATTAATGAAATTTTCACCATCCTCCCTAGTCAAAGTGGTTTTGTTCTCTTTTATTTTCCCATAGCACCTTGTCTATTTCATTGTATATCACATATTCCAGCAATATAGGCTCAATTTGTATATTGCTTATCTCTCCTCCTAGGATGGGTGCCCCGTCCTGAATATTGCATTTGCTTAATACATTCTTTTAAGGGTTGAATTTATGCTCTTGGAGACATATTATTACCTCTTTACCTTTTTTTTTTTTGTGACCTACTATTGTCTCACATTAAAAATCAATCTCTTCTTAGATCCCTAGAGTTGTATTCCTCACTGTTTATATGGGCAACCCAGCAAAATATAGAGTTATTAGCATTTACTCAATCTTCCATATTTTTAATTTCTTGTTTTAGAGTGATGTATAGTTGACACCCAATGTCACATTAGTTTCAAGTGTAAAACATAGTGACTCAACAAGTTTGTATGTTATGCTATGATTACCACAAGTATAGATACCATATGTCATCATACAAAGATATTCCAAGACAACTGACTAGTCAATCTTCCATATTTTTAAGTTATTCTTTGCTTGGGCTTGGCTCATTATCTTCTTGAGAGGCATAAAATGCTTAATGTTGCCCAGAACAATCTCAACTTTCAGGACTGGTATAAGTTTAATGAAGAAGTTTGAGGCTCCAAGGTCTGTGTCATAATATTTAAAGTTGACTTTACAATAAAAAAAGAAACAAAAATGGGAAAGAGGATGGAGATGAGATGAGAAAGAAAACAAAAGTGAATGTTCAAATTAGGCACTAGGTGCTACTCATTCAACAAATATTTATTTATCTACATGGTCAGTAGGAACTGGAGAATATTTCCACGTTTCTTCTTATAGATAGCTGCTGTTCACATTGATTAGATTGTGTCTAATCTAATCAATAGGGTGTCATAGCAATGGGGGTTCCATTCACATATAGACATGCTTCTATTGAAATTTTAAAATTATTTATCCTAATTGTTCACTCCAAAGATGGATGATCTGCATATTTTACGACAATTTTCTGGCTTGTGACAGCAAGGAGTTTTGCTTTATTAAAGTCAGCATTGGGGGCACCTGGATGGCTAAGTCGGTTAAGCATCCGACTTTGGTCTAGCTCATGATCTCCTGATTCCTGAGTTCAAGGCCCATGTAGAGCTCTGTGCTGACAGCTCTGAGCCTGGAGCCTGTGTCTCCCTCTCTCTCTGCCCCTCCCCTGCTCGCACTCTGTCTTTCTCTCTCTCTCAAATATAAATACATATAAAAAGAAAAAATTTTGAAAAGTTAAAAAATAAAGCCAGCATAGTGTGTCAAATTTCCAACAGATGGATGTACAGTATCATATTATAACAGAGAAGATATGTATAATTATGCTTTACCTTATAAAAGAGGAATGAGCTTGATCAATAAAACTTTTTGATCCAATAACCTGGGCCTTTAAACAAGGAGCTTCATGAATCGCCTGGGTGACTCAGTTGCCTAAGCGTCTGACTTCAGCTCAGGTCATGACCTCGTGGTTCATGAGTTCAAGCCCTGTGTGGGGCTCTGTGCTGTCAGCTCAGAGCCTGGAACCTATTTCAGATTCTGTGTCTCCCCTCTCTCTCTGCCCCTCTCCTGCTTGCGTGCTCTCTCTCTCTGTCTCTCAAAAAACAAAAAAAAATTTAAAAAAATTAAAAAAAAAATAAACAAGGAGCTTCTTATTGAATATCTTGGTGAAAATCTTTTTTTTTTTTTTTTTTAAATCCACTATTGGTTTTAGTACCCTGGCTTAATGGATATCATATGCTATAGTTTTTACCATCTGCTATTTGTTTCCTGGACCAAAATTGTACTGCTAAATTTCCAATTAATCTACAAGTTCTTATGACACAAATTACTATGTAATGATTCAATTTCTATTAATAATCTACAAAGTATGTCTTGCATAGATACCAATTAGAGATTACCATGTAACAATTTGTTAATTATGTTATAATATTGGCTTTTTTTTGTTACTGTAGAAATGTTGTTACAAAAATTAACCTCTAAAAATCTGGAGACATGTTTTATAATATTTTTAAAAGTTACAAATTTTTGAAAAAGGATGCTATTTCCCCTTGGATGTTGAAAAGAAAATTTAAATTATTTATTAGTATCATATAATGAATAATTGGGAAATTTTCAGAAAAGAAAATTAAAGAGAAATTTGGGTTGGTTAAATAAATGTTCTAGAGAACTAATAGGTGGACTGACAGAACAAAAAGAAAAGGATTTCAGAACCATACTTTTCAGCAAAATGGACCATAGATATGTTATTAATGGAGCAGATGTTAATTCCACTTCAGTGTCAATTCTAAATGAAGAATTTCAAGAATACTTTGAAGAGGAAAAAACACAAAAGAACTTATTATACTGAATATTATATTTGCAGATTAGGTTCATGGTCATCTAATTTGAATATGAAACAAAAAGACATACCACTCTTGTTGAAAAGTATCCAATTCTTGCAAGAAAATATAACAGTCCCAAAGACACTAATAGGTAAAAATATTTCAGAAATGAGTATATGCAGGTTCTTGCAAATGCCAAAAGTGATTAGAATATGTTATTCTACCTTGAGTCAATTTATCTTTTGTCTCTACTATAAATGCCTTGGGATAGAAAAAAAATCCACTAATGAAAGAAAGTGTGAAATGACTATGAGCTTTTATTACATATTCTTAGTAAACATGAAAAAAGGAAAATGCCGGTCAACAGTAATGGAAGTATTCAAAATTGAAATCTTATAGAAAAATGTTATAATTCTTGGTACTAAACAGAGATTACTTGGAAAGGAGAAAAATATTGGCATTCTGTGATGGACCTCTTAATATGTATGGTTCAGGTTTTGGCAAGGCTATGTCTAGCATTGAGAATTATTCAAGAAACTTAATAAGACAATGGTGATTTGCTATATTTTTTAAGAAACAATAGCAGAATTTTATAATACCATAGAAGACATATGCGCAGAATACAAACATTGGCAACATATCATACTTCTTAGGGGGTGGAATACAAAGCCAAAATTATAAAATTATAGCAGAATTGTTTGGATAACAAGAAATGTAAAACACAACTTAATTATTTTGGACACAATCCCTGATGTATGCCAAATAGAATAAAGAGAAATTACTATTAGATTTGTGGATTCTAGAGATGCATATATTTCTAAATGTCAATTCTTGGTTTGGAATTTTGTTAACTAACTAAAGAATTATGTGCATTTCTTATGGACTAAACAGTTTAAAATACAATTTTAAAGACAAAAATAATTTGAGAATCTTCATAGACCCCTCTGGGATTAGCCTCATGTCTTAAGAACAGATAATATGAAAAGTATATATAGAAAAAACAGATTGCACAAAAGAGCCTTTAATCCTCTTATCTGTGCATTCTTTAAACCTGGTAGCTAACAATATAGTTAAAAAATATATTTGACACCACTAAATTTTAATTATCTTTCAAGAACTAACCAGCTACTTTTTGACTTCAACTGAACATTGAATTGTATTTAAAACCCATTTAGTAAATGTAAAAAAAAACTTGAAAACCTTTGTGAAATAAGTGAGGGAGAATCAACTGATAGCATTGTGTCACTAAAAACTATGTGAGAAGCAGCGTGTGATGCTCTTTGGGAAACTGCTTGATGATGTAATTGGAAATACCTAAATATGTAGATAGATAGAATAATGGTATAGACTTACAAAGAATAATAACATGCAATATTAATTCAGTAAATATAGATCATAATAATACAAAGTAATAGCATATAACAATAATGTCATAATATAACCATTACTACTAATACGTAATAATGATACAATAAGATTATCATTTTTAAAAGTTTTCAGTATTAGAAAACTATCACAGATGAGCACTGAGTAATCTATAGACTTGTTGAATCACTGTATTATACACCCGAAACTAATATAACACTGCATGATAATTATACTAGAATTAAAATTTTTTAAAAGCTAAAAAAGAAAAAAAAGACTATCACAGCCTTTTTAGAGTTCTAGGTCAGGGGTTTGCAAAAGGGTTAGATAATAAATATTTTAGGCTTTGTGGGCTACATGGTCTCTGTTCAATTTGTCAGCTCTACCATCGTAGTACAAAAGCAGCCATAGACCCCACATAAGCAAAAGAGCTTGGCTGTGTTCCAGTAAAATTTTATTTACAGATGCTGAAGTTTTAGTTTTATAAAGTTTTCAAGTGTCATGCAATGCTATTCTTTTAACAATTTTCTAATCATTGAAAAATGCAAAAGCCATTCTTAGCTCATGGGCTGTACAAAAACAGATGGTGGGTCAGATTCAGCTTGTGAGCCATTGTTGGCTAACTTCTGTTCTAGATGACATATATACTTCGAAAAACTGTAGACATGAATTACTACAAGTACATACAAATTTATAATTGAAATTGACTGATGAACATAGTAAGGAGTAACAGATGGGACATGATCGTGCAGCCTTAATTCACTGCACACCCAATACTTACCTGGTTCTCAGTTTATATTTAAGTCTCTTGGTGGCAGTGGAGAATTTATTCTCAAACTGAAAATTTATTAAACATGGCCTAAGGTCTACAATATCACAAAAATTATAGTTGAACCAAGTGGCCATTTTTATAGAACGAGACCCAGTTACAAATAAATAGTAGAATTGCTGTAATAAATGTATTTACCAAGAAAGCATGTTGTGTAATTATTTAAATAAAATACTAAATTGAAATTAGTTGGCATTCTTAAACCTTTTTAAATTTATTTATTTGGAGGGAGAGAGGGAGAGAGGGAGGGGGAGAGAAGGAGAGAGAGAGAATCCCAAGCAGGCTCTGTGCTGTCAGCACAGAGCCGGACATGGGGCTTGAACTCACAAACCACGAGATCATGACCTGAGCTGAAACCAAGAGTTGGAAGTTCAACCTACTGAGCCACCCAGGTGCCCCTTCCTCTAATTTTTATGGAGGCACTGTGGAGTAGTGGCAACCAGTCCTTGTTAATAAGAGTGAAGAACCACATCTATGACTGTCCCAAGGGGGAGAAATTACAAAGATGAGCAAGACTTGGCTTCTGCCCTTCAGGGGCTTCTAGACAGTCTGGAGCTGGATGTTTTTCAGTCTAATATTTATTTAAAAGCAATACTCTGGTTATTGTTTTTTTTCCCATTGTCTGGATGCAGTAACTTAATGTCTGGGATTTTACTTTAAAACAAAAACAGCAATGTAAAAGAGGATGAAAAATGGAAGCTACTCAGTCAGTATGCTGTTATGTGTACATGCTACATTGTGTGTGTTTTTTTTAATATTACTTTTTTTTAGTTTATTTTTGAGAGAGAAAGAGAGCACATGCAAGTGGGGGAAGGGAAGAGAGAGAAAACGACAGTCTCAAGCAGGCTGCACACCATCAGCACGGAGCCCAATGTGGGGCTGGAACCCACAAACTATGAGATTATGGCCTGAGCTGAAATTAAGTCAGATGCTTAACTGACAACCACCCAGGTACCCTACTACATTGTGCTTTTTGATTGTTTATTCTACCTCCCATCGTTAGCAGCATGAGGGTGAAGTTAAGAAGCTTCACAGACCCTACTGGGATTCGTCTCATGTTTTAAGGACAAAGATTAGTCAGGTTGACAACTTGTTATTTGTTACAAGACTTGTCAGCTCTATGATCAGCAAAAATGTAAACTGAAGATATCTTTAGGTACAAAAAGATATTCTTCAAAGCCAAAACTCTGGCTTTTAGATAAAAATACAAAATCCTCTAGAATTGTATAGTCAAATAAAACTTAAAAAAAAAAACTTTGAAACTCATGTAGACTGAAGACAAAAGAAGAGTTGTTTACGAGCCAATGATGAAAGTGTGTAAAGGGCCACAGGTATTTTGCAATAGACTTCTGGAGATCTCATTAGAATTTGAAAGCACTGTGAGGAAAGGAAGTTCTTTAAAGTAAGAGAGGTTGGCTGAGCTTCAGTGAGGTGAGTCACATCTGGAAGCAAGGATCTGAGAGAAGTTCTTGCCCTGGCAGTGTTGTGTAGACAGACTGATAGGAGTCAGTCCTGAATGTCAATCTAGTTATTGGTTCTTCTTATAAACCTTTCGAAAGCATGGCTATATAAAAGGCAGAGAACCAATGCAACCATCCCTTCTAAATCTTTTACATGACCTTGGCATTTTTCTGTATATTTGAAAGATTTTTTTTTCAGAATTTGAATGATAAATAAGTCAGTAATAGAATATCTAGTCTGGCAATTGTTTATTGATTTGTAATTGTCTTAGCTACACCCTGGTCAGTTCATTTTCATGTGTTATGATGGACTTAACGACACTTACAGGAGTAAAGACCAATCTATGCTAAGCAAATTGGATATTATTTGCTTTTCTTCCTATAGGAATGGCATAAGCTATTCTTAAAATATGTTCTTCTAGGGGTGCCTGGGTGGCTCAGTCAGTGAAGCTTCCAACTTCAGCTCAGGTCATGATCTCATGGTTTGTGAGTTCGAGCCCTGCATTGGGCTTGCTGCTGTCAGTGTGGAGCCTGCTTGGGATCCTCTGTCTCCTTTTCTCTCTGCCCCTCACCTGCTCTCTCTCACTCTCAAAATAGATAAATAAACTTAAAAAAAATGTTCTTCTATAAAAAGGGGATGTACTTGCAAAAGGGGATGCTGAAATAAACCTAGAGGATGGAATAAAATGGAAAATGAATAAACATTTAAGATAAAACTTGGTTCTTCAAAATAATGAGTAAATTGAGTAAATTACTCATAGGATTTATTTAAAAACTCGTTTTAAATGGTAAGAAAAGAGAAAATATTAGTTAAGATCAGGAATGCAAAAGATTATTTCAGGATATGTTTTAAATTATTTTTATATTATCATTCCCAGTTTATATTAATAAATTTAGTATCAAATTAAATGATTAATTTAGAAATTTATACAAACCAAATAAGCACAAGAAACAAGGAACATAAACTATTAAGAGAAGAAGAAAGTTGACAGATGTTCCTGAATATTGTAAAACTGTGAAATCCCAAATTCCCCAAATTTTCAAATGTATGTTCTTTGGAAAATACACTTCTCTAAAATATATTACCTGATAGATTTTTTGAAGTAATACATATAGCTTTGAAAATAAAGTATAGTTTTAAATTCAAACATATGAACACTATCAAATTATAAAAGAAACAAGATATTAGACTGCAAAGCTAAAACAAGAGAAGTTTATTTTCTCACAGTTCTAGAGGCTGGAAGTCTGAGATCAGGGCACCAGCTTGGTCAGGTTCTGGGAGAACCCTCTTCCTGGCTTGCAGATGGTGCTTTCTTGTTGTGTCTTCACATAGTGGGGACAGAGCTTTGGTGTCTCTTCCTATTCGTATCGGAGTGCCAGCCCAGACAGATTAGAACTCCCCCCTTATGATTTCATTTAACCTTTATCGATTCCTCACAGGCCCTATCTCCAAACACAGTCACACTGAGGGTTAGGACTTCAACATATGAATTTTGGTTAGGCATAATTCAGTTCCTAGTAAGGGATTCTCTGTAACATGCCTGACCAATACTCCTCAAAAATAAGCCTGAGAAGCTATTACAGTCAAAGAGTAGCCTAAGGAGACATGATGACTGGATGTAATCTGGTATCCTGGATGGCTCCCTGGAGCAGAAAAAGGGACATTAGGGAAACTTTTGAGAAATCTAAAATAAGCACAGATTTTAGTTAATAAGGATGGATCAATACTGGTTCATTAATTATAACAAATGTACCCCACTAATGTAATGTTTTAGTAATAAGAGAAACTGGATAGGGGTATATGGCAATTTTGTACTATCTTTCGTAATTTTTGTACATCTAAAACTGTTCTAGCAAATAAGCCATGTTATAAAAAGCTATGTAATTTGACTAAAAAGAAAACATAATTACACTGAAATTTCAGAAGAATTTATAAACTATTTGAAGAGAATGAAAGACAGATCAGAAACACTAGAACAAGAGAGAATGGCATCACGCTAATCACTAAATATAACTGGCAGTTGGTATAGAGAAGAACTGAATTACTGACAAATGTACCACATATTACAATAAAAACTTCAAGATTTATCAAAAAGTAAAGCACCAAAAACCAAAAAGGACACCAGAAACTTATCCAAACTTTAAGTGTAAGTGTTCTTCTTTAGGACCTTGATGTTCTACAACCATTTATATTTTCCCTTGGGCTAATTTCCTAATTCTACTCCTATTTTGACATCATCATATTGTGTGTATTCCTCTGTAAACTTTTTTCTACAAACTTTTGGAACCAGATAGGAAATTTATAATGAGAAAACAAATTCCTAACTATTGAAGAAACCCAAGGATATTATTGTAGATAAGATAGAAGATTCTGATGTAGTCCTCCCTTTTTTTCTAACCTATTCCAAGCTTTTTTATTTTTTCCCTGACAAACCACACAATAGCCCACACAGAGATAAGAACTAGACACAGTACAATTCATCTCAGGCTGGCCCAGACTGCTCCCAATTTGATACATCTCTGAACCCTCAACAACAGAGTGACGAAATGATAGATAAAATTTGTTACAAAATATATCTGGGATGTACAAGAAAACACAAAGTAATTTAAAATAATACAAGAATTATACACATGCTAAATAAATTTATATAAGTGGGTCACATCAGCATTAAAAGCCAATTCAATATGGAGATGAGAAGAAAGTATATATACTCACAAGAAAATAAAAATAAAGAGAAAGCTAATCAGCTTGTGACAAAATTGAGAGTATGGATTTGCTCAAAATCGAGTGTCTAGATTCGAAAACAGTATTTAGGAACCATTTTATACCTATTTAAATATAATAAATCAATTATCATAGCAAAACACAATGGGGGTTGGTAGGCTTGAGAAAGCCACAATCATAGAGAGCTACCAGCATTGTAAATTGCTTTAGTCCTTTTGAGAATGGTCTGGCAAAGTTGAAGAAAAAAAAAGAAAAGAAAAAGCTTTAACACCGTTTCTCCATTTTGAGGTGGTCATTCCGTTTCTGGGACTACCTGTGGCATTGATGTTCAGATCAGGCTCTAAGGAGTCCTACAAGGAAAAGAGTGCAGGTAAGGTCAGAGTTTGGAGTTTTTCCTTTGCACTGCAAAGGGTTCAGAAGAAACTAAAATTTAATTGAAGCTAGTGCTCTATGGAGGTATTCCTAAAGAGAAAAATGTGAATTATATGATGACATTAAAAATAGCTCAGGGTCCCCGTGTGGCTCAGTTGGTTAAGTGTGGGACTCTTGGTTTCAGCTTAGGTCATAAACTTTCAGTTTACGAGATGGAGCCCCATATTGCGGTCTGCACTGGCAGTGTGGGGCCTGCTTGGGATTCTGTCTCCCTCTCTCTGCTCCTCCCCCACTCAGTTGTGTGTGTGTGTGTGTGTGTGTGTGTGTGTGTGTGTGTGCGCCCGCGCGCGGCGCGCGCGTGTGTGCATGCGCTCTCTCTCTCTCTCTCTCTCTCTCTCAAAATAAATAAATAAACATTTAAAAAGTTTAAAAAATAGCTCAGTTTAAAATAGGAGAAAGTAAGACACAACTCCAAAAAGCAAAAAGGGGGGGAGCGGTAAACAGAAATAGCATCTTGAAGAAGCACCATGTAAACACAAGGATGAGGTTTACTTAGGTACAAGGAAAAGCAGAATACAAAACAATTGAATGCATGATACAATGACATAAAAATGTATTTATGTATGTACAGTGACAACAATTGGAAGATACTTTAGAGAAATAAAGCTTAATGTTCCTTTGTCCCTTTTTTTTTTTCCATAAAAAGGATTAAGGGCAAATTTTAAGAAAAGATTCTTTACATACATAGGAGAATTGGGGCTATTTGGACCAACTTTTCTTATATGAGTGATCCAATTAAAAGTACCAATTTATTTATGAACAAGGACAATATACTAGTTTCTGTAAATTTGTATAAAATTAATTAAAGGCCTCTGAGCATGTTGACAGAATTAGGTGGCATTGTAAGGCCAGGTTCTCTAGGCATTCCCAAGCATATGCTTGTGTATTCAGATGCATAAACTACAAAACAATGAATCTTTTCCATGTGGCAGTGCTTTAGCATTTCAAAGTCAAATGCAAAGAAACACACAGATGTATATGCAGCTGGAGAACAGACTTTTTTCCTCCCCATTCCGGTAATGACATTTTAATTCTCAGTTTTTTGTCTGGATTGTGTTGTGGATTCTGGCATTGTCTTGACGAACCATGATGTTAAGGTCTCCAGAAGGGTATACATGGTGACAAATTAATCTGACATTTGAAAATGATGAAATACAGTGGGGGAAAACTCTCCAGATAAAATAGTGAAAGTTCTGGTAAGATAACAGAATAATGGTGATAGAGGATAAGGTTAAGAGGGCTTTTTTTTTTTTTTTTTTTAATGAAAACATCTAAAAGCTGGAGAGGCCAAGATGATTTGGCAAGTGCCCATGTTAGGAGACAAATCTAGGTTCCCTCATAGCAACTGAGGTATCATCTGAGGACTTCATTCCCAGATTCAGGACAGTACCCTGCTGGAGAGGAAAGAATCAAGTGAGAGCTGCTGAGACAGACTATGGACTCTTGGTGAAGAAGGGAGAGAGAAATATTCATTCATTCGCTTATTTTCTAGCTCTATGATTTATGGCTAATTACTTCAATGTGCCTTGGTTTCCTTATTTGTGAATGCACGCAATGAATGCACCTGTCTCATGGAGTTGTGAGGATGAAATGAAATTGTACATGCCGGTTAGAACAGAGTATGTTCTAATGAATGTTAGCTGTTATTATTGGCAGAAATGGGGATTGTGGGACTGCTAAAGACTGGAAAATTCCATCATAAAACTGAGAGCTCTCCAAATAATCTGGGTTGCAGAAAATCTTGCAGCCTGCTGAGTGGGTGCTACATTTCTACTTATTAGGGCATGAGAGAGATTTGTGGAACACACCAGAAATCTTTACCCAAATTGCTGAAGTCATGTTCACTGAGATGCAGAGGCTGGCTACAGGCTTATTTCACTTCGTGTAGCATTTAAACATTTTCTTTGATGTGTTTTATGAGGTCCTGGTTTGGTTTTGTTTCTGACTCCAGTGACTTGAAGTAAAAATTAGCACAAAGCACAAGGCTCGTCATTAGATCTAGATGGTGCCGTTTTCCTAAAGTGGGGAAAGAGGGACGTAGGAGATGAGGAAAAGAAGATTGCTGTCATTTCTTCCTTGACTTTGGGTAGAAAGCAAAGCAACATAGAGAAATAAGCATCCAAAGATAAAGAAATCTTACATGAAAAAGAAATTAAAATAGGAAGTAGGTTTTTTGGTGTTTTTTTTGGCTGGCATTTAAAATTTTACCTCCAAGTTTCTGCCCACATTCTAATCTTGGACTGTGAATTTGACAGTTGGGAAATTCACAGCCAGCCCAGTGCTCAATGCCTAGGCTGGGCATAGTAGAACAATTCTCTGATAACTGGATTCTCATTAGCATTTATTTATTCTCGTGGTGACCTTTATCCAGAGTCGTTTACCTGGCAGTGTTGAGTCTATTGATTTTCCTCCCCTAATTTCCATTTTTCCTCTTCCCATGTGCTATATTCCAGTGACTCTTCAGAAATTATCGTTCCTCTTATATACACTGAAATGTTCTACCCAGGTGCTTAAAAAATTTTTTTTTTCACTGCCAGGAATATCCAGGCCTTCTGCCTCATCTTGTAATATCCAGATATAAACAGTTACACAGATGTCGCTTCCTCCATGGAGCTTTTCACATACCACCCCCTGGTCCTCCCCTGGCTGAAAGGAATAACTGCTGTCCTCAGAACTCCCTAGGGCAATTGAACCCTAGGTATAGTTCTATAGTGTTAACCTCTTTCTTAGGTGTCTTAAATTTTATGTTTGTCTACTCTCCTTCATTACACTCTTAATCTGAGGGGAAGTGTCATGCCTTATTTAACAATATTCCGTGAATGAATACATCTTCACTTAAGCAGTATCTAAATTACACTTACTGTATAAGGTAGTGTGCGTGGTATCATTGTTATAAATGCTAAGGCCCCTTTTGAATCCCAGATTTTACATTGTATACAAATGTCAAGAGCTACAGAATAACAGAGATTTTATGATTGAGGGGAAATGCATCCCTTACAGATTTTGTTAAGGTAAATAATAAGGACAAAATAATACTATATTTCAATTTAGATTTTCCATTTATAGTTTTCCTTTATTCCAAAAAAGACTGGGAAGTTGTAGCATGCTTCCTATTTCTGTCATTAATTTGTAATTGATAATAAGAGCTAACTCTATTCAGTACAGGAAATCCAGTCACTTCTCTCCAACTCTGCTTGTCTGGGCCACCACCATCTCAATGGAACACTGCAGGCACCTCTTACTGATCTCTCAGCTTCCACCATTGCCCCGCTATGCTCCGTTCTTAGCATGGCAGCTAGAATGACTTTTGTCTTGGTGAATCAGACCATGTCACACTAAGGTCCCTGCAATGGCTCTTGGGTTCACTCTATGTAAAGCCAAAGTCCTGCTCAAGTTTTCAAGGCTCTTCATGATCTCACTGGTCCTGTTTCCTCTTTGAGCTCATCTCCTGCTTTTCTCCCTTCACGGCTCAACCCACACCTGCTTTCCCTAATTTGTGATGCATGTGCCTACTTACACACTTGGAGCGGGCTGTTCCTCTGACTTCAAATGCTTTTCTCCAAATATATGAAAGGTTTACCTCTCGACTCCTTCAGATCTTTGCTCAAAAGTCTTGAGGACTCATGGGGCCTTTCTTGACCAACTTATTTAAAATTGCAGGTGCTACCCCTCCTGCAGTCTGGAGCCCCCCTCCCTGTATTAGTTTATTATTTTTATTTAATTTTAATATTTATTTATTTATTTTTGAGACAGAGACAGAGCGTGTGCAGGGGAGGGACAGAGAAAGAGAGGAAGACACAGAATCCGAAGCAGGCTCCAGGCTGCTAGCTGTCAGCACAGAGCCCGACTCAGGGCTCGAACTCACAGATGGTGAGATCATGACCTGAGCCGAAGTCAGACGCCCAACCGACTGGGCCACCCAGGTACCCCTGTATTATTTTATTCCATAGCACGTGTCACCTGTCACGTTTTCATGCACTATATACTTTATTTAGTAGTATTTTATTGTTTCTTGTCTCTATCTCTCCCCTAATTCTAGTAAGCTCTTCAAGGGCAAGGGATCTTTTATATTCACTGATGTATCCCAAATGTCTACAACTGTGCCTGATATACAGTAGATCCTCTACATTGTGTTCAGTGAACAGAAGAGTACTTATTGTGTGCCAGGCACTGCTAATCACTGTGACCTCCCATTTTAATTTGAGAGGGCTGAAGTTCATGGGGTTAAAGTGCCCAAGGTCACATAATTAGCCAGGGGGACTTAACTAAGATGTGAATCAAGGTGCTGTAACTTGAGGTTCTGTCCTGTCACCTTTCATATCTGGGCTGGCCCTCAACCTCTTGCATGTTTATTTTGGGCAACATTACCTTCTTTACTTTTAAGAGTCAAAAAGCCCTACAAAATGAGTGATGAAAAACTATTTCCTTTTCCCTCATCCTCCAATTCCACTTCCCTAGAAGAAAACACTTCAGCTGGTTTTTGGTTTTGGTATTTCCTCCCATATTTCCAAATAAAATGCTACCATTTCTATTCCTTGATTTCTGTTCTCCAGTTTTGGACATTATCTATTGGCTTTCCACATTGAAAAGTGAGTATTTTAGCCCTCTTCCCTCCACTCTCTGCACAGAAACACACTTAGAGACATACACACAGACACATACAGACATACACACACACACACACACACACACACACACACCCTACTCACATCTTTTCCTATCCCCCTGACCTCCAAATATACTTTTGGCTATGTCAATAGAAAGGTTTGTATTGTTATTATCTCTGTACTTTATTAATAAATGCATGATGCACATGTGTCTTTTTTCCCCCTTCACTGCATACCTTTCTGTATTCCCTGGAGTTGTCTTGTTTTAAATTTGCTTATTTATTATTGTACTTACCACTATTGATGCCTAAGGCCTTCACCATGTTCCCAAAATTTTTCGAGTCCTTGAATATCTGAAAATACCTGCATTTTGCTGGCACTTGAATGATGGGTCGGCTGTTTATAGAAATTTCAGGTGGACATAATTTCCCATCAGAGTTTTGAAGGCATTATTCCATTAATTTCTAGTTTTCAGTTGCTTTTGTGTCATTTGAGACTATTTTACTTTCTGATTCCTCCATTTATGACTTTCTCTCTCTCTCTCTCTCTCTCTCTCTCTCTCTCTCTCTCTCGAGCAGTGCTTACTCTTCCCTCTATACCCAAGGCTCTGACATTTCCCAGTGATGTGCCTGGGTGTGGCTTTATTTGCATCCATCATGCTGAACAGTCACATTCATGGTCTTCAGTTCTAGGACATTCTTTTGAGTTTTTAAATGGATTTCCTCCTATTTTCTCTGTCCTTTTTTTTCCAGAAAAATATGTATTTAGATTTTCAGAACCAGTACTCCCATTTTTTATCTTTTTCCCTTGTATTTTCTATCCTCTTTTTTTTTTCCATTTTGCTCTGCTTTCTAAAAGATTTCATCAACCTTATCTTCTAATCTTTCTATTGAGCTTTTAATTTCCACTCTGGCCAGAATACATATTCTTCTACTTACCTGGGAAGGAAGGTTAAAACATTTTTTTTTTTTTAAAGAAAAAGTGGATGGTTGGCTTCCTGAAGGAAGGGCTCAGATTTTAGCTCTAAGGTGGACATGTAGTAAGTATATGATAAAACATAAGGAGGGAGCTGCCGACAAGAGCAGGGCCAAGGCAAAGTTAATATAACTGGAACTATAAGCCAGTCTAGGAATAAGCTTACCTAGAAGGCATATCTTTGTGAGATACTCAGCTGGACCTCCCTCAGTTTCTTCTGATTAATTATTATATTGGATCCACATTCTGGGGAAGGGTTCAACCTGGAAATAGAGTTAAGTGGCCTTCACTTTGAGCAGAGAAAGTTGCAGGAAGCTGGGAGCCTGGTGGATCATTATAGAATGTTAAATTTCTCTAACATGGACATAACCACTTCAGAATGCCCTTCCCACCCCCACCCCCCTACCCCCACTGCTGCCATGTTTTAGAGGCACTAGTGGGGCTGTTAGTAAATATCTGTAATATATTTTTCCTAGTTGCTTCAAGTTTTGTCCCCCACCCGTCCCATATTTCTAGGAGAATAGAGCAGCGCACTAAAATGATGGAATTCAGCTGCCAATAAAATGGAACAGGTCTGTAGACCCCAAGAAAGTCGCTGGTAAATATTTACATGTGGAACTGAATCTTCTAAGTGTCATGTGCCCTTGATCTTTGTGGAATGCTACAACTTTTTGCTAACAGTTTAGCGTGTTGTGGAGATGTGAAAGCAGGCAGATGTTTAGTTCCTAAGAAGGGGCCTTGCTGCTGGGCCTCTTGCCAGTTATGGTTGATGGGTTGTGTCTCAGCCCTGATTTCAGTCCCATGGCTCACTTTTTTTGTTTGTTTTGTTTTGTTTTTTCTTTAAAGCCCTAGAGATTTTAAATTGGTTCTTTTCCTCCCAGGACTGGCTGCTGAGTAAGATGGTATCTTCCCATCTCTCCACTTGTTACCAAAAATAAGCATGCACGCTCTTTCTATTTAAGGGGTTTTTCAGTTGATCTCTTCTTGTCTTGGGGATTGACCTACGAAGCCAGTTGGTAATAAACTCAGTGGCTCATTTATAGTTATAAGATTAATAAGCACCATGTGGATTCATGTTTGTTAAGTAAATAAAAGCACTTATAAAATTCATAATTGTTATGGTATCTAAGGATTTTCCCTAGAGGCTCAATACCAGTTGTCTTTCTCATATTTCCTTAATATCTTCTTGACTTGAGCCCCTAAAAAAATGGATTGTTTCCCCAGTTTCTATCTTCTTGTCCTTTTAGGTTTGCTGGTAACACTTTCTCTAGGACAATGCTTCTTAAATTTGAGCATGTAAAAAACTCATCTGAAGAGCTGGTAGAATCATGGCTTCCTGCCTGACTGCCCCCCTCCCCACCCAGCAAGCCAGATTTAGAAGATCTGGGATGATACTGATGCCGTTGGCCCCAGGTCCACACTTAAAAACATTTTTTTAATGTTTATTAATTTTTGAGAGGGCGGTGGGGGGGAGGAGCAGAGAGAGAGGGAAACACAGAATCCAAAGCAGGTTCAGGCTCTGAGCTGTCAACACAGAGCCCAATGAGGGGCTCGAATTCACAAATCGGGAGATCATGATCCGAGCCGAAGGGGGGCACTTAACCGATTCAGCCACCCAGGCCCTCCACCTTTAAGGTCCACACTTTTGATTGTATTCGTCTGAACTGTTAAAAATCTTGGTTCTAATATTGGATAGACTTGGGCTCCTTCACCAATTTTCTAAGCTACTGTTTGGGTCCAATCTTCCCAAAGTCCTTGTGGCCCCAGTGAAACCTGTTTGTGGTACAATCTTCTTTCCAACAGTACAGCCAGAACTTTGATTCCCTTAATGAAGGGAAAGGAAGAAAACAATTTGTTATGGAGAATATAATCTATACAGGCACCGAGCTAGGTAGAATCATGTATTTACTTCACTGAATGTTTGCAACAACATAATGACATTAGGACAGCTGGTCTCATTTCATAGAGAGGTTCAATAACTTATCCAGTGTCATAAAGCTAGTCATCAGGGAACCAAAGTTTAACCTAGTCTCTGTACTTATCACCACCAAGGTACTACCCTACTGCTCCAATACTGCTTGCTTTGGGATGAAACTCCCTAAAAGATTCTTATTCAACTCAGAGGAACATCTACAAGGAGATGAATAACTGATAGGCCCTCTAACTATTGAACGACTAACCTCTTGTTCAGACAAAGAGCTTTATCATCCTCCTAAGAGTATCTGTGACTTACTCAGTTGTCCTTCTCCCCATGCAAATGCTCCATAGAATTATAGATGAGCAAGGCCAAACAGCTCATTAAAAACAACAACAACAACAACAAAGAAACATAGTTCTAGATAATTTCTACCAACAGAAGAAAGTGATTTTCTAATAGACCTGCAAGAAAAATTAGGTTAAATCTAAGAAAAATCTAGAAATGGGTCTAATGAAATGTAGTATATTTTACTTTTTCCTAGTAATTTTGTCTTTATTTCATTTATGTTAGATTCCTATTGTTATTTTGGTATGAAAAAGTAATATTCAAATAAGCATAAGAGATTATTACAACTGTTTAAGGTTGGCATGAATCTTGGTTCATTTTGGGCTTGTCTGGGTCCTGACACAGGAAGCAGTGGTCTGCCAGTGTCCAGGAATTGAGTGTGGGGCAGTAAGTTGGCTTTCTGTTTCCCAGCTTCTATAGCTGCCAGGTGGATAGATAATAGTCCTCACAATATTCTCTATTTCTATTATTGCAAGGGCCCTGAAAAAGATGCTATTTGATCCTTGTTTCCTATCCCTTCAAAATCTTCTCCTTGTCCTTGAGCCAAGTGTAAATGTCAGAAGACGTCATCATAAATTATTGCCACATCATGGAGTAGGAGAAGGCCCTGTTCTGGGAGCCTGAGGACTGGGGGTTTCTGGTCCTATTTTTGTCATATATTTTGCTAAGGAACTTGGGCAAGTCACTTCTCTTCACTAGATCTTACTTTTGTTAGCTAGAAGGCAAAGGAGTTGTGCTAAAACTATTTCTAAGATTTAAAGTTCTATGAAACCAAAATTGCTATAGAGAAATTTAAATTTCATTTTCAATAAGCTATTCATTCAAATTGTGACAACTTTCAGGTAAATGCCTAAAAGAATTTTTCTTAGACTATTGGCAGCTCATCAACATCAACATCTACTTAAAAAAAAAGCTTTTAAAGTAGTTAGCTGAGGTGTTCTGGCATGTCCATTAATTATTAAGTATTTAAGCAGAATAATGGAATGATGGACAAATTGATTCTTATATTTCTCACTTAGAAAGCATTGCTTTTAGGATGTGAAAACTTTGCCATTTGCCAGTGGTGAGAAAAAATGTCAAGCAATTTCTTAAAATCAAAATCTAAAGTGTCAGGGAGTCAGACCACAGGACAACTCAGTAACTCAGCTGGGCCTTCAGGCACCACTTCTTGAAGAGAATCTGCAGATTAAGGCAAAAGGAGCTCTGAATTTGGGGTAGAAAAGGTTGGGAAAAGGAAAAAGAAACAACCACAGGTATGACTTCTATCTTTCCATAAGATCAGATAAGCTCTTAGGACTTTTCCTTTTTCTAAGTCATTCCAAACGTGGACAGTATTAATGACTGTTATTTGGAGAGGTGTTTCCAGAGTCTGCTTGAATATGGTGGCTGGATGGGGGCACCCTTGATGCTGGGGACCAGACAGTGTTGCTGTGAACTTCCCAACATTCTGCTCTGTAACCTACGTCTTCATGGGGTACAAAGTGGTCCAATCCACAGGGAGAACCCACTAGTATCTAGGGTCAGTTTAATGGCTGAAAAAAGGGTTAGGTACTGTCTAGTGTGAGTATCTATATATTTCACAGTGTCTCATGTAGATGCAGGTAACTGCCACAAGATCAAGGAAGAGCTTCTTGAGGAGCCTGCCTGGTATCCATCAGAGACCCTATCTTGGTTCTAACTTAACATCTCTCGGAGAAGACTGAGGTTTGGATTAGAAACAATGGAGACTTGGCAGAGTCCAGGAGTGTGTTGGTCAAGAATGGAAGAATGTGCTCCGGTGTTAGACTTTGTATGAGGTACAAGAGGCAGGGTTTTTGATCCGTGGACATTCTAAAAGGAGCCCTTGACATTATTTTAAGAAAGGCCAGAAATTCAAACCCAAGTTAGTGAACAGATGGGAAGTACAACTCCAAGTCAATGGGATGAAAACAGAGAAGGAAACAGAAATTACTCCAATATCACTGACAGAGAAAAAGGGGAGGAAGGCAAAGGAGATTCACCCAAAGGTTTGACTCTCTCAGTTGGATTACACTGACCTCCCCATACAACAGGCATCTCTGAGAAACTACCTCTGAGAGTGTATTTAAAAAAAAAGCTTTATGGAAATATAATTCACATGCTATACATTTCACTTATTTAAAGTGTACGATTGAGTGATTTTTATTATATTCAAAAAATTGCGCAACCATTACCACAATCTAAATTTAGAATACTTTTTTTTTTATCACTGGGGAGCTTGAGTGGCTCAGTTGGTTAAGCATCCGACTTCAGCTCAGGTCATGATCTCGTGGTTCGTTGGTTCGAGCCCTGTGTCAGGCTCTGTGCTGACAGCTCAGAGCCTGGAGCCTGTTTCAGATTCTGTGTCTCCCTCTCTCTCTGCCCCTCCCAAAGTTGTACTCTGTCTCTCTCTCTCTTTCAAAAATAAATAAACATTTCAAAAAATTCAGAATATTTTCATCACCTGGAAAAGAAACCCCATATCCATTAGCAGTGACTTGCCTCTACCCTTTCCATCCCCTATGCCCCTGTCCCTAGGTAACTGCTAATCTACTTTTTCTCTCTATGGATTTGCCTCCCCTGAACATTTTGTATAAATGGAAATATATGGTCTTTTGTGACTGGCTTCTTTCACTGATAGGGTCATTGAAATTATATTTTCTTTGCAGAATTTACTTTGCATTAAAACTAATGTGCATGTATGTGTATATTTTAGTACTGAATTAAGACTACTTTTCCCATTTATGCAGTATGTATATACGTTGACATGTCCTGGTTAAGAAAATGTTATGGCTAACTGAGAGTTTGATGTCCAGTTTAAAAAGTTTTTGGGGCACCTGGGTGGCTCAGTTGGTTAAACAGCCAAATCTTGATATTGGCTCAGGTTATGATCTCATGGTTTGTGAGATCGAGCCCTGCATTGGGCTCTGTGCCAACAGTGTGGAGCCTGGGATTCTCTCTCTCCTCTCTCTCTGCCCTTTCCCCTGCTCATGTGCTCTCTGTCTCTCTCTCAAAAAATAAATAAACAAATAAATAAAAAGTTTTCAAATAAATTCTAGTACAGACATCATTAAAATGAATTTTTTCTTCCTTTACTGGCTCATGCCATGAAAAACCTCAATATAATTATGATTGAACATACATGCTATTATTGAATACCATTGGTGTATAAGAAGTAGGCGATTAGTCTAAGATATACTTATTTCACGATATAGTCTAAAAGGTAGAAAAACAACAGTAAATAAAACACAACAGTAATAAAACCCCAAGTCTCTGATATGCATTTGTTTATTTGTTTTGTCTCTTTTTATGAAGGTAAAGTGTAGAGAAAAATTCCAGTTATCTGAATTTTTGGTTGTTTGAATTCAGGAAAGAAGTATTATAGTGACTTATGGAAAAGGAATCTGAAAATAATTTGTAAAAGGAAAGATAAAAATATTGGCCTTCTATCAGCTGGATCTTTGGGTGTGGATTTTTGAGTTGGATAGATACTATTTCCTGTTTCTTGTATCCATTGGTCTCCTCAAGCAGAAATTATATCTCAAGTTGAATCTCTTTTTTCATTTAGAAATGTACAAGGAAGAGAAAATCAGACTAGGAATTATGCTTCAGAAAAATTATTGAGTGTGGAGAAACATGGCTTAACTCATGCCTATATCTATCTATATCTATCTATCTATCTATCTATCTATCTATCTATATATCTGAAAAGAAGTACACAGTCAAACAAAATGAACCTTGCTCTGGCCAAAAAAAAAAAAAAAGGTTACTTTGTAAATTAAAGCAATTTAACTAATGAATTTCTAGCTACAGGAAACACTAGCATAAAAAAAGTGAAATATCAGGATAGTGATGGGCATTAACACCCAAATGATCCTGAGGTGTAGCTTGGTCTCAGAATGTATAAAAAAGAAAATGTAAATGGTGAGAAAGTCATTGTCCCCTGATGTCCCCAATGTCATCCAATCTCATACCATTACTTTCTTGGTAAGCCTTTCTCATTCCTTTACATCCTTGAGATAAATCATGCCTGTGTTGTTAACAAGAACAGCTGACTCCTGTGACTAAGGGGTCAGCCTGCAGGAAATGTTGTTGATATTGGACTATCATTTCCTACAGAGAGAAGAGTAGTTTATGTGGTGAATCTTCTTTCCTATATACATTTGTTAAAATGCTGCCTGTTCATGAATTTTGCAAATAATTCCCATGAGAATTACTTAATGTGGCATTTTGGATTTTTGTGCAGATTCTCACCATGAATGTTTGCATTTGATCTATTTTACTGATAAATGTCAAGGGTAAACTGATTGACATGGAGGAAAAAATAAGAACAAGTTCAGAATGGGTCAAAATGACAACACAATCTAATATCTATTGTTTTTTAATCTCATTAGCTAAATTTCCCAAGAGTTTTTAGTTCTTCTATGAACAATGTTTATAACCCAGCCACCATTGTCTGGGATAGAATATTTCAATTCTTAATTGAAGATTTAGCTGTGTAGCACCTCTTGCAATTTCAGTGATGCTGAAGCAGGAAGTGCCTGCCCTGAAACGTCTCCAATTCTCAATCAATCCCCTGTTTTCTAGACCTACTTTGTTCACATCACCATACATACAAGTCAGGTGCCAGATGCTGACTTGCTCAGAGTCCTGGGAACATATGCCACCTTGTTTTGATCTCTCTTTATTAACTGTACAATTTCAAACTCGAGTTTCATGAACCTTCTCTTTCCTGGCTCTGTGATGCCCTTTCTTCTCCTCCCTCTCTCACCATTCTTGTCCTTCACCCTGACTGCTTATCTAGCTGGAATTTATTTGATTTCTCTTTCTCTTCCCCTCGTCCTGTGGGAAAGCTCAAGCGAGGCTCCCTGAAGCAGTTTTGAACTTAGTTCATGCATTTGAGTCCCTTCGGATAATTTGAGCTTGACCCTGTCACACATCTTCAATAAGACTTGCTCTGAATGTTTTAGTATTGAGAATGTAACATACTCTTCAGGTTATAGGGCTATGAATTATTCTCAAGTTGCAGAACAAAGACATTGACATAAATACCACCCTTTCCATCTTTAGAGTCTAATGGGAAAAAGAATCAGGATGTTTTAGGTGAAGAGTATATCCCAAGTTTTACAATGAATGTGATTTTGATTAAATCCATATCATCTTTACTGTTCTCACCACTCCTCACCCTGCAACCCAGAGAATGGGAAGGGAGGAAAAAGTGAAAGAAAAGGAAAAGCAAGGGGAAACAGCTTGTGGTGTTTGCTACTGACATGCTATATGAACTCTAGTTTGGGAGTTTAATCAATAACTCTTGAGACACCCTCTGCCTTTAGTATTGTACATCTGATTCTGTATTTCTAGGTATATACTATGTTTACTTGGTCATGCATCTTGGTTTTCCCTACAACTGCTGATACTTACTCTCTTGGAATATGTACTGATTTTTGTGACTGATCATAGTGTATCTTGACAGTAGTAGGAAGCTCTTTGTTATGGACTTTTTTTTTTTTAACAGTTCAGGCAATGAAGAAAGAGTCTCTGTTACTGCTAAGCATTTTAGGGGTGGGGTAGAGAGTGAAGAGGGGGGGTTAATAAAAGGCCAGCTAGCTCTAGACTTGCAGAGTGCAGAGGTGAGAAAGAGGAAAAGTTTCCTATTTCATAGAGAAATTTTGGACAGAGTTTGAACAGGGAATAAGCAAAAATACCCAAATGTAATTTTATAGCCAACTTCCCATGTCTTCATGTCTGCAGGATAACTTAAAATCCTTTCATTATATTTCCCTTGCAATTCAATTTGCTGATGTTCCAAGAGAAATAAGAGGAGGGGTGGGAAAATTCCTTTTTATGGTTGGAATACACAAAGTTTATTGTGCCTTTTAAAATTGTAGTCCATTTACAAAATAGCGATACCTATTGCAATATTGTTCTGTGTCCTCTGGGTGAATGAAACATGAACATCAGAAGCAGAATTTCTGGGTGTGTATGTGATGGTGTATTCAGTAAAGAGTTCTGGGCATAGTAGGTCACCAGAAAGGCATAGTTCAGTGATATAAACTCCTGAAGTCAGGCTTACCTTCTCTGCCACTTCACTGCTCCAAGACAGAGTAAGATAGCAGTGGGAAGAGTGAATTAAAGGTTAATTGTGTGGCCTATTGGAAGTGAGTGGATAAGGACAGCCTAAGAGTTGCAGAGTGGCACCTTCTCACCTGCATGCCACCCTCATATCCTGCTGTCCCTGTGTTCAGGCACCTCTTCTGCTTCCCCAAAATAGGATTCTAATGGATTCAGGATGCCCTTTGGCATGTTTTCCCTTCCACCCCACGACAAGACTCCCAGGTCTGCCATAACACCCAGGATCCACACTGATGGTGACCAAACTTTACTAAGGACAAATCAGTACTCAAACTGTGACAGATGAAAATGTGTTTGTTGGCAGCCGAAGATGGGAACGAGGCCATACAGAAACAAGATTAAACGAAAAGCCACCTTTTGACTGTGAGATTCCTCTGACCTCATAATCTGGTCTGCTCTCAGGACACTGGCAGGAAAGTGGGAGAAAGAGCTGCTGGCACTGAATGGCCAGGCATCTACCAGGCAGCCATCACTTGACAAACCATACACTGAAGCTTCTAGTGAGGATTTTGTGACTGGCCTTTAAATACAAAAAGTTAGGGGCACCTGGGTGGCTCAGTCGGTTGAGCATCCAACTTCAGCTCAGGTCATGATCTCACGGTTCATGGGTTCAAGACCCGCATCAGGCTCTGTGCTGACAACTTGGAGCCTGGAGCCTGCTTCGGAATCTGTGTCTCCCTCTCTCTCTGCCCCTCCCCTGCTCTCTCTTTCTCTCTCTCTCTCAGAAATAAATAAAGTAACATTAAAAAAAATACAAAGAGTTAACCAAAAGGAGAGAATGTAATTTAAAAATAGGAACCAAAACAAACAGGAAAAAAAATCAGAGGAAAAAATTTAATGCAGAGATCACAAAAAAATGTAAAAGAGAGAATTAATATCCTCAGAAAGGTAAGACAATTTATATACATAAAAGGAAAATAAGAGTTTTTAAGAAAGCACCTATTAAAGGGGCGCCTGGGTGGCTCAGTTGGTTGACTGTTCAACTTCAGCCCAAGTCATGATCTCACAGCTCATCAGTTTGAGCCCTGTGTCGGGCTCTGTGCTGATGGCTCAGAGCCTGGAGCCTGCTTCAGATTCTGTGTCTCCCTCTCTCTCTGTCCCAACTCACTCGCATTCTGTCTCTCTCTCAAAAAAAAATATTAAAAAAAACATTAAAAAAAAGAAAACACTTATTATGGGACTAAAAACATTTATCAAGAAACCATGATTCACGGAAAATAATACAGCAGATAAAAACAATTCAAGAGAAGATTTAGATGATAAGTTACAGGACTTCTAGAAGGTAGAACAAAGGCTGGGAGTGAAAAGTAGGAGAGAAAAAGAAATCAGAAAGTAATGGGAATCTATCATCCAAATAATAGACATTCCAGAAAGAGAGAACAAGAAAATGGAGGAGATATATTATCAAAGATTTATACAAAAATTTTGGAATTGAAAGACATGGGTTTTTATATACAAAAGACTACTGAATACCTAATATGATGATCAGAAAAAAGAACTATTCAGGGCATATGATCATGAAATTTCAGAAATATGGGTATAGAAAGAGCACCTTCTAAAAGCTTCCAGAGGGAGGAAAGAAAAAAAAAAACAACAGAGACAAGTCACATACTAGGATCCAAACTAAAGATGGCATGCCAGCCTTTTAACTACAATAAAGGAAGCTAGGAGGTACTGGTGCAATGCTTCAAATTTGAGAAAAATGACTTCCAGTCTAGATGTCTATAACTCATGAAATCACCAATCCAGTGTGAATGTAACCTAAAGACATTTTCAAACAACCTAGGTCTTTTTATTCTTAGATCCACTGTATACTTTCTCAGCAAGCTACAGAAGGATGTTTTTCTATAAAACAAGGGATTAAGTCAAGAAAAAAGAAAATCTGGCATCAAGGACAAAGAGATCCAGCACAAGAAAGAGGAAAAGGGAAATCCCACAGGTCTGGAGCATCTTATACAGGATGATGCAGGGCTCTGGGAGAAATACTTCAAAAAAAAAAAAGGAACTGATAGACATATATGATAGTTTTGACCACATAGAAAATTGAAGGAAGAGTCATTGAAGAATATGTAAAGATTTAGCCAGAGCTTCAAAAAGAGAAATATAAGGAAAAAAGAAGCAGTTTATTCCAAGAATAACATTCAATTACTCAAGAGAGGGAAATACATTCATAATACACTACTTGACTCAGTGATGAATAATTGTTGTAGAGTCATAATAAAAACATGAAATAATGATTTGTCTCAAAGTAATAAGACTGTATTCTGGAAATAGGAAGGAAAATATCTGTATGGGATATGGTATAAGGAGCTAAATGTATACTACCTATAGTAGGAAAAAATATCTAAAATAGAAAAAAAAAGTACAGTATATCATGTTATTTAGAAATATAAAAGCACATACTCTTAAGAAATAGCTAATATAGTAAAATGTGGCTGCTTCACCAGGCATGGAAGAAATGGGGCAGGAGACTGATAACTTCATTGTGTACCTTGCAGTCATGCAGGAAGTGTGAGGCAGACTAAGGGGTTTAAGGTTGCCGAGGAAGCTTGTCTGGGAGGGTCCTCCGGAACCACCTTAGTCCATCAACATTTCCTGGCTGCCTACACTATTGCAGGCCCATCTGGTAATGGTAAGTAGTATTTGTGCTCACCTGTGGGAATCTGGGAGCAGTCATTAGACTAGGTATTGGGCAGGAACTAGCAATACAAAATGCCATTCCGGAGGGTGGATCCTGTAGAGGGATATCCTTGGCAGATTGGCAGGGGGAGATCTTGAATTCTTTCTTTTCCTTCCTCCTTCCCTCCCTCTCTTCTTCCTTCCCTCCTTTCTTTCTTTTCTTCCTGCTCCTTCTTTTCTCCTTCTCTGTTCTTCTCCAGTGAGTGTTCTTCCTACCTATCTCTGTATCTCTGTATCTATCTATCATCTATCATCTATCATCTATTTGTATTAGTCATGGTTTTCCCAAGAAACAGACAAATAAGATATATGTATGTATGTATATGAGGGGATTTATTATAGAAATTGGCTCACTCAGTTATGGAGGCTGAGAAGTTCCACAATCTGCCTTCAGCAAGCTGGAGAACCAAGAAAGCTGGTAGTATAATTCAGCTGGAGTCTAAAAGCCTGAGAATTGGGGGAACTGAAGGGGAAGGGCCCTGATGATATAAATTGCCATCTGAGTCATAAAGCCCAAGAACAAAGAGAACATCAACCATATTGGTGAGTGTGATCTTCTTTATGTAGTCTACCAATTCAAATGCTAATCTCTTCCAGAAACATCCTCACAGCCACACCCAAAATAATGTTTTATCGACTATTTGGGCATCCCTTGGCCAGTCAAGTGGACAGATAAATTTAACCTTCCTTCCTTCCTTCCTTCCTTCCTTCCTTCCTTCCTTCCTTCCTTCCTTCCTTCCTCTCTCTCTCTCTCTCTCTCTCTCTTTCTTTCTTTCTTTCTATTCTGAAAGAAAAAATGTATATGTAGATAAGTGGTACTAAATATTAAACCCTGCAGTGAATTACGGTGGATTTGCCTAAATGACCTTTAAAATCTTTTTCCCAAGGGCTCCATCATGCTACTGCTCCAAGTGTTGTTGGTGGGCCACTAGTATCATCATCCACCTGGGAGTTTGTTAGAAGTTCATATTCTTGGGCCTCACCCAGACCTCCTGATCATCCCTGCCCCCCAGATGGAACTCAGGAATCTGCATTTTAATAAACTCTTTAGGTGCTTCTGATGCATGTTGAAATTTGAGAAGCACTGCTCCAAATATCACAGCATCTTTCCCTTTCATGCCTGCCCAGGAGAATGCTGACTTTGCCAGCTCAGTTTCTGGGGTTTCATTATGAAGAATCGGATTAATGAAAAGAATGGAGATAAGCTTGTTGGGGTAAGCCCTGGAAGAATAATAACTCAAAATGGAAAAGATTAAGAGAATGAAGGACAAGATAGGAAAACCTTAGCATAGGCCAGGTTTTAGAGAAAATTCTAAAAAGTTTTAGAGACAGAAGGAAGGCTGTGGTACAGTTACTGTCCCTGGTGTTGTGGATTGAGAGCAAAAAGTGGTTTTGAAGTAGATTAGGGATAAGGTATCCCAGTGGCATTTTGTGAATGTCCACCGTAAAGATTTAAATTGTTTTCCAAGTTTGCTTTTGGGTCATGTTGAATGGATGTTCATATGAATGTCAAATTTCATCAAGTCTGACTTCCAGGTGTTTGTTTCTCTGTGGGACCTGTGAGGAACTAGGCACCAATATTTTCTTGTTTCATATTATTTAATGGTGGTTGCTTTGATTTACCTGTTTTTTGTCTGTTTTGTTTTTCTTGGTTGTGGTTACTGGACAGATCTCTGGGGACATCACTCTTTGATTAGATGATCACATTAAATGGACAGTGCAGGACACAGCTGACTCTTAGTATCATCCTGGTCACTGCTGACTCAAAGGTCACAGGATTATTAATACATATTACTTTTCATTTCTTATTGAGCATGGTTCCTCAGCCTTCCTCCTGATTTTCACTATCTTTATTTTATTTAATTAATTAATTAATTAATTAATTAATTTTTTTTGGTGCTGCTACTCTCTTATATAGACATGTCTTGACCTTGTCAACTGTAGAAATTTCATCATCTCTGAAATCTCAAATTTACATAGTTTTTAAAAATATTTCTAGCTTACTTGCTCAAAAGCCCCCCTACAGGACATTTGTCTGATTAGCAAATCCTGTTGGTTCTTTCAAGTAAGGTCCCCAACCTGGCAACTGTTTACTGTCTTCACTGCTAACCCACGCATTGAAGCCACCCTCAACTTTAGTATAAGCTCTAGCTGCTACTAACTGTTCCCCCAGCTTCTACTCTCACTTCCCTAGGGTTTATTGCTTATAGCAGCCAGAATCATCCTTTGCAAGGTAAATCAAAACATTTTACATCCCTATTTAAAAATCTTCCCGCAATTTTCTCAAGCCATTGGAATTAATCCAAACCCTTCAATAAGTATAACCTGTAAAGCTCCATTTGATTTAACACTTGGTTTCCTGTCCAAATTCACTATCCTCTGCTAGCCCCCTTGCTCACTATTCAAATTTCTGAGAAGAAATTTGCCTTCCTTGCTTTTCCTTAAACTAGAGGATGACAACTTATGGCCTATGACCAAATCTGTCCTGTTGCCTGTTTTTGTAAATAAAGTTTTATTGGATGGTAGCCACACACATTCATTTATATGTTGTATATGGCTGGTTTTATAGTATAATATAGAGCTGAGTAGTTGTAACAGAGATCTAATGTATTGACTATATGATCCTTTACACAAAAAGTTCACCAACCCCTGCCTTAAACACATCAAACACATCTGCCTCAGGGCCTTGCAGTTGCTGTTTTTTCTGTATCAGACACAACTTCCCTAGATAACTCAAATATCTCCCTCTTTTCACTTCATGTTTTTCTTTCTTTCTTTTCTTTCTTTCTTTCTTTCTTTCTTTCTTTCTTTCTTTCTTTCTTTTTAAATGTTTATTTATTTTTGAGAGAGAGAGAAAGGGAGAGAGAGCACAAATGGGGGAGGGGCAAAGAGAGGGGGCCAGAGGATCTGAAGCAGGTTCCCTGCTGACAGTAACTTCAGCTCAGCAAGTCCAATGTGGGGCTCAAACTCACAAGCCATAAGATCATGACCTGAGATGAAGTTGGACAATCAATTGACTGAGCCACCCAGGTGCCTCTCACTTCATGCCTTTATTTAAATGTCACCTCCACCAATGCCCTCACTGGTTATCCTATTTAAAAATCAGTCCCTATCACTCTTTAGTTTCTCATACTGATTTACTTTAAATTCATCTGAAATTTTGTGTCTCTGTACACAGATGTGATGGAGACAGCTAGTGAACCACCTAGGATTCACGCCTCTCATAGCATTGTTTCTGGAAGGAGCTGCTCATGCCAGGATCATACTTCCCAGCCCCTTATTTCCAGGTGGGGTCACCTGGCTAGTTCTGACCAATGGAGTATGTGTACAAGTGGTATATGTCCTTTACAGGCAGAGATGGTGAAATGTCTGGGATACCAACTGCTCACTCTCTCTCTTCCTCATATGTTGATGATAGTGTCACAAGATAGAAGGAGTCTGGATCCTTGAGTTACTCCCTGGAGGAAAGCTGCCAGACCAGAAACATTTACATTCAATTTTAGTATTTTTTTTTTGTAATGTGAGTCTGTTGCTAAAAAATTCCTGACTGGGCTGATTGGCTCTCAGCCAAATTAATGGTCTTAGACTGGTTAAGCTACAAAATATCCCATTATTTTTGTCTACTAGGTGCACGCTCTGCCTGTGCTTCTGCATGTGGCGGCAGTTTTGTTGCTAGAGCATGAGAGCTGGAACAGGGCCTCTTGAAACCCGGGCTAGCAAATCACACACCATCACTTCTATTACTTCAGGCTGCTCACAGGACCAGCCCAGATTTAAAGGAAGGAGAAATATACTCCACTACTTTATGAGAAAATGACAAAGACACATTGCAAAGTGTTAGCGTATAGGGATGGGAGGAATTGTTGTGGCCATCATTGGCAAGAGTCTACTCAAGCCTATTACATTGTCTCTTTAGAGAAGCACATTCTCTGAGTTACTTCCTATGTGTGAGTATGTGTGTATGTGTCTCTTCATTCAGGCTTCCATAAGAAAATGCCATAAATTTGGTGGCTTATAAACAACAGAAATTTATTTCTCACAAATCTGGAGGATTGAAGTCTGAGATCAGGGTGCCAGCATGCTTGGGTTCTGGTGAGAGTGCTCTTCTGTTTTGCAGATTGCTAATTTCTCTTTGTTTCCTCATGTGGTGGGAAAAGGGCAAGAGAACTCTCTGGAGTCTCTTTTATAGGGGCAGAGATTTCATTTCTGAGGGCCCCACCCCATGACCTAATCACCTCCCAAAGGCTTCACCTCCTAATGCCATCGCTTGGGAGGTTAGGATTTCAACATATGAAATTCAAGAGGACACAAACATTTAGTTTATTGCAATGTATGGGAATATTTATGTAGGTATATATAAGCTACAACTCAGAAATGCGCATGTGTGTATATATAGCATATTTATAATGCATACAGAAATAATTTACTAATATGTAGGTATATACAGTAGTCCTCTCTTATCTGAGGTTTTGCTTTCTGCAGTTTGCATCACCTTTGGTCAGCCATGGTCCAAAAGCACATGATCCTTCTTCTGACATATCATCATAAGGTCCTTAATAGCCTAACACTATGTCACAATCTCACAATGCCTATTTCATTCACCTCACTTCATCTCATCATATAGGCATTTTATCATCTTACATTATCATGAGAAGAAGGACAGGTACAGTACAATTAGATATTTTGAGAAAGAGAGATGCCACATTTACATAACTTTCACATTATGGTGTTTTGTTATAATTGTTCTATTTTTAGTCTTAGTTATTGTTGTTAATCTCTTTCTGGGCCTTATTTCTAAATTAAGCTTTATTATAGGTATGTATGTACAGGAAAAACATAGTGTATATAGGGTTCACTATCTGCAATTTCAGGCATCCAGTGGGGATCTTGGGACGTATCCCCTATAGATAAGTGGGGATGACTGTATTAGTGAACATACGAACAGCATCTGAATAGGAGTTACTTGTGGATTGTCTACCATGGTGTCTAAAGTCATTTGTAGAAGGAGCAATGCAATACACCTTGCTTAGAAGATGTGCAACTTCTAAATCAACAATATATATTTTTTGTTCAGATAAGAAATGTGTAACTCACCATTGACCTTTGTTTAGTTTGGCTTCTAGAAAGCTGAGTTGAACTGAATATCATTGCTTATTTTTGATATTAACTTAATTGTTTCCCACTATGTTTTTTTTTTTTTTTTTGAGAAAAAACAGAGAGTGTGAGCAGGGGAGGGGCAGAGAGAGAGGGAGAATCTCAAGCAGGTTCTGTGCTGTCAGCACAGAGCCCAACGTGGGGCTCAAACTCTTGAAACCGTGAGATCATGACCTGAGCTGAAATCAAGAATCAGATGTTCAACTGACTGAGCCACCCTGGAGCCCCTCCTATTTCTTAGAATTAGTTTTCTCTTTCATTTTTGACTTCCTTATTGTGTACTTTTATTTATTATAAGCTACTTCAATCATTTTTGAAATGAGATAAGGAGCAATTAAAACATTTAAAAATACAAGGATGTGTCTTTTGTAGTATCAGATAAATTTTCACTTGGTAGAATGATGTTAACACATGCTAGAAAAGACTGGAAAACCAAATGTTGAGATCATTTCACACTGGTAATTTTTGTGGTATTAGCTTATACAATGGACTAGTTCAAAGAGTGGAAGCGAGTTCCCAGGAGTGATACTGGGCTCAAATGCTTATTGTTTAGTGAATTCTTTTTCTCACTTTCACAGTCATCTGGAAGAGCCCATGGTGCATCACCATCAGAGATTTAATATTTTCATTTTTAATTCCAATTCACCTATTCCTCCTTTCTAACTCAGAAAGGAGTCTTCATAGAGGAATAAATCATTTATTTGGTTATTGGCCAATACCAGATTATTATCTCACATGTAAAAAGAGGTATTTGTTTCACTCTTTTTTTTAAATGAGATTTCAACTACGTAAAATTTATCACAAGCATTTGTGACAAATTATAGCAGTTATACAAAATGCTGGTACTGTTCCAAAGACAGTTCCATTGTCATTTTATTTATTTATTTATTTATTTATTTATTTATTTATTTATTTAATAAATTTATTTATTTTGAAAGAGTGTGCATGAAAGTGGGGGATGGGCAGGGAGCGAGGGAGAGAGAGAAAGCATCCCTCTGCACTGGACAGGCTCCACACTGTCAGTAGGCCCCGATGTAGGGCTCAAACTCTCAAATGGTGAGATCATGACCTGAGCTGAAATCAAGAGTTGGATGCTTAACAGACAGCCATCCAGGTGCCCCATCATATTATTTATAATAGACCCAGCTTCAGTGGGTTAATTACTTTTAAAAGGCTGGTATCAACCAAATAATCCATTTTTTCTTCTATATCCTTTTATAAGCAAAGGAGAATTCTATACTTCACATTTGTTATTCTAGAAATTCTAGTCATTTTCATAAACTCCCAAATTTAATTTACATCTCTGACATTTCTCCTAGCTGTTTGATTTCCTATAATCTATATTTGTAGCTGAGGACATTAGGCTTTTGCTTATAAGGGCAACTGTAAACTCCCACTGTGTCTTTTCCAGAGCAATAGCTACAGAATTCACTAATAATAGTCCTTAACTTCCATAGCAACCAGTATCACTGCCATGACATTACTCTCTACCCAGGACTTTTACTACGTTTGTAATGCCAGTAGTTTGGTCTTTGTCTGTTGGAAATGATAGAGCCACTAGTCCACATCTCTGTTTAGGCCAAGAGAAAACTTAAAGAAATAAAATTGTCAGGTGCACATTGGAATCTCTTAAGCTCTATTTTTACTCCCTACTTCATAGAGTTCAAAACAAGCAATCTCAAAGTCACAGCTTTTTTTTGTTCTCCATTTTATGGTATCAAATACTGGCCTCCACAGAATGGGGAATGGAGCTGTGCAAATGTAGTAGAGGGGGTTATTTACTCTTTGATCGGTAACTTCCTCATGAAGAGTGACACTCTTCTCCAAGTATATTGGAGACTGGATTCATTCGTTCAGTTATTCATTCAACATATTCATATATTTATTACCCATAGTCATAATAAACTAAAAGTATTTAGCAGACATTAGATCAGGCTCTGGGAAGAGAGCAAAGAATAAAACAATGTGTGCTGCCCTCAAAAAGATTACATGCAGTCTTGTAAGGACATTCAATGATTATATAAATAATCTGAATGAAAAATAAAGGATGCTAGTGTGAGGTAAAAGATGAGTTCCCTGAGGAAGTAACTTTCAAAGTGCCACCTGGAGGGTAAGTAGGTGCTAACCAAATGGAGAGTGGAAAGGGTAGAGAAGCCCAGCAAAGATTCCAAGTTAGGAGGTTAGACAGAATTTGATATACATACCAAAGGTCAGGGTGGCAATTTGTAGGTTTATGTTATTAATCATGTACTCCTATTACCTCTATTATGTTTTACAGATTATGGCTTTTTTCTTTTTAATTACTTTTTATTTACATTTATGTATTTTTGAGAGAAAGAGAGAGACAGCACAAGTGGGGAAGGGGCAGAGAGAGGGGGAGACACAGAATCCGAAGCAGCCTCCAGGCCCTGGACTATCAGCACAGAGCCCGAGCTGGGCTCAAACTCACAAACCGTGAGATCATGACTTGAGCCGAAGTCGGAGGCTTAACTGACTGAGCTATCCAGGCGCCCCTGATATTTTCTTTTTTTATTTTCGTTTTTTCTTTTTAAATGATTGAGCCTACAAAATTTTTTCCCCTCTGTTTTTTGTTTGTTTTGTTTTATTGAGGTATAATTGACTTTACAGTTGACCTTTGCCATTACTTTTGCCAAAGTATCCTTTTGACAAAATACTCGTTATTTATAAAAGTACACTGAGGCAAACTCGAATTAGCTAAAATTGAGTTTATCCGGGAATAGCAGAGTAGCTGCAGTTGGTTGAACGCAGGCTTCAGCAAGCTATAGACGAAGCCTTGGAGGCTTTTGGGTGAGTTGTATTCATGGGCAAGGAGTGCAACAAGAGGGAAGTCCAGCCAGAGTCCAAGCATTAAGTTCATTGGCTTGTGCAGGACAGAAATGCTTCGCGGACGTTCACTGATCAGGCGTGGAGTCTCCGCCTCAGCGTGGAGTTCCGTTCCTCCCAGCGCGCATGCGTGAGATTTGCCGTTTCACAGCCTCCAGTTTCATTTTAGATCGAGATCCTTTTGCGCTTTCAGGTATGTTTTTTTTGAATTATTAACTCTCAATTCGTATTCCTGGTGCATAATATTTTTCTTTGATTTTCCCTTTCTCCAAGAGAATCCAAATATATTTCTCTATGTAACATTTGCATTTAAGCTTGCATTTGTCTTGCCTCTTTTAGAAGGGACATGCAAACAACTCAAATGAGTATGGGGTGTGATACTGTGATTTATAAGAAGAAATATATACTTGATCTTCCTGGCATGTGGCTCCTAAAGCCATTGTAATTTCTTAAGTGATAAGAGCACGGCGCCCTTTTTTGTTTTAATGTTTGGCCTTTTGTCCTCCAGTCCTCAGATAGTGCCAGGGAGATGAAGGTTAAATGAGGGTCTTGTTTTTCATAACAAGCCCCTTTCAACCTGAGTTTGTTAATGAGGTGATTTTTGGAAAGCCCCTTAACTCTGGGATGGAGGCTTGTTGTCAGGGGAACCAACCAGGTGATTAGAAGTTTGGAACTTGACCTCTGGAGAGGTGGGAGGGGCTTGATGTTAAATTAGTCATCAGTGGCCAAGGATTTAATCAATCATGCCTGAGTAAGGAAGTCTCCATAAAAATCCCTAAAAATACTGGCCTTGGGGAGTTTCCAGGATAGTGAATGCATGGAGATGCGGAGAGCGTGGTGTGCTTGGAGTGGGTATGGAAGCTCGGTGCCCCTTCCCATAAACCTGCCCTATGTGTCTCTTCCTTATGGCTGTCCTGAGTTGTATCCTTTCATAATAAACTGGTAGTTTAGTAGGTTTATGGTTTTCCTGAGTTCTGTGAGCCATGCTAGTGAAATACTGAACCTGAGGAGGGGGTCGTGGGAGCCTCTAATTTATAGCTGGTGAGTTAGAGGTACAGGTGACAACCTGGGCTTGTGATTGGCATGTGAAATGAAGGCAGTCTTATTGGACAGAGCCCTTAACCTGTGGGATCTGGTGCTTTTTCCAGGTAGATGGTGTCAGAATTGAGTTGAATCATAGGACACCCATTAGGTGTCCATAGTCAATTAGAATTGCTTGGTGGGGAAAAACCCTCACATACGTGGTGGCCAGAAGTATTGAGAGTTGAGTGGCTTATTTTTTTGTTTTTTTTTTTTTAGAGAGAGAGAGAGAGAGCAGGGCAAGAACAGAAAGAGAAAGAGAATCTCTCTCTCTTTTTAAAAAATGTTTATTTATTTTGAAAGACAGGAAGGGCCAGAGAGAGAGAGAGAGAGAGAGAGAGAGAAAATCCCAAGCAGGCTCTGCACTGTCAGTCCAAACGGTAAGATCATGACCTGAGCAGGTGCTGATCAAGAGTCGGGCGCTCAACAGACTGAGCCACCCAGGTGTCCTGAGAGAATGTTAAGCGGACTCCATGTTCAGTACAAAGCCTGACTTGGGGCTTGATCCCGCGAGCCTGGGATCATGACCTGAGCTAAAATTAGCAGTCAGACACTCAACCGACTGAGACACCCAGAAGCCCTGATAGTAGGGTGTTTGAGACGACAGTGTTTTCAGGGGGCCACAGCATTTTAGCCATACAATAATCAGGGGTGGCTTACCTGGCTTACATTCCATCCAGATTACAGTTACCAAGTAAAGATTGTCTTGAGTGGCTAAAATAAGTGCCACTATACTCACTGAATTCGCTAACGGACATTTGAGGGTCTTGTCTACCATTACTTTGCATACATCTCTCCATGATTGTTATCTACTTTCCAGTTTTAATACTTTCCGATAAGCAGATTAAGGTAGCGTGAAGTAGGATGAGATTGTGAGTTGCTTAAGGAAGGTTCTTTGAGAAGCTCAAGAAGATGGTTTGACAGCCTGACAGTGACCAGAGCAGAAGAACCAAGGAAAGCAGACACAAAAATTAAAAAATTATAGCAATCTCTGACATATGAACGCCAGAAATAACTGATTTGTATCAATAATCTCCAAGAACAGGGGCTCCTGGGTGGCTCAGTCAGCAAAGTGTCCAATTCTTGGTTTCAGCTCAGGTCAGGATCTCACAGTTCATGGGATTGAACTCTGTGTGGGGCTCCGTGCTGGCAGTGCAGGTCCTGCTTGGGATTCTCTGTCTCCCTCTCTCTCTGCCCCTCCCCTGTTCATGCTGGCTCACTCGCTCTCTGTCTCTCAAATATAAATTAATAAACATTAAAAAAAAATCTCCAAGGACAGCATTCCTTGGCTACAAGGCATCATATTTACTGTTCATTATTTTAGCCCCGAGTTGCCAGAAAAATGTTATATTACATTCAAGTAGTCCATTTACAAAGACATGGAAAGATTCTCACCAAAATTGTTATTACTATTATTATCATTATTGGTTTCTGTGCTTTAAAGGATTAAGTTCAGTTAACGGGAAGATTAACTGTGTTGCATGACTCATTCACCATCCTTTGGTCACATTTTTATGGGGCATCCACTGTAAACTAGGCACTGACCCAAGTGGCTGGATCCATAGTGATAGACAAAGTAAGCACCGTTGTTGTCCTGATGGAAGTTGCAGGATTGTAGACATAGGCAGTTATCAAACAGGCAAAAAAAAAAAAAAAAAAAAAAAGGCAATAACTTGTATAAAAGGCTACAGGGGAAGAGAATATGATAGAGAACCCAAGGGTGGGGATGAGGAGATACAGAACATGATATCTTAGCCATCAGAGAGGGCCAGAGAACCCTAAAACAGCATGGTACCAGCAATGTGACAAGGGGGAGAAAGAGAGGTTCAATAGCAGAAACAATAGGGAAAGGATGTGAGATGGGAAAGAGGTTGACGATGTAGACGAGTTACAAGGAGGACAGTGTGACTGGAGGTCATACAGGGGATTATGGGGAGAGTGGAATAACTTGGAATTGAAGAAGGAGCCAGATCATGGAGGCCTTTGCAAACCACTAGAGTTTGGATTTTGTTCAAAATATCATGGGAAACCTTGGAAGGATTTCAAGCATAGCCACTGGGTAACCAGCTCTAAGTGTCTTTAAATGCTTTAGTTATTTTTGTTTCTCTTTGCTTTTGCTTATATTTGTAGAAATGATGAAGGGATACTTCTAAAAATGTGTGGTGCAGAAATGAATCCAAATTTTAAGGGCCCTAGATCTTAAATAGTTTGGGAGGCCCCGTGTAAGAAAAAAGAACTCAAAATTACAAATATAAAAATAGGAACAGAGATGTTCTTGGAAGGGACCCATGAAAGTGAGGGACCCCAGAGCTTAAGCTTCATTGTATCACATTATATCCACTTACTTCTGGTGCTGTGGGAAGGAGTTCATAGATATTCCTGGCTTTAGGTGGGAATCAAAGTTGATTTTCAAGTTTGATTGCTTGGAACATGTCTCCATTGTTCTTCAGAAGCCCTGTCTGTTTTGCTTCTTTTTCCCCCCTCTTGGATCCCTCCTTCCAGTGCCCCCTGACTCAGAGCTCAAGTTAAAAACTCTTGTTTTTGTGGTTGTCTTATGATTGATTGGGAGTTTTTCTGTGGAACTATTTTGTCCTTCCACATAAGTGTATCCATCCTTTATAAGGAGTATGGATATCTCTTAGGGTTAACATGAGTATATCTGAAATGGTATGGGACAGGGAAATGGGATGGAAAGCAGTTGATAAGATTTATGTTTGTTAGTTAATGTTTTGGAGATTCCATTTTCTCAGGAAAAAAATACTAGAAATATTCCGGGAGGCTGTTATAGTGATGTACCAAAGTTTCACTTTTTAAGATCAAAGACCTTGGAAAGTTCAAAGTGCTTTATTGGGGCAGAACCCCTACCACTTTTTGTTCAACGTTCCTTTCAAATCTTGTTGAACACTGTGGTAATCCCTTACCCTGTTTATCAGGCTGCTCTACTGCAAGAAATGATGTCTATTCCATGAAATGCTCTTTAAAGAAATGGTACTCTGTGCTTTTATGAAATTGAGGGAAAGATGAGCTGGCTAATTTATTCCATCCCTAAAGCTTTGTAACAGAAGTTTAAATGAATGAAAATGATTTGAGTTTGTAGGCCTGGTCTGCAGATAGGAAAAACTGCTGGAAACCGTTGAGTGTGGAATGGCTTCAATTTGCTGCATGGATCTCAGCCCATGATATGCTTTTTGTTAACTTTCATAAAAGAGAAGGAAATACAGAGAGCAAAAGCTTTCACAAGGGCTGTGGTTGAAAAGAACCAGTACATGAAGCTCTAAGATTGTTACTTACATTAAACAATGGGGCATTGTTCTGGTAGTGGAAGATGATGGGGACAGGTCTGTGAGAAGTGTGGAGAGTGAGATTGACAGACTCCTCAGTGAGAACTGGGACGGATTACACCCTGGCTTTCTCCACTGGCAGGAGGGTCTGGAGATGCGTGAGAGGCAACCTAAGCCAGGGCTTGTGTGATGATTAAGGAGGTCATGAGAATACAGTTTCACTCTACACCGAGAATATTGTCCCTATGTTTTCTGTATGTGACTTAAGTATCAATGTGTTTGATATTGCGTGGACCACAGAATGTAAATGTTGTTCCTTTTATCTTTCTACTCCAATACTGATACTTCATTAAATGGATGTGATGGGGTCCCTGGGTTGATACTACATAGGTACAGGTGGAAAACATCCTTTAGTACACCTATTTGCTCCACAGCTTTCACATTTTGCTTTAATTGCACAGCACTGCACTGCTGAGAACTGTAACCCAAGCATCTCCACAGAGTACTCAAGTTGGGCATCCTGATTGATTTATAGCAACAGTTAGTCATCTGGCCTTGGTTTCCATGCCTTGTAAATACAAAGAAGAAACCAATCCTTGCCCCCATCCTGTAGAAAGGACAGAATGGTTATATACGTCTATCACGTCCTTAATCATT
Organism: Panthera pardus; assembly: GCF_024362965.1. Classification (NCBI taxonomy): domain Eukaryota; kingdom Metazoa; phylum Chordata; class Mammalia; order Carnivora; family Felidae; genus Panthera; species Panthera pardus. The sequence continues at coordinate 79,887,165 of NW_026526688.1, forward strand.
GTCTTCCTCCTCCTCCTCTCCTCCTTTCCTCCTTCTCCTTCTCTTCCTTCTCCTTCTCCTGGGTAGTATTGAAATGATTTGGGCTGCTTTGAAGTCAGTTTATTTTACTAAATTAAACTTTTCAGATTGTGTCCCCCCCCCTTTTTTTTTACATGATGCCATGCAGTGTTTGATTAATTCTGGCACAAGTACATCTGTGTTTATAAATCTGACCATTTAGTCTCTACAGAAGACAGCTGGAGTCAGAAATCCATGCCAAATTAAGTCTGTTGGTAGGCCCCAGGTTTTTTTTTTTTCTTGATATTATTTTAGATTAAATATTTCCCTGTGTGGTTCAATATCTTTGGCTTTAAGTACCAGTTTACTTAAAGAGGCAGTATAGTGCAGTGACTGAAGACATAAGAGTTACAGTCAGAGAGAACCAGGTTCAACTTACTGTGTGACTTAGGAAAGTCAGTTTAGCTCTCTGGGCCCCAGTAGCTTCATGGGTAATATTGTGACTGTGGCATCTGGCCTCCAAGATGGCCCCAGTGATCCCTGCCTCCTAGTATTCATGACGTGTGTGGTCTCTTCCCATGTTGAATAAGGTTGACTTGTTACTGTGGAAATGATGGTGTGGGACTTCTGAGGCTAGGTAATCAGACACGTTGTGTCTTCTGCCTTGCCCTTTCTCTTGGATTGCTCAGTCCGGGGAAAGCTAGTGGCCATGTTGTGAGGATAGTCCAGCAGTCTGAGGAACAGCCCACCTGGCAGGAGCTGAGGTTTTCTGCATACAGAGAGCACCATATAAGTGAGCTATCTTGGAAGCACATACTCAGTCCCAGTGAAGCCTTGAGATGTCTGCAAACTTGGCCAATGTCTTGACTGTAACCTTGTGAGAGAATCTGAGCTGGAAACACCCAAATTTCCCCCCAGTTTCTGACATACAGGAACTGAGAGACATAATAAATGTTTATTGTTTTCAGCTACTGAATTTGGGATAATTTGCTCTGCAGCAATAGATAAATGATACAGTTAGAATGACAGCACCCCCTCATAGGATTGTTGGAAGGATTAAATGTGACATTGTAAAGTGTTTGCACAGAGTCCGGCACGTGGTGTTATTCGGAAAGATAAAAGCATTGGTTGTAAATGAAAGTAGACACTAAAGGACCAGTCCTCCTCTCCAGTACCTGTTCTCCAAATGCTTTATGTGGGTTCTGCATTTAGATGATAAATAATTTCAGGTTTATAGCCAGCTCTTCAGGGAATGGTAAATTGGGTGGCAAGTCTGATGCTTTTCATGTCCTGCCTCACATGGTTTTTTTTATTTTTATTTTTTTAATGTTTATTATTTTGCCAGAGAGAGAGAGAGAGCAAGCAGGGGAGGGGCAGAGAGAGAGGGAGACACAGAATCCGAAGCAGAGTCCAGGCTCTGAGCTGTCAGCACAGAGCCTGACACAGGGCTCGAACCTACAAACCGTGAGATCATGACCTGAGCCAAAGTCAGACATTTAACCTACTGAGCTACCTAGGTGCCCCTGCCTCACATGTTCTTATCCCATCTTTTAATTTCAGCCTTGCTGTTCCAGTCAGCTACAGGATACCATTAGCTTAATGGCACCTCCCTCAGCTGCACAAGTGCCTCTTGCTCACCACTGGGGCTGTCTTATTCCACACTAGCATGTACACTTTCAGCTATTTAGGTACATGTTCTTTGGGCTCACTGCCTAAAATCAACTGTCTGCATGCCAGCCCTGTATGCCTCTGGCTCTGGCCCTTTGAAGTTAACGTTAGACTGCAACAGATGGCTCTAGTGAGAATTGGCCAAGTGTTGGGCTTGACGTGTGTTCATGAAATCATCACCATAATACCTGCTTTACCCCGTTCAGTGGTTTTCTCCTGTTCTCACAACAAAGTCTCAAACATCTCACATGGTGGCATGGACCTCCACAAGCTGAGTCCTAACCATACCTTCAGCCTCCCCTGCCAACTTCTCCCTCCTTTTGCATCACTTCTCTACATTGGCCTCACTGGGCTTCGTTCAATTCCTTTTACATAACAATTTGTGTTTGTTACCTCTGAACCCAGTGTTTCTTAGTTCTTCTTACTTTGCTTGGCATTGTCATTCATTGTTTGGGCCTCAGCCTAAATGAGGTATCCCCTGGCAGGGCTTGAAGAGACATCATTTTAACTATCCCAATATCAATCTGGATTTCTCTTAGCGCCTGTTGTACTTGTAAGTATTTTCTTAATGTTCACATTTCCTTCTTGAATGTAAACTTTATAAAGGCAGGAGCTGTGACTGTCCAGTTCTCTATTGTTTAATGTTTGGCTTAGCATTTCAATAAATGTCTATTCAGTGGAAGAAAGAATTTAGGGAGAATTCACTTGGCTGGTAAATATATGTGTTTTTTATCTTCTTCTTCTTATTTTTTAATATTTATTTCCAGAAGGGGGGACAGAGAGAGAGAGAGAGAGAGAGAGAGAGAGAGAGAGAGAGAGAGAATCCCAAGCAGTCGCTGCATTGTTAGCACAGCTTGATCTCATGAACTGTGTGATCATGACCTGAGTAGAAATCAAGAGTCAGACCCTTAACTAACTGAGCCACTCAGGTGCCTCATCTGTGTTTTTTATAAATGCCCTAGTCTCTCCTTTAAGACATGAACCATATCCAAAAGGGCCTCCTCAAGCTGCTGAAACAAAACGTTACTTTAATAACAAAATGACAAATTTGTTGGTAGTAAAACAATTTACTTTTATAATTACATTTCCTTTTTGTCAGTTTACAAAAGGCAATATCATAGGCTCACATCAGCTGACAAATTCCCCCAGTAATTTAGATTATAATTCAATTTACAAAATTTGATTGATAGACAACTTTTAGAGATCATTTTTATTGGATAGAGTCTAACCCTGCATAAGTAAAACAGCTTCAGTTCATGTAATCTAACTTTATATAAATAGAACAGACTTTCTGTTGTAATATATGTAGAAGGAGCTCATTTGCTGAGTCAGTAGGAGACAGGAGGTGCCCATTCTGGAAAATCTGACCATTTCAGAAACGACAACACTATTCAGATGGCAGAGGGTTACACTAGGATTCTGCTTGTATGTTTAAGGATAGAGAGTCTTTCATGAATGTGATCATGCTTCTGAATATATTAGGGTAAATTCTAGGGCCATCTCATATTAGCCGGTATCAGATGGCCTAAATTTGTAAACTAATACTAAAAATCTGGTATCATATCAATTGAATTATGGTACAGGTAAGAAATCTGAATAATGTTGTATTTAAGACAAGTTTCAATGATAAATATGTATATAAAATGGAAGTCAACTCTGTGGTAGGTCAATTATGCACAAAGATAGCTGCCTTGTTATTTTACAGAGTTCTGTGTACTGAGTTTATTATGTCCTTGACGATGATAAAGAGTACACACTGTATGTGGCAGGAGACCATTCATTTAACAGGTACTTATTGTGTGCCTACTATGCTTGGGCACTTCTCTGGGCATGAGATATAGCAAGAGCAAAATATATCTTAGCAAATTCTCCTGAAGAACAGATTTTGCCATGACAAAGGGCTTTGCAAAACCACATGGAGAGGAAATGGTTGACATCACTGGGAATTAGTGTTGGTCAGGCTACAGGAAATTGTCAGCAGATTTCCCACGGTATTTTCTGAAGAACTAGGATCTTCCAGAGGGGAAGCGATGTCATGTATTTCATCTAGATCCAGCTGTTACAGCAGTTTATATGAGGGCTAGACATGTTCTTTTTCTCTAAGGAAATGGAGATATCATTGAACTAAGTTAATTGAATTCAGGTCTCACTCATCCACAGGGTTTCCCTCTGGTGGAGCTGACCCCTTCCTTTCTCTCCCTAGGATCAGGGAGACTTAGCCAGACAGTGAGTTGTTGCTGAAAACCAGAGAGCAATCGATCATGTACAGAGAAGACAAGGGATGAGCAGTCATAGAATTAAGGATAGACTTTTAATCCAGATTTAATAAGGTAAGCTATATTAAAAGATAATTCCTAGGATAAAATCTAGGAAAGATCCTGATTGTACAATCTAGATCAGTGGTTCTAAAGCTTGGATGGGCATCTGAATCACCACCTGTGGAACTAAAATTAGAGATGCTTCAACTTAACCACAGCAGTTCTGCTATATACTGAAATTTGAAAATCACTCACTGAGATGTTAAAATTTATTTGATGATGAACTCTCACCACTCTTTCCCAAAGATTCCCATAGTCATTGGGCAAGATACCAACTTTCTATGCTGCCTGAGATGGACTCCTTTTATTTCTGAAAACACTTGCATAACAAATAAAAATTAAAAATCACAAAAATTACAATGTAAATTCTTGCTGATTAGTAAGATTATGTTCACTAAAGAGATTGTGTATGACCACGGGTGCTGGGGTTCAATCTTAGATCAAGTGTTCCTTTGATTAATTGGGACACACTGTAAAATATTTTCGTTTGTGGTTATCCAGACACTACAATTAGAGTTTGAGTTTGGACTGTTGCACCACTGACTATGGGAACGGAGATCTTTAAACCTTAAAAGAGTTTTTATATAAAATGTGTACCAACAGTGTATGGAATCAAGAAAATCACTTAGCAGTGAGAAGATGGGAACTGTATTAATGTGGTTATTTTTGCTACTTGGTAAAACCAATGGTTTGGATGACTTAACTCCAAAGAGAGTCTTGTGGGTTTTGTTTTCTCTCCTTTGTTACTCAATTGAATGTATTTCCTGGCTAAAAACCAAATAACTTTAAAAATACTAGGTTACATCAATTCTTAGTTAGCCATGTTTGCAAAGATTTCTTCTGGAAAGATGGAGGGAACAGTTTTTCCTTTGAATCTGCCTCCCAACATTCTGAACCTGATGCATACATTGTATGTTTGGCAGCACATAATTCTTTTGCCAAAATGCTTTTGAGTTTTTCTTTACACAAAGCTGTGGAAATTTACCAGAGTAAATCATAAATCATTTCTGTAGTTGACTCCAGAAAACTGAAATTGCACAAGAAAATGAATATACAAATTAAAAAAAATAAAATTTGGCAGGTGGTCTGGTAGTTGTTTTAAGCATTGTTTAGTCCCAAGGAAAACTGAAAAATAAGTTATGAGTTGAGTTGTATATAGTGTAATAGAATGAAGCTTTGAAGTACTAACAATTCAGAAACTCTCACAACCCTTGTCTAAAGCACAGATCTTCTCTGTCTTTTGCAGTGTTTTCTTGAATTAGATGTCTGTGTTTACCAGCTGCTGTAAATCACTTTTTTTTTTTAGTACAGCATTTGACACTATGATACCTTCAAGTGGGTGTTGCTTATCTTGTGAGTGCTGGTGAATGTTGAATGAGTATGAGAAAGAATTATAGCTATTTAACAACTGTTTGCAAAGGTTCCAGGGTTCTTGGGAGGGAGCAGGAAGTATTAATTTAAAAACAGTTTGCAAAGCGAAAAAGACAGAAGAAGAAAGCATTTTATTTCTTAATCTGTTTGGATTACCTCTAAGGAGATGAGTTATGAATGAAATTCAGGATTAGTACACAGGAAGGGCTCTTAAGAGACAGTCTAGACTTTAGGCCATCTTTTCTTTTATAAAACTCCTCCTTTTTTTTTTTTTTTAAGAGAAAATTCTCTGCCATATGCTTACACACTTGGAAGAAAAGGGAACTAATAAACTCTGAATAAATCAGTCTGGTGTCTAATAAACTTCATCAGCATTGTTTTCTTTGAAACATATTTTTTTTAACTTCTCAGATTGCAGTTTGGATTTCGTAGGATTTGTAGACTCAGTCATTTTACATCTTGGACTTGTATAGTTTACTTTTCTGCCTGTTTTAAAAAAGATGGTCAAAGTCATTTTAAATTCTAAAACACTTTGCAAAGTCACTGCCCTTTATCTTAAAATTTTAAGTTGTATGTTAAGTTAGCCATCATATTTCAACAGAGGTATCTCTGTTGTCACTGGTACATTTTAAACTACTATTGGGAAAAATTTTCTGGTAAAATTATTTTATGTCTTCTGTATACAGTTTTGAAAGTTTAAACATAGGATTCACTTCAGATGGCCCTGTCAGGGATGGATGAATCCTCTGTATATCTCCTCAACTCCAGTGCTACATAAAAGAAGGAAAACAGTTTAAAAAAAAAGAAATCTGTTTATATAATGCCTGTAAATAGTATATACGAATATATTGCAGACCGTGGTGAGCAATTAAAAAAATTCCTTACACTGAGGGGGCGCCTGCGTGGCTCAGTCCAACTGAGTTGGACTTCGACTTTGGCTCGGGTCATGATCTCATGGTTCATGGGTTCGAGCCCCATGTCAGGCTCTTGCTGACAGCTCAGAGCCTGGAGCCTGCTTCAGATTCTGTGTCTCCCTCTCTCTGCCCCTACCCTGCTCATGCGCGCTCTCTCTCTCTCTCTCTCTCTCTCAAAAATAAACATTAAAAAAAATTAAAAAATTTCTTTACACTAAGATTGAAACCAACTGCATTTCCTTTTCCTTAACAACTTTCACGCTACAGAGATACCTCTCAGTTTACTGCCTTTCAAGCCTTTAGACAGCAGAATTTGTCACCCACACTTGGCCCTTTACCTTAAGCTACTTTGGAGGCCATTTGCTGCTGCTGCAGAAAATCAGATTTTCCTTGATGAGCATTTTTGCGTGGCTGTGGAATGGGTGAGACTTCTCCCAGGAACAAGTATTTATTCTAACTTAGTTACCAGGAGGCCCAGTTTCCTTGACTGCCTTGTCTCCATGGAGGCAGAGTGCCAGGCCTTTCCCTGGATTCCTTATTTGCATCTATTCTGAAGAGTTGCCTAGTGGTCCGAAGTTCCTGGCTGCAGCTCCTTTTTGTTCTTATCCCGTCTCCAAATGTGACAGTTTATTCCCTTGATGAAAGTTTTACATACTTAGGCACCAATATTAAACTTGTATAACAACTTACTACTTGAAAACTCATCTGTGGGGGAATGACTATAAATTTTGGTATGTACATTTGCTGAATAGTATGCAACCAATAAAAATCCAATGATGTGGAGTCTAGAACTCACATCTCCAGACTGCCACCGAGTGCTTTCCCACCGTGATTCTGTGTCTCCCAGAAGCCAAACAAAATTCAGCCTTCTTTGGCCTGGAGCAGTTTTAGTTTTGCATTGCTGTTTCATCTGACATGCAAAGTATCAGAGCCAACAAATATGAGAACAGTTTTCCATAGGTCTGTTCTGCCAAAACTAACATGCACTGGCCATTGAAGCATCAAAACAATTTAGAAGACCTCAGTATTCAGTGCTGAGCAAGACCCTCTTTCTAGCATGGCTCACCTGAGCAGCATGCTTGTAGACAATGACCGTGTGCCATTTGCACCAGGGAATGGGAAGTGAGCTTGGGAAAGTGTATTTCCAAAAATGCAAATACCTACACATAGTTAATAAAGAGAGCTTGTGGGAAGTAGTTCCTCATGTAGCTTTTATACTTCTTTTCCTCTTTAGAGCTGAGGAAGGGGATGGGCACATATTCTGGCTTCCATTTTTGTTTGTGTTATAACACTGCTTTGGGTGCTCCCTTGTTCATTACTGTTTATTATTTCCTTATGGAAAAGCAATTATTTTGACTAGTTGGGAAGAAGTTTGCATTTTCTGTCTCTTTAGAAGGTGGAGAAGAAGAGTATTTATTGAGGGAAATGTGACATGTCTCACATTGCTCTTGTGTTTGGCAGTGTCTTGGTAAACTCTTCAGCCTTGGGATTTGTACAATTGATGCCATGATCCTGTCAATGGTTTTAAAGGTGAATATTTCTATGTTATTGTCTTAAATAAGGCTCTCTGCATTTCTGCCCTTGTAGAGGCTGTGTAAATTAAAATAAAGTGGACTGTTTTTTCCCTATCACCTTTAAAAACATTTGAAAACTTACAAAAATGCTTTTCAGATATGATGTATCATGTATTTCTTATAACACTCCTTTGGGAGTTTGTATCGTTATTTGTATTTTAAAGATGAAGGAAAACTGAATTGTAGCTAAAAATTGGCAGTACAGTGTGGTCTTCCCATGGCCTCTGCTCTCAAATTCCTTGTCATTTTCCCCTATCTCCTGTGATTTATGGCCCCTCTGCTGTAGGGTCCCCATTCCATTAACAGGATAAAAATTCCCTACAACTTTTACACTTTGTGTAACACAGCTCTTCTGAAATTGTACTTTATTGCTTGTATGAATCTGTAAAATCTCCATCTTTTACTGTGAGGTAAGGAATAATACAGCAGTAATAACTTTAGAAGTGTCTCCTGTGATAGTGTATTTTGGTAAGATTCAGTTCTATTTTGCTGTTATAAAATGGTGGTTGAATGAAAGTTATGGCTTTTTTTTTTTAGAAATATCTATTCTGATCCAATTCATTTTTTAAAAAGAAGTGGATGTGTGATAACAGACTTAAGACAGAAAAGTGGTAATTTTGACATAGATTTTCTGTTTGCTTGCTTAGGTAATTTTTTGGCCATCAGGAAGAAGGGCACTATCACTGAAGGAAAGCTATATCCTTGTTCATTAGTTTTCATAAGACAGTCTATGGTTTCTGTTCTTGATAACGTACTTCAGACTATGACCTGAGTCAGTAATTGTTGGATGTATGTGTATGTGTATGTGTATGTGAACCTGGCACAAATGAAAAATTACGGTGCTATTTGTCCACCTTATTCCACTCTTCTACTCTTCAATCCTATGTTTCTTTTTGTATCCCTTTGCTCATTCAAAAATATTTATGGAGAGTCACCTGTGAAACCTGGACACAGAAGAGTGAGTGATTGCCCAGGATCTCATGGTTAATAAGTGGCATGGTCAGGACTTGAATAAAGCTGCCTGGTCACAAAGCCACACTCTCAACTGCTAAGCTGTTGTGGTATGTGCTGTGCATACGTGTGCATGTGCGTGTGCATGTGCGTGTGTGTGTGTGTGTGTGTGTGTGTGTGTGTGTGTGTGTGAGGGAGGGTGGGAGGAAGAAAGGGGGAGAGAGAGAGAGAGGGAGATGCAGAGAACACATAAGACATGGTCTTCCCTCTCCCAGCCCCTTAATAGGGCAACATGTTGGGAGTCATTCAGTCTTCTGTGTGAGCTCATTGTTGTCTGGGCATGTATTTTCACTGTTCCCTAATGTCAAGAAAATATGGCTTGGTAGCATTTCAGTGGGAGAACAGAGATGTGTGTAAGTGAGATTAATCACTCTTCGTGAAAAAGGGACATTTTCTTAGTGACCTTTATTTTCTAACTTTTGGCAAATATTTTAATCTTCAGTATTTCAAAAACTTGAAGCATATGGTGATTGAAAATGACTTCGTAATTTTATGCTTGAAAAATATTGGGAGCACAGAGCAATCTTTTTCCTCTGCAAGGATCTATCTTAGTGCTAAGTGTTATGGAGAGAAGGTAATAGAAAATGTGGATATACTCCAACTTATTGCCCTAAAGCAGGGCAAAACAAAGAAGATTGGACCTAAATTAGTGCAATCCTTAATGTGATCCACAAATTGGTGTTGCTGACCAGATTGATTGTAAACAGTTTGTGACCAGATAGATACAAACATTGAGAGTGGTTTGAGAGTGGTTAAAACATTTGCGTAGGGGCGCCTGGGTGGTTCAGTTGGTTAAGCGTCCAACTTTGGCTCAGGTCATGATTTCACAGTTCATGAGTTCAAGCCCCACATCGGGCTCTGTGCTGACACCCCAGGCTTGGAGGCTGCTTTGGATTCTGTGTCTCCCTCTCTCTCTGCCCCTCCCCTGCTCTCACTCTGTCTCTCTCTCTCAAAAAGAAACATTTAAAAAAAAAAAAAAAGAAACATTTGTGTAACTGAAAGAAATTTGAAAGTGTAATTATTTGTTTATTGAATTTAATGATAGAAACAATGAGGGGTGACTGGGTGACTTAGTTGGTTAAGCATCTGACTTCAGCTCAGGTCATGATCTCATGGTTTGTGAGTTCAAGCCCCACGTCAGGCTCTGTGTTGACAGCTCAGAGTCTGGAGCCTGCTTGGGATTCTGTCTCCCTCTCTCTCTCCCCTCCCCCACGCTCTCTTTCTCTCTCAAAAATAAAGTAAATAAATATTTTTTAAAAAGTAAAAATAGAAGAAACAACGGTGTTTGTATTTTCTGTCCCTTTTGTTTTTATTTTCTTTCTCTATTTTCATTGAGGTATAATTGAAAAATGAAATTGTGTATACTTAAAGTGTACAACGTGATGATTTGACATACGTATACATTGTGAAATGATTACTGTAATCAGGTTAATTAACATGCCCATCACCTCATGCAGTTACCATTGTTTTTTAGTAAAAACACTTAAGATTTACTCTCTTAGCAAAATACACAATATAGTATTACTTACTGTATTGTATGTTAGATTCCTCAGAACTTACTCATTTTATAACTGAAGGCTTGTACCCTTTGACTAGCATCTCTTATCTCCCCTACCTCTCAGTCCCTGATAACTACTCTTTTATTCTCTGTTTCTATGAGTTGTTTGTTGATTTTTTTTTTTTAAGATTCCATGTATAAGTGAGATCCTACAGTATTTGTCTTTTCTCTGGCTTATGTACTTAATGTAATGTCTTCTAGGTTTATCCATGTTGCAAATGGTAGGATTTCCTTATTTCTCATGGCTGAATAATGTTTTATTTTGTATATATATTCATATGTATGTGTATATATATCACCACATATTCATATATATATAATGCATACACATATCATATTTATGTGTATGTGTCTATGTATGTATCTCACATTTTCTTTATCCATTCATCTGCCAATGAATCCTTAGGCAGTTTCCCTATCTTGGCTATTATGGATAGTGCTGGAATGAACATGGATGTTTTTATTTACTTTTTCTGGTAATTCATCTCTTTTATTTTGTAAAACTATCTGCCTGTTTTGGATTGCAAATTGAAAAAAAAAACAAACTCATCTTCTACTACAGATAGTTTGAGAACACTGTGCTAAACCACAATCAAGTCAGGCTTTGCTATTGAATTGAAAATAATGTTTAAAAAAATTTTTTTTAAGTTTATTTATTTTTGAGAGAGAGAGAGACAGCATGAGTGGAGGAGGAGCAGAGAAAGAGAGGGAGACACAGAATCTGAAGCAGGCTCCAGGCTCTGAGCTGTCAGCGGAGCCTGATGTGGGGCTAAGATTCACGGACCAGGAGATTATGACCTGAGCCGAAGTGGGACACTTGACTGAGCCACCCAGGCACCCTGAAAATAATGTATTTTAAAAACACATTGAGTGTAAAATACCAGATTGATATATGTAAATTGTATCATTAGGAATTTTTTAAACCTTGGTCAACTAGGTGAATAAGATTCAAAGGATTCTGGGGGCTTATAATTGCATAGAGGCAATTTTTGCTTAATTCCTGTGAGAAATTTTGGCAAAAGCTTAGGAGAGGCCAAGCCCTACTAATTTGCTTAATAGTCAAGTGTCTTCACAAAGATATCCTGAGGATATCTTTGTTTAGTCTCTCACCGAAAGAATTGTTGTGTATCAGTTCGTTCATTCATTTATTCATTCATTCATTCATTGATATTGGGCACCTTATAAATGCCCAGGACCACTCTCTGCATGTTAGAATGTGCTAATGGAATAGTATGAGGGGTTGTCTATATACAGACATTTTTGGAGATGTTTTAAAGGTAGGCTTTGGGTTCCTTGAGGAACCCTTGAAGAACTCAGGCCCACTGAGCACATTTACAGAATGTTCTTAGCTGGTTGGACTTCAACCATGCTTTTCCTATTTTCCTGGCCCCACTATCTGTCACCCCAGTTTTCCTAGCTTCTATTCTAGGAATAGACCCAGAACATAGCAAGTGGGACAGGACAATGGAAATCACAGAAGAATTCAAAAGCTAAAGCTGGAACACCCACTACAGAAGCAGCCTCCACTGCAAAAGTTTTTGGCTTTGGCAAGTGGGTATGGGAGGTGTGAGAACTGCCCCCCTGCCACAACTGGCCAAGGACACGGTGGCCTGCATGAACACCAATGTCATTTAAAAAAATTTTTTTTAGGTTTATTTATTTTGAGAGTGAGGGAACATAAGTGGGGTAGGGGCAAAGAGAGAGGAGAGAGAGACTCCCAAGCAGGCTCTACACTGTCAGGACAGAGCCTGACGTGGAGCTCAAACTCACAGTGAGATCATGACCTGAGCCAAAACCGAGAGTCAGATGCTTAACCAACTGAGCCACCCAGGGGCCCTGTGAACATCAATGTCATTTTAATATAAAGTTAGCAACAGATGTGTAACCTAGAAATTGAACAAGACCTTTTTGCTGAATCAGCCAGTTTGATTCTCCGTCAGGAGGAGAAAGCAAGATTATGGTGAAATTCCTGCTAGAATCCCATTTGGTAAAGTGTAACCTCTGACATTCCACCGAGTGATCTTTTGGGAGTTCTAAAGACCTAACATGCCTTTAGAAAATAACACAGTCTTTCTCTTTCGTTTTGACTTCCTTTTATTTATCTTGATTTATCACTGATAGGTTTGTTGTTATCATAAAAGAGAAAGTTTTCATCATAGATGGCATTCATGATGGCAAGTTGTAAAATAGTGTGTTTTACTGATGGATGTCCAGATAGCATTGAATGGGGGAGGCCTAATCATTCAATCTCTGTCAGCAATTAGCCTGGATTCATAAACAAGAACACATGTCGAGACTGTGGTATTGACTACAACAGCTAGGTACTTTTTACCAGGGTTTACAGAGCCTTGATTTTTCTCCATGTGATGTGTATGGGAGAAGTTGGGGAGGTCAAGAGAAAATAAGCATAAGTCAAAGGGAGACTTGTAAAATAAACAGCAACATCTGGCAAATGACTTCCTCCCATGTACATAGGAAGGACTCTTATTCAGGGCAGTGAATGAGAAATGTTTTTCTTGGCAGCATGTTAGGTTAATGTCCATCAGATTTGGGAATGGGGTTTGCTTAGGGTTATAATATTTCTCTTGTTGATGGTGTGGACTCTAAGGCCAGATGCTCATAGCAGCAGCCATCCATTTGGCCATTCTTAAGGCTCGTTAGGTTTACTTTGAAGTGTTTTCAAAAGACATTTAAACATTAAAGGCTCATAATTCTTCATTATCTAAACTTTTGTTTACATCTTCTTGGTGAACTATATTATTTACACTGGAGAGGTCTAGTACTTCATTTCTTTTTGCTCAATTAACAAAAAGAACATGAAATTGTAACAATTCAGTATATCACTTTAGACATACCAATGTATACAGGCCCTTTGTAATTTCGTGATGCATAACTATTTCCATTAAATGATTAAAAATAAATTGAATATGCAATAATCTGTTATTTTATAGCTTATCACTGTCTTTATGAAGGGTACTTTTAGGCCTTGTCTCACCGAAATAGACATATTTTTGTTGTTTTTACAGACAAAAAAAAAAGTAAAATATGCATACTATATATTAGGAAAATAAACAAAGCAAAAGTTTATAAAATAAGAAAACTTTGGAGTCTTTCATATAGATCATATCAAATGACAATTCTATGTTGAGTTTGAGCAAACTCAGAAATAAAATATTTAAAAAAATACTATTTTCATTAAGTCCCTTTCAAGGTAGCACAACTTTATAATTCTGTTGTAAGAGTTGTGTAATTTGCTTCTTCATGCAGTGGCGATTGAGAGGTGTTTTCCTGGTTGTGGGGAAGAGAATGGGAAGAGAGCACACCCCTCTGGGGGGCTCAGTGGGATAGAACGTCCACTGAATTTCCTGTCTCACTGCTCTTCCCTTCCTCCCATTTCTGTCATGGCCATTTATGAAAAGCAGATGGAAACAAAGTGATTTACACATAGAATAATTCTATTTAATGCCATGGGAAATGTGGAAGTCTTGGTTTTAGGATTTTTGTGATGGTGTTGTTTTTTTAGTGCAAGCCTTTTACATTGTGAAACCATCTGCTTTTCTGAAGCCATGTACTTTAAAAAATTTTTTTAATGTTTATTTATTTTTGAGAGAGAGAGAGAGAGAGAGAGAGAGAGAGAGAAAGGGAGAGAGAGTGTGGGGGAGCAGCAAAAGAGAGAGAAACACAGATTCCAAAGCAGGCTCCAGGCTCTGAGCTGTCAGCACAGAGCCGGATGCAGGGCTTGAACCCATGAGCTGTGAGATCATGACCTGAGCCAAAGTGTGGTGCTTAACCGACCGAGCCACCCAAGCAGCCCTGAAGCCATGTACTTCTTGACCCAGGAGTCTTAGAAAGGCTCACAGATGGGAATCTGTGTCCATTATCTACAAGGGAAAGAGAAAGGTCCTGGGATTTCCCAAGGGGGAAGTTATCAGGGTAGCAGTTACCCGAATAGCAGGCCTACCAGGAACTGTGTCACCTGTGTGCTTAGTGAATGAGAAAAACTGTCACAGAGTCATACACTTAAATTAGTCACCATCACCCCAAGTTGTTTTAGAAAAAAACAGGATAAAGAATATAATTTACCTTCTTGAAGAGACTACAGTGGAATTTAGAGAAGGGAGAAACTGTACCTGGTGACATTGGACACAAGGAGTAACTTGAATTAATGAATAAGGAGGTGGTGGAGGGATATTGAAGAGCATCCCATGAAGAGGAAATCACGTTCAATAGTCACAGTTTTGTTTTTTCATTATTTTTTTAATTTTTTTTTTAACGTTTATTTATTTTTGAGACAGAGAGAGACAGAGCATGAACAGGGGAGGGGCAGAGAGAGAGGGAGACACAGAATCCGAAACAGGCTCCAGGCTCCAAGCCGTCAGCACAGAGCCCGATGCGGGGCTCGAACTCACGGACCATGAGATCATGACCTGAGCCGAAGTCAGGGCATCCGCCCAACCGACCAAGCCACCCAGGCGCCCCTGTTTTTTCATTTTTAAAAAATTTACACCCAAGTTAGTTAGCATATAGTGCAACAATGATTTCAGGGGTAGATTCCTTAGTGCCCCTCACCCATTTAGCCCATCACCCCTCCCACAACCCCTCCAGTAACCCTCTGTTCTCCATATTTAAGAGGCTCTTATGTTTTGCCCCCTCCCTGTTTTTATATTATTTTTGCTTCCCTTCCCTTGTGCTCATCTGTTCTGTGTCTTAAAATCCTCATAAGAGTGAAGTCATATGATATTTGTCTTTCTCTGACTGAATAGTCACATAGTTTTTTAAATGACAAGAGACCCTGTGCTCCTGAGGATCTCCCCCGCCCCCCACCAGAGCTCCAGACCCACTTGATAGCAGGCCATTGCCGTCCCTCTGTGGGAATATAACATGTAATATATATTGGTTATGGCACTTCAGAGCAGACATTGACTCACCGTAACTGATTATAGAGATCCAGGGCTAATTAACCCAAAGCAGGAGGCATGCAACCATAAGAAGGTAAGGGAACCGTAAGAAAGCAAGGTTTGGTCTGGGACTTTATGCCTTGTCTCTGCTCCTTGTTTGCAGTGGCGGATTCACTTTCTCTGCGCCGCTGTGAATGTGGCAGGCAGTTTATGACATTCCTATTACTCGTAGGGTTTCTATATCCTGGTTCCAGGTCCATGAAGAGATTGAGTAAATTCTCTATTGGACTTTGTTCCTCCTAACAAAGGCTAGAAGGGAGTCAAAATAACCTACGTCATTATCTCAACCACTAACGTATAACATTGAACAAAATAATCAGTGAAAAAAATATGTAGATGGTAAGTCAGATTTTGGGGGCCATTGACAAAGAAGTAGGAGGAAGTTGCATTTGGTCTAAAAGATCAGTATGTACTCTGGCAGTGGTTTAATTCTTGCCTAATGAATATAGATGAGAAGCCTGGGGTATGGCTTCCTGAGACATGAAGGTTAGCTGTAGACGAATAGAAAAGACCTAAATGGAACTGGGCACACACCCCATGGGCAGGATTGGCGAATGTAAGACTGGTTCCTGTTTCTAGAAGGTGTGCATTCTGGACCACTTACTGAGCCACAAGTAGGAAGGAGCAAGGCAGACGATCAGGCACCAGAGAGGTTGTGCAAAATGAAGGCTTAGTTTTAGCAAATGGCTGTGAAAGTGAACTAAAGAATGGTTTTTAAGGACTGATGGGTCCCAGAGCCTGAGACATAACTCAGCCCACAAGCTCAGGGAAGAGAAGAGGGCTTGGGGATCTAGGAACAAGGGTGGGGGTACTTGCGAAGGTGGGGGAGGGGTCAATGTGGGGGGATTTGAGGAGTATCCTGTAAATGGATGGGAAAGGCTTCTGTTTGCAGGAGAATTCCTTGGTGAGCTGAGAAGAATATGTGAGATTTTTGTGTTTCTGTGCTTTATTAGTCAAGATCAGGGTATGGACAATCCAAAAAGTTACTTCCCTATCAATGTACACATTATTTGTCAAAAATGCTAGTAATGTGTTGACTCTTATCTTGTCATTGACTCGCATAATAACCAAGAGTCAATTTCTTCTACATAAAATGCAAAACTACAACTAGAGAACTGATAATCAGTAGTAAACTGTGGAGAGAAAAAGACTCATTTCAGTGGAGAATTCCCAAGTTTATATTTTCATTTTAAAATAAACTGCAACCAAAGACACCTGTTTTAAATAACCGTGTCTGTTTTCCATGCCCATAGTTTCATTTTTTTGTTTGTTCTGAAGGAGATGGTAATGAACATGCATGTTGAAATGGAATGTTGTATGCTTACATTTCCTATTTCTTTAACAGTTTCCTCAGTTACTTCTTTCTTGGACTCCATATTATTTGTTAATGCTGAATACCAGAATATCTGCCTTCCCTCTAGGCATTGTCCCAGTTGGATCCCATAACCTTCAGGAAGCCTTTTTTAAAGCTATTCTATCATCCATCAGAACTTTGCAGAATGCTTTTTTGCTCTCATAGTCATTACTACACATCTTAGTACTTGATTTTATTTGTGTGTTTTATGTAAGCTATTTTTCCTCCTCACTGTCAGATTCCAGATCTTTGTTCTGTGCTGAACTTTGTCTTTTTATGGAGAATATCTATTTTTCTCTTGTCTCAGACACAAGTACCATTTCCTCTTGGCTCTTGCCATCAGTGTTCCACAACCCAGTTCCCGTACTTGAATCTCTTCCAGAATGGTTTGCAGGCCCTCAGAGTGCATTTCCAATGCTAGTTTCCTGGAATCTGAGATTTACACTATATATATATTTTTTTACCTGCCTGCCCCTTCTCAATCTCTTTATCAGTCATTTCACCTGTTTGAACACATGGCCTCATTTACTCTCTCACTACCACACTTACAACACTCTGAGACCAGATGTGTAGGGGTTTTCCCCTCTCTAAGCAATTCCCTCTGACATCAGCTGGGTGTCCTACAATTTAACTCAATTCTGACATTGTCTACCTGGAGATGGCATCAGATCCCATAGGTTAAGGGCTCAGTGCTGCAGGAATGCCCCCTCCTTCAGAATCTGATCACAAGTAGTAGGTTCCTAGGTTACCCATAACTTTTGTCCAGCTTGGCTGCAAATTGTAGATTCCCATGACCTCCTCCCCCTTGGATTTGATTATTTGCTAGAACAGCTTGCAGAACTCAGGGAAACACTTATGCTCATCAGTTTATTATATAATAATAGATACGATAACGAATACAGATGAAGAGCCAGATGAAGAGATACATAGGGCAAGGTATGTGGGTAAGGGGGTAGGTGGAGCTTCCATGACCTCTCTGGGTATGCCACTTTCCTAGCACCAACATGTATACTCAGAAGCTCTCTGAAACCTGTACTTGGGGATTCTTATGAAGGCTTCATCACATATGCTTGATAGAGCATTAACTCCATTTCTAGCCCTGTTCCCTCTCTGGAGAGTTGGAGGTAGAGCCAAAAATTCCAACCTTCTAATCATGGCTTGTTTTTTCTGGTGACCAGCCCCATCCAGGAGCCCAACAAAAGTCACTTCACCAGAATAAAAGATACCACTGTCACCCAGGAAATTCTAAGGGATTTAGGTGCTCTGTGTCAGGGACTTGGTCAAAGACCAAATATGAGAACAAAAGGTACTCTTAGTTTTTTAACATTTAGGAAATTATAAGGGTTTTAGGAGCCTGGTGCCAGGAACCAGGGGCAGTGACTAATACATATATTTTCTTTTTCATAGAACTTACACTAGATTATCCCCACAAGGCAAGTTTTCTAGACTCCTGGCTATAGTTCTCCTTGATCTGATGCTTCCTGCCACCTATATTTTGTCTTTTAATAATCTTTTAATATTTCCCCCCATATTGTTGATATTTGGATCTGTGCCTCATCTCTGCTACAGTATTTAATCTAATATTTACAGCCACGATGTGAGAAAAACACTATTGTCCCCATTTTACAAATGCTAAAACAGAAGGTTTAATAAATGGTGTCATGCCCAATGCCAACCCACTAATAGATGGTAGAGAAATGATTCAAATCTAGGTCCTCTTTCCCCCATATCACAGAGAAATGGAACAGAGAAGCCCCACAGTTCAGACATTGATCTCATCACTGTGAAAATGCAGCTGGGGAGAAGCCTTTCTTGCATGAGCATAATCCTCATAATTGATGAATACTTAAGAATTGCCTTGACAGTGATATTCAGCTTTTTAAAGTAAAGGATTTCATCGTGTTACTAAGATAAAAATATAATTCTAGTTACCATTCGGATACTTGTGGGAACTTAGCTTTCTGAATGTGTAGTTTTGGAAGGAAACTGATCTGAAGTAGGAATCTTGGCTTTTTTTATGTTCTTTCCTATTGGTTATTTGAAGGGGCGTAAACTACCTGAATTTCACATTGTCCCTGGGAGAATATTTGTTATAAAAATATTGTGGGAAAAGGTCACTATGACTTAGAGAACCCACATTTTGGGGGAGGGTATTTAGAGCCAATTTTCTAAGAAATTATTGTTTCCATTGAAAGGGAAGTTCAAAAGTGTCTCATTAATTTTCATTTAATCTTATCCAAAATGTCCATTACCCGGTTCCCTATCATCTGCAGTTATCACAATGTGCCATTTTAATTTAAGGGGGGAGGATATATAAATAGTATATGCAAAGAGACAATATTCAAATATTGCATGCAGATTTCTCTCAACCATCATCATGGCTTTATATGCGCTTAAGGAAATTGTTTTAGTTGTTAAATCTCTGACTACTCAGTATGTTCAAAACACAAAAATGCAAACCAATGCTATAAGGTGACAAAAGAGGCATGCTAGATTTGGGTTTGTTGAGAGAATTAAACTTGGATTTGTCAAGGGGGATTTTATAGATTTCATAAGTCATGCAGTCATGCAGAGGATTATTGTATAGTAAGAATTGAACATGATTATAAGTCAGTTCAAGTGATATTAATTTCGGTTTAAGTATATAGCTAATATTAAAACAGGTATAAATATAGAATATATTGTATATTTAAAGTCTCTTTCAGCTCTAAGAATGTCAATAACAATAACTGATATTAGTGCAAAGAAGATGGAGAAGGAATAGCCAGAGAGATAGAAGGAAAACTGGGAGAGTGAGCATCAGTAGAGTCAAGAGGAAAGGGTGTTTTTAAGGAGAAAAGATTTACTGACAGTCTTGAATATAGCATAGCAAAGAAGACAAAGTCAAACACTGTGTCTGTTAGAACTGTAAAACATCAGAGCACTTAACGAGCGTAGTGGTATTGGAGTGTTATGGGACAAGGTCACATCAAAATGGCCTGAGGAATGTGTAAGTGGCAAATAAATGGAATGAATGAGTAAAAAAATAGTTTGAGAATATTTTGTAAAGGATAAAACATATCTTGAAAGGAGGCTAGAGGACATGTAGATTAAAGAAAGTTTCGTTTGTTTATTTGTTTTAACTTTTGTTTATTTTTAATTGAAGTATAGTTGACAAGTTTTGTTTATTTTTTAATGGAAAAGACTTGAAATGTTTAAAAGCTAATGGCAAGGATCCATTTGTTGGAGGGAGTTGAATATTAAGGAGAGAAAAAAGTAATCCATAGTTCCTGTGGTTTCTGAGTAGGTGAATGAGCATAGCATTCAAAGCAAAGTGAAAGCATTGGCCTTATACAATGCCAGAGTCAACTTCTTCACTGTCACAGGAAAGAAAGGATGAGAATAGTTATAGGGGAGATTTGTATATTGGTGATGCATAGCTAGGGGATTGGCAAGAACATTATTGACAAGAATCTAAATTTGATAAGGAGAAAGTTTAGAAAGATCAATGAAGTTGTGAAGAGTGGTCAAGAGTAAGCAAACTAGATGAAAAAGAGGTTATGACCAGAATGGGGGTGCTTAAACTAGTGCTTTTGGTACTGGAGTAATTCCAGATGATCACAAGGTTCTAGGTGTAGCCTGGATATGTGTGCTGATGTGAAGTGTTGGAGAAGGGTATTGGAAACAAGGTACTTAAGATACCAAGAGGCCAGGTTCTGATTGCCCATATGGTTGTTGTAGTCCTCCACAGAGATGAGAATGGCTTGGAAAGGACAGGTGGCAAAGTCCGATGGATGAAGGTGAATGGATGAAAGATAGGAAGCCTGAGGGGCAGGGAGTAGGAGAAGGTTGTGGAGTCAAGTGGCATGGGACCCCACAGAGCAGGATGTTTAGTAGAAAGGAGGAGGACAGCAACTGGGAAGAATGAAGGTAGCAACTTCACTTCTTGACTCTATGTCCTTGGGGTGTGTAAGAATAAGCAGAAGTTTGCAGAGAAACTTGTATCTTAGGGGAAGGGGAAGGCTGGGGTTCAGGTACGGTAAGGAGATGGGAAAATATTTAGACAAGGTTGTGTGTTGATTTTGGAACAAGAATTCCAGATGGCAGAGTGTAGGGGAGTGCAGCTCTGGGGAAGGTAGTTATTACAGGAAGATGGTGTGTTAGAGCAGTGGCTCTCAAATTATAACATATATCCAAAGGGCCTTGTTCAAATGCAGATTGTTATTCAGTAAATGGGGGAAGTGAAGATTGAGATTCTGCATTTCTAACAAGCTCCTAGGTGATGTCAAGGCTGTTGGTCCCAGACAAGTACTTTCTCAAGAGATTAGAGAACACGTCTGTTTACAGGTTTGCTCTGCTATCTGCAACTAGAACATCCCTATGAAACTTTTTGTAAACAAAAATGCTTAAAGAAGCAATTAACATTAATTTATATGGAAAAATGTTTGAGCATTCCGAGACCCCAAAAATAACCTGTCTTAGGCTTTTCTGATACCTTGGAACACATCTTGCTAACGATGCAGAACATAAATCCAGATAAAGCACAGGTGCTCACAGACAGTTCAAGGCTGTGGCCGCTTGATGCTGAGATGCTGAGTGTAGTTCCCGGGGAAGGAGCTTGGCGGGGCCACTCTCCTTGTTCTGATTGTGCCCCCTTGCTGCAACACAAATGCTGAATGCTATTTTTACTTTTCACCTTTTTTTGTAAAAGCAAAAATACTCTTCAGATTTCTTTTGTTAGTGAAAACAGGTACTTATGTAGATCTTTCATAAAAGCAAAGTGGTGTAGTGTTAACTTTCAAAAAGTGGGGGATACTTGTATTTGGGGGAGTATGGAGGGAATGCACTTTTGATGTTGATTGGTGAAAGTAGGGATTAAGTATTAATTAGCACGTGTTAAACCTAATATATCTCAGAGGCTGTTTATATGTATTACATATATAAACTCATATAATCCTCCTGTTGCAGGATTTTTTACCACAATAACTGGGATTCGTTGTCTTGCCATTTCAAAGAATGAAGAGGTGGACACAAAATGAGCAGCAGGCAAAAGTTTATTAGAATATAAGATTACAAAGGAAGAACAGTATGAAAGTTCTCATTACAGAGAGGGGACATTTGAAAGTGAATGCCTGTTATAGTAGGCAGGATCCTTGTTTTATAAGGTTCTGGTCAGCCCTTCCCATCCCTTCCACCTATTCCTTCTCAAGTTCTACCCTTATTGGCTTGATAGCTCTAGGTGCTGGGTTTTCTGTTCCTGATTGGCTCATTTCCGGTCTATGGCCACAGTTAGGTCTTTTGTCAAATTCCTGAGGGGGAACCTGAGGGGAAGTAGGTGGGGCCTGTTACATTCTTAAGAGGAACCTTACACCTGAGAGGGTTTGCAGACTCTCCCAGCATTGTTCCAGAATAGGTATTTTTCCCCCCACTCAGGGACCTCAGGCCCTAATCTTTCCCTCTCTGCCTATTGATTCCCATCTTCCCTTATCATATTTCCAACAACCCTTTGAAATAGGTATTATTATCACTCCCTTTTGCAGATGAGTAAACAGAGGCATTTGTTCAAAGATGTGTAGCTGGGAGTGATGGAGCTAGGATTTGAACCCAGGCAGTGTTGACCAGAGCTGACATGCTTTGCTATTTATGAGAGTCACAGAAGTTGTTTCAAGAGTCTGTATGAGAAAAATGAACACTGGGAGTAGTGGTTAGAGATTTTTATCTCTCTTGGTAGATGCTTTAGAAATTTTTGAATAAAGGAATACACTATTTCATTGTTACAGAAATTCTATGGAGTGTACAGGATGTAACTTCTTAAATAGGAATTTGCAGCGATTCTTATCTATTTTTTGTTAACTTCTATTTTCATAGGCATGTAAACATAGTTCTAAATTTAAATTAGTAGTTGTAGCTATTTATGTGCTAACTAAATGCAGTCATTTGCTTATTGATTCTCCCAGATGTTGCTTGTGTGTTGGAAGCAGGATAGTGGCAAAGCACCCCCGGTTCTCCTATGCTCCACCATATTACCCTTGGATAAATAAAGATGCTTATGTTTTATCTGGCCAATCTTAGTGCCTGTTTGTGGGTGAACACTTTGATACTTATAAAATCTTCCATAGTGTTCTTGAAGAGCTTGTAGGCACACAGAAGTACTCTAGAAACTGAAATCATACTTAGGACAACTGGAACGTAGTATCTCCATTTCCATCAAGTTGGCAAACTATTCATATTGTTTTGGCAAACTGATCACATTCTTTCCAGTTTAGCTTTCACTAGATTTCTTCCTAAGGGAATCTACAAAGAGAGTAAGGAATAGAAAGATGATTTATCTTTCATGAAAAAAAATTCAAATATTTTCTCTTTTTTCAAAACCTTAACTCATTTATAAAGGTGATAACTGCCTAAGGAAGGAGAGTCAAGTGGGGAATGAAACTTAGTGTGGTGAAAGAGACCATGCTTGAATTCACATAATATTTAGCTAGAAATTTCTTAATACTGGTCTTATATCTAAAGGGGACTTGAAGGGATTTCAAAGCTCATATTTCATTATTTTTTAAAGTTTTTATCTATTTATTTATTTATCTATCTATCTATTTATTTATTTATTTTGATGGGGTGGGGAGGGGTAGAGAGAGGAGAGAGAGAATCCCAAGCAGGCTCTGCATGGAGCACATGGAGCCAGCATGGAGCACAACGCGGGGGATAGAGCTCACAAACTGTGAGAACGTGACCTGAGCTGACATCAAGAGTCCCAATGCTTAACCGACTGAGCCATGCAGATGCCGCTAGATCAGTCACATTTCTAAAATCAAACTCTGGAAAGAGTAAGTGAAAATTAGGTAGATAATTTCCTTTGGAAAGTATCCTCTGGCTCCAATTCGGTCATTTTCTGCCTGGCACAGTATATCAAACACCTCCACATGTTGTCTTTATGAATGTCAACTTCAGCCTTTTGAAATGCTTAATGCAATAAACAAGTTTTAAGGTGAATGAAATACATACCTTTGATCACCAGTGATACTAGATGAAGAGTGTGCAATTGTGTTACTGTTGATACTCAAACTAATGTTTATTTAAAGGGTAGCTTGCTGTTTTTATTGGACACCATTATCTTCTGCTTTGAGCAATCCAGTAGCCTCTTAACTCATTTGCCATTTTCCATTCTTACTCCCTACAATCCATTCCCCATAAGCAGCCATGTAAATTAAAAAGAAAAAAAAAAAACCACAACATACATCAGATCTCATTCTTGCTTGTCTTAAAACTTTACGATATTTGGGGCGCCTGGGTGGCTCAGTCGGTTAAGCGTCCGACTTCGGCTCAGGTCATGATCTCGCAGTCTGCGGGTTCGAGCCCCGCGTCGGGCTCTGGGCTGATGGCTCAGAGCCTGGAGCCTGCTTCCGATTCTGTGTTTCCCTCTCTCTCTCTGCCCCTCCCCCGTTCATGCTGTGTCTCTCTCTGTCTGAAAAATAAACGTTAAAAAAAATTAAAAAAACAAAACAAAACAAAACAAAACTTTACGATATTTTATCTTTGTGATTAGAACAGAATCCAAACTTTCTATGTAATGTGATCCCTAATTAATTCTCCAACTTTTCTTATTTCCTTCTTCCTTTGGTCACATCATGGCAGCCCTGACAGCTGACTTAGGCTTGTTCCTGTCTTGGGGTCATTGCATTTGCTCCCCCTTGCCCTGCCCCCCCCCCACCCGCCCCGGAATCCTTCTTCCCAGATCTTTACCCTCAGTATTTTTGGAATTCTTAGGTTGCTAGATTTTATTTATTTATTTATTTTTATTTTTTTTTTTTTGTGAAGCTCTATAGTTTTATTTTTTTTTATTTTTTTTTTTATTTTTTAATATATGAAATTTACTATCAAACTGGTTTCCATACAACACCCAGTGCTCATCCTAAAAGGTGCCCTCCTCAATACCCATCACCCACCCTGCCCTCCCTCCCACCCCCCATCAACCCTCAGTTTGTTCTCAGTTTTTAACAGTCTCTTATGCTTTGGCTCTCTCCCACTCTAACCTCTTTTTTTTTTTTTTTTTCCTTCCCCTCCCCCATGGGTTTCTGTTATGTTTCTCAGGATCCACATAAGAGTGAAACCATATGGTATCTGTCTTTCTCTGTATGGCTTATTTCACTTAGCATCACACTCTCCAGTTCCATCCATGTTGCTACAAAAGGCCATATTTCATTTTTTCTCATTGCCACGTAGTATTCCATTGTGTATATAAACCACAATTTCTTTATCCATTCATCAGTTGATGGACATTTAGGCTCTTTCCATAATTTGGCTATTGTTGAGAGTGCCGCTATAAACATTGGGGTACAGGTGCCCCTATGCATCAGTACTCCTGTATCCCTTGGATAAATTCCTAGCAGTGCTATTGCTGGGTCATGGGGTAGGTCTATTTTTAATTTTCTGAGGAACCTCCACACTGCTTTCCAGAGCGGCTGCACCAATTTGCATTTCCACCAACAGTGCAAGAGGGTTCCTGTTTCTCCACATCCTCTCCAGCATCTATAGTCTCCTGATTTCTTCATTTTGGCCACTCTGACTGGCGTGAGGTGGTATCTGAGTGTGGTTTTGATTTGTATTTCCCTGATAAGGAGCGACGTTGAACATCTTTTCATGTGCCTGTTGGCCATCCGGATGTCTTCTTTAGAGAAGTGTCTATTCATGTTTTCTGCCCATTTCTTCACTGGGTTATTTGTTTTTCGGGTGTGGAGTTTGATGAGCTCTTTATAGATTTTGGATACTAGCCCTTTGTCCGATGTGTCATTTGCAAATATCTTTTCCCATTCCGTTGGTTGCCTTTTAGTTTTGTTGGTTGTTTCCTTTGCTGTGCAGAAGCTTTTTATCTTCATAAGGTCCCAGTAATTCACTTTTGCTTTTAATTCCCTTGCCTTTGGGGATGTGCCGAGTAAGAGATTGCTACGGCTGAGGTCAGAGAGGTCTTTTCCTGCTTTCTCCTCTAAGGTTTTGATGGTTTCCTGTCTCACATTCAGGTCCTTTATCCATTTTGAGTTTATTTTTGTGAATGGTGTGAGAAAGTGGTCTAGTTTCAACCTTCTGCATGTTGCTGTCCAGTTCTCCCAGCACCATTTGTTAAAGAGACTGTCTTTTTTCCATTGGATGTTCTTTCCTGCTTTGTCAAAGATGAGTTGGCCATACGTTTGTGGGTCTAGTTCTGGGGTTTCTATTCTATTCCATTGGTCTATGTGTCTGTTTTTATGCCAATACCATGCTGTCTTGATGATGACAGCTTTGTAGTAGAGGCTAAAGTCTGGGATTGTGATGCCTCCTGCTTTGGTCTTCTTCTTCAAAATTACTTTGGCTATTCGGGGCCTTTTGTGGTTCCATATGAATTTTAGGATTGCTTGTTCTAGTTTCGAGAAGAATGCTGGTGCAATTTTGATTGGGATTGCATTGAATGTGTAGATAGCTTTGGGTAGTATTGACATTTTGACAATATTTATTCTTCCAATCCATGAGCAGGGAATGTCTTTCCATTTCTTTATATCTTCTTCAATTACCTGCATAAGCTTTCTATAGTTTTCAGCATACAGATCTTTTACATCTTTGGTTAGATTTATTCCTAGGTATTTTATGCTTCTTGGTGCAATTGTGAATGGGATCAGTTTCTTCATTTGTCTTTCTGTTGCTTCATTGTTAGTGTATAAGAATGCAACTGATTTCTGCACATTGATTTTGTATCCTGCAACTTTGCTGAATTCATGTATCAGTTCTAGCAGACTTTTGGTGGAGTCTATCGGATTTTCCATGTATAATATCATGTCATCTGCAAAAAGCGAAAGCTTGACTTCATCTTTGCCAATTTTGATGCCTTTGATTTCCTTTTGTTGTCTGATTGCTGATGCTAGAACTTCCAGCACTATATTAAACAGCAGCGGTGACAGTGGGCATCCCTGTCGTGTTCCTGATCTCAGGGAAAAAGCTCTCAGTTTTTCCCCGTTGAGGATGATGTTAGCTGTGGGCTTTTCATAAATGGCCTTTATGATCTTTAAGTATGTTCCTTCTATCCCGACTTTCTCAAGGGTTTTTATTAAGAAAGGGTGCTGGATTTTGTCAAAGGCCTTTTCTGCATCGATTGACAGGATCATATGGTTCTTCTCTTTTTTTTTGTTAATGTGATGTATCACGTTGATCGATTTGCGAATGTTGAACCAGCCCTGCATCCCAGGAATGAATCCCACTTGATCATGGTGAATAATTCTTTTTATATGCTGTTGAATTCGATTTGCTAGTATCTTATTAAGAATTTTTGCATCCATATTCATCAGGGATATTGGCCTGTAGTTCTCTTTTTTTACTGGGTCTCTGTCTGGTTTAGGAATCAAAGTAATACTGGCTTCATAGAATGAGTCTGGAAGTTTTCCTTCCCTTTCTATTTCTTGGAATAGCTTGAGAAGGATAGGTATTATCTCTGCTTTAAATGTCTGGTAGAACTCCCCTGGGAAGCCATCTGGTCCTGGACTCTTATTTGTTGGGAGATTTTTGATAACCGATTCAATTTCTTCGCTGGTTATGGGTCTGTTCAAGCTTTCTATTTCCTCCTGATTGAGTTTTGGCAGAGTGTGGGTGTTTAGAAATTTGTCCATTTCTTCCAGGTTGTCCAATTTGCTGGCATATAATTTTTCATAGTATTCCCTGATACTTGTTTGTATCTCTGAGGGATTGGTTGTAATCATTCCATTTTCATTCATGATTTTATCTATTTGGGTCATCTCCCTTTTCTTTTTGAGAAGCCTGGCTAGAGGTTTGTCAATTTTGTTTATTTTTTCAAAAAACCAACTCTTGGTTTCGTTGATCTGCTCTACAGTTTTTTTAGATTCTATATTGTTTATTTCTGCTCTGATCTTTATGATTTCTCTTCTTCTGCTGGGTTTAGGCTGCCTTTGCTGTTCTGCTTCTATTTCCTTTAGGTGTGCTGTTAGATTTTGTATTTGGGATTTTTCTTGTTTCTTGAGATAGGCCTGGATTGCAATGTATTTTCCTCTCAGGACTGCCTTCGCTGCGTCCCAAAGCGTTTGGATTGTTGTATTTTCATTTTCGTTTGTTTCCATATATGTTTTAATTTCTTCTCTAATTGCCTGGTTGACCCACTCATTCGTTAGTAGGGTGTTCTTTAACCTCCATGCTTTTGGAGGTTTTCCAGACTTTTTCCTGTGGTTGATTTCAAGCTTCATAGCATTGTGGTCTGAAAGTATGCATGGTATAATTTCAATTCTTGTAAACTTATGAAGGGCTGTTTTGTGACCCAGTATATGATCTATCTTGGAGAGTGTTCCATGTGCACTCGAGAAGAAAGTATATTCTGTTGCTTTGGGATGCAGAGTTCTAAATATATCTGTCAAGTCCATCTGATCCAATGTATCATTCAGGGCCCTTGTTTCTTTATTGACTGTGTGTCTAGATGATCTATCCATTTCTGTAAGTGGGGTGTTAAAGTCCCCTGCAATGACCACATTCTTATCAATAAGGTTGCTTATGTTTATGAGTAATTGTTTTATATATCTGGGGGCTCGGGTATTTGGCGCATAGACATTTATAATAGTTAGCTCTTCCTGGTGGATAGACCCTGTGATTATTATATAATGCCCTTCTTCATCTCTTGTTACAGCCTTTAATTTAAAGTCTAGTTTGTCTGATATAAGTATGGCTACTCCAGCTTTCTTTTGGCTTCCAGGAGCATGATAAATAGTTCTCCATCCCCTCACTCTCAATCTAAAGGTGTCCTCAGATCTAAAATGAGTCTCTTGTAGACAGCAAATAGATGGGTCTTGTTTTTTTATCCATTCTGATACCCTATGTCTTTTAGTTGGCGCATTTAATCCATTTACATTCAGTGTTATTATAGAAAGATATGGGTTTAGAGTCATTGTGCTGTCTGTAGGTTTCATGCTTGTAGTGATGTCTCTGGTACTTTGTCTCACAGGATCCCCCTTAGGATCTCTTGTAGGGCTGGTTTCGTGGTGACAAATTCCTTCAGTTTTTGTTTGTTTGGGAAGACCTTTATCTCTCCTTCTATTCTAAATGACAGACTTGCTGGATAAAGGATTCTCGGCTGCATATTTTTTCTGTTTAGCACACTGTAGATATCGTGCCAAGCCTTTCTGGCCTGCCAAGTTTCAAAGGAGAGATCAGTCACGAGTCTTATAGGTCTCCCTTTATATGTGAGGGCACGTTTATCCCTTGCTGCTTTCAGAATTTTCTCTTTATCCTTGTATTTTGCCAGTTTCACTATGATATGTCGTGCAGAAGATCGATTCAAGTTACGTCTGAAGGGAGTTCTCTGTGCCTCTTGGATTTCAATGCCTTTTTCCTTCCCCAGTTCAGGGAAGTTCTCAGCTATAATTTGTTCAAGTACCCCTTCAGCACCTTTCCCTCTCTCTTCCTCCTCTGGGATACCAATTATGCGTATATTATTTTTTTTTAGTGTATCACTTAGTTCTCTAATTTTCCCCTCATACTCCTGGATTTTTTTATCTCTCTTTCTTTCAGCTTCCTCTTTCTCCATAACTTTATCTTCTAGTTCACCTATTCTCTCCTCTGCCTCTTCAAGCCGAGCCATCGTGGATTCCATTTTGTTTTGCATTTCGTTTAAAGCGTTTTTCAACTCCTCGTGACTGTTCCTTAGTCCCTCGATCTTTGTGGCAAGAGATTCTCTGCTGTCCTGTATACTGTTTTCAAGCCCAGCGATTAATTTTATGACTATTATTCTAAATTCACTTTCTGTTATATTATTTAAATCCTTTTTGATCAGTTCATTAGCTGTTGTTATTTCCTGGAGATTCTTCTGAGGGGAATTCTTCCGTTTGGTCATTTTGGAGAGTCCCTGGCGTGGTGAGGACCTGCAGTGCACTTCCCCTGTGCTGTGGTGTATAACTGGAGTTAGTGGGCGGGGCCGCAGTCCGACCCGATGTCTGCCCCCAGCCCACTGCTGGGGCCACAGTCAGACTGGTGTGTGCCTTCTCTTCCCCTCTCCTAGGGGCGGGATTCACTGTGGGGTGGCGTGTCCCGTCTGGGCTACTTGCACACTGCCAGGCTTGTGTTGCTGGGGATCTGGCGTATTAGCTGGGGTGGGTAGGCAAGGTGCACGGGGGCTGGAGGGGCAGGCTTAGCTCGCTTCTCCTTAGGTGATCCACTTCAGGAGGAGCCCTGTGGCAGCGGGAGGGAGTCAGATCCGCTGCCGGAGGTTTGGCTCCGCAGAAGCACAGAGTTGGGTGTTTGCGCGGAGCGAGCAAGTTCTCTGGCAGGAACTGGTTCCCTTTGGGATTTTGGCTGGGGGATGGGCGGGGGAGATGGCGCTGGCGCCTTTGTTCCCCGCCAAGCTGAGCTCTGCCGTCCGGGGGCTCAGCAGCTCTCCCTCCCTTTGTCCTCCAGCCTTCCCGCTTTCCGAGCAGAGCTGTTAACTTATGACCTCCCAGACGCTAAGTTGCGCTTGCTGTCGGAACACAGTCTGTCCGGCCCCTCCGCTTTTACCAGCCAGACTCGGGGGCTCTGCTTGGCCGGTGAGCCGCCCCTCTGCCCCGGCTCCCTCCCGCCAGTCCGTGGAGCGCGCACCGCCTCGCCGCCCTTCCTACCCTCTTCCGTGGGCCTCTCGTCTGCGCTTGACTCCGGAGACTCCCTTCTGCTAATCCTCTGGCGGTTTTCTGGGTTCTTTAGGCAGGTGTAGGTGGAATCTAAGTGATCGGCAGGACGCGCTGTGAGCCCCGCGTCCTCCTACGCCGCCATCTTCCGGAACCCAAAAACAGCTCTATCAGGTTGCTAGATTTTAGACAGTACCTCAGTGGAATGTGAGTTATTGCCATGATTATTTAGTTTTTGTTTTGTTGACACAGTATCTACCTTATAACAACGTTTAGCATTTTTGAGGAGTCATAAAAAGTCCTAACTAAAACTTTAAAATTTTTATTCCTTTTGATAATATATTTTAAAAATAATATATATTATATACATTTACATTTTAGGGTATAGGATTTGTAATAATAAATGAATCATTTCTTGATGACTCAGGGTCATTAGTATATAAAGTTGTTATTATGGTCTAGTATAAGAATGTTCTCTGGGAGTCGTGAGGATCTCTGCCCTTTCGCTAAATTACCCCTTGCTGCATTTGGGTACTAAGGTCTAATTTTTATAGTTCTATTAACAAATCTATTCTTCTCCATTTAGCTATGTCAGCTAATATTTTTATTTCTTTCCTGTAACTTTCCCTAGCTCTTTTCCCCCTTTCCAGTTTTTGCTTTTATTATGTTATGTCTTAGGGAAACAGATTACTGAGCCAAATAAAATTGTGCCCAAAATAAGGGAAAGTGTCTCAAAGTCACTTTTAAATTATTATTATTATTTTTTTTAATGAAGTGCACATAGATAAGTGCAGGGAGTTACTTATATGCAGTTTGGCTTTTTGAAGGTGTTTTTCGGTTTATTTCGGGGTTTTGATTGCATGGCTATTTCCTAGTTATATGAGAGCTAGAAAGAGCCATGTGACTACTCCTATTTTCATTTTTTTTAAAGTTTCATATGATTTTTTTTTTAATTTTTTTTTCAACGTTTTTTATTTATTTTTGGGACAGAGAGAGACAGAGCATGAACGGGGTAGGGGCAGAGAGAGAGAGGGAGACACAGAATCGGAAACAGGCTCCAGGCTCCGAGCCATCAGCCCAGAGCCTGGCGCGGGGC
The DNA here is from genome assembly GCF_024362965.1 of Panthera pardus. Taxonomy (NCBI): domain Eukaryota; kingdom Metazoa; phylum Chordata; class Mammalia; order Carnivora; family Felidae; genus Panthera; species Panthera pardus. The sequence goes on from NW_026526688.1 coordinate 79,918,582, forward strand.
TCGAACTCACGGACCGCGAGATCGTGACCTGGCTGAAGTCGGACGCTTAACCGACTGCGCCACCCAGGCGCCCCAAAAGTTTCATATGATTTTGGTCCTGCAATTATCTTGTGGTTTTAATCAAGATCAGCTTGTGAATTTTAAAAACTCATTTATTTTTCAGCTTTATTGAAATATAATTGACATATAACATTGTGTAAGTTTAAGGTGTATGAAGTGATGATTTGATACACATAAATATTACAAAATATTGTTTAGCACAATAAGGAAAGTTAACATATCTTTCACCTTTCATAATTACTATGTGCTTGTTATGGTAAGAATATTAAAGTTTTATACTCATAGTAACTTTAAAGTATATAATACAGTATTGTTAATTAGAGTCACCATGCTGTATTTTGTATCCTGAGAACTTCTTCATCCGTATCAGAAACTTTGTACCCTTTGACCAACATGTCCCCATTTCCCCCATTCCTCAGCCCTTGGCAACCGCCATTTTACTTTCTGTTTTTATGTGTTTGATATTTTTAGATTCCACATGTAAGTGAGATCATGCAATATTTGTCCTTTTCTGTATGACTTATTTCATTAGCTTAATGCCCTCATGATCCATCCATGTTGTTGCAAGTAGACGGGTTTCTCTTTTTCTCATGGCTGAGTAATATTGCATCATTTCACATCTTCTTTACCCATGAATCTGTTGTTGATGAACATTTAGGTTATTTCCATATATTGGCTATTGTGAACAATGAACATGGGAATGCAGATATCTCTTTGAGATCCTGATTTCATTTTTTTTGGATATATACCCAGAAGTAGGATTGCTAGATCATATGGTAGCTCTATTTTTAATTTTTTGAGGAACTTCCATACTGTTTTCCATAGTGGCTGCAACAGTTTACATTGCTATGAACAGTATACCAAGGTTCCCTCTTCTTCACATCCGTGGTGACATTTATTTTTCTCTTACTTAAAAAAAAAAAAATATATATATATATATATACACACACACACACACACACACACACATATATATATATATATGTGTGTTAGATAGAATGATAGAATATATCATTCTAACAGATGTGAGGTGACATTTCATTGTGGTTTTGATTTGCATTTACTTGATGATTAGTAGAGCATATTTTTATGTACAAGTTGGCCATTTGTATGTCTTTGAGAAAATGCTCACATTTTCTGCCCATTTTTAAACCAGATTGGTTTTTTGCTATTGAGTTGTATGAGTTCCTTATATATTTTAAATGTTAACCCCTTATCAGATACATATTTTGCAAATATTTTCTCCCTTTCTGTAGGTTGCCTTTTCATTTTGTTGATTGTTTCTTTTGCTGTGCAGAAGCTTTTCAGTTTGAAGTAGTCTCACATGTTGAGTTTTGCTTTTGTTGATTGTGCTTTCGGTGTAATATCCAAAAAAATAATTGCCAAGATCAATGTCAAGAATTCCTTCTACTTTCTGCTAGGAGTGTTATGATTTCAGGTTTTACATTAAGTCCTTAATCCATTTTGAGTTTATTTTTGGGATTAGGTTGAGAAAAGGGTCCAGTTTCATTGTTTTGCATGTGGATATCTGGTTTTCACAACACCATTTACCAAAGAAACTATTATTTCCCTATTGAGTGTTCTTAGCTCCCTTGTCAAATATTAGTTGAGCATATATATGTGTGAGCTTATTTCTGCACTCTTGATTCTGTTCCATTGGTTTATTAGACTTATTTTATGCCAATACTATATTCTTTTGATTACTATAGCTTTGTAATAAAGTTTGAACTCTGGAAGCATGATGCCTTCAGCTTTGTTCTTTCTCAAGATGACTGGCTATTCATGGTCTTATGAGGTTCCATATGAATTTTAGCATTTTTTTTTATTTGAAAAATGCCATTGGAATTTTTTTCTTCAAATTTTTATTTAAATTCTAGTTAGTTAACATATAGTGTAATATTGTTTTCAGGAGTAGAATTTAGTAATTCATCACTTACGTATGACACCCAGCATGCAACGTGACAAGTGCCTTCCTTAATACCCATCACCCATTTCACTCATCCCCCACCCCACCTCTCTCCATCAACACTCAATTTGTTCTCTGTCATAAAGAGTTTCTTATGGTTTGTTTCCCTCTTTCTTTCCCCCTTTCCATATGTTCATCTGTTTTGTTTTTTAAATTCCATATATGAGTGAAATCGTATGGTATTTCTCTTTCTTTGACTGACTTATTTTGCTTAGCACAGTACACTCTAGTTCCATCTATGTTGTTGCAAATGGCGAGATTTCATTCCTTTTGATGGCTGAGTGATATTCCATTGTATATATATGTATCACATTTTCTTTGTCCATTCGTGAGTCGATAGACATTTAGGCTCTTCCATAGTTTGGCTATTGTTGATAATGCTGTTATTAACATTGGGTTACATGTACCCCTTTGAATCTGTATTTTTGTATCCCTTGGGTAAATACCTAGTAGTGCAATTGCTGGATTGTAGGGTAGTTTTGTTTTTACCTTTTTGAGGAACCTCCATACTGTTTTCCAGAGTGGCTGCATAGTTTGTATTCCCACCAATAGTGTAAAAGGGCTCTCCTTTCTCCACATCTTCGCCAATACCTGTTACTTGTGTTGTTAATTTTAGCTGTTCTGGCAGGTGTGAGGTAATATATCATCATGGCTTTGATTTGTATTTCCCTGATGATGAGTGATATTGAGCATCTTTTCATGTATCTACTAGCCATCTCGTTGTTTTCTTTGGAAAAATGTCTGTCTATGTTTTCTGACCATTTCTTAACTGGATTATTTGTTTTTTATGTATGTATGTATGTATTTTTGTTGTTGTTGTTTGAGTTTGGTAAGTTCTTTATAGGTTTTGGACACTAACCCTTTATCAGATATGTCATTTGCAAATATCTTCTCCCATTCCATAGGCTGCCTTTTAGTTTTGTTGATTGTTGTCTTCACTGTGCAGAAGCTTTTTATTTGGATCAAGTCCCAATAATTCATCTTTGCTTTTGTTTCCTTTGCCTCTTGTGACGTGTCTAATAAGAAGTTACCAAGGCCAAAGTCAAAGAGGTTGCTGCCTGTGTTCTTCTCTAGGATTTTGATGCTTCCCTGTCTCACATTTAGGTCTTTCATCCATTTTGAATTTTTTTTTTGTGTATGGTGTAAGAGAGGGGTCCAGTTTCATTGTTCTGCATGTTTCTGTCCAGTTTTCCCAGCACCGTTTGTTAAGGTGACTCTCTTTCTTCCATTGGATATTCTTTCCTGTTTTGTCAAAAAATGCCATTGGAATTTTGATAGGGATTGCACTGAATCTATGGCTTTGGGTAGTATGGACATTTTAACAATATCAGGTCCTCTGATATGTCTTTCCTTTTATTTACGTCTTCTTCACTTTCTTTCATCAGTGTCTTATGGTTTTCAGTGTATAGATATTTCACTTCTTCGGTTAAATTTGTTCCTAAGTGTTTTATTGCTTTTGATGCTATTGTAAATGGGATTGTTTTCCTTAATTCTCTTTCAGTTCATTGTTAGTGTATAGAAATGCATCTGATTTTGAATTTGGTCATATAATACAACCTCTTTTCAAAAAGTACTGATTTGACCACAAGAATTAGTCCTAGAGAGAATGTCTAGGAAAAAGCATCAGTGAAATCTCTTGGAGCTTCAAATAGAAATGTTTTATAAATAATCCATGTTATTTGTCAAGCATGCATCAACTAATCAACTATTGCCCAATATCATATTATTTCAGAGGGTGAAATTTAAACAATGTCTTAGAATCTGGACTACGGACAAATCTTAAGCTATTGTCCTAAAGTATGTAAGCTAATTTGGTGCTTCATCTTGAATTCATATAGCATTATTATTATTTTTTTATACTGAGGACATTCTTTACTTATTTACCTATAATACACTAAGGGATAAAACTGGTGGTAATACATCTGATTTCATAGAAAAGTAAAGTGGACTTAATGTCAAATGGTAGAGAAGCACCACAGAAATTTTGTAGATATAATTGAAGAAAAAAACCTTTAAAAATGTTAATTTTAAATTCTCTTAAATATAAGTCAGTAGGCTTATATGCTCACTTCTTGCTTGAAATTCTTCGTTACAGTTGTAGTCAGTCACAGTTGACAGCAATACCTCAGTGCTCATTTCAGAGTCACTGAAAGATCATTCCCTCAAAAAAAAAAAATCACCGAGAGGCCATATACACAATAAGACAGTCTTTTGGAGGTTAAAGATAATTAGAAGAAATAGAGAAAAAATAAATGCAGCTTCTAAGTTTAATTGGTCAGTCATGTATATTAAAAGAATTCTTTCTCAACTCTCATAAGTATTGTTTGAAGGCTTATGCTTCAGTTGAAAGAACATCTAACTAACACCTTGCTTTTTGCAGAGGTACAATTATTTTTGGAAACTTCCTGAAGTGTGTTTTTTCAAAAGAATTGTTCACATTTCTTTCCCTTTGCATTTACTTAAGGTAGGGAGTGGTGGATGAAGAGAAAATAGTGATCAAGTGATGAATGAATCTCAGCTTAACATTGTTATGTGTGAGGCTGGACGAGTCTCCACTGTACTTCCTGCTCTCAGTGACCTGGAGGCATTTCTCTGTCTCGTTATCATCCTGTAACAGCTCCTTTCTTACCAGGTCATTAAGATCCCCTGCAAGCCTCTGTGACAAGCTCTGCCTTTCAGGAACTCAAGATTAATACTTTAGGTAGAGTTTGGGAATTCCTTGTTATCAAATTGATCTATGAGAGTTTATCTACTGGTGTCAGGAATGCAGGCTTGCTGTAGAGTAAGTCAAGCTAACATAAACATGCCCATATACACATTTTAAATTCATTCTCTACGGCCTTTTTTCTTTTCTTATTTACATAAATGGTTAATTATTTCTCTATGAGATTAGTTTATGTTAAAGAAAAATAAAATTCAATTCTATGTTAGACTTAGGGCTGATACTGTAGTTTGGAGTAGTATTTCAATTTGATTTGGATAATGTTGATGTTACCCTAAGGTGATTTTTCTATCAAATCTCTAGAAATCTTAATTGACAGGAGTTGTCTTTAAATCAAGTATTTTCCTTTATACACCTCACCTTTATTAGTGGAGAGAACCATGAATGGGTAGACAGGACTCATCTTTGAGAAAATCACTTTACCTTACTGGGCTTTGGTTACTCTATCCTAAGGTGAAATTTTGGTTTAGGTGATTGCTAAGTTGATTCCAGCTGTCTCGGCTTCATAAATTTGCCATAAGATGCACAGTAAGCAGCACATTTACGTTCATTATTAGGTTTTTCAACATGATGTATATACTGCTCATGTTCTTAAGCTCACATAACAGTCACAACACATTAAAATAAATACAGATGATCTCTGAGACATTTGTGTGGTAAAGGTCAGATGATTTATTAACGGCAAGAGTTCCTTGGGATTTTCTACCTTCTGTCTCTCTCTCTCTCTTTCTCTCTCTCTCTCTCTCTATATATATCTATTTAAAGCTTATTTATTTATTTTGAGAGAGAAAGAGTGTGAGCAGGGGAGGGGCAGAGAGAGAGAAAGAGAGAGAGAGAGGGAGAGAGAATCCCAAGCAAGCTCCATGCTGTCAGCACAGAGCCCAGTGCGGGGTTTGATCTCACAAACTATGAGATCATGACCTGAGCTGAAATCAAGAGCCAGACACTTAACTTCCTGAGTCACCTAGGTACCCGTACCTTCTATTTAACAGTGATATTGGTATTTATGATGAAAGAGAGAGAGCAGGATGGCTATCAAGGGGATGATTGTTCCAAATTAATTGACCCTGCTATGTTAAAATTATAATGATTTTTATGACAATCATTATGATATAGTAAGTGCCTATTTTCTTCTTGATTTGTTTCAAAGAACCTTGGTGACTTAGCCAGCATCTTGATGGCTTCTGTGCTAATCTGTGGGAAGGTTTGTTTCAGTGAAGGGAGCAGAAAGTGTGCTATGTTGACCAAAAAGGCAAAAGGTATTGGAGAGAAGCTGAGGAAGAAGAGGGAGAATTTTAAAAGTATGGCACCTGAAGAGAACAGACTTATTCTGTACTGGGAAAAAATTATCTTGAGAATGAAATAGGAAATTGTACTGATTATATACTATCACATTGTAATCATTATTAATTTGTGGCTGCTTCCACCAATCAGTCAAGCAAGAGCAAATATTCAAATAGAAGGTACTATTCCAACAGCACATTCAGATCCCTTATATTCTGTTAAGGAAATTGGATGGAGCACATGGGGCCCAGTAGACCTGTGAGAAGGGTGCAGTTATTCTACACTAATAATAATAGATAGGAAAGGTTGTGTGGGAAAGGTTGGGGGGTGCAGAGTAAATTAGTCACCTTTTAGGGAAGGATTAACTCCTTTAGGCCCCTAGGGTGCCTCTCGGTACATATATTTTTGCGCTAATGAGCACCCTTGGGTCCAAGTATTAATGCAGGCCAAGAGGGGAATGGTTTGCTCCCCAGGCATCAGTAGCATAAGGCCCATTATTATTGTTTATAATAAAATATTGTACTTACCGCACATCTGTGATCAAAGACTTTTTTTCTTTTTCCTTCTAAAATTTTCTCATTAATCCCAGCACCATTACTAGGATTAAGTGGCTAGAACACTATCATTAGCTCCAATTTTTGAGAGGAAGGGAGAGGCCCAGGAAAGTGGCAACTTGCTTAGGCCACGGTGAGTTACAAGTGGAAAAGGGACAAGAAATCAGGATTCCTTGCTTTTCTTCTCAGGCTAAAAATATCTTAGCTGATGAAAAGATGTCAGGCACTGACTCTAGAAATCAGCAAATGCTTTTATTTCTCCCACTCATCTTCTTGCCCATAGTACTTTTATTTGATGGAAGGGCTATGTTTCTCCTTTCCCCAAGATGATTGAAGAGGGTCATTGGTCCAGTGGACACCAGCACTTTTTTTTTTTTTTTATTGCAAGCCTAGTCCTCCCATGACATTTAAACATTAAAAAAAAAAAAAAGATGTGAAAATGCACTCTATAAGAAAATCCACTTGTGAAAGATAGAATTAAAAAGAAATCTATCCTCTAAGTGTTTAATAAGACGAGGGTCCAGTTCAGCAGTGGGAGCAACTGAGGTAAGAAGATCATTGAACATATAGACATGTGAGCACTCAAGACCTGGGACTCCCATTGAGTGGGCAGATGATCCCTAACACATGTTATCTTGTGCCCTATTGTCCCTGTGGACCTTTGAGATTTTCTGTCTAGTTTCCAAACAAGGTCTTCACTCCTTCAAATTATTGGATTTGTCTTAGAGCTGGTGGTAGTTTAAAATAGAAGACGGTACCTTCCATGACAAACGGGTCTATTGCAGGCTCCCAGGGTGGGTGGGATTCACTGAAAAAAAAATGTTTAGATTTCCTGTACTTACAGAAGCATTGGAACTTCAGGGAATGGGGACTCATTCATCAGAGCTTGGGTAACCCGGTATGTTCAAAGAATACTTTTTTGCACAGAAATAAATATAGTCCTCTTTTTCTTTTTTCTCTTGATGTGACTAGAGGGTGAATATTGGATCTTTATTTAAATCTATGGTATTAGCAAATGGATTAAAAACATATACCTTGAAGTTCTTAAAACTTGTGTAACCTTGGACATTTAACCTCACCAAGTGTCAGTTTTATATTCTATAAAATGGGCTAATAATTGTACTTACTACATAGCAATAGATGAGATAATGCATTTAAAATGCTTGACACAGTGCCTGAAACATAGTAAGAAGTCAATACTACTGGATGTTATTATTAACTACTGGTACTCTTGACTTAAAAAGAAAATAGTTAAGGTTTAAAAATATTGAATAATGCTTGACTATGGCCACAAATTACAAAGCCTGACCCAACTCCTTTGTCAACTTTGAAGGAATAAGAACCATGAAATCCCTATTTCTCTGGTTTATCATCAGGGATTATAAAGTCTATAACTTTATTGCTCAGATCTCTCTTTTTGTCTACAATAATTAAATCACACCTCACACAGTTTATTTGAGCTACTTTATGTCCCAAATCCTTGGGTTGCCCCATAAAATCAGAGAAGAATTTCAGCTTCTTAGCAGTGTTTTAGAAATAAGTCACAGAAATTTTCCTATTTGATCATAGCTATTTTATGATTCATGTTTTATTTCTGCATGATTAGGAGGAAGAGGCTATTAGTGGGAAGACACTCTACTACAGTAATTCTTAACTTCACATCCAAGGATGATTCTTAAAAATCCAAATGTTCAGGCTGCATCCCAAGTAATTCAAGAGAATTTCTGTGTATGAGATTAGGCTTTACTTTTTAAGCCTCCTCACATGTTTCCTTATTCACTTAAAGTTGGGACCCACTCTTTTGTTGGTCTTCCATTCTAGCAAATCTCAGGATTATGGGGAACATGGTGATTCTAGGGCCCTACCCTCAGAGATCCTATATTCAGTAGGTCTATGCTAAGGCCTGGGGGATTTTCATTTTTAACCAGAACCCTTCATATCCTCCTTCCCTTGGTGATTCTGGCTGAGTAGTTTTAGGACCACATTATTGGGAAACACTGTTGTTGACTAGTAACCTTTTTAATGATCCCATTTTAAATTCACAAGGTTCTAAACAGGAATAAGAGCCTTATCAACAAATACATTATTTGGTTTCATCCAAGTTGCAATATGTGGGAGTTCCTTTGCTTTCAGATGTGTGGTAAAATTTAAAATTAGCACCTCACAGTTTGGGAGTTGGCTTTTTGTACATCATTGTGAAACTGCCTTAATTCACAAGAGGCAAGGAACTGCTTCTGACTTGCAGGGATGAGTCCAGAAAAGTTTCCAGAGACTGTGTTTTCTCTCATTGCTAGGTTTGCCCCCAGGTTTCAGATGATTGTTTTAGCTAAATTTATTAAACCATAAAAAGAAGCTTTTATTAGAATTATCTTTTTCTTTTAGGTTTTTAACCATCTACTGAGATTTCTGTAACTTTACCATGGTTTCATTAAATGAAAGCCTAGAATTTCTAATGAGCCTATGAGGCTGTTACATTTAATGTCAGACTTCCTGTTTGCTTTGTAATAAAATACAACTAAAATTTGCACATGTTTAATTTTTCTCAAGTTCCCTTTTGGCGTCTTGGACTTGACATTCCTTGGAGACCTGCCATATGTTCCCCTTGTGAAATCTGAGCTGTAAGCATACTCTGTGTTTAACCCCTGCCATAGACTCCAGTATAAATTTTTGGGAAAGGCCAATGGTGAATAACTTTTACAAATTTTTCTTTCATTTTCATTGAGGTTTAAGCCAAGTATACTAAGTACCCCCAACTGCCCCTAAAAAGAAAAAACAAAAGAGTAAAAGGAAAGCAAAACCAATATTATTAGAGCGCTTAGGTTTTAGGCAAAATAAGTATGTTCACTGAACAGCACCAAATATACAGTAATATAAATTGGCTTTTAAAATAATTAAGGTATTTACCAATTAACATGGCACTCTGATGATATCATGAGCCCTTCTGAAGGAGCCAACCTTATAATTTATGGCCTGTGGGACTAACATTTTATAATTTGCAAATGATAAGGCTGATTGAGAATAGCCAGTTCAGTTCTTTATCCTCAATAGTTGACTTTAAGCACAGGTTACTCAAACAACTACTTTCATTTCTACCATTCATAGTTTGAGTGTTGTGAGCATTACTCTTGTCCTGAACATTACTCTCAGCACCTAGAGCAGCCGTGTCCTGGTAAGAGCCAGCTTCTAAGAGATCAGGCATAATGTGTAACTCTGGAACAAAAATCTTCCTGCTGACCCACAGGCCCAGGACCAAGGAAAAGATGCCCCACTGAACTGAGATGGGGCTCTGCCATTATAGGGAAAACACAACTGTTCCCAGAATATACAGGCCTACCTTGGAGATTTTGCAGGTTTGGTTCCAGACCACTGCAATAAAGCAGATATCACAATAGAGCAAACCGATTGAAATTTTTGCTTTCCTAGTGCATAGAAAAGTTATGTTTGCACTAAACTTTAGCCTACTAAGTGTACAATAGAATTATGTCTAAAACAACAGTGTATATACCTTAAATTAAAGATATTTTATTGTTGGGGCACCTGAGTGGCTCAGTTGGTTAAGCATCTGACTTCAGCTCAGGTCTTATCTCACGTTTCATGAGTTCGAGCCCTGTGTTGGGCTCTGTGCTGACAGCTCCGAACCTGGAGCCTGCTTCAGATTCTGTCTCCTTCTCTCTCTGCCCCTCCTCCACTCACACTCTATTTGTCTCTCTCTCTCTCTCTCTCTCTCTCTCTCTCTCTCTCTCAAAAATAAACTTATTTTATTGTTGAAAAACACAAACTGTCATCTGAGCTTTCAGTGAGTCACAATCTTTTTGCTGGTAGAGGGTCTTGCCTGCACCTTGATGGCTGCTGACTGATCAGGGCAGTGATTGCTGAAAGTCAGGGTGGCTGTGGTGATTTCTTAAAATAAGACAACGATGAAGTTTGCTGCACTGATTGACCCTTCCTTTCATGAATGATTTCTCTGTAGCTTGTGATGCTGTTTGATAACATTTTAGTCACAGTAGAACTTCTTTCAAAATGGGAGTCAGTCCCCTGAAACCCTGCCTCTGCTTTATCAACTACGTTTATGGAATATTCTGATTCCTTTGTTGTCATTTCAGTCTTCACAGCATCTTCATCAGGAGTAGATTCCATCTCAAGAAACCACTTTCTTTGCTGATTCATCAGAAGCAACTCCTCATGTATTCAAGTTGTGTCATGAGCTTACAGCAATTCAGTCACATCTTCAGGTTCCACTTCTGATTCTAGTTTTCTTGGTATTTCCACCACATCTGCAGTTACTGTCTCCTCTGAAGTCTTGAACCTCTCAAAGTCATCCACAAGGGTTGGAATCGACTTCTCCCAAACTCATGTTCATGTTGATGTTGATATTTTAACCTCTTAACATGAATTACCATTGTTGTTAATGACATCAAGAATGGTTAATCCTTTTCACAAGGTTTTCAATTGACTTTTCCCAGATCCATCAAAAGTATCACTATCTATGACAGCTACGGCCTTGCAAAATGGATCTCTTAAATAATAAGACTTGAAGGTTGAAATTACTCATTGATCCACGGGCTGCAGAATGGATGCTGTGTTAGCAGCCATGGAAATAACATTAATCTCACTGTCTATCTCCATCAGAGCTCTTGAGTGACCAGGTACATTGTCAGTGAGCAATCATATTTTGAAAGGAATCTTCTTTTCCAAGCAGTAGTTCTCAATAGGGAGCTTAAAATATTCAGTACACCATGTTGTAAACAGATGTGCTGTCATCTAGGCTTTGTTGTTTCGTTTATAGAGCACAGGCAGAGTGGATTTAACATAATTCTTAAGAGCACTAGGATTTTTGGCTTCAATTTAAAGTCACCAGCTGTATTTGTCCCTAAAAAGAGATTCATTTGTTCTTTGAAGCTTTGAAGCCAGACACTGACTTTGCCTCTCTAGCTATGAAAGTCCTAGATGGCATCATCTGCCAGTATAAGGCTATTTCATCTCTATTGAAAGTTAGTTGTTTAGTGTAGCCACCTTCATGAATTGTCTTAGCTGGATCTTCTGGATAACTTTGCTGCAGCTTCTACATCAGCACTTGCTGCTTCATCTTGTGCTTTTGTATTATGGAGACAGCTTCTTTCTTTAAACTTTATGAACTGACCTCTGCTTTCAATTTTTCTTCTGCAGCTTCCTCACCTCTCTCCGCCTTCATAGTATTGAAGAGAGTTAGGGCCTTGCTCTGAATTAGGCTTTGGCTTAAGGGAATGTTGTGGCCGGTTTGATCTTCTATCTAAAGCACTAAAACTTTCTCCATATCAGCAATAAAGCTGTTCACTTTCTTGGGATTCATGTGTTCACTGCAGTAGCACTTTTAATTTTCTTCAGGAATTTTTCCTTTGCATTCACATTTTGGCTGTTTAGTGCAAGAAGCCTAGCTTTTGGACAGTCTTGGCTTTTGACATGCCTCCGTCATCACTAAGCTTAATCATTTACAGCTTTTGATTTATAGGGACATCCCTTTGAGGAAATGAATGATTCTTCCTTTCATTTGAATACTAGAGGCCTTTGCAGGGTTATTAATTGGTCTGATTTTAAGATTGTTGTGTCTCACGAGGCACCTGGGTGGCTCAGTTGGTTAAGACACTGACTCTTGATTTCAGCTCAGGTCGTGATCTCACAGTTCATGGGTTTGAGCCCCACATCAGGCTCTGTGCTGACAGCATGGAGCCTGCTTGGGATTCTCTCTCTCTCTCTCTCTCTCTCTCTCTCTCTCTCTCTCTCGTTCTGCTATTCCCCAACTCGTGCTGTCTTTCTCTTCCTCTCAAAATAAACTTAAAAAAATATTGTTGTGTTTCAGGGAACAGGGAGGCCTGAGGAGAGAGAGAGATGGGGGAACATTTGGTTGGTGGGGTAGTCAGAACAAACACAATGTTTGTTGATTAATTTTGCTCTCTGCTATGGGAATGGTTTGTGGTTCCCCCAAACAATTACAATAGTAACAAAGATCACTGGTTGCAGATCACCATAACAAATATAATAATAATGAAAAAGTTTGAAATATGAGAATTACCAAAACCTGACACAGAGACATGAGGTGAGCAAATGCTGTTGGAAAAATGGTGCTGATAGACTTGCCTCATGCAGGGTTGCCACATACCTTCAATTTGTAAAAAAATGCGATATCTATGAAAGCACAATAAAGTGAAGGGCAAGAAAACACAGTATGCCTGTATCACATTACTGAATATTTAGTTGTTCAATGAGAGGAGGTAGGTAGAGGGAGACTTATCTTCCAGTGCATCCATTCATTCAACATACATTTTAGATCACTTAGTGATCTAAATCAAAAGCCGGGTATTGTTTGGGCATTGGCAATGTAGTGGTGAACAAAAATCTCTATCCTCATGGAGATTACATTCTAGTGGAAGGAGGTGACAAAAAGTAAAATTAAAAAGTGAACTACATAGCATGTAAGATAGTGGTCAGTGCAATGGAGAAAAATAAAGCAGTAAAGGAGAAGAGAGAAAATAGTGGGGGACTAGGTGTAGCAATTTAAAAACTCAAAATCAAGGAAGATGTTACGAGAAAGTGACATTTGAGTGGTGTCCTGAGAGAGGAGAGAGAATCATTTGGGTACTTGGAAAAAGTAGTCCAGGCAGAGAACAGAGTATGTGCAAGCGTTCTGAAGTAGAGAGTACCTAAGCTATTCAGAGGCCAGGGACCTGGGTTGTGAGGGTTAGGTGGAATGTAACACAGGTTGGAGCTAACCAGTGGATCTAATCAGCCACTAATTAAAAATGCTTATTTTATAGGCTTGGATGGAAATGGTGGCCCCTCCTAACTGCCCACTTCTCCTCATCTTCCTCTGCTCCTCCTCCACCCCTCTTTCTCCTTGTCTTTCAGACTTACTCATGGAGCTATCCTCTGTGGCATGTTTTCTTTTTAAAAATTTTTTAATGTTTATTTTAGAGAGAGAGACAGAGCATGTGCGGGGAAGGAGCAGAGAGAGAAGGAGACACAGAATCTGAAGCAGGCCCCAGGCTCTGAGCTGTCAGCACAGAGCCTGATGTGGGGCTCGAACTCAGACCGCGAGATCATGACCTGAGCCGAAGTTGGACACTCAACCGACTGAGCCACCCAAGTGCCCCTGAAAGTTTTCTTCTTACAGACCTTCCAGCAAGGAGACTAAAGATTCAGAATTAAATGGCCATGGCCTTGTCCCCTCAAGGGAACATTCTAAAAGATCATCCTGACACTTTATAACCTTATATGAAGACACTTCTAGCCACATGAAAAGCACAAGAGATAATTGTACTTGATAACTCAACTTCATAGTGAAAATTAAAAATGTCAATTTGCAGTAGAAGATTGGTCTTTATTCTGGTCTGGTGAGAAAGGGATTCAGCTGGCTTGAGAACATCTCTAGGAGGTTCTCTGAGGGTGCAGAGAGTGATACTCAGGTCTTGCCCTCATACAGATGTGGAATTTAAACCCTAGTAATGAAGTTTTCTAAAACACAGGTGGTTCTTTAATTATCATTACAAGTTTTTCTGAGGGTTAGATATATGTCAAATGCTTTGTTCATAATTGGAGGCCAATAAATTGTAAGAGTACCTTGATAAATGTTTAGACATAAATAGTGAAAGAAGTCCAGGAGAGGACGAAAAGAGAGAAGGAAGTGGAATAAAGGAAACCAGAAAGAGGAACATATTTGTCGGATGAAGGCAAGAAGCCAATGGAGATTGAAAAGGTGAGAGGTCATGCCCTTTCACTTTCACACATTCCTGGAGGGACACTGCTGTCATCACTTCTTTATGGAGCTGCCTCCATGTCTCATGGCTGATGAGGCAGTCATGAATGGAAGTGAGTGACAGGGGCCATTGGGATCCTGGCAGCCCATGTTTATCAATAATTACTTTCTGGGTATGGACTCAGTAGCTGATAACAACCATAGGTTTAACCAGTGTGATTTATGGCCTGTGAATGGGATCTGTCATGGGAAAGAATTAATGCAAATCAGCTTTGGTGAAGAGGAGATTTTCAGTTTGGCCTCTTTGAGCCTAGATGACTATGGAGAAATGTCCCCAGTTCTCTTACAAGGAAATGAGAGCATGAATATGAAGCCCACATGTGCCATCTGGCACCTAGGAGATGTTCAGTCAATGACTGCTGGCTCTTAAGATAATTTCAGCAACATAGCATACATGTATGCTTCAGGTATTATTGGCTTTATTCTAAATGTAGTATAATCTTAATGCATTGCAGCATCAAGTAGTATTTCATGAGGATAAAATTATTATAGCTAGAAATATCAAAATAGGAAATAATAATTCATCTCAATAGTTTTAGGCCTAGGAGAGAAAAATGTGTACAAAACCAAAGCACACAGATGACATTTTGCCTAGACGAAAAAATGGTACTTGCATCAAAAGCAACTCACGCCTTCCTTTGATTCTAGTCTCTCAAAATAAAAATGTAACTCTTTAATTTATCCTCTGGTGTCTTAAAAAAATACTGAAGGAGCCTGGGTGGCTCAGTTGGTTGAGCGTCCGGCTTTGGCTCAGGTCATGATCTCACGGTTTGTGAGTTCGAGCCCCGCGTGGGGTTCTGTGCTGACAGCTCAGAGCCTGGAGCCTGTTTTGGATTCTGTGTCTCCCTCTCTCTCTGCTCCTTCCCCGCTCGTGCTCTGTCTCCCTCTCTCTCTCAAAAGTAAATAAAACATTAAAAAAATTAAAAAAATACTGAAAATGTTTTAAAGAGTAGTTCATCATCACTCATGTGAAATGAAAAGCTGTTGCCTCTTCTAGATGAAACGATTCCATGATCATGTACATGGGGGGATGGATATTAAATTGAGAAAAAGAAGTGCAACCTACTGTTCTTGAGAACTATGTCACTGGAAATCCAGTCAGGCCATGCTGACTTCACTGCCCTTGGCCAAAAAGATCATGCTACTTACCAGGGACAACAATAAAGGAAATTTGGGAAACTGATGCACTCTTTTCCTCTGTACTCTAAAATTCGTGTGCTTGTGTGTAAGAAACTTGTATTATTGTTTCTTACTGTGTGCTAGTTGCTTTAGTATATTTCCCACATTGAACACACATAACAATCCCATCAGAAAGAACATCATTGTCCTCATTTGAAGGTAAGAAAAGGGTTTAGAATATATGTCTTGCACCAGATAGCATCATGCCTAGAACCAGAGATGAGATTTGAACATGAACCTAAGTCCATGTGACTAGAAAATAGGTGTTCTTTCTACTTTAGCACTTTGTTGTATGTGCCTAAAATCTTCTCTCTTCTCTTTTTACTTGGTTTCTACCTACCATCTCTTCTTTCTTACTAATACTCTCTTGCCTTCCAATCTCTGGTGGCACATCTGCCATCTACTGCTCCAGTATCCCTTCTATAAAGATGTTTATGGGTCAGGGAAATTATTAACAAAAGACACCGTCATCTAGTACATTCCTCTACGGTAATGCACAGTGTGGATCCTTGGATCACTATTGGGCACATTATCTGGAAATTTGTTAGATAGGCCTTCAAATTTAGGAACTACACTTGGCAATAAAAGTGGGTTACAAATATTAATAACTAAATATCTCAGTTTTATGTGAAGCACTTGAGGGGACTCTATACAATGAAAACCCCCTATACAATGAAAACCATAATTTTTAAGGAGCTGCATCAGATCCAGCTCTTTTCTATTTGTTCCCTCTAAACCTTCCTACCTCATATTTGTGAATTAGGTGTTTTTCAGTAGCTTGTTTTGGAAAAAAAGACATGTGTTTTTCAACCATGATTCATTCAGGCCACTCTAGGATGCTCATCAGAACTTAGAACTCCGTTCAGAATAGATTGTCCTGATGAACACTTAGAGATTTGTTTGTGTGCAATATGAATCTTCATGCTAATGATAAAAATTTATATTCTAGCCTGTACTGAATATCCTTGGACATACTTTTATAGCTTAATGGTCATACAAAGCTGTCCTCTGTAACCCCTCTCACTGTGGGCCCATCACTGTCTAATGCGACAAGAAGGGAGGGCTGTTAATAGCAGCCATTTCCTTTTTCCTAGAGTTTAGACAAGGTTGGCTATGGGTGGTCCCATTTTGTCTTTGAAAGATGATGGTGAACTGAGAAGTCACTTTGTCTGTCTGATTGATTCTCATTTGTGGATGGTTAGAAGGCAAGTTTCTATACCTTTAAGAGTTGGAATTCATCACGAATGCCTCTGGTTTTGTCTCACCTCATGCAGACAATATAGAGACGTACTTGAGAGCACGCTCCCTTTAATTTCAAAGTTATTTATGACAACTTAAAATCCACAACTTGAAAAGACTTGAAAGTATGTATTCTCCTCTTAGAGAACATGAACATTTGACTTTTCTTTCTGGAAGAAATAAAAGATGAAAAAAAAAAAAACCCTTTATTTCAGTCTTCACCATGAGTTTAATTACTTTGGAGCCTTCTCCTGTGCTTTTGGCCTATTTGGCAATCCACATCCATGAATCATCTGAAAAACAAGTGGGCAAGCAAATATGAGTGGCTGAAAAACAAAGATAGGATGGTAAAGCATTTGTTCTACATATATTTTTATTTCAGTGTGAAATTTCTTGGTTTAGAGCATTGTCATATATACAAATAACATAAGAAATGTAAAAATTTTTTAATTAATTCTGTGCACTTCACATACTTTATAAACACTCTGGATGGAATACTAAACACGATGGAGAACTGTTTTATGCTGTGGGAGAATATCGCTTTTATTAGTTCTTTTTGTGTTTTTCCTGTCTCACCTATCAAAATGTAATCGCAGCAATAAGGCTGTGTGTAATTAAGTGCATTGTACCAAGTGGCACACTAAATGCATATCCTCAATTTTAATGTGCATTTAATGTAATCTATTCCAAATAACGGAAATATTTATAGAAGGAGTTGGTTCTCACCTTTCTTGAGTGATAAAAGAAAAATCCATTTAACAGGTTAAAAAAAGTATTCTCTGCAAATACGAGTATAAAAAATCAGACTGCTGGATCATTGGATGAATTAGGGTCAAACCACAAATATGTAAGCAATGTACATAGACCTTTCTGCAGCTGCAACCATTTCCACCGGTAGAGTGAGCCTGTAAATCGGGTTTCCTGTGTTGGCCGTGGTTGCCTCTTTCTTTTTGATTTTGTAGTTCCCAGAGATCTAGGCTTTGTAACTGATGTATCTTAAAACTTTCCACAACAGTTTTCTCTTTAATGTGTAACAGATACTAACTGCAAAGAAAAATCCAAGACATTGTTCTGGATTAATATTCAATATGTATAGGCAGAAAAATTCAAAAAAGTGTTCTTAAGTATTCACATATACACAGAGAATGGAAATGACTGGAAGCTGGGGAACTGATTACTAAATTCCTTCCTTCCTTCCTTCCTTCCTTCCTTCCTCTGTCCCTTCTCTCTTTCTCCCTTACTCCCTTTTTTCTTTTCTTTTCTTTTCTTTTCTTTTCTTTTCTTTTCTTTTCTTTTCTTTTCTTTTCTTTTTTTCTTTTCTTCCTCTTTGTCTTTGTCTTTCTCTTTCTCTCTTTTGCATTAAATTATATTTTATGATGTTGTTTCAGGACGTCAGAAAATAAGAATCTATTTTAATGAGCAAATAAGATTAGTTATGAAATTCCTATTAAGCTTATTCTCTCTTATGCTCTAAATGGTGTAGAGCATAAATGGTGCTCCAGCTACATAAAGAAATGATTCCAAATATATTGCAAATACTGCAGTAGACTGAAAATGGTTAGGGATTCGTGAGCTTTTTGGTTATTAGACTGAAGAGAATAAAGGACAAGAGTTTTGGTGAAAATGTAAATAGAAATTTTTCAACAGTGCATTTTGAAGGAAGAACTTAAGGAAGTGTGAAAGAGTCGGGGATGTTGCTCCATAATGACAGCTGAAAGTTCGCATGCTCACTGTTTGCCAGGAATCATTCTAAATACATTAGGTGTGTCGTCAAATGGCTCAGTGAGGTAGGTGGGATTTGCTGCCTTTTACAGGTGCTGAAATCTTAAACCATTGGCTAAAAACAGTAGAATAGAGTGGAGACTGGGGGACCGGTCATTCTGCTTCTAAGAGGCAGTCTGGTGATCGTGATCCCATGCTTTTTACAGGAACAGTGCAGGGAACGGCAGGGCAAATCATATCAAGAAAGCTAACTTTTCCCCCATTGCTACTATCTTCTTTTTAAAATTTGAACCTGTGGTATTCAAAACAAGGCCAACACACCTTCTCGTTGGGGCCTTGGGATATGGTTAAAGATGACTGATTTATCATGAAGATGTTTATCGCCTCTTTTTCCTGAAACCAGTTGAGTGGTAGTAAAGAAGTTAAAATTATATGGGACCAAACAGACAGAAAGCCATGGTGTGCAAAGGAGACTGTTAATGAGAAAAGCCTTGATGTTCCTGGAAGAGTCTTTGCAGGTTAAGATTCTGGAAAAGAGCAGTACTGAAATATAAAGATTGTTTGAAAGTCACTATCCAGAATCTAAGATGGAGGCAGAACGGCAGGCATCTAGCATCCTAACTGAAGGCTAAAGTGTTCTTCTGTGGAGAGTTGAACTTCAGAGGCTGAAGATTCAGACACTAGCTTCTTCCTGCTCTTCCTTGCTTGTGGAACACCTGCAGGAAGCGTCTAACCCCCTACTCCACAAAAGGGGATCAGAAATCACTAAAAGCCTTCAGAAATAAACAGCAGATCAAGGCAGTTTTTATTTTCCAAATGTAACATAACTATGTGTGTATATCTACACACATAGACACCTGTGAGGTGGGATATACATCTATCCTGACCATTCTCCCATGGAGATGCCGAGATGTGCCATCTCTGCACTTTCCCCTCGAATCTGGAAAGGAGTGTGTTGCTGCAACCAATATCGCCAAAGTGATGCTCTACAACTTCTGGGGCCAGAAAATAAGAGGGATACAGCTTTATAGCTTTTACCTGAGGTCTCTCTCTCTCTCTCTCTCTCTCAGTTCATACACTTTGAGAACCTTGAGCCAACGTGTAAGATTTCCGCTTTCCTGAAACTGCCAAACTAGAGAGATTATGTGCCGAGATTGCACAGAGATAGACAGGTGTCTGACGAGCCTTGAGTGTTGCAGCTCCCAGCCCTTGAGCTGCTCTAGACGATGCCAAGTAGAGCAGAGACACGATGTCCCTGATGAGAACTGCTCCAATTCCAGATTCATAAGCAAAATAGATGTTTTTTGTTATAAGCCACTACATTTTGGGATGGCTTGTTGTGCGGCAAAAGATAACTGGAGAAAGCACACACTGACACTGGAGGTTGTTAGAATAGCCTGAAGGGAAGGGAATTTCTAAAGGGAAGTTCTACCCCATAACACCTTAAAGTTCTAGTTACTGATCCTCATTTGTAATCAGAGAATTTCCAGTCATATCCTTGGTGTCTTAGTGTCTTATTATTAAACATGAACGGACAATCATGAACCACTGTCCACTTGAAGAAAGTTTCCTTTAAGAAACAGAGATGAAAATAGATGAACTCGAAGAAACAAAGGTAATTCAGGAAAGAGAAGGAGCATTCTCCTCTGCAATTCAGAAATAGACAAGGATTATTATACTCAGAAAACAATGAAGAAGGAAAAATTAGAAAAAAATGTTTTTCAAGTTTGATATATAATTTATAACATAAAGAATTAAGTAGGGATGCCTGAGTGGCTCAGTTAAGTGTCTGACTTTGGCTCAGGTCATGATCTCATTATTTGTGGGTTTGAGCCCCGTGTCGGGCTCTGTGCCTACAGCTCAGAACCTGGAGCTTGCTTTGGATTCTGTGTCTCCCTCTCTCTCTGCCCCTCTCCTGCTCATGCTCTGTCTCTCAAAAATAAATAAATGTTTAAAAAATTAAAAATAAATATTAAAAAAAGAATTAAGTAAATGGTTGGAAGATAGTCAAAGAACCCTCCCAGAGAGTGAAAAAAGGAGAGAAAGAGATTGATTGTTTAGAAAAATCATGGAAGACCAGAGTATATCTTTGATATCCAAAATTTGGATGATAGGAGTTGTAAAAATAACATTTTTTAAAAGTAGAAAATCATCACAAATGAATAGAAAAATACTTCTAAAAACAGATGGATATGGGTTCAGTGAGTTCCAGTAGCAGGACTGAAAAAGATTCACTCCAAAGCACTTAATGATGGACCAGGGATACAGAAGATTCTAAAAGTTTCCAGAGAGGAAAAGTAAAATCACCTCACCCATAAAGGCATAAGCTTCAGAGTAGCATCTAATTTATTGCCTTCCCAATACTATAAGGCAATAGATAGAATACTTCACAATTTGGACTGAAAGTGATTTCCTACTTACAATTAATTCCATATCTGGTCATATTATCAGTAGAACATCAGCTAAAATAAAAAAGACATTTTCACATATGTGAGGATTCATGCACTCATGCATTCTTTCAAAGTGTCCAATGAATTTGTTTCATCACAATGAAAAATAAATCAAGAAAAGGAAGACCTGTTTTTTGAGAAACAGTGAATAGACCTCAAAAGAGGAATAAAAAGAATATTCAGGATGACACATGGGCAGCAGCCATTGGTTCAAATTGGAGCAAGAGGACTGGAGGGTCCAGGAAGGAGAAGCCTGGAAATAAAGGGGGCTTGATAGAACATAAGATATAATAGTGCATGAGGTCAGGGTGGGCAGAGCACATAGCAGATATGGTAGAGTAATTAGAAAAAAATAAAGATACATGGGTTGAAAATTATGTAAATCAGGAAACAATGCAACTATTAAATTCAGGACAAACAAATTATTTTTATAAAGAGTATAAGAAAGGATATGTAATCATTTAATAAAATGCTTTTATATTACTTGATTCTGCAGTGAATAGTATTTACATAGTTAATTCTGTAAACATTATTTATTTAACTAAAAATAGTAAAACAATTATATTAGGAGGAGGCGGAAGGGGGGATCAATGGTATGAGCACTCAGTCCTGTTCTATCATAATGGGAAATCAATAGTTATAGTGTAAAATTGATTAATCAAAAAGTAGCCATAATATTATATTATTTGGAAAAATGGAGACATTTTCCAGGAGAAATAGCTATAAAAGAGTTAATAGTGATAGTAGAGAATGAGATAAAGTTTTGGAAGTAGGTCAGGAACTGCTGTTTTTCATTAGAAGTAGAACAGCAATATATATTGGTTTATCCATGACAGTTCTGGTTTACGCCTCATGTTCCATATGCCATTTGGTTTAATATTTGTGCCAGAAATAAGTGTCCCAGTTTGGATAATAAATTATATGATCACTTTAATTATAAACATTTTGGTTTAACGTGATATTTTTAAAAGGACATAGGTATACTTTTGTTATAGAAAATAAAGGTTTAAAAATAGAAACAAAGGCTATTGGTTTGTGATCTTGTCTTTGCTTAGAGGGGGTAGTAGAAGCTTAGAAGCATGTAGACCATTGGTTGAAATGGTGGAGGAGTGGGAGGGGCAATGCTGGCAGGGAACTTCCTTAACCTCCTTGCTGTCCTAGTGTGACAGTTGTACAAATACATCATAAAAATCTTCCTGGGGCGCCTGGGTGGCTTGGTCGGTTAAGCGTCCGACTTTGGGACTTCGGCTCAGGTCATGATCTCACGGCCCATGAGTTCGACCCCCGCGTCGGGCTGGCCCATGAGTTCAAGCCCCGTGTCGGGCTCTGTGCTGACCGCTCAGAGCCTGCAGCCTGTTTCAGATTCTGTGTCTCCCTCTGTCTCTGCCCCTCCCCTGTTCATGCTCTCTCTCTGTCTCAAAAATAAATAAACGTTGAAAAAAAAAATTAAAAAAAAAATCTTCCTATCCGATGCTGCCAGGAATGGACTTCTGGGTCAAATTAGCACTATGTCAGGAAGGCAGACAATAGTTGGAAAATGTGCAGAATTGAGAACTTTGGGAATATCAAAATAAATCCTGGCACAAGAACATAAATGCCATGTTGACAGTAGGGAAACCTTATTTATGTGTGATGTGAACCTTGCTTGGAGTGAATAGGCAGAAAACCTAAATCATTTCAACTTGGATTTTAGCATGCCATGTGCTGGGGAGACCAGAGGTCTGGAATGAGAACAAGACTTATATTTGCTCCCTCCTCCACACACTGGACCTTGAAGAGTGCTACTGTTAACATGTAAATCACTGGAAATGCCTATATCCCAAACCCCAACACACGAGGCTAATTTTCCTTGGGGTGGGAAAGGTGAGGTGAATGTAGAGGGGCTGGTGGTGAGTGGGGATGTTCAGCCTAACCTGTTGCTTGAAATCAGCAATGGATTTCATGTCAGTTTCCAATTCTATTAGATGTCTCCTCATGAAGCTGGATTGGACCAAGTCTGTCAGACACTGTTTTCTTCTGCTTCGGAAATGATAATATACTTCAGATGTACTTTCATTTATTCAACCTCTTAGTGGCAGTCTTTTTCCTTAATCTTAAAATAGTTTAAAGAAGGAGGAGGACCTAGAACCATCTAGCCCTAGTCTCTACTGAGAAGAAAGCAGACCTTTTTGGAATGTGTGAACACTTGACTGAAATCTCATAACACTTATTTGGAAAAACAATCCAAGTTTTTCCTTGTACACTCTAAAATTCATGAACTTGTACAAGGGGCTGCCCTATTATTTTATTGCTTCTTATTATGTATTAGGTGCTTAAATATATTCCTTATAGGGAACACACACAAGAATCCTATTTAAAAATCACTGTCCTCATTTGCAGGTGAGAAAAGGGTTTAATATATGTTTCTTGCATCAGATAGCTCCATACATGGGATTTGAACCTATGTCTATGTGATTAAAAAGTCTTTCTACTTCACCACTTTGTTGGTGTGTGCTTAAAAGGTTTTCTCCTCTCCTACCACTTGTTCCCTACCGATTGTCTCTTCTTTCCTGTTGATATCCTCTACCTTACATTTGACTCTAGCCTACATCTGCTGTCTATGGCTCCAGTATATCTTTCAAAAAGATTTTTAGGAGTCAGGACAATTCTTGACAAAAAAACGCTGTTATGCAGGAAGTTCCTCTAGGCAATGCTATTTAGAGAGCAGTCCTAGGACGGGCAGCATGGGCATCACCTGGGAACTTGTTAGATATGGAAATTCTCAAACCCTACCCAAGACCTAATACATCAGAAACACTGGGAGTAGGGCTCAGATACAACCTCTTTTATTTTTTAATTTTTTAATTTTTTTTCTTAATTTTATTTTTTTATTTTTTAAAATTTACATCCAAATTAGTTAGCATATAGTGCAACAATGATTTCAGGAGTAGATTCCTTAGTGCCCCTTACCCATTTAGCCCATCCCCCCTCCAACAACCCCTCCAGTAACCCTCAGTTTGTTCTCCGTATTTATGAGTCTCTTCTGTTTTGTCCCCCTCCCTGTTTTTATATTATTTTTGTTTCCCTTCCCTTATATTCATCTGTTTTGTCTCTTACAGTCCTCATATGAGTGAAGTCATATGATTTTTGTCTTTCTCTGACTAATTTCACTTAGCATAATACCTTCCAGTTCCATCCACGTAGTTGCAAATGTCAAGATTTCATTCTTTTGGATTGCCGAGTAATACTCCATTGTATATATATATACCACATCTTCTTTATCCATTCATTCATCGATGGACATTTGGGCTCTTTCCATACTTTGGTATTGTGAATAGTGCTACTATAAACATGGGGGTGCATGTGTCCCTTCAAAACAGCACACCTGTATCCCTTGGACAAATGCCTAGTAGTGCAATTGCTGGGTCGTAGGGTAGTTTTATTTTTAGTTTTTTGAGGAACCTCCATACTGTTTTCCAGAGTGGCTGCACCAGCTTGCATTCCCACCAACAATGCAAAAGAGATCCTCTTTCTCCGCATCCTCACCGACATCTGTTGTTGCCCGAGTTGTTAATGTTACCCATTCTGGCAGGTGTAAGGTGGTATCTCATTGTGGTTTTGATTTGTATTTCCCTGATGATGAGTGATGTTGAGCATTTTTTTATGTGTTGGTTGGCCATCTGGATGTCTTCCTTGGAGAAGTGTCTATTGATGTCTTTTGCCCATTTCTTCACTGGATTATTTGTTTTTGGGGGTGTTGAGTTTGATAAGTTCTTTATAGATTTTGGATACTAACCCTTTATCTGATATGTCGTTTGCAAATATCTTCTCCCATTCTGTCGGTTGCCTTTTAGTTTTGCTGATGGTTTCCTTTGCTGTGCAGAAGCTTTTTATTTTGATGAGGTCCCAGTAGTTCATTTTGCTTTTGTTGCCCTTGCCTCCAGAGACGTGTTGAGTAAGAAGTTGCTGCAGCCAAGGTCAAGAGGTTTTTGCCTGCTTTCTCCTCGAGGATTTTGATGGCTTCCTGTCTTACCTTTAGGTCTTTTATCCATTTTGAGTTTATTTTTGTGTATGGTGTAAGGAAGTGGTCCAGATTCATTTTTCTGCATGTTGCTGTCCAGTTTTCCCAGGACCACTTGCTGAAGAGACTGTCTTTATTCCATTGGATATTCTTTCCTGCTTTGTCAAAAATTAGTTGGCCATACATTTGTGGGTCCATTTCTGGGTTCTCTATTCTGTTCCATTGATCTGAGTGTCTGTTCTTGTGCCAGTACCATCCTGTCTTGATGATTACAGCTTTGTAGTATAGCTTGAAGTCTGGGATTGTGATGCCTCCTGCTTTGTTTTTGTTTTTGTTTTTTTTCAAAATTGCTTTGGTTATTCGGGGTCTTTTCTGGTTCCATACAAATTTTAGGATTATTTGTTCTAGGTCTGTGAAGAATGCTGGTGTTACTTTGATAGGTATTGCATTGAATATGTAGATTGCTTTGGGTAATATTGACATTTTAACAATATTTGTTTTTCCTATCCAGGAGCATGGAATCTTTTTCCATTTCTTTGTGTCTTCTTGAATTTCTTTCATAAGCTTTATATAGTTTTCAGTGTATAGATTTTTCACCTCTTTGACTAGATTTATTCCTAGGTATTTTATGGTTTTTGCTGCAACTGTAACTGAGATTGATTCCTTGATTTCTCTTTCTGTTGCTTCATTGTTGGTGTATAGGAATGCAACTGATTTCTGTGCATTAATTTTATATCCTACAACCTTGCTGAATTCATGAATCAATTGTAGCAGTTTTTTGGTGGGATCTTTTGCATTTTCCATATAAAGTATCATGTCATCTGTGAAGAGTGAAAGTTTGTCCTCCTCCTGGCTGATTTGGATGCCTTTTATTTCTTTGCGTTGTCTGATTGCAGAGGCTAAGACTTCCAATACTATGTTGAGTAACAGTGGTGAGAGTGACATCCCTGTCTTGTTCCTGACCTTAGGGTGAAAGCTCTTAGTTTTTCCCAATTGAGGATAATATTAGCATTGGGTCATTCATATATGGCTTTTATGATCTCAAGGTATGCTCCTTGTATCCCTGCTTTCTTGAGGGTTTTTATCAAGAAAGGATGCTGTATTTTGTCAAATGCTTTCTCTGCATCTACTGAGAGGATCATATAGTTCTTGTCCTTTCTTTTATTGATGTGATGAATCACATTAATTGTTTTGTGGGTATTGAACCAGCCCTGCATCCCAGGTATAAATCCCACTTGGTCTTGGTGAATAGTTTTTTTAATGTATTGTTGGAGCTGGTTGGTTAGTATCTTATTGAGAGTTTTTGCATCCATGCTCATCAGGGAAATTGGTTCTCCTTTTTAGTGGGGTCTCTGTCTGGTTTTGGAATCAAGGTAATGCTGGCTTCATAGAAAGAGTTTGGAAGTTTTCCTTCCATTTCTATATTTTGGAACAGTTTCAAGAGAATAGGTGTTAACTCTTCCTTAAATGTTTGGTAGAATTCCCCTGGAAAGCCATCTGGTCCTGGACTCTTGTTTTTTGGCAGATTTTTGATTAGTAATTCGATTTCCTCACTGGTTATGGGTCTGTTCACATTTTCTATTTCTTCCTGTTTCAGTTTTGGTAGTGTATATGTTTCTAGGAATTTGTCCATTTCTTCCAGATTGCCCATTTTACTGGCATATAATTGCTCATAATATTCTCTTATTCTTATTTTTATTTCTGCTGTGTTGGTTGTGATCTCTCCTCTTTCATTCTTGATTTTATTTATTTGAGTCCTTTCCTTTTTCTTTTTGACCAAACTGGCTAGTGGTTTATCAATTTTATTAATTCTTTCAAAGAATCAGCTTCTGGTTTCATCAACCTCTATTTTAACAAGCTGTCCAGGTGATTTTGAAACAGGCTAACATTTGAGAGCCATTGCTCTGCAGCAATACAACTCTAAGCGTGCTTCAAACTTATGGCCCAGCATTGACCAGCACCATTAGGATCATCTGGGATTTTACTAGAAATGCAAATTCTTCAGCCCCCGGCCTAGACCTACTAAATCAGAATGTCTTAGAACAGGGTCCCAAGAATATTGGTCCCTGGAATCTGTGTTTTGATAAGACTTCTGGGGGATTCTGATTCAAGCTTACAACTGAGAGGCACAGCTCTAGGAATTATCATTCTGTCTTTATTGCCAAGAGGAGCATGCAAGGTTGAAACTCCTTCATCAGTTTTCCCACAGGAGGTACACATTCTCTCCAGATGTAGTGGGTGCCTAATTACTATAGTAGTTACACCCAAGAGTCTTAATTATGAACAGAAGTTTTGGAATTCATGTAAGTGGGTTAACTCATCGTAGAAAGGTATTACAACTTGAACAATGTTAGACTTTTGGTTATTTTTAGTATGCTTATTCCTTCCAGTGTTGCCTGTTCCTGGAAGCTCTCCAGGAGCTTTCTTTCATGTCCTGCCCTTGGTGCCCCTTTCTGCATGCACTCAAAGCACTCAGTGATTATAGCACTTTCACTGGTACTAAAATGTGGCTTCTTACTTGCCAGCTTCCCACTAGCCTTTGAGCAGAGTCCATTCTTTTTCTTCCTACAAGAGACTAAATAAGCATATAACCAAGGTTTTGTAGAACCTATAGAACTAGAAGGAATCTTGGAGGCCTTCCCTTCTAACCCCTGCTGCAAGGAATGCTGGATAGCAATGCACACAGAGAGAAAGCCATGTTTAGGTCAGCAGTCTAATCAATCATAAGGCTGACCTTGACTGTAATGACCTTTTGTTCTATCTGGCATAAAATCTAGGTAGTGCCTTGACAACTTAGCCTCCTGAGACCTATGCACTGAGGCTGGATATTTACTGGAAGGTGGTCAATGTTCCAGTATCAGCCCACTCTGAACTAGTTAGGCTCAGAAAGTCATGGGGGATGAGACTTCTCCCTTATTTACTTTATTTTTTTGTTTTCCTTGTATGTGCCAAGTGTCTTGTATGAATGGAAGTATCTTATAAAAACTCTAGACTGAATTCTTCCCT
Source organism: Panthera pardus (assembly GCF_024362965.1). Lineage (NCBI taxonomy): Eukaryota > Metazoa > Chordata > Mammalia > Carnivora > Felidae > Panthera > Panthera pardus. The sequence continues at coordinate 79,946,553 of NW_026526688.1, forward strand.
GAGGAAACTGAGATCTGGAGATGTGGGTAGATTTTTATATTGGAATATTAATTTTTACAATAAACTTATAATTTACCAGATTCTGAACTTTTTGAGGGCAGAGGTGATACCTTCATCTTATTATCTGTAGAGCCAGAAAAGTGCATGATACACAATTAACTGGTACCTAATAGATATTTGAATGAACAAATGATTTGCTTAAGGTTGCCCAGGGATTGAACCTGGATGACGACAAAAATTTTCTAGGTCTTAATCCTTTGGTCTTCCAGTTGAAGCTTATAAGAATGTAGATGCTAAAGCTATATAAGTCTGGCATAATTCACACTGCTATTCCCCCATAATTAATCCTATTACTATAGAGAAGGCTCCTCTGAAATTGGTCCAAGCTGATCTGGGTAATGGCAGGTCAAAGAGGATCCAAGGCTTTCACAGCATGGATTGCACAGACTTTACCCCCGTTTCTTCCCTCATTTCAAAAGAACAAATTTACATTGGCAGTGGTTCCCAAACTTTTCCTGTTAATATACCACTTAATTAGGATGAAGGTTTCCTAAAACACATTGCTTTCTTGAGAAGACTGGTATTTTTGTTAAGTATATTAAGCAACAAAAGTAAAGAGATGGTCATTTGATAAATACATGTGAAAGACCGACAAGGGGTTATCTTTATGGATCTCAAGTACCACTACCGGGCCAGATGCAGAAGTATTTTCCATAACAATTAATATGGCGTTAAGTTTCAAATCGATATATTTCTGCCCTTTGTGTTTTTCCTCTCCCTTCCAACCTCCATCCACAGGCAAGCATGGATCAATCTGTCATTATAGATTAGTTTGCATTTTCAAGAATTGTATATAAATGAAGTCATATGACATTTTTTTGGTGTGGCTTCTTTTACTCAGCATCTTTACTTTCAGATTCATCCGTGTTTTTGTGAGTATCAATAATCTATTACTTTTTATTGCTAAGTAGTATTCCATTATAGGAATATAGCAAAATTTATTTATTCACTTTACCTGTTATTGGTCTTTTGGGTTCTTTTCCAATTCTGGCTATCACAACTAAAGCTGCTGTAAACATTTGTGCATATATCTTTGCATGGGCATATGCTTTTGTTTTACTTGAGTAAATAAGAAATGGAAGGCTTGGGTGGTCTGATAGATACAGTTTTAACTTTTAGGAAACTGGAAAATTGTTTTCCAAAATAGTTAACACCATTTTGCATTCAAACCAGCAGTGTATGAGCAGTTTTTCTACATCGTTGCCAACACTTGATATGGTCAGTCTTTTTTAATTTTAGTCATTCTAGTGGGTAGATAGTGATTTTTCATTTGCTTTCAATATGTATTTTCCTAAAAACAATGATCTTTAGCATTTTTTTCAAGTTTTTCTTAAGAGATCTATATATATTCTCTTTAGTGAAATGTTCAAATCATTTTAATATTTTTAAAAATTGGATCATTTGGGTTTTTATTATTGAATATTAAGATTACTTTATATATTCTAAATATAAGGCCATTATCAGATACATACTTAGCACATATTTCTCCTAGTCTGTGACTTGCCTTTTAATTTTCATAAATGATCTTTAAAAGAACAAAAGATTTACATTCTGATGGAGTCAAATTTACTGATTTTTTCCTTTTTTGTTTGGAATTTTTGTGTCATCTTAAGAAATCTTTGCCAAATTCAAGATCATGAAGATCTTTCCCTACATTTTCTTTGAGAAGTTCTATAGTTTTAGCTCTTACATTTAATCTTTGATCTATTTTGAATTAATTTTTGTAAATGGTATGAAGCAAGTCAAGGTTGTTTTTTACATATGACTATCCAATAATTCCAGCACTAGTTATTAAAATAATTTTCCTTCCTCAGTGAATTGTCTTCTTACCTTTGTTGAAAATGAATTGACATATATGTATGGGGATATTTCTGATTTTTATTCCGCTCCATTGATTTATTTATCCCTCTTTATAATACCATACTGCCTTGATTACTACTACAATACAGGTCTTGAAATCAAGTAGTGGTATGTAAATATTCCAGATTTGTATTCTTTGTCAAAGTTTTTTGGGGCTATTTTAGGTATGATTAGGTCTGATTTCCCATATACGTAAAAATAAGCTTGTTAATTTCTAAATAAAAGGTCACTTGGATTTTGATTAGGATTACATTGAAGCTGTAGATCAGTTTGTTGAGAACTAATGTTTTGGAATACTGAGTCTTCCAGTCCTTAAATATGGTATATTTCTCCATTTACTTAAATTAGTACTTCATTGTAGCTTTCAGTGTACAAGTTATATATCTTTTTACTGATTTGTCCCTACATACTTTATATTTTGATATTATTTTAACTGATTTATATTCTAATATCAGTTATAATTGTTGCTATTACTTAGAAATACAGCTGATTTTTTTATATTGACTCCATACTCTGCTTAATAAGTTTACTTATTAGTTCTAGTAATTTTGTAGCTTTTGTAGGGTTCTCTATATAAATGGTTATGTTGTTTATGAATAGCATTTTAGTTTTTCCTTCCAAATTATTTCACTTTTAATTTCTTTTTCTTGCTTTATTGCACTGGCTAGAACCTTCGATATGCTGATTAGAAGTAATGGGAGAGGACATTCTTGTCTTGTTACCTACTTCAGGTGAACAACATTCAGTATGATGTTAGCTGTAGGTTTTTTTTGTGGAGGCCCTTTTAGCAGGTTGAGTTATTTCTATTCTTAGTTTCCTGAGGGCTTAAAAGAAATGAGTAATGGAGGTTAGATTTTGTCAAATGCTTTTTCCATATCTATTGAGAAGATCATATGATTTTTCTTTTTAGTCTATTATTGTAGTGAATTACATTGACTGATTTTTTTAATGTTTATTTATTTTGAGAGAGTGTGTAAGCACACATGCATGTGCACATGCAAGGGAAGGGCAGAGAGAGAGGAATAGAGAATCCCAAGCAGGCTCTGTGCTGTCAGCACAGAGCCCAACGAGGGGCTCCATCTCATGAACCATGAAATCATGACCTGAGCCAAAATCAAGAGTTGTACTCTTAACCGACTGAGCCACCCAGGCCCCTTCCCTTCTGACTGATTTTTGACTACTAAACCACCCTAGCATTTCTGAGATAAACCCCACTAAATCACTGCATAGTATCCTTTTCATGTATTGTTGGAGTTCATTTGCAAAAATTTTAAGAGAATTTTTGTATCCATGTCCAATAATAATATTGGTTTTTAGTTTTCTTATAATAACTGATTTTGGGATCTGGTTAAAGTTGACTTCACAGGCTGAATTTGGACATCTTCCTTATTCATTATTTTCAGGAAAGTTTGTGTAGAATTAAGTGTAGAATTCAGGAGTGAGGCCATCTATGCCAGAAGTTTTCACTGTGTGAATGTGCGAATGTTTGTTACTACAAATTTAGTAAGTATTCAGATAATCTATTATCCTTGAATGAGCATTATCCATTTCATCTAAGTTTTAAGTTTAATGGTAAAATATGTTTAAATTTTTTTAAATGTTTATTTACTTTTGAGAGAGAGAGGGAGGGAGGGAGAGAGAGAGAGAGAGAGAAAGAGAGAGAGAGAGAGAGACAGCAAGAGCAGGGAAGGGGCAGAGAGAGAGGAAGACACAGAATCTGAAGCAGGCTCCAGACTCTGAGCTGTCAGTGCAAAGCCTGACACAGGGCTTGAACCCACTAACTGTGAGATCGTGACCTGAGCCAAAGTCGGGCATTCAACTGACTGAGCCACCCAGGCTCCCCAGTGGCAGAAAATGTTTAAAATATTCTTTCATTTTAATATCTGTGACTTTTATAGTTTTGCCACCACTCTCATTCCTGATACTAATTTGTGCTTTTTCTCATTTATTTCTTGTTTAGTATGGCCAGTAGTTGATTAATTTTATTGATCTCACAAACCCAATTTTTGGTTTTAAAAATTTTCTCTATTATTTTTGTTTTGTTGATTTATGCTTTTCTCTTTAAATTTTTTTAAATAAATTTATTATTTTTAATTAATTAATTAATTAATTTTTAAAAGTAAGCTCTACACCCAATGTGGGGCTTCAATTCACAACTGCAAGATCAGGAGCTGTATGATCTACTGACTGAGCCATCTGGGTGTCCCTAATTTTTTTTCTTTTTCTTTTTTTTTTCTTTTTAATGTTTACTTTAGATTTAATTTGCTGTTTTCCTCTAACTTCTTAGGGTAGAAACTGAGTCTACTGATTTAAGATCTTTCTTCTTTTCCAGTATGGGTATTTAGTGCTATATATTTCCCTCAATTCTATACATTTTGATATGTTGTATTTTCTTTTTTTTTCTTTCTTTCTTTTTTTTTCAATATATGAAATGTATTGTCAAATTGGTTTCCATAATATGTTGTATTTTCATTTTAATTTATTTCCAAAGTGGTAAACACTTTGAAAAGGGCCATGACTAATTAGGCTTGTATCTTTCACTAGGAAACAAGTGAGGGCATTTTTTTAACAAGAATAACCTGAATTATTATATAGGCGCTGTATATTACGTGAGAGGATTGGGCAATGCAAGGGGGTGGGCTATGTCAGATACCTTTTATGTGACAACTCAGATCTTTTTGGTTTTACCCCTTTCTAGAATATTTGGATGCTTGTTTCACTGAGCTCTTGTAGCCACTGATTTCACAAAATAAAAATATGACAGTGTTTTGCTTTATGCATATTCTGTGTACTTTTCCCCTCTTACCCCGTGATGTCTTTGTTGTTGCTGAAGTGTGAGACACTGCAGGAGCCACTTGGTCCCCATGCATGGGCAACCCAAGGGTACAGGGGGTCAGTGTCAGTGTCAGTGAGAGATGTTAACCTGTAGATAATTTTTCTTCCTTTCTACTCTTGGATAGATTGTTCTAAGTTAGTAGTTTATATAGCCTATAGGAAGATGGTTACAGAAGGTAGAACAATCCAAGAGGTTGAATGAACTGTTTACATTTTTTTTTTCTCCTTCTTTGACTCGTTTTCTCTTTCCCTCACTCTTGCTTCCTGGAGATTGTATATTGGCTTTTACCCCTAATAAAGGAGTAGTATATCAGCTTTTACCTTAGATTTTGCTTTCTGGGAAACCCAGACTAAGGCAGAAAGCAATCAATAAATGAAAAATCAGTACTTATTATTTCAATTAGTTTATTTAAAATGATTTCATATTCATCAGGGTCTACTATGACTGAGAAAAATCAAGATAAGAATATACAAAGTATGGGGTGTCTGGGTGACTCAGTTAAGCGACCAACTCTTGATTTTGCATCAGGTCATGATCTCACGGTGTGTGAGTTCGAGCTCTGCGTTCGGCTCCATGCTGACAGTGCAGAGCCTACTTGGGGTTCTCTCTCTCTCCCTCTCTGTGTCTCTCTCAAAATAAATAAATAAACTTAAAAAAGAAAGAATATACACAGTGTGACTAAGTTTCAGTTTAGCCAGTATTGCAGGAGGTCATCAAGAGGAGGTGACCACTGGTTGACCCTGCAGTTGGACTTGGGCAGTTAGAGGCTCCTCAAGACCTTCCCTGTCCCTGAAATGTATGTTCTGTCTGCCATTCCCATATTGGGAGCTGTTTGAAGGACATATCCTTGAGAGTCAGCTGGTGTTGAGACCATTTGAACTGAATACATGACTAAACCCTGTGAAGGCCTGTAGAAACTTTAAGATTCTGGTGGGCAGCTTTAGAGAGCTACTTATTTTGCAGCCAGCCAAGACAAGCCTTGTATGTAAGTTCCCTTGATTATTACACCTGTCACCTGCCAGTCTGGAGTGGTCTTCCTGTTTTTTTGGTTTCTTCTTGCCCTTCTGTGTATGGCACCCAGTTTATGAACCAACAGCCAGTGTTATTGTTTTGAAACTAAAGCATTGTTGCAAGTTTTTCTTTCTCCACTTAGTACTAATTCACCAGTTGTTTCCCTCTGATGATTGTATTTCCTTCTGAAGTATGGTGTTTTGCATTTTGAGTTTAGGTGTTTGACATCAGGGAGCCTGTGTGTGGCTTTCAAAACTGTTTTGTACATGGATTGCACTGTCTGAAAAGTGAATACTCACTGTCTGATCCTGTGTGTGTAACCTCTGTTTTTAAATAATCCACGGTTCTTCTTAACTAACTCCATGTCAGTCTCTTCTCTTTGCTCTGAGCTGCCTATATTGTTACTGCAAGAAGGTAAGAGGAAATATTTATGTTATGAATAAGTCTGTAGAAAATCATGTATTGTCACTTGTAAACTAGCGTATGTTTGACTCGATTTCTTTTTGTCATCGCTAACATTCTTTATGGGCTTGGTTATTTGCTTCTTTCTCTTTGTTTGGTGACTAAATATCAGTGTAAACCTCTGTCTACTGCCAAACTCTTCTATTAACAACTAGAGCCAAGATTTAATAAACTAATGCTAATCTGGTATTTCAGAAGATTAAAGCATTTGGGGAGGGGGGTAGTATAAATATGCTTTACATTATCTCTTTGTTACAGGGTTAATAAAAGTGCTCATTATCCATATTGTGAAAAATTGGAAAAATAGAAGACAGTATCACCAGTAGCTGAACAGAAAAGAATCACAGCACTTGGATGTATTTCCTTTCAATCTGTTGTTGAGCATATTATTTTCATATGACTATTATGAAACAAAATTAAGTATATCAGTGTTTTCAAGAATTTATTTTCTGATTTAAAAAGTAATACATGTTTGGTGTAGCAAATTTGGAAAATAAGACATTTTTAATAAAAAATAAAATTAAAATTGTGAATCATATCACCTGCATTAGTCACTTTCCCATATTTAATTTATTTATAATGTTTTTTACTTGCAAAGTATCTTGTAAAAATAAGCACTTCTTCCAAGTTCAAATAGTACTCTGAATAAGACATATCAACAACTTACCATGATAGCTTTTGTTAAATATGAATTATCTAAACTTTAACAAAAGTGAACTTTATTTTATCCTTATTATAAATATTAAGTTGTAAGGGCAAATAATTACAGTTAGGCTAATATTTGAAAAAGGAAAAAGGAAACAACTTATGTCTGATAGCTCCTTTATTGTGGTTGTTAGTTCCTTAAAAGACAATGTACTTGGCTTTCTACTGGTAAGCAGCCTTTTGCTTATCTTGCATGTCTGAGAGGAGATTCAGGCTGGAGCAATACTTTTCATTATGTGGGAAGTTCTAAATCTTTAGTAATCATGTGTTTCCTTCAGGATTGTAATCACATTTTCCACTAAAAGGCAGTCCAATACTCCACCTTTGCATCTTTGTGAAAACCTTCCAGCGAACATGATTATGAATGCACGACAGGCTGCAGGGGTAGTGGTATTAGGTAGGTGTTCAGTAGGAATGTCTTTGCAGACTTCACATTTGGTTATAAAGACAGGTTTATGAAGATAATACTTTTTTAATTACACTTGTATGTTTTAAGATAATTGCAGACTTACGTGCAGTTGTAGAAATACTGTAGAGAGATCCTATTATTTTATACATTTTACCTAGACTCCCCTAGTGGTCATATCTTATAATATTGCAAGGAAGAGATGGGCATATACCAATTTTATTCATTTTTCCTTAGTTTTATTCATACTCACTTGTATATGTGTGTGTATTAGGTCTGTGCAATATTATCATGTGTAGTTTTGTGTATCCACTGCTACACAACAGTTAAGAAAAACAGATCACCACAAGGGCCCCTGATGTGGTGTTTTTTTTAACCATGCCCACCTCCCTCCCATCCCTCCTGCCTCTATTCTCTGGCAACCACTTATTCATTCTTTATTTTTAAAATTTTGTCATTCTGAGAATGTTCTGTGTAATAGTTACAGATTCACAAGAGGTTGAAAAGATAGTACAGAGTGGTTGTGTGTACATTTTACTTAAACATAAAGCATGGTATCTAATCCATAAAGTTGATGTTTTATAACACATGAGAATGGTCCTATGCCATTTTATTACATGTGTAGGTTTGTGTAACCACTGCTGGTGATTGTGGTTGAGTTTTGTAAAAAAAAAAAACTTTGAAGGAACGTGAAATACCTATGGAGAAAAAAACAATAAATATTTTGAAGTATTGGGGTCATTTTAAATATGTCTAAGGATACTTCATACTCCTTCCTTCAAGAGGTGGAGCCTAATTCCCATCCTACTGAGTGTCGGCTTGACTTAGTGACCCACTTCTATCAAAAAGAATAAAGTGGGGGTGATGGTATGCAACTTCAGAGACAAGGTCCTAAAGGGCACCTCTCTCTGGTAGAAGGGCATGCTCTCTCTGGTAGAAGTTAGCTGCCATCTTGTGAGCGGTCATGTGGAGATGCGTAGGTAGTGAGGAAGTGAGGCTTTCTGCAAAAGCTGTGTGAGTAAGTCATCTTTAAATTAAGACTTCCAGCCCCAGTAAAGTTTTCCAATATGTCTTTGGCTGCCATCTTGACGATAACGTAACAAGTGAACCTGAACTCCAGTTGCCTAGGAAAGCTGCTCCCAGGTTCTTGAACCCAGAAACGATATGAGACGCTAAATGTTTGTTTGCTTAAGCCACTAAATTTTGCAGTAATTTGTTATGCAACAATGTATAACTAATCCAAATATCAATATGTAGGAAGGCATATAAAATATATTAGAAAATAGAATATTTTTAACATCATTGAAAAGAAAAATCCTACAGACTACCTTTGCTTTTATAATTACAATGGCATTTTGGGCATAAGACAGTATCAGGCCAAGGGGTCACTGAATTGCCTAAACTGTGAAGGTTGGTTGTTTTTTGTTTTTCTAATTGGGGTAGAGGAGAATCTAGGTCATGGGACGTTCTAAGTTTCTCCATCTTCCCCTCCCACACACTCCCTTACCTTTTTTTTTTTCCTCCGAGGCTGCAGGCTATATGGCAACTTTTGTCTGTTTGCAATGATTGACTTTGATTTTGTATGGAGGCATCCCCAAATCTTTGTGCTTGGTTATATCACAAAATAATCATCCAGTGGCCTGTATCTGTAATGATTTATTGTTAGAATTTGAAACCCAAACCAGCATGTCTTTTGAATGTATTACTTGCTCTGTGCTCCAATTTAGTTATAGAATGGACACAGAGAAGAGAGTCTGTGACTTATACTATAAAACAAAACAGGAAATAATTGCTTCACGTCAACTCTTCTGTGTGGTTTCCACAGTATTTGTGCTCAACTACCCTATCCTAATTTTGTATCTGTCTTTAACCATTATTTTCTGATTAGAAATATACTATATTTGAATCTTACATCATCAGCATATGTAATAGCTACAGCAATGCTAGAGCAACCACTGGCAGCTTCAGACTTCTTTGTAAAGGTGCTTTTTGGAATGTGGCAATTTAATGGGAATTGGGAGATAGGGTATTTGTCTTGAAGCCACATTAATGAAGCAACAAGGGATTACGGGGATGGTGGTGGTGGTGGTGGTGGCTAAGCTTCCCTCCCTTCAAGCCACTTATTGGCACTGCTATTGAAAGCAATATTCTACTGTGGAAACTTTCTTTCTCCATCTACTTTTATTGGCACCTCTTCCTCCACCAGTCCCTTAACTGTTATTCCCTAAAGCAGTGGTTCTCAAACTTTAGCAGGGATCAGAGTCATTTGGCAGATGTGTTAGAACAAATTTCTGGGCCCACTTCCAGAGTTTCTGATGCAGGAGGTTTGGAGTGGGGTCAGATAATTTTCATTTCTGCTGGCTTCCCAGGTGATGCTGATGCTGCTCTTCTAGAGGCTATACTTAAGAGCCACTGCCCTAAAGTTCTGTGCTTAGGTAGGAGTTGAGATCCTGAGTACACAGTGAAGGCAGGAGCCAAAGTAGCAAAGGAGATCACCAAACTGCTTTTGCATGAGGCAGTCAAAGAAATACGGTTTTGCTATCGAGAAAGAGGAAATGAGGAGAAGAGAAGGAGAAAGGGGAGTGGCATGATTAAGATGACCTGAGGCTGAGGGGTCAGATAAAGATCAAGGCACCTACAGAAAGAACCTGGTAGAGAGGTTCTTGGAGGTCTTTAAATATTCCTCCTCCGTATCTGGGCAAATCTTAAAATATGCCATATTCACTCATTTCCTATCAAGGTGTGTGTCTGTGTGTGTGTGTGTGTGTGTGTGTGTGTGTGTGTGTGTGTGTGTGAGAGAGAGAGAGAGAGAGAGAGAGAGAGAGAGAGAGAGAGAGAGAGAGAAGGAAAGAAAGCACAAGAGCGAGATAGAGACAGGTTGTGCATATGAGTGAGACAGACACACAGAGAGGATGTGCATGTGCTTGTGTGAGAGAATTTGACAGCTGCTGGTTTGTTTTCTTTTTTCTTTTTTTAAAATTTATTTATTTATTTTGAGAAAGAGCAAGTGAGCCAGGGAGGGGCAGAGAGAGAGAGGGTGAGAGAATCCCAAGCAGGCTCCACTCTGTCAGCATAGAGCTCAATGCGGGGCTCCAGCTCACAAACTGTGACATCATGACCTGAATTGAAATCAAGAGTCGGATGCTTGGGGCGCCTGGGTGGCGCAGTCGGTTAAGCGTCCGACTTCAGCCAGGTCACGATCTCGCGGTCCGTGAGTTCGAGCCCCGCATCAGGCTCTGGGCTGATGGCTCGGAGCCTGGAGCCTGTTTCCGATTCTGTGTCTCCCTCTCTCTCTGCCCCTCCCCCGTTCATGCTCTGTATCTCTCTGTCCCAAAAATAAATAAAAAAACGTTGAAAAAAAAAAAGAGTCGGATGCTTAACCGACTGAGTCACCCAGGCAGACCCTGACAGCTGCTGATTTCTGCTGAGAATTGATGCCCTTCAGAAGAGAGACAGCACATTTAGGATGGTGAAGTGGTCAGCAAACTAAAGAAGCAACAGACGGTAGCCAGAGGTGATCCATACACAGTGATAGTCCCCTACACCCTCCCTTCCCCTCACTGGAATTTAGAGTTGTCTTGGAGAAGGATTTGGGCTTGCACAGGACATGAAAATGGGGGTTTGAATCAAACATATCTGGTTCTCTAATGGCCAGAGAGGCCTCAGCTAATTGGGTTCCCATTTTTTTACAGTTCTCACCTACTTTGTGTTTATCCTGAAGTTGTCAGATAAGCCAAGTGCAATATACTTCTTCAAATCACAACCTTGAGAGACTTCTGTTTGTGTTTTTCTAATGAATTTCTTGAGTGTTATGTAGAGGTGACTGCTCCTTGCTGCAGGTTGTCTTTATTCTGGCCTCCTGACAAAGGATGGATATTCTCATACTTCTAGGAAGGGAGGAGCTGCCCCATCAACCCAGCATTTGAGGAAAGTTCTTTTTTAAAAAAATAATTATTTATTTATATTCTTAAAATTTAAAACAAGTTAGTTAACATGTAGTGTAATAATAATTTTAGGAATAGAATTTAGTGATTCATCACTTACGTGTAACACCCAGTGCTCATCCCAACAAGTGTCCTCCTTAATGCCCCTTGCCCATTTAGCCCACCCCCCACCCAATACCCCTCCAGATATCCTCAGTTTGTTCTCTGTATTTAAGATTCTCTTATGGTTTGTGTCCCTCTCTGTTTTTATGTTGTTTTTTGCTTCCCTTCCCTTATGTTCATCTGTTTTGTATCTGAAATTCCACATATGAGTGAAATCATATGATATTTGTCTTTCTCTGACTCACTTATTTTGCTTAGCATAATACACTCTAGTTCCATTTACGTTGTTGCAAATGGCAAGATTTCATTCTTTTTGATCGCTGAGTAATATTTCATTGTATACATATACCACATCCTCTTTATCCATTCATCCATCAATGGACATTTGGGCTCTTTCCATACTTTGGCTATTGTCCATAGTGCTGCTATAAACATTGGGTGCCTGTGCCCCCTTCGAACCAGTACTCCTGTATCCTTTGGATAAATATGTAGGAGTGCAATTGCTGGGTAATTGGGTAGTTCTATTTTTAATATTTTGAGGAACCTCCATATTGTTTTCCAGAGAGGCTGCACCAGTTTGCATTCCCATCAGCAGTGCAAAAGAAATCCTCTTTCTCTGCATCCTCACCAGTATCTGTTGTTGCCTGAGTTGTTAATTTTAGCCATTCTGACAGGTGTGGGGTGGTATCTCATTGTGGTTTTGATTTGTATTTCCCTGATGATGAGTGATGTGGAGCATTTTTTTATGTGTCTGTTAGCCATCTGGATGTCTTCTTTGGAGAAGTGTCTATTGATGTGTTTTTCCCATTTCTTCACTGGATTATTTGTTTTTTGGGTGTTGAGTTTGATAAGTTCTTTGTAGATTTTGGATACTAACCCTTTATCTGATATGTCATTTGAAAATACCTTCTCCCATTCCATTGGTTGCTTTTTAGTTTTGCTGATTGTTTCCTTCGCTGTGCAGAAGCTTTTTATTTTGATGAGGTCCCAGTAGTTCATTTTGCTTTTGTTGCCCTTGCCTCCAGAGACACGTCAAGTAAGAAGTTGCTGTAGCCAAGGTCAAAGAGGTTGTTGCCTGGTTTCTCCTCGAAGATTTTGATGGCTTCCTGTCTTATGTTTAAGTCTTTCATCCATTTTGAGTTTATTTTTGTGTATGGTATAAGAAAGTGGTCCAGGTTCTGCATGTCACTGTTCAGTTTTCCCAGCACTACTTGCTGTAGAGACTGTCTTATTTTCATGGGATATTCTTTCCTGCTTTGTCAAAGATTAGTTGGCCACACGTTTGTGGGTCCATTTCAGTGTTCTTTATTCTGTTCCATTGATCTATATGTCTCTTCTTGTGTCAATACCATACTGTCTTGATGATTAGAGGTTTGTAATATAGCTTTAAGTCTGGAATTGTGATGCCTCTAGCTTTGGTTTTCTTTTTCAGGATTGCTTTGGCTGTTTGGGGTCTTTTGTGGTTTCATGCAAATTTTAGGTTTGTTTGTTCTAGCTCTGTGAAGAATGCTGGTGTTATTTTGATAGGGATTGCATTGAATATGTAGATTTCTTTGTGTAGTATTGACATTAACAATATTTGTTCTTCCAATCCATGAGCATGGAATGTTTTTCCATTTTTTTGTTTCTTCAATTTAATAAGCTTTCTGTAGTTTTCAGTGTATAGATTTTTCGCCTCTTTGGTTAGGTTTATTCCTAGGTATTTTATGGTTTTTGTGCAATTGTAAATGGGATTGATTCCTTGATTTCTCTTTTCTGCTGCTTCATTTTTGGTGTATAGAAATGTGACCAATTTCTGTACATTGATTTTATATCCTGCAACTTTGCTGAATTCATGTATCAGTTCTAGCAGTTTTTTGGTGGAGTCTTTTGGGTTTTCAACCTAGAGTATCATGTCATCTGCGAAGAGTGAAAGTTTGACCTCCTCCTAGCTGATTTGGATGCCTTTTTTATTTCTTTGCGTTGTCTGATTGCTGAGGTGAGGACTTCCAACACTATGTTGAATAACAGTGGTGAGAGTGGACATCCCTGTCTTGTTCCTGACCTTAGGGGAAAAGCTCTCAGTTTTTCCTCATTGAGGATGATAATAGTGGTGGGTCTTTTGTGTATGGGCTGTATGATCTTGAAGTATGATCCCTCTATCCCTGCTTTCTTGAAGGTGTTTATCAAGAAAGTATGCTATGTTTTTTCAGATGTTTTTTCAGCATCTATTGAGGGGATCATGTGGTCCTTATCCTATCTCTTGTTCATGTGATGTATGACATTTATTGATTTGTGGGTATTGATCCAGCCCTACATCCCAGGAATAAATCCCACTTGGTCATGGTGGATAATTCTTTTGATGTATTGTTGGATCTGGTTTGCTAGTATCTTGCTGAGAATTTTTGCATCCATGTTCATTAGAGAAATTGGTCTGTAGTTCTCCTTTTTAGTGGGGTCTTTGTCTAGTTTCGGAATGAGGAAATTTCTTTTAAGGAGGTGCCAACAGGATGGGGTTTTCACAGTTCCAGCTCAACTATGGGGTACAGGAGAGGCATTGTGAGGCCACATGAACATCTTGCCTGCAACTTCCTATCATAATCTTCATTCTGAGGAAATTCAGAGATTTATGGGTTTATATCCTCTTGCTCAGTTCATCTTCACCTTCATCCATAAAATTTTGTGAGTGTATGAAGAAAGGAAGGAAGAGATAGCTACCTTGGAACGTGAGGCAGACAGGTATGTTTCCTGCTCCCTCTTCCTTAGTTTCCCATGTGGTCTCCATGCTCATGCATTGGCCTATGGATTTATTGGTTGGTTTCAGTGCTGACTCATTCAGGATTTTTTAAGCCTAGAAGAAACAGCCAGTCAAAGGATTACATTTGAAGCTAATAGTAGACCTCAGTGTGGTGCTAATTAGAGCTCAGTGTGGTGTGGAGAGTGTTGGTTCTCAGTATCTTGTTCACCTGGATGGCAGTAAATTCTAATTCTGAAAAGTTAAAGAGATTAAGCATCAACATCTTTTATGGTGGTGATAGTGGAAGTGGTGGTGAATCAGACCATTTTTTTGCTTTTAGGAGTCCTGCATATAATCTGTAGATCTCCTGTAGAATAGTTCAATAATAATTATTGTTATTTTACGTTATTAAGGTGTATTTGTATTTTATTTGTATTGACAGATAAAAATTGTACATATTCAAAGTGTACATCTTGATGTTTTGAGGCATGTATATATTGTGAGATGATTATCACAGTCAAGCAAATTGACATATCCATCTTCTCATATAGCTTCCTTTTTAAGTTCAATTATTGATGCAGTTTCATATGCTGAATTCCTGCTCAGAGTGAAAAGTCTTTCCCAGCACCAAAACTTATGTCAAAGGTGAAGTCTTGGCATATTCCACACCACAAGGTGCCTCATTTAAACTGCTGGAGCAAGGCGTTATTTTTCCTGTTCCTGGCATGTCTCATGCTTCCCCTTTCCTGATGATTTCCACACTGCTTCCCCCACGCTCGTGGAGTGCCTTGTTCAGATGTTTATGACTCTTCTCTACCCATAAAAGGGAAGGTCTGTGAGACACTGACTGCCAGTTCTAGGCATTGTACCAACACTAACAGATTCCCTATCTGGGCTCTTCCCAAAGAGTATGCAGTGTTCATTCAACAGACAATAAACAATAGAGAATAAGGATGATGGCCATTGGGGTTGTATAAGAAGTGCCTGTTTTCATTATTTATACTCTTTGGCACTGACTCATAGACCCTTTATTCAGACATTAGTAGAACAAAACCAAAAAAGGATTTACAGAGGAAATGGTTCTTGAAAAAACTTACGCATAAACGCCTTTCTGATAATTCCTCAAATTTGGGAAAAATAAATTATTGGAAGAATATTGGCAACTTACTGGATTGGTAGGAGATCTAAACAACCAAGATGGGGACGAATAGAAAATATAGGCCTTGTCTTATTAAGATTTTCTAACTCTCCCTTGGTGAGAGAATTTGACTGGGACAGATAGTATGTTAACTTTAGCTAGGTTCCAGCCATCCATATTACCAGGAGATAGGACAGGAAGCAGAGTTGCTAGGATTGGAGAGTTCTAATTAGCTGGGTAACACCCAGCCCCTGCAATATGTGTGTACTTACATTTGTCAAATATGTATTTTGTAGTTAAAAAATACCTTATTTATCTACCTCTCTACCTACCTACCTATCATCTTAGACTTTTTTTTTAAGAACAGTTTTAGGTTTCCAGCAAAATTGAGAGGAAGGTACAGGTATTTCCCATATATACCCTGCCCTATACATGCGTATCTTCCCCCATCACTCACCAGAGGTTTTTTTTTTTTGTTTGTTTGTTTTTGGTTTTGGTTTTGTTTTTGTTTTTGTTTTTGTTTTTTTTATCAAGTGTGAACCTATACTGACACATTATAATAACCCAAACATTCTATGAGGTTGGGCCAATTTATAATGACATATATCTATCATTGTAATATCATATAGAGTATTTTCACTGCCATAAAAATCCTCTTTGCTGTGCCTATGCATCTCTTCTCCCTGCTATCTGGGGCAACCACTGAACTTTTTATTATCTCCATTGTTTACCATTTCTAGAATGTCATATGGGTGGAATCCTACATTATGGGGCCTTTTCAGACTGGCTACTTTTACTTAGTAATTTGTGCTTAAGTATTCCTCTGTGTCTTTTTATAGCTTGATAGCTCACTTCTTATTAGCACTGTGGTAGTATTCCATAGTCTGGATGTACCACAGTTTGTCCATTCACCTGCTGAAGGACATCTTTGTTACTTCTAAATTTTGACAATTATGAATATATCTGCCATAAACATCCATGTGTAGGTTTTATGTGGACATAAGGTCAAATATCATCTTAATCAGTCATGGTAGTACCTGTTCAATGGAATATGCCTAAACTTAGATCCTTAGCACTCATTATTTTCCTTGACATAAGGTTAATCTGTTACCAAACTACCAAACCAAAGCTTTGTGAGCAGTGGTTCACAAAGTGTGGTCTCCAGACTCAACATGAACCTCATTGAGAACATGTTAGCAATATGAATTCTATTTTTTATTCCAGACCTGGTGAATCAAAAATTCAAGGTGAGACCCAGGAATTAATGTTTAAATAAACACTCTAGATGAGTCTGATACGTGCAAAATTTAATGTGCATATGAATCATCTGGGGATGTTTTTAAAATGTATATTCCTATTTAGTAGTTCTGGGGTAAACCTGAGAATCTGAATTTCTAACAAGATTCTAGGGGATCCTATTACCGCTGGTGCAGGACTGAACTTTGAGTAGCAAACTCAGAGAGATTCAGGGAGCAAAGTTTTTATTACTACTTCAAACTGCTGAAATTCTATAGACAAAAGACCTATGAAAACCAGAAAGCTCTGTAGGAAAAAAAAAATTGTCATTGCTGTTAGGTGATAATGATTTTCCTAAATTTCCAGAAAGTTGTGTATTTTGGGGGTGGGGGCAGTGTAATCTTCAAGTGGCAGGTCTGAGAACAGGATTGATTACAAAATTTGTGTAGGAAGTCACCTTTACTTCAAGTGTGTAAATGCCTCATCATGTCTTAATCTCAACATGCCACAGCATGTAACAAGAGTGGAATCTGTATCTCCAGCTGTCCTTTATTTTCTGTTGTTCGTGACATAAATATTGTTCCACATCATTTAAAATGATAATCCAAAGCTTAATATTATTGAAGTTTCCAAACCGCGACCTAAAAGAAGGGAGAGCCTTCCCAGATGGCTCAAGTTGCTGATTATAACTTCTTAAGTCTTTCTTGTCCCAGATTGATCATATCTCATGTTTTTAGTCTCTGGCTATTTGGTGAATAATTGTGAAAGCTTTTGAGAATCTGGTCCAGTTTCCAGCAGTTTGCTATTAGAGCCATTAAAATCTGATTGCTTGACAGGTTCTACTTAATGGAAGTGGGGAGAGACTAACTGGGTTTATGAAACTTCCTAGGTTAGGGTTCTCTTGGACAGTGTTGGCCATCGTGTTTTCATGTCCAGTTTTATTGCTTTCATTATCAGATGACTGTACTCTTTGAGATTTTGCTTCGAAAAGGTTACAGATGGTTTCATTTCACGTAATGAATTCAAAAACATTTAAGACCTCCTCCCACACCAACATCTCCTAAGAGATTTGGTCAAAATAAAGGTATATGAAAAAAATCTGTCTTTACAACTGAAATTATCTGCAGAGTAATTTCTATATGAAAAAAATCTGTCTTTACAACTGAAATTATCTGCGGAGTAATTTCTATCAGAATTCTTTGAAGAAGCCAAATAAGCATGAGAATAAAGATAAACTGGAAAACAGTTTATTTAGTCTTTGAAAAATACTCATAAGCTTTAGTAAGAAAGGAAATTAAATAATCTGTGACTAAGCGGTTCTTACTCCTCATGAAGTCTTTGTTTTCTGTCAAGAAATGAAAGGCACAGATACACAGCATTTTCCTGAAGCAAGAAATATTGACAGTGTGACATCCTAGAAATTACCATGTCTAAATTAACATTTTTATAAAATAATCTGGATGGTCTGTTATATGTAGTTAAATGTCAAGTGATGAATAAACTAATGATATGAGGGGTATGTTAGTGCCTGTTTTAGGCTTGAACTTACGGTGTAGTTGCATCTTGGTTGAATTCTAAATATCAGGATCTAATTTCTCAGTTTGTAGGCTTAGAACCTAGATTACCTTTTCATTGAGAGGCCTTCCAGAAAACTGGCTTTCTTAACTTGAAAGAGGCTGATTGAAGGTAATAGAGTATGGTTTTTGTAAATACTTTTTTTCCTCTTGACAAAATTTTATAGATGTTTGTTGTAGGGAACTTAGAACATTTGAGAAGATTCAAATTGAAAAATAATCTCCTTCACTCCAACCCCACCCCATGTTAACATTATGGGTTTCAATCTTTTACTTTATACATATATAGTAGATTTTACTAAACATTCATGAAAAGCTTCATACATTTAAGTCTGTTTTCTGATTCAATATATACACTAAAATTACATCAGTAGAATTTTTTTTTTTTTATAATTACCCTCCGTAAAGCTATAACAATGTCCATTATTTCCAGCTAGGTATGAGGGTACCTCTTTTCCTACATTTTTTTCATTGCAGGATATCATCAATTTAAAAAAAAATGGAGGCTTTATAGGAGAAAAATGGTATTGCACTATAATTGCTATTTACTTGACCTCTGATTAGGTTGAATTTTAATCAGCCGTTTATTGGACATTTGTATTCATTTGACCATGTCTTATGCTTATACCTCTAGTGGATAGCATAGTACCTGGAACTTAGTAGCTACAAAGTTAGATTAGTAGCTACTAAGTTAGATTAGTAGCTACTAATCTAATTCTGTCTTTATTGCTATATTACTACTCTGACAAGAAGACTACTTACTCAGTTGGGAAGGTTTATTAATTTACTAAGGAGATCAAATTATCATTTGGAAAGGACTCAATATAGTTGTGTGTGAGGTGCAAGCAGAGGTTGAGAGAGGGGGAGGAGATGAGGTTAAGGCTAATACTTAAGCAAAGAGGAGAATTCAGCCAGGCAAAAGAGAAGTTGAAGGAATGAGGGAAAGTGTTTCAGTAAGAAGAAATTCCAAGTATAAGGTCCTAATAGTAATAGAGAATAGAGACTAGCTGAAGTGTATGGTTTGGGGTAGATGGGGATAGAGAGAATTTCAGCTGCACAGGGAAACAGAAACCAAATTATAATAGATTTTTTTTTGTTTACTAAGGAACTTGAACTTTATCTAGAGGACAACTTGGTAATAAGTATTAAAAGATAACAAACTGTGTGTTGCCTCAATTCAGGAATTCCACAATGAAGAATATATTACAAAGAAATAGAGATATCAATAATCATTGAATCATTAATTAGGACAGGGAAAAACTGTATGCAACTTAAATGTCCAATTGTAGAAGATAAGTGAAATAAATTATGCTCATTCTGTGAATTTTTATTGGTTATAAAATACATTTTGGAAGAATGTAATGGAAAAAAGTTTTTTTTTCTCCACATACTCTTAAGGTAGCACATTATATGCAAAATATGATCCCAAAATTAAAAAAAAAAAAAAAAACTATGTGGAATAGTTGGTAATTTAATATGTCATTTCTGAATGGTACAAAGAAATATAGCTTCTTCATTTTCTCTCAACTACTCTTAACTAATTTCATATTGCTCCTGGCCCCTTCATCTAGTTAGGCTCAGCATAGCAGTGTGCATGTGTCTTACTTGATTGGCCTATTAAATGTGATTTATTTTCTTCAGGTTAAAAAGAGGCTTTAAAAAACACACTTATTGGGGCGCCTGGGTGGCTCAGTCAGTTGAGCGGCCGACTTCGGCTCAGGTCATGATCTCGCGGTCCGTGAGTTCGAGCCCCGCGTCCAGCTCTGTGCTGACAGCTCAGAGCCTGGAGCCTGTTTCAGATTCTGTGTCTCCCTCTCTCTGACCCTCCCCCCACTCATGCTCTGTCTCTCTCTGTCTCAAAAATAAATAAACGTTAAAAAAAAAATTTAAAAAAAAACATTTATCGTTTATTTATTTATTTTTTGAGAGACAGGAGGAGCACATGTGAGTAGGGGATGGGTAGAGAAAGAAGGAGAGAGTATCCCAAGCAGGCTCCACGCTGTCAGCATAGAGCCCAGTGGGGGGCTCAATCTCTTGAACCAAGAGGTCATGACCTGAGCTGAAATCAAGAGTGGGACACTCAACTGCTCAACCGACTGAGCTACCCAGGTGCTTCAGAGAGGTTTTTTATTTTAAAGATAGTCTTATTTGTGCAAATCTTTAACTTACCACAGTTCTTGCCCTTCCCCCTTCTCCTCAATGTATCTGGCTTCTAGGTGTATCTCCACAGATAAGACTTTTTGGCTAGAGAGAGTAGGCTTGGGTGTGTTTGCAGGGGTCTCTGGGTGGTCCTTTCAGTCACTTTTACCCTATTGTTGAGTGATGTTATGCCACTTTTCTTTGGCACTGGCTTCTTCTGATGAACCTGTTGCTGGTGTACTTGGCCCTGCCTGGTCATCAGGCCTGTGATCTGTCTGTTACTGTTGGTCATAAACTGTCCTTTGCCTCTGTTTTGAAGTCCTGGCCCTTGGAAATATCTATTTCCTGATTCTGGGTCTTTTCTGTGGCACCGGTCTTCCACCTTGGGTAGGAGTGTTAAAGAATATCTGCATTTCCTTCATACCACATACAACCGCAAAGAGATTTATCTATCCACTTCCCTCTGATGGTGCTGCACTACTGCTGTTGCACCATATTGGATGTGGTCCTAGGCTGAAGGCAGGACTTCTGAGAGAGTTTGCAGCCTCCCTTAGACAACACCTGGAAGAGTGGGCAGTAGCTTTGATGTTATTACTGTTTGGTATTTATTTGAGTGTCTCTGTAGTTCATTTCCCATATCCCATGGAGGTTTGGAATTTGACCTCCTTGCTCTATTCCTTTCATGACTTCCTCTTTCTTCCAGAAGAAGAAGTATTTTCTTTTTCTCTTATTTTCCTTTCCAGTCTGGCTGAGAATTTCTCTGCATAATGTTATTTTTCAGGATGTTATGATGAGAAGCATGCAGAGAATCACGATTATTTATTTTATGTCTTTAGCTGCAAACTTTCGTGCAGGGGGCTCTTTTAAATACGTCACAAATATTACTTCATTTAGCCCTGATTGCAATTCCATGAGACAGATACTGTCATTAAGCCCATTTTTTACTACTGAACTGAGAGGCCCAGAGAAGTGCTGTAACCAGTCCATGTTTACATAGCTTGTAAGTGGTAGACAGTGTTGGAACTAAGGCCCTCTGGGCTTGAGAGCCTATACAGCATCTACATCATGTTGCCTCACATTTGAAACAGTTTCATTTTAAGCTTCCTCATGTATAAAACTTTAAAAGTGACTATTTGCAAGATTATTCTCATATATAGGTATAAACATAGAGGAAAAAAAAGACTGGAAGGATATAAATTAAAAATTTTAACAGCAGTTATCATTGAATATTGGGATTATTATAGCACAGGTGATTTTAATTTTACTTCTTGGTACTTCTGTAAATTTGTTGCAGTATGGATGACTGTCTGTATGTTCAGTAAAATAATACATCTATTAATAAAAATAAGATTATTTGTGAACATATTTATGCTGAAAAGACTAGGTTGATAAAAGGACTCCTTTTTTTTTTTTTTCATTAACTCATCAATACTTACTAGAGGAATGTACTAGGGATTACACTATGACTAAGGTTGTGGAGGTGAAGAAAACATTGCACCTACTCTGAAAGAAATTATTTATGGTGAGGATTGAGAGATAACGATAGGGAAAAATCTCTTGTAAGATGGCTGACAGGACTGGTAGGGAAATCGCAGTCCCTGCTTGAAGACTCCCCTTCTGGGTTCTTCTTCCCACCCTGCTTGCTGCTGGCACCAAATT
Source organism: Panthera pardus (assembly GCF_024362965.1). Classification (NCBI taxonomy): domain Eukaryota; kingdom Metazoa; phylum Chordata; class Mammalia; order Carnivora; family Felidae; genus Panthera; species Panthera pardus. The sequence continues at coordinate 79,968,401 of NW_026526688.1, forward strand.
ACTACTAATGAGGAATGCGAAGTAACAGACTATAAATTGTCCCCTCTGCTTATGACTGGGACTCAGACCTCTGGAGAATGATCTCCTCTGAGCCCACCGGTGTAAAATAAACCTGCCTTCCAAGATCTCCCAGTGCTGCTTGGTTCTTCTGCCGGGTGATCCAGACCAGTTTCTGTAACAATAAATGGACAGTTATGATACAGCATTCTAAGAACTACTACAAGCTTGAGCACAAAGTAAGAAATGTATATGAGACACAACCCAGTGTTGAGGAATTGGTGAATGTTGAAATCTGAGAGTGGAGGAATGTGGGGAGGGGAAAGGAAAGTGCATCTAGCTAGAAATACCAGCATGTGCCGAGGTCCTGATATATATGTGTGTGTGTGTGTGTGTGTGTGTGTGTGTGTGTGTGTGTGTGTGTGTATACATATATATACGTGTGTGTGTATACGTACATGTATATATATATATATATACACATATATGCATACATACATATATGTGTATATACATATGTATATACACATATATGTGTGTGTGTATATATATATATATATATATATATATATATATATATATATATATACATGTACGTATACACACACACACACTCAAGGAATTGAATGCTACTCTTTGGCTAAAAATCAAATAAATTATTTGGAGTGGTCAGAGAAAAAACAGGAAAGCAGGTTTAATTGTAAGAATGTAACTGGTGATTTTGGCAGTAATGAATTCAGTAGAATTTGAAGGCAAATGAAACTTTGAAACATGATGTTATAGAGGAGGGAGTTTATCCATTTTAAAGGAGGATTTTGAGGGAAGGCCATGTGGCAATGGTGACAATTCAATGGCCATGTGGCAACTCAACAGTTTTTGAATCGGCATGAATATTCGCACAAAACAGATGTAGAAACTAAGATAATAAGACCAAAATTCCACAGGCAACATGTTCAACAAAACTAGATGACCAGAGAGCCCCAAACTCCAAAATATGGCAAAACAGGCTATGCTTAAAAGTGTAGAAGGAAACTGAGAGCTAGGAACTTTTGAAATCAATAACAAATGCTCACCCTTGAAAGAAAGGGGCTCCCCTCACAAGTGGTAGGGAACTCAGGCAATCTGGGAAAACCAGCTCAAACTGGGAGTTTGGGCTTTGTAAGTCCCAGTGTGTGTGTGAGTTCAGGGAGACACAAAAACTTGACATTGCTGTCAGCCTGTGAAGGCTTGAAACCTGCCAAAGTTCCTTTCCAGAACAAAACCCTGTTGAAAAGGTGCTGTAGGAAGTAGAATCAAACTGACACTAAAGACAAAGGAAAAAAGATTCTGATGAGTGATCAAACTGATACTAAAGACAAAGAAAAAGACTCCGATGAGAGTAGGAAGAGAGAAAGGAAAGCAGATTTCAGAAAGAACTGTGGACATATGTCGAATTATCAGTCTTAATGATAGAACTGTGGGCCCTGTAACCACAAAACTAAGAAAGCTTTTTTGGTTCACCCTACTCCCCTAATGAGGGGGCTCCCCCTGGGAGCTCAGGAATACTTATTGTGCTTAAACATGAAGGACACAAATGACTGTGGTTAAGTCCTACACAAACTACTGTAAGAGAAAAAAAGAGAATAATGAGTAGAGTAGTATTCCCAAGGACATTGTAGATAAAATCCGTATCTCTAATATTTAAAATAAAGTTAAAATAAAGTTCTACTTCTGGACGTGCTTTTCCATATTCCTCCTGGTAAGTACAGCTAAAAATCTTGGACCTTATATATAAAATAAACATGAAAAGCCACTGAAAGATGGAGAGCAAAAGGCAGACTTACTTGGGAACTTGGGAATTGAGAATTGGATCTGAAAAGCCAGCAACCTAGAAATGCTACTGAATGCAGGCAGAGTCCCATAAAAGCAGTATCTTTCTATCCAAAAGTCCAGGAAAGGGGTCGTCTAGGAAATCAGACGACTTTTAGACATTAACTGCTCTCTATTCCAGTCCAACACCATACAAAAACTATGGTTCCCTGCCGCCCACACCAGCAAAGGTGGAATGGGGGGAGCTTAGAGTTTTATCTTGTCAAGGCTAGAACAAGGTAGCCCATCAATCCCACCGGAATGGTGTCAGAGAAGTAGGGGACTTTTATCCTGTCAGACTTATGATAAAGCCCCGTGGTGTCAGTGGAGACCGCACAGAGAGCTGGAGCTCCCACCCTAGCAGCTGGTGATGAGGAGACTCTCCCCACTGGAGGTGTCAGTTGAGGCTAAGTGGAAACTTAGACTTCTGCCTCCACCTGGCAGAAATGCAGCAGTGCCAACTTTCCCTTGACCTTCCTGAGAAGTTTTAGAGGAAAAAAATTACCTAAAACAGAAGATTTAATAAAATACAGTTCTAGGGGCACCTGGGGGCTCAGTTGGTTAAGTGTCCATCTGACTTGGATCACGATCTCACGGGTTTGTGGTTTGAGCCCTGCATCGGGCTCTGTGTTGACAGCTTGGAGCCTGGAGCCTGCTTGAGATTCTGTGTCTTCCTCTCTCTCTTTGCTCCTTCCCTGCTTGCGCTTTGGCTCTGTCTCTCTCAAAAAATAAATAGATAAATAAAAATATATATACACAAAGTTTTATAACACAATAGGAAAATGTTTAAGTTCTTAATTCAAAATCACCCATCATACCAAGAACTAGGAAGTTCTCAAACTGAATGAAAAAGACAATCAATAGATGTCAACACCAAGATGACAGAACGTTAGATTATCTGACAAAGATTTTAAAGCAGCTACAATAAAAATGCTAAAACAAGCAATTATGAACATTCTTGAAACCAATGAAAAAGTGAAAAGCCTCAGTAAAGAGCTAGAATGTCTCAGCAAAGAAATATAAGATATAAAGGAGAATCAAAGGGAAATTTAGAACTGAAAAATACAATAACCGAAATAAAAAGTTCAGTGGATGGATTCAACAGCAGAATGGATGGGACAGAGGAAAGAATCAGTAAATTAGAAGAAAAAGAGAAATGGCCCAGTGTAAACAACAGAGAAAAATGAAACTTAATTTTTCCCAGCTTTATTGAGATATGATTGACAATTAAAAATTGAATATATTTAAGGTGTGCAGTGTAGTGTGGTGTTTTGATATAAGTACATCATGTAATCATTACCACAATAGGTTGATTAACGTATTTATCATCTTACATAGTTAACTGTGTGTGTGTGTGTGTGTGTGTGTGTGTGTGGTAAGAACAAGTAAGATGTACTCTCAGTAAATTTCAAGTGTAGAATACATTATTATTAGCTGTACTGCCATGATGTACATTGGATTTCTAGAACTTATTTCTCTTATAACCAAAAGGTTATATCCTTTGACCAACATCTCTTGCCCCCAGCCCCTGGCAACCACTATTCAACTGTTCTCTAAGTTTGACTTTTAAAACTTCCACATAAGTGATACCATGCAATATTTGTTTTTCTGTGTTTGGCTTATTTCACTTAGTAATGCCCTCTAAATTCATCCACATTGTTGTAAATTGCAGAATTTCCTTCTTTTTTGAGGATGAATAACATTCAGTGTGTGTGTGTGTGTGTGTGTGTGTGTGTGTGTGGTGTGTGTATACACCATGAATTCTTTATCCATTTATTCATTGATGGGTATTTAGTTTGTTTCTATATATTAGCTATCATGAATAATGTTGCAATGAGCATGGAGGTAGAAATATCTCGAGATCCTGTTTTCATTTTTGATTTTTTTAATTAAAAATTTGTTTTAATGTTTATTTAGTTTTTAGAGAGAGAGAGACAGAGCCTGAGCAGGAGAGGGGCAGAGAGAGAGAGTGAGACACAGAATCAGAAGCATGCTCCAGGCTCTGAGTTGTCAGCACAGAGCCCGATGCGGGGCTTGAACTCATGAATGATGAGATCATGACCTGAGCTGAAGTCAGATGCTCAACCAGGTGAGCCACCCAGTCTATTGTTGCCTTTGCTTTTGGTGTCATTTTTAAGAAATCACTGCCAAGACCAATGTCAAGGAGCTTATTCCCAGTTTTCTTTATCCTGATTGATCAAGTTACTGTTGAAGCTCTTTGCTATGGTCTGGGTGTTTGTCACCCACCCCCCCATTCATATGTTGAAATCTTAGTGCCCAATGTAATGATATTATGAGGTAGGATCTTAAAAAGGTAAGTAGTAGGCCATGAGGGTGAAACCATTATGGATGGAATTAATGCCCTTATAAAAGAGGGTCCAGAGAGCTACCTTGCCCCTTCCACCATGTGAGGACACAGCGAGAAGTCAGCAGTCTGGAAGAAGGCCTTCTCTAGAACCAACTATGTTGGCACTATAATCTTGGACTTTCAGCCTCCAGATATGTGAGAAATAAATTACTGTTATTAATAAGCTATCCAGTCTGTAATGTTTTGTTATAGTTGTCCAAACAGAATAAGACATTCTATATCACATTTTTCATTTTATTCTTCAGCTTCATAATTTTTGTTTGGTTTATTTTTATGATTTCTTATTTATTTCTTTGTTGAATGTCTCTTCTTGTTCATGTCTTATGTTCTTGAGTTTGTTGAGTTGTCTGTGTTCTCTTAAATCTTACTGAGTTCCTTATGATAATTATCTGGAAATTCTTTTTCAAGTAACTTGTAGATCTCCATTTCTTTGGAGTAAGTTACTGGAAAATTATTGTGTCTCTTTGGTGGTATCATATTTCCTTGGTGGTATCATATTTCCTTGCTTTTCCATGTTTCTGGTGACCTTGTGTTAATATATGATTTGAGGGTGCAGTCACCTCTCCCAGCCTTTTTGGAATGGCTTTGGTGGGAAAAACTAGAAGTTGCTGCAAGCATGCTGTCCAGATAGAGTATAGAGTCTCTGGTTCCATTGTGAGAGGTGAAGTCTCCATGTAGCTCTGACAGTTGAGAATGACAGAGGTTCAAAACTGAAGAGGTCCTTAATGGTCAATGTACATGTCTTCAGCAGTAGTTGTGGCTAGGACTGAAGGGGTCCTTGGTGGCAAAGTCTACTAGGTTCTTCCTGTTCCCCTCCCCCTCCCCATGGGAGGAAGTTCTAACCAAGGAGATTCCTCTTGGCATTGGGTCCTGTACAGAAGGTACACTTTATTTTTTATTTTTATTATTTTAAGTAGGCTTCGCCCCAGCATGGAGCCCAGCATGGGGCCTGAGCTCATGACCCTGAGATTAAGACCTGAGCTGAGATCAAGAGTCAGATGCTTAACTGACTGAGCCACCCAGGTGCCCCCAGAAAGTACACTTTAAAAAAGGGACTAGGAAAAAAAAAAACACAAAAAGTACCAGAGCCTTAGGGACCTGTGTGACTAAAAGAAAAGATTTCTGTCACCAGAGTCCCAGAAGGAAAGGAGAAAGAGGGTGGAGTTAAAAAAATATTCAAAGACTAATGGATAATAATAATAATAATAATAATAATAATAATAATGATAATAATAGCTGAAGACTTCCCAAATTTGTTGAGTGGCATAAATCTACAGATTTGAGAAGCTGAATGATCCCAAACAGGATAAACCTAAACAAATCTATGGCAAGTTACATCATATTAAAATTCTGAATACTAAAAAGAAAGCAGTTTGAAGCACCAGAGAAAAATTTCAAACGATTCTGGATTTTGACTAGAAACAATGGATTCCAAAAGTAAGTAATATGGATTCCATATTATCAGATGCTGAAAGAAAGAACTGCCAAACCAGAATTCTTTTTTTCAGGAATGAAGGGGAAATCAAGACATTCTCAGATGAAGGAAAACTAAGAATTTGTCATCAGCAGAACTATCTTAAAATGGGAGTTCTCTGAACAGAAATAATATGATAAAAGAATGAACCTTAGAAAGTCAGGAAGTAAGAACACAGTTAAAATATGAGTAAATAAAATAGACTTTCCTTCCGTTGTTAAATTTTCTAAATTATGTATAGTGGTTAAAACAAAAATTATGACACCCATGTGATTCTAAATGAATGTAGAAGAATTACTTAGGATAATTATTTTGTAAATGGAGAAGAGTAAAGGGACATAATGGAAGGTAAGGCATCTATACTTCAGACAAAGAAGTGATGATATCCATGGATTGTGATTTTATGTATTATAAATATGTATGTAAAATAACATACATGCATATATAATTAATGTAATATCTAGATAATATCTCTGGATAATTACATAGCTAGATAGATAATATAATAGTGGGGCACCTGGGTGGCTCAGCCGGTGAAGCATCTGACTTGGCTCAGGTCATGATCTCACAGCTTGTGAGTTTGAGCCCTGAGTTGGGCTCTGTGCTGACAGTTCAGAGCCTGGAGCCTGCTTTGGATTCTGTGTCTCCCTCTCTCTCTGCCCCTTCCCTTCCCCCACCAAATAAACATTAAAAAAATTCAAAAAAAAAAGATAATGTAATAGAGCAACCACTAAAAAAAACTGTACAAAGAGATATTTTAAAAAGTATAGGTAATTCAAAATGGATTCTTAAAAAATGTTTAAGTAGTAGACAGGAAAGTAGAAACAAGAAAATGGAGAGAAAAAAAACAGAGAAAATAAACAGAGAAGAAATATTTAAGTGACAGATTTAAGCCCTAGCAATAATTACATTAAGTATAAATGGCCTAATATGTCAATTAAATGAAAAGGATTGACTGATTGGATTGACTGATTGAATTAACAAACATGACCCAACTATATTCTATTAGAAATTCACTTATAACCATATATGCAGATGGAAAGTAAAAAGATAGAAAAAAAAAACATATCATGCAAGCATTTATCAAAGGAAAGCCAAATGGCTGCATTAATATCAAGTAAATTTGACTTTGGAACAAAGAAAAATATTAGAGACAGAAAAGGATATTATATAATGATAAAAAAGCCAATTCACCAAGAAGAAGCCAAAACCCAAGGTATCATTAAGGATACATTCTTTTCTGGGACACCTGGGTGGCTCAGTCAGTTGAGCATCTGACTGTTGGTTTTGGCTCAGGTCATGGTCTTGTGGTTCACAGCATCAAGTTCTCTGTTGGGGTCTGTGCTGACAGCGTGGAGCCTGCTTGGGATTCTCTCTTCTCTCTCTTTCTGCCCCTCCTCTGCTTGTGCATGCACTCTCTCTCTCAAAATAAATAAATAAACTTAAAGAAAATGGCTTTAGAAAAAAAGAAAAAAATGATATTTTCTTTTCTGTCATCCTACACATCTAATGCATCCTGTTTATTATATCTCCAAGATACATGTTAAATATATTGATTTTTCTTCATTTTTTTCTAGAATCACTTATGTCCAAAATGCTGTCATCTCCTACCCAGATTTCTATACTATCCTCTTTATTGACCTCGTTTACACTCTTCTCCTACAAGAACTAGAGGAAGCTTTTAAAATTATAAATCAACTTGTAATTTTTCTGTTTAAATGGCTTTTCATAAAATTCGAATATAATAAAATATTTCAGTAGCATAAAATCCCAACCCCTTTCCAGGTCCAAAAAGCCCTATGCAATTGGATCTCTCCCTAACATTCCAAACCCTATTTCCTACTTCTCTCCTATCTTCTCATTATACTTTATCCATAGTGGTATCCTTTTTAGGCTAAATAAGTGATTAATAGAATGGGAGAAAAGATAGAAGTATTTTGGGGTATTTTGAGTATTTTGAGATAGGTGAACAAGTAAAGTGAGAGGGCAGAGGAAGAAAACATGAAAACTAGGAGATTATGGTGGGGGGGGAGAGATGTTTGCAATTCATATTTTTTGTCATGGGGCAGAGTTAGGTGAAAACAAGTTTCGAGAGTGTTGCCTATATGTGGATGGTGACTCATGAGGAGTGCTATTGAGAAGTTATTGGAATTGAGGATGTTAATAAAAACAGAGGCTAGAGTGTGGGATGCGTTAACTACATGGACACTGCTTTTTCCCAGTGTGATGACAGGAAATGGAGTAAAGAAAAAAAATGATGGGTACTCATGAAAATGAAGTTTATGGTTGGTATCTTTACACCAAAGGTTTTTCTGCCTATAGAATTGAAAGATATCATTCAAATTAGTGAATGGTCTCTAAAAACAAAACAAAAAAAGGCTGGAGAAATATTGATCAAGTCTGAATTTCCAACTCTTCTGTTTTAAGATTTGATGCAGGCCATGCCCTGCTGTTAGCACTACCCTTCAATTGTCTTTTATTCAGTGTTCATTGTTTGCGTTCTGAGATAGGTGCTTTGGGGGATAATAAAATAGTCCCTGATTCTAAAGATCTAGATGTCCTAGATCAGGGAGGGTGCCAGCACGCTTGGGTGAGGACCCTCCTAAGTTCGCAAACATCTCAGTCTTCTTATTGTATCCTTACATGGCAGAAGGGGTTGGATAGCTTTGTGTGGTCACTTTTATAAGAGCACTAATCCCATTCATGAGGTCTCTGCCCTTATGACCTAATTAGCTCCTAAAGGTCCCACTTCCTACTTCCTAATACCATCACCTTGGGGTTTGGATTTCAATATATGAGTTTTGGGAGGGATTCAGATCATAGCACCACTCTATTTTCTGTTTGTATGAATTTGGCTATCCTGGGTATTTCATATAAATGAAATAAAAATAGGTGACCTCTTGAGGCTTCTTTCACTTAGCATAATATTTTCAAGATTCATCCATGTTGTATCTGAATCAGTACTTCATTCCTTTTTATGGCTAATAACATTTCATTGTATGGACTGGTAAGGTAGGATTTATTTCTGCTAGTTTGCAATTTGTTTTCTACATGTTTTATGCATTTTTTTTTATTCCTTTATTCTTCCTTTACTGTTTTTTGGTTAAATAGGTGTCTTCTAGTGTACCATTTTAATTCTCTTTTCATTTATTTTACTATTCTTTTGAGTTAGTTCCTTTGGTATTGCCCTGAGAATTACAATTAACACATGTAACAATCTAGTGTGGATCAATACTAACTTAATTACAGTAGCATGTCACAATTTTGTTGCTGTCTAATTGTGACCCCTTCCCCTTATTTGTACTACTATTTTTATCCAGATTACATCTTTTTACACTGTGTGCCTCTCAACACAGATTTACAATTGTTACTTTATGCAGTTTTCTTTTAAATCATACATTAGAAAAAAAGCTAAAAACAAGAAGATTGTACTTTTATATTTATCTATGTAATTACCTTTACCAGTATTCTTTCTTTCTTCATGTGGATTTGAGTTACTCTCTCATGTCTTTTAATTTCAGCTTGAAGGACTCTAGTATTTGCAAGTAATGAATTCTTTTTTTTTAATTTTTTTTAATGTTTATTTCTGAGAGACAGAGAGAGACAGAGCACGAGCAGGGGAGGGGCAGAGAGAGAGGGACACACAGAATCTGAGTCAGGCCCCGGGCTCTGAGCTGTCAGCACAGAGCCCAATGCAGGGCTTGAACCCATGAGTTGTGAGATCATGACCTGAGCTGAAGTCATACACCCAACCGACTGAGCCACCCAGGCACTCTGCAAGTAATGAATTCTTTTAGCTTTTCTTCACCTGGAAATGTATAATATCTCCTTTAATTTTGAAGGATAGTTTTGCTGGGTGTAGATTTCTTGGTTGGCAGTCTTTCTTTGAGCACTTAAAAAAAATTTTTTTTTTAATGTTTATTTTTGAGAGAGAGAGAGGAACAGAGTGCAAGGGTTAGAGAGAGAGGGAGACACAGAATCTTAATCAGGCTCCAGGTTCTGAGCTGTCAGTACAGTGCCTGAAGTGGGGCTCCAACTCACAGACCAGGAAATAATGATCTGAGCTGAAGTCAGACACTTAACCAACTGAGCCACCCAGGTGCCCCGTTTCTTTGAGCACTTTTAATATGTCATTCCCATTGTCTTCTGGTCTTCATGGTTTCTGATAATTGGCTGTGAATATTACTGGTATTGTTTGTATGTGATTAGCAATTTTGCTCTTGCTCTTTTCAAGATTTTCTCTTTCTTTATCTCTTTCAACAAGTTGATTGTGATATGTGTAGGTATGGCTTTCTTTGAGTTTATCCTGCTTAGATGTCATTGAGCTTCTTGTAAGAGTAGATTTTTAATCATGTTTATGAGATTTTTACCATTATTTTTCAAATAATCTTTCCTCCCCTTTCTTTTTCTCCTTTCCTTATTGGTTTCCTGATATGTGTATGTTGATATACTTGATATTGTCTCCTAAGCTTCTGAGGCTCTGTTCATTTTTCCTCTTTTATTTAGTTTTATTTTTTATTATTTTTATTCCTGTTCCTCATACTGAATAATCTCAACCAACTATATTCAAGTTTGCTGATTTTTTTCTTCCCCCTTGGTCAAATTTGCTGCTGAGTCTCATTAGGAAATATTTCATTTCAATTATTGTATCCTTTTTTTAAAAGTTTATTTATTTTAATAGAAGGAGAGGCAGAGAGAGACAGAGAGAGAGAATTCCAAGTAGGCTCTGCACTGTCAGCACAGAGCCTGACATGGTGCTTGATCTCATGAACTGTGAGATCATGACCTGAGCCAAAACCAAGAGTCAGGCACTTAACCCACTAAGCCACTCAGGTGCCCCAGTTATTATATCCTTAACTCTAGAATTTGTGTGGGTGTATGTTTAAAATAATTTCTTTCCTTTTAGTTCTACTTTGTGTTTGGTGACATCATTCTTTTACTTTCCTTTGTTCTTCAAGCATATTTTTCTTTACTTGTTTGAACATAATTCAAATAACTTCCTAAAAGTCATTGTGTAGTAAGTCCAGTGTCTGGTCTTCCTTGGGGACAATATTTTTGTTGATTGCTTCCTTTCCTGTGTATAGGCCCTATTTTCTTGTTTCTTTTCTTATCTAGTAATTTTTTTTTGAAAACTGTACATTTGTTAAGATTTTATTTTTTTTAATTTTTAAATTTTTTAATTTTTTTATTAAAAAATTTAAGTTTACATATTTATTTTGAGAGAGAGTGAGCATGAATGAGGAAGGAGCAGAGAGTGAGGGAGAGAGAGAATCAGAAGCAGGCTCTGTGTACTGTCAGCGTGGGCCCTGATCTCAGGAACCTTGAGATCATGACCTGAGATGAAGTCAAGAGTCTGCTGCTTAACTGACTGAGCCTCTCAGGCACTCCAAGATTTTATTTTAACGTAATCTCTATACCGAATGTGGAACTTGAACTCAAAACAGATTATGAGTCACATGCTGTACTAAGCCAGCCAGGTGCCCTGAAAACTGTATTTTAAATATATAATATGGTTACTCTAGGAATCAGATTCTCCTCCTTCCCCATGGTTGTTTATTTTCTTAGTGTCTTTTCTGAACTAATTCTATAAAGTCTGTATTTTTTGTCATGTATGGTCACTAAAGTCTTTATTTGGTTACCTTAAAAGTCAGCTAATGATTAGACAGAATTTTTTTTTTTTTTTTTTTTTATTTTAGAGAAAGAGTGAATAGGGGAGAGGGACAGAAGGAGAGAGAGAATCTTTTTTTTTTTTTTTTTTTTAATTTATTTTTGAGAGAGACAGCGTGAGCAGGGGATGGGCAAAGAGAGAGACACAGAATCTGAAGCAGGCTCTAGGCTTTAGGACCTTCTCAGATCTTTCCTGAGCATGTTACAGTGTTGGATATATACATAGCCCTATGCATTGTGTGGGCTTCTAGATTCTCAGAAATATGTTGGGAGATTTTCAGTGCCCCTATGGGCATCTTGTACCCCAGCATTTCATTTTGTTTATTAAAACTGTGATCCATTGCTTCATACAGCCATAAAGTTAATTAATTCTCTCTAATTGTTTTTGACAGAAACTCCTAGGGAAAAAGTTTGTACACTGAGTTAGCTCTGAGTCAGGGAAAAAAACACAACCTTGAGTGTGGAGATTTCCATGGAACCATGAGACAGGGCAAATAATGACAATGCTCGGGAAATGAGGCTTTAAAGGAGTTCCGCTCTCGTTTTCCCCCCTCTGGTGGCTATCAGGCTATTGGTTTGTGCTGTGATTGCAGGTTGTCGGTTTTCACCATGATTGCAGGCTTTGGTTTTTAAAGCTGTCTCAGAGCTACAGAGAGGAAGATCAGAATAGGACAGGAGAAAATGCTTCAAAGGATATTCTTTTTTTTTTTTTTAACTAAAATTCAACATTTTTTTCTTGAATAAAATGCACCCTGGATTGCTGTAGACCTTTGGTTAATTTCCAGAATTCCAAAAAAGTTGATTCTGACAATTTTTGCTATTTTTTTATTGTTACTTTTATGGGGGAATTTTATGCTACTGTGCTATATTATTTTATGCTTTACTGTGCTATTTTTGCTGACATCATCCTTCCAAAGATCTTATCGTATAGACTATATAACATGCTCTGATTTGTGTTCATTTGAAAATCTATGTGGAACATATTACATTCTCTAAGATTATTTTCTTCAGCTGATTCTTTAAGACAAAGAGTCAGGGGGCCGCTTAGTTAAGCATCCAACTTCAGCTCAAGTCATGATCTCACGGTCCATGAGTTCGAACCCTGTGTCGGGCTCTGTGCTGGCAGCTTGGAGCCTGGAGCCTGCTTCAGATTCTGTGTCTCCCTCTCTCACTGCCCTTCCCACACTTGCACTCTGTCTCTCTCTCAAAAATAAACATTAAAAAAAAAAAGACAAAGAGAAGAATGCAGTTATTGGGAAATGTGTGCTATGTCCATAATGACCAATAAGATGTAGAAGACTACTGAAAGAAAATTGAATATTTTTATTCAGTTTTCAAAAGTAAAGTGAATGAATGTCTGGAAAACTATTTCAAGCAGTTCTGGTTTCTATTTGTTACGAAGTCAATAATGGTAGTAGAGATATGCACATAATATAAAATTAGAGCCTTTTAAGAAAAAGGCTGCAGAAAAGAAAATTTATCTTTGATTAATGAATTTATAGAAGTTGTTTTCTCAAAGGCTAATACAGGCTAAAAATATAAACAGAAGTGAAAGTTATATTAAAATTTTCCTGCCTTTTGTTGTCATTGCTTTAAGAAAACTGAACAGAGCGGTAGCAATGAATTAAAATTTAGAAATTGCTTCATACCTGAATATAAAATTTGGCAAAATTTAGATTTAGTAGGATTTGGCCCAGTTTGATACATTGTTTAATCAGAAGAACCATGATTTGACCAAGAGTATGATGGAATACCTGTTTCTACACATTTTTTTCCATTAGCAGGCCAAGATTTTATGGGCTATAAATTGAATAAAAATTAGAAAATACTTTATTGCTAATTAAAAGGAGATATTCAAACCCTAGGTCCAATACTTTAGCAATGATCCAGGCCCCTGACAAGATTTGACTTTCCCCAAGAATCATAGGAAATTGTGATATTCTAAGTCTGACTCTGTGATCTAAATCTGAACTGCTTTTAGTTGTTGAAAATGAATTTTGGTCTTTTTGTTTAATTTTGGTCAGCTGTGTTTTGTATTATTTTATGTATGCATGCATGCATTTTGAGAGACAAAAATTGGCAAGATTTTTAAGTTTCTATTTTTTGTTACAATTAGATCCCTCAACTTAAGAGTCCTAAAATAAATTAATGTCAGCATGAAGGATGAAAATGTAGCAGGTCACATGCACTTAAAGTTTATTATGCCAGGTTGGGTATGGTTGAAATTATCCATTAAAAAGTAAAACAAAGAAGACTATACTGTGCATGGTGCCTCCCACTTGGAGGACTAGGGAAGATATACATGGACAAGGCTGGTGGCAGTGAGGACATCAAAAGAATGGAAGAATGGAAGAGAGATGTTTAAGAAGGTGAAAACCCAACATTTGTAATCTCTTTTTTCTCTGCCTAATATAGTTCACCTAGATCGTAAAATTTTATGGCTTTCTGCCATAAAGGTAAAACAACAACAACAACAACAACAACAACAACAACAACAACAACAAAACACCACCCAAACCACAAAACCCTCTTTAAGTTATAGGTGGTTTTGAGAATACTAGTTGCTGTTTTGGGTCAAGAGTGATCAAATAGAGCTCTATGTTGCCAATGTTCTTTGAAGGTGGTGAAGCTGTCAAATGTTTACTTGATGTCTCTGGACCACTTTAAGTTGGGAAGCCCAGGTATATGACACAGGAGAAGGAAAGAAGTTGTCATTGGAGTATATACAAGCTTTTGCAGGCAGGGGAAGTTCAGACCTGACCTTGAATAGCTCCAGAGAGTGGTGTTTTAAAAACATCTTGAAGGTTGAAGGGCGCCTGGGTGGCTCAGTCGGTTGAGTGTCCGACTCTTGATTTCAGGTCAAGTCATGATCTTACGGTTAGTCAGATTGTGCCCCGCATTGGGCTCTGTGCTGACAGCGTGGAGCCTGTCTTCCTCTCACCTTTTACCCCTCCCCCACTCATTCTCTCTCTCCCCCCAAAATAAATAAACTTAAAAAAATTGTTTAAAAACATCCTGAAGGTTGATATATAAGAAAAGGAAACTTGGCAGAAGTTATTAGAAGTTTTGGGTCCATAAAAAAGACTGGTAGAGGGAAATTTATGCAACTGGGTGTGTGTGTTTCCTGGTTGGGAATTTTTATAACTAGGGATAAAGCCATTTTACCTTTATTTGAAGGTAGACTGGGGGCCCAGAATGAAAGAAGATACCAGGAGAGAAATAATTTTAACAGTATCCCTGAGATAGAGAGGATCGTCCCTGTCTTCCTCTGTTCATTCCTTCATTCCTTCCCTTTCCCTCCCTCCCTCCCTCCTTCCTTCCCGTTTCCTCTCTTTTTCCTTCTTTCAACTTGTTGAGCACATGCTGTCCTAGTGATGTACTTATACATAACTTACTATCATCCAGTATGTGTTCTATGGTAGATGTTTCAGAGTGCAGTAGGAGGCATTATGTGTGACTGGGGAATGTACTGTTACATGAAAAAAGGACGGGGTTTGGAGTCAGAAAAATCTGGGTGACATTTAGATTCTACATCTTCCTAGTTATGTGGCCTTTAATGAGTTATCTCTAACATTTTTTATCTGTTCATTTTGGAACATCAGTATTTATTGAGTACTTACTATATACACAGTACAGGATGCATATTATTTTAGTTGATCTTTACAAGAGCACTGTGAAAAAGAAATTTTATCCTCTTTTTTCTGATAAAGAAATGGAGGAGGAAGTTCTGTCCCTTTTCCAAGGACACACAGCTGTTTTATTATTAAAATACAGTAAGGCCAACAGATCAAATGATGATTGCTGTTGAAAACATAGTTCCTTATACTCACAGATCCCAAGAGGAAGGGGCCCACCACACCAGGGCAGGGGGGGGATAGGGTGGTGGGGCACCTGGGGAAGCACTGGAGTCAGTCAGGAGATGGAGGGAAAGGAGGAAACTGTAGGCAAGAGGCTTTCTTGCCATTTCCATCAGAGAAACAGTAGAGGCAGGCGAAACAGGTTTAGGATTGGCTAGTTTGAGTAATTCTAGTGGGCTTTGGACTTTGTGTGCTGCTCTGAGTTGTTTTGGTACCTGGCCCTGGGAATGATTAGGGAGTGGTTAAGGGTGTGGACCCTGGGTGGTTGGTTTGCATTTGAAAAGCATACTGTTGTTTACTGTCTCTAGCAATTGGCTAACCTTGGGAAGGAGGGGCACCTGGGTGGCTCAGTCAGTTAGGTGTCCAGCTTCGGCTCAGGTCATGATCTCATGGTCCATGAGTTTGAGCCCTGGGTTGGCCTCTGTGCTGACAGCTTGGAGCCTAGCGCCTGCTTCAGAATCTGTATCTCCCTCTCTCTCTGCCCCTACCCTGCTCATGCTCTATCTGTCTCTCAAAAAAAAAAAAAAACATTAAAAAAAATCCAGCATTGAGACAGAACTCAAGAACACAGTGCAGCAGAGATCACAGAGAAAAGCAGAACTCTTTGACAGTGAAAAGCCAGTTTGCTGTGGTTGCTCCCACTACAGTGGGATATACAGTGGAAATCAGTAATTACGGATGGGATCAGTCAGGTAAGTTTGTGAAATTCTACCTTACCTAAACTGCAGTTCAAGTCCCTGCTGAGAATGTGCAGGTGCATTTCACAGAAAGGTCCTTTGATCTTTGGTAAAGAATCTAAATGGGAAGAATGAGTCCATGATTGTGAACAATCTCTTGAAACCCGTCTCTGTGGAAAGCAGATCAAAAAAAGATACAGTTCTTAAGTAGAAAGAAAGCAGAAAACATGCAATAGGACTGCCTTGACTTAGGTTGAAAAAGAACGCAAAGAGAAAGAAAAGCCCTCCCATGATGCTGAAACAGCGAGAGACTGATGAACGTTCTAAAGAAAGTTTATGAAGATCGAGATGAATGAAGCGAACCATTAATACAGCCTGGGTAGAATTGAGAGAGAAGCAAGCCAAAAGAGACACAGAATTTTGAGGCTTTAAAGTCATTTTTAGGAATTGTGATGTGGAAATATTGATGTTTCTAATAAGGAGGTGTTGGTGAGCTGTGCAGATAAATTTGACAGATGACTACTTACCCAGCCTTCTTCTAAGTAAAGACACTGAATTCTCTCATTTCCTCCTGGAGGATTTATTTAAATAAAATAGGCTTATTAAACATTTCCTCCAAAGATGGTTTCCTCAGTAATCTGGGCATTTTGTTCAAGAAACAGTAACATTGCATTCTTCTGTGAGATGTAAAAAAGCAAGGCTTGTGGCAAGATAATGCTACATTGTGTGTATTTTTGTTCAGCAAGACTTAGAAAACAAAAGTTATTGTTTGCCTATAAGTTCCTGATATCAGCTCCCACCAAATGTAAGAATAAGTAAAAATAAAACCTGAATTTTTGCATAAATTGCAAATTTGAAAAAAAAATTTCTTGAAGTAAAAGGAAGTTTCTTGCCCTGCTTCTTTTGAGGTCGCTTCAGGCCAGCGCAGATAGACTTAGCCCTTAGAGGGAAGGTGAGCAGGGAAGCTGGAGCCCTGTTGCACCTTTGTTCTCCTTGGTTGCTCCCTATTTCCTCTGTCACAGCGGCTGCGCTGTCCTGTGTCCAGATGTTGTCCATTTAGTGGACAACCCTTGTCCAGATGTTGGAAGGTAAGCATGATGCAGGAATGAAGAAATGGGACCTCACTTACACCGTACCTTGGGGACAGAACTGCTGGTTCTGAAAAGCTAGTGCTTTTTCTGAATTCAGGAACCATCACCCCAGAATTGGCTTACAGACAAAAATAACTAGGAGAACCTGTTTTTCATTAACTCAACAAATTAATTGCCTCTTTACACATGTAGTTCTGAATTGTTTACTAATATATGACATTCCTGAAATTTCACAAGCTCTCTTTAAATAGCACACTGTTATTTTCAAGCACTGTTGAAGAACTCAGTGAAAATCCATTGTTGCTTATGAAATGAGATTCTATATTATTTGCCGCAACTTGATTTGCTATATGTGAGTATAGCTTAAATCCACGTTTAGTTGAAGGGGACTTTATTGGCAATACAAACCCTAGTAAATAGTGATTTTTTTTCTAGTTTTAATTCATAAAGTAGTAAGTTTATACCATTTTTATGAGTGTGAAAATAAATATGTTGTTTTTTTTGAAATACATGCCACTTGATTTTTTTGAAGATATCTTTTGCTAGAAAATTTGGAATCTCTACAATGAAAACTGCAGGAAAATGAATATATTTTCTCTTACGATGATAAAAGGTAGATTTTAGAATGGAAATAGCAGGGTTTCACTAAATGAATCTTGGCTAGAAGATGGAGAAGATTTTCCAAGATGACGATGATTAAAGACAAATATCAGAGTCAATACAACAGACTCTTAAAATGAAATCAGGTTCTTAGGGCAACAGAAACATTTGAATGCTAGAGTCAAGGATTGACAACCAGTGTGGTGTGAGTTATATTTATTCTTTGAGGTTGAAATATCTGATTTCAGTCAAGAGTCACTATTGTTTAGAACAAATTCTGTTTTGCTAAGATCACTCCCTTAGTATTTAATCAAAGAAAGGCCAGAAGAAAATTTGCTTTTTTGCAATATTCTCTTGTAGGAACCACTTTAGAAGGGACTCAGCATTCTGTCTTATAGAGAATTCACTTGGTGGGTGATAGGACTTGTAAGCTGAAAAAAACAATTGTCTTGTTGTACTAAAGTGACTGTTCCCTTTAAATACATTTGAATGATGATTTACTCCAAGAATATACTTGAAGTGTAGCTGAATTTTGTGTTGGCACATTGCCCTCTTTGGAAAGATTGCAATTAAGGGCCGATCCTCCATCCATAGACTGCCTCAAACATTTGCTTCAGTTTTAAGCCCAACTTGTGTCTCATTTAAGATTGGAGTTGTTGGGTTGAGTTTGGGTACTGTCTTCCTCACTTGTATGGTTTTGCTGGTGGTTTAGTGTTTCCAGAATATGGATGGACTTCTATCTGGAAAGAGAATATTCGCCTTGATTTTTTGGAACCAGCAGACTGAGAAGAAAGAGGAAAAATGGGAGCGATTCAGACAGATTGGTACAAGGGGAACTTGCTTCTCATTGCTTACTCATTGCCTGACTCCCAGGATTAGGCTATTCTATTGTTTTCTGTTTTAGACCACGATGGTCTTTATAAATTTAAGACATATGTGGTAATTCTTTGTAGTCCCTCAGAAACATCCAACTAAAAGGTTTTAATCAACCTCCAGAAGTTTTAGAAATGTTCTTGTGTAGTTTTACATTACGTGGGTCAGTGAACAGGGAATCTCAGTTTGGAGTATCTCTCTTGATGACGAGGGCCCCTCAAACCAATCCCAGTGTTTTGTTTCTCATTTGGACGCCTTTGATTCTGTAAGGACAATTCATATTTATGCCCTAGATAATAAAATCATGTATTAGAATCCTCCCAAAGGTATCTGACCTTCAGGGGTATTGAAGTGTCCTCGTTCATTGCAATTAGCTACACATCTGTGATGCGTGCCTTCAGCTTTGGAACTTAGAGAATGACAGAGATGTTGCCTAGGGGCAGCACTGACCACCTAGTGAGAGAGATAATATAAATGCTGTGGATCTGTAGGTTAATGTTGAACTTTCTGTGGAGACTGACAGGGACCACAGCGTCAATGGCCACTCTCCCTCGGTAACCACAGCCCGACTCCACCCTAACATCCTCCTGAGGGGTCCTGGGAAGAAGAACATAACTTGGGGGACACTTTGGATTAGGAACCTCATCCAAGGAAAGCTCACCTATTCTTCTTACTTTGGCAAAGTTGGGAAGATGCACTAATATGACCTGACTCCCTACCCTGCCCCCTTTTTTCATGGTGTTCTCATTTGTTATTCTCTCCAGATTTCCTCTCCTGTGACATTAAATCCTGCCATTCTGGCACCCACTAATTTTTTCATGCTGTTCGACACACAGGAACTTTGTTCTGAGGGACGTTAGTGTCCAATGTCACCCTGACTGGTGAACCTGTTCTCTCACCCCTTTAAATCTTACTTTTACTAGGTTGGTTAAGTACACTTGATGTGTATGATTCAGTAAACATAGAGTTTGTTAATGCCTCTACCTTGTTAGATCTTTCAAGTCATTCAGAACAGTGCGAACAATAGGGTTTAGAACTCGGGAGGCTAGTGATGCAATAAATCCAAATTGGATTTCCTTGTGCTTCATTCAGATAGAAATAAGTGGATTCGTGTGGTCAGTGATATTTTTCTGCCTTGTATGGTGCAGTCATTTGAGGGGAATATTGTCCTCCCTATAAACGTATGTACTCTCTCTGAGTGCATGAGAAGGCATACATAATTTCTAGACAGAATGCTGTTTCAGTTTTATTATGCCTTTCCCCATAGCTAACCTATTGTTTTAAGACAAAGAGAAGACTAGCCGTACTATTTTGAAAGACATTTTCACAGGCATTGCTCTTGGGAACGTAAATTGGTACAAAATTTCTGGAAGGCCACTCAGCAATATATTTTCAAAGCCTTAAAAAGCTCATACTCTTTGAACTCAATAATTTCACTGTTTTGAATTTACTCTAAAGAGAAAAAAAATCACAAATATGCAGAAAGATTTATATTCCAGGGTTGTTCATGTCAGAATTAATAAGGGTGAAACATTGGATACCCTATGTGTCCAACAATTGAGAATGATTAAATAAATTATGGCACATATATATGATGAAATATGTTTATGCATTTAAAGTCCTATTTATATGTCAAAACTCAAAAGAATAACCAACTCCTAATAATAGTTATTTCTTGGTAGTGTGTGGGAAAATTTTATTTCTTTCATTCTATGTTTACTTATTTTACAACTTTTTCTGTCTTGAGTATTTATTGGTTTTTAAGTGAGGAAATTAGTGTAAAAATTAAAATAAGGAAAAGTTTTTGTTCTAATTATTCTCAGTCAGAACCATTAACTACATTGCTAACTTGAATTTTTCAGGGATTGATTTTTCATCTTTTTGATTATCTAAGAATTTTATTTCTTTTTCTTTTTTCATTCCTAAGCTCAGCTTCTATTGATCTCACTATTAGCCCTGTAATTCAAAGTGAATGAATAAGGACAAGAGAAAGCAGATTTCCAGAACCTTCCTATGGGCTGGATTTGAATATAGCTTGGATAATAAGAAGTAAGGAAAAATCTTTTTGCTAATAACAACTTTTTTAAATGATTTGTTTTTGTAGAGGTTAAGTGTTGATGTTTTATGAGCACCAGCAGCAAAGCTTCTGACTGGCTTCTGGTTCTTTGTCTTTTCTAAAAGAGAATGTAGGAGCAGAATATGTGTGGGCAGAATATCAAAATGGCTTTCTGCTAGGTAAGGGTAACTACCAGAGGGCTTCTTCTTCCTGGAGGAGCCCAAGGGAGAAGAGCTGTTGACTTGACACAAGGGCTTATATATGTATGTATGTATGTGTGTGTGTGTGTGTGTGTGTGTGTGTGTGTGTATTTTTTTTTTCCCCTAGCCTCTAACCTAGTCTCTTCTAAAAGTTTCTCAGCCACATATTTGATATGCTTGAATATTTAAAAGATTTCAACTATAGAGTCATGAGCAAGAAATTTACTTCAACTATCTGCTCCATATGATGATGATGGTGGGCTTGAAAGTTATATCCATATGTTTGGTGGAAAGAATCAAGTTCTTACACATGTATAGTCTACTTGGTAGGTATACAGAATGTTCTGTTTCTATATTAACATAGTCAATAGCATGGGCGTTTTTATATTTTGTTGTTAGCCTAGAACAATGGAAAAGGAAATATAACAGATTATACAAGGGCACATGCATCCCAGTTTTGGCTTTTTATCTTTTTAAATGTCTGATGGTTAGAAACTTTTCCTTTAATGACCTTTATGTAAGCTGAAATGAGTTTATTTGCATCTCGTTAATTAGCCCGAGAAGTTGTTCTTGATTGCTGTAGTGCTCAAAGCTTAAAATTGTTTTATTAAAGTTGGAGAGTTTGAAAAGAGCCTTTCAACTTCTCCTTCGTCACCACACTCTTCAATTATGATTACATCCAATCTATGCTGGATGAACAAACTTTTAGGCATTTATAGGGAAATGAAATTATTCTAGGAAAAGCACTCTGGCCCATCAAGGTCCATTCAGGTACCGTGTCTTAAAAGTACATTGGCCACTATATCAGATCCATAATGAGACAAAGCTCATGCACTCAGGGCAAGCAATGACTCCATTCTGAGTGAGTACATTGCTGTAATAAATTTTAGAAAGCATTTAGATTGCTTATTATTGAGTAGTCTGTGTTGGGATGATTTGCAAGAGGCCTCTGGAATGTGGGTAGCTTCTTATGCATTCACTCAGAAACATAAATGTTTTCTTTTCTTTTCTTTTTCTAATTAAGAAAGTAAGTGATACTCATTGTAGAAAATTTGGAAAATCTACACAGGTTCTAAAAAGGAAAGTGAAAATTGCCTGCAATCCCTAAACATAGAGGTAAATATTGTTAGTATTCTGTTTTTTTCTAGTCCCTTTCCCCCTGCATATTTTTATGTTTAACATAGTTGAGATCTTTAAGTATTATGGTTTGCTTTTTTTTTTTTCATAAACATTATATCATGATTATTTCCTTTAGTTTTAAAAATTCTTCAGAGATCTGTTTTGGATGTGTACTATTTCATTAGAGAACCTTAAGAATTCCCTATTTTTGCACACCTGGATTGTTAGTAGGTGTTAATTATTATAAATAATGATGTATTGAACATCTTGTGCATACATTTTTGCTCATGCACTTAACTAGTTCTTTAGGGCAGAATTTTTGAAGAATTTAGGGCAGAAATTTTGAATTCATGATACATTTAAATGGTACATTTTCAGAGTTTTAAATTCTTATCTCAGCTATAATATGTGTATTTCTCTTTTATAGCAAATCAGATTTATTTACTGGGAAATGATGAGGCTGAAAGTGGAATGATTGTAAAAGCTTATAACATAAGAATTTAGACTTTGTTCTGAGCTCCTGGTTAGCCAAAATGGTGCAGACTCTTGGCCATGTCACTTCAGCTGTCTATGCCTTAATTTCCTCCTGTAGATTAAATAATACCACTCTTTTTCTTGTTGCCTTTTTATACAGTCTTCAAGTAGGCTAATTGACAAGAATTTGTAAAGTACTTTGAAAATGTTAAAAGTGCTATGGAAGAGAAAAAACAATGACAACCTGGTGGTTTATTTTGTGTTCGTGTACCACAGTCAGATGTTTGGACCTCTAGTTGTTAGAGGCTTGGCTAGGAAAGCAGGAGACAATGAGACTGGCCAAAGTAGCACTAACTGTTCAGTATAATTTCAAAGGTATGCTAAGAGAAAGAAAGCTCAGCCAAGAATTTATGACTCGGTCAGAGGCAAAGTTGAGAGCTATCACCTGCTTCAAGGAGGACAGCTTTGGATGAGTTCATATATATGCATGGCACACTGCTGCAGTCTAACTTTATGACTTTTAATGACTCCGACCACCTAATCACTTGTGAAAGGATGTGCTGGAGTTTGCCTTCACTCAGCTTGACAAGGTGATGGGAGGCATATATCTTCCTTACATGAAAACACTTGTCAGTTGCATCATATTTGGTAAGACAAGCACCAATGTCACCTTGGGGGGAAAGAAAAGTAACTCAGCTGACATCCAATGCATATGAGTTTCCAATATGCTGCAACATAGCCTAATTTCAAGTGAAATATGCAAATACACCCTATTTTGTCTGTAGTTTTTATTTTCCTGATGCTTTCTCTAAGTGCCACATCTTCTGCTGATGGAAACATTGTGTAACTTCTTCTGAGCTGATGCATATTTAAATACGCAAGGCGAAGAATTTTCAGCCTTTGAGTAGAAGCAACATGGCAAACCAAATGCAAATCTCTCAGTCACCTGTTCTTGTTCGGTTTGTTTTTATTTTATTTTTGGGCTCAGACTGCCCTTATATAACCAGTTCGCTTTAGTTCAAACTGCTGAGTTTTAGATTTTTTATGGGTAGTAGGTCATTCGAGTGAAGTTGGGCTTATTAGGGTTTAGGACTAAGCTACGTGGGCAGCAGAGATTTGACTGAGGGCAATTGTGATAATGAAGAAAAAAAAAGATCGAGGAGTTAGATCACAAATTCATGTCTCTTTTTTATTCCTTTCACTAAACTTTAAAGAAGAATATTAAACCAAGTATGTTTTGTGATTCCCCATGATGGGTTTGTAAATTTATTTGGTTTGATTTTTAGAGGACTTCTGCATTTGGGCAGCCTACCCAAAGAAGTCTAGGTATAAATGCATCCAAGGGACAAATGTGGATCAGGTGAATGTCCCAAATCAGAACAGTGGATTTGCCACTTTCAGAGGGGTAGAGTCCTGTTTCTAGGGAAAGGAGAAGGTTAAATTGAAAATGGGGCCGCTGTTGAAAAGTCTTCAGTGGGAGCTTTGTCTATAACAAAGGAGAAAGGCATCGAGGTATTTTAGTGTGACTGCATTGTTGATTGCTAGAATAGTGTCCTGTTGAAAACAAAGAAATCCTTTGCAGACCATTAGACTTTCCCTAAGAGAATGACCTTGTGTTGTAAGAAGATGAGTGTCCTCTCTTTTTACCTTAGAGGTCCTGTTCTGCCACAGAGTTAAATTTGAATTTTCCAGGTTGTTGGTAAACACATTAAGTTAAGATTCCGGCAGTGAGCTTCTTCTGTTTTGACTATTTATACATTTACTACAACTGGCATTCTCTTACAACAAGCCGGTCAGCTCTTGCAAATATAGGGATCAAAGGTTCCGTGTTATTTTACATACATGTCTCCTTCAGTTGCTGCTAGCCACATATATTTGATCATTACTGAGTGGCTAGAGTGAACCCTTTCTCCAGTTGAGTTGTGGAATAGAATTTTGCCTATTTTGGAAGGAAAAATTGCTGAGGGTTTGCTCTTATGTGTAGAGCAAACAAAAGTTGTTTTCAATTTGATATAACTTTATTTAGATTCCACTGTTTCCCATCATGGAGGAATGAGGCCAGGGATGTGCTGAGCCAAGTTGTTTTCCCACCCAAGAAACAAAAGAGCCCATCATCAGCATCTGATTCTTCGTTTGCTGAGTCTATCCACTACTAATGAAAACCGTCGATGGTGACTTTAAATGTTTTTTGGAGGTCAAGGAATAAAGAGCCAGCTGCCTATAATTGTCCCCATGGTAGCGTGAGATAAACACACAGACAGTGATGTGATGTGGTTCCATGTACAGTGCTGCATACTTAGAGAAAGGGAGTTTACATATACTCAGATGAAAACACATCCAGTGTCAGAAGGCCCATGTGAAACACTGTCTTAGAAAATAATAGGTAAAAATTACATTTGCTTTTTCACTATAATTCAATAAGGGACAAAATGTCAAGTTTGTATTTGTGGCTATCCATAGTAATGTATTTTTCTTAAAACCACTAATCAGAACATATGAGAGAAAGCCATATAGTTTACCATGTTAATGAAAACACAGCTCTTTAGTGTTGGTAGGCCATGTTGAAAATTTTCATTTTAAATTTCAAGCCTTTGTTTTTTCCAGAAACTCAACATTCATGACTATGTGATGTTCTTTGTCCTTTTTTTTTTTTTTACACTATTGTTACTATTTCTCTTTCAAGAGTTGGCTAAAGTTGTTTTCCAGTGATCACCCAGTTATAAGTTTGATTTCTTAAAAATGAGAAGTCATTTGAGAATGAAATAAGCATCACTATTAATCTGAAATAAAACACATGTTAGGAAAGAAACTTTCTCTCTTCATGCACTTGTCTCTCATGAGATAGCTAGGAAAAATGATCTACTTTCGCGTTTATTATTGTGTAGCTCCTTCCACATTTGGTCCATCGGTTACAGGTTCCCTGCTCTTGCTATTGTTCAGTGGTGGAAGAGGCAAACAAAGGAAACGCACTGAATTGTCACATGACTGTTTGGGGTAGTCATGAGCAACGTTTTCTTCTTGTATGAAACAATAACATTTAAATTTTGTGGTTATGTATCATGAGTGTCTGACAGCAGAAACCATTGTGATTGGCAGGCAGTAGATTAAATTTATGGGTTTTAGGCTTTTTTTTTTTCTTAATAAGGATACCTTGAGAAAGTCCAAGGGAAATGAAAGTCAGTTTTGTCATCTCACACAGATTTCAAAGGCAGGGGGCTACACTAGGGCTTGAAAGGTCTATATTACACTGCTGCTGTCTAGCCATACTTGACAATGAGACATACTGTATTTGCTCACGGTGCTGGAGTTTATCATGCAAGAAGAGTAATTATATTTGAATTGTGTCAGCCAGCCACCCTAAAATGAAGGAACGTCAACGAATGTTGCTCCAAGGAGAAGGAGATGATTAGTTATAATTATACTCAGTGTCCAAGAAAAATGCTTCATTCCCTCATTCTGTTGCAAAGGGGAGAGGGAAAAAAAAGAAAAACCCAACAAAAATTTTTCAGTACTTCTCAGTATTTTTTAAAACTTTTAAGGTGGCCATTTATTGTAGAAATTTCAGATAAGCTTTCTGGTGTGACCATTTAACTATCTGAGAACCTGCTTGGTATGTGCACATTTTTTAGTGTTAAAAAATAGGTAATATGTAATACTCTTAGATTTTTATTCCTCACAATTCATAGACCATCTCCTAACAGGGAAATATTAGACAATAGGAAGTAAATTTCTTAATTCACCTACCTGTGGTTTCATCTACATAGGGCCAAGCCATAAAATATGGCTTTGCGGTCACTTACGAATATGGTGATTTGATTTATACGTCTTGTCAAACAAACTGTTTGAGACGATGGGTTGAATACCCTGGGTTTTGCTACTTTTGTGTGTGTGGTCAGTGAATTGTTACCTAAACTTTGCTTTCATTTCCTAAAAATACACATTCTGAAGTTTACGTGTCATTGGGGCCTTTTTAGTTGGTGTGTTTTGCTGTATATTCATTTTCATTGTGTAGCTTCCCGTAACTAGTTTAAAGCGGGAATTTTATAGGTATTAATTTGTTGGTCAGTTCTCATAGTGGTTGATGTCTATAATTTCTTATGTGTAACTTTTTTCTCAATTCAGCAATTTTTTATAATGTTGAGATAATGATATGGTTGATGGACATGGATTATCCTTCAAATAAGTTATTATTCTCCTTATAAGAATTCACTTCATTTATAATTATTGACATTTGTGTGATTCCAGTAACTTCTCAAGGCACTCTCATATAACCAATGTTACAAGTAATGATAAAATGAGTAGAGATAATGGATTTAAAAAGGGATGATGTTCCCAAGATGTATTTGCTGAAAAAACAAATTAGTACTAGCCGTTTTTATATATTATTTAATTCAAATTCCTTACCAGTGAAGACCTAGGTCAATACATTTTAAATATTGCTTCTATTATGTAAGTAATATAATGTATCAGATATTGTAACTATAATTATTTAATCAACATGTACATATTTTCACTGGAAGTAGAAATAACAGTGAAGTATTTTGAAAGATAGTAGAATGATAAAAGTCACAGAGACTCTCTAGTTTCCATATTAGCATCTGGTTGGGTAACTATTACGAGTCACTCAGAATGACTTTGATTAGTTGCTTTTAACAAGGTGGTTTACATTTCACAGAATTTTGTAAACTTTTATCGGACAACATACAGTGTAGCTATTTCTGATTGATATAAAGTGAACCGGGACATGACCTTGTTTTCACTCAGATCAAACCCCACTCTTTCACCCTAAACAGCTAGAGAGAATTGAGGCAGAATTTGTATATAAATTGCTTTTCTTCTCCGCTTGCTCAATCCACAGACACGTAGCAAAGCAGTGAAATTGCTACCTGATGTAACTGCCTGTTGCAGGAATTGGTGGCTATCTACGGGATAACCCTGATTCCAGAAGTTAGATCCAAACATGCTGTGTGAGCGCTGTTGCTGTGGTGAACTGTTCAGATGGACTTTACTTACTGTGATTTTTTTCTTTCTTTTTCTTCCCCCCCATGTGTTTTAATGTAATCAGACCCATAAATAGATTTTGCAAATGAAAAATTTCAGTGTTAAGATTTTTAAGATTTCCAAATTGTACTTGACTGTAAATACTATGGCTTAAGGATATCACCAATCTATAATTTTTTGTTGTCTTTTACAATGTCACAGATGAATTTTATCTTTTTAAAAAAATTTTAAAAAATTTTAATGTTTATTTGAGAGAGAGAGAGAGAGAGAGAGAGAGAGAAAGTGCGAGCAGGGGAGGGGCAGAGAGAGGGAGACACAGAATCCGAAGCAGGCTCCAGGCTCTAAGCTGTCAGCACAGAGCCCAGCAAGGAGCTCGAATTTATGAACCACGAGATCATGACCTGAGCCTAAGTGACACTTAACTGACTGAGCCACCCAGGCACCCCTTAAATTTTTTTAAAGTTTATTTTTTTGAGAAAGAGAGAGAGTGAGAGAGCATGTGAGTATGGGGGAGGGAGAGAGAAGGAGAGACAGAGAATCCCAAGTAGGCTCTTGCTGTCAGTGCAGAGCCCAACACAGGGCTCTGTCTCACGTGACCGGAGCCAGACTCAAGAATTGGATGTTGGTAACTGACTGACCCACCCAGGCACCTGGATGAGTTTTCTCTTTAGATATGACTAGTTATTTGAATATATTGGTTTATCCTAACATCAATAACTATGGCTCCAAACCCCATTTAAAAATGTTTTTGTCAAGCCCACAGAATTGAATCAACCATGGTCCTCATTCATGGCTCCCTCTGTCAGAGGTTGGCTGGTACAAGCCTCTGTTGTTTCATTTTGTTTTCCCATGTGATTCCCCAATCTCCACTCCTATTCTCTTGCCCCATAGACACTTGCTCCAATGTACTTAATGTACATTCTTCCAATTCATGTCTCATATATGTGTGTATGTATAGAAGCACACATAAAATTATACATGTAGACACATTTAAGTACACCCTTCAAAATATAGAGTGTTGTTTTGAATACAGTTTAACATTTATATAAATGGCATTATGCTATAAATTTCAAATTTACTGTAAAAATTTAAAATTATGTTTAATTATGTTTTTGAATCATTTCTATGTTGCTGAGTGTAAGTCTGGCTTATGAGTTCTGCCTCTGATTTTGTACTCCATCGTATGCATATTTGATATTTTATCATTCCCTAGAAGTGGATACTGTTGTTTCTCCCTCTATTTGCAACCATAAACAGTACTTCTGGGAATAGTCCTATCCATATGTTGTTGTGGACCTGAGAGGATATATATTCGAAGGGTTGCTGGGTTGGGGGCATATGTCCATTTCCTTTCAATAAAGCACTTTAACATCTAAATTTTGTGTGATGAATGAACGAATGCTAATTTACATTTTGGGATCATTTAGAATCTTTCCATCCCACTTGCTTCGGCTTCAAAGTCAGGTTCATGGATGTCTTGAAAAGGAAAAATTTGTTCCTGATTTCCCTTTTTGCATCAGCTAATCAGCTAGCAGCATAAGTGGCTTCAATATATTGTCCCTTTCTTAACACTAAGGAATAAAATTGATAGGGCCTTATATTAAATTGTGGAAAATATTTATTCTAGCATTAATCATTAAGTCTACTTTTGCAAGTTGATGTTTATTTTTTCATGGTTCTGCATTTACTTAGATGACTAATAAAATAACTTCAATTATATATTGACCATTTGAATACTTTTCTTTTGCCTGTTCATATAGCAAACATGAGCAAAAGAGTGTCCAGAGTGCACAGTTATGCCTTGTGTATGTGTGTGTGCGTATGAGTGTGTGTGTGTACCTGCCTTAGCTCTTCATTTCCTGAGCTTGTCCTTATCAGAATTTATTCCTTACTTTACATACGTATATTGTCTGTCACCCAAATTCAATAAGCAATGCAAAATAAGAGCTTCAGAAAAGCGATGTTTGATGACTCTTGTTTGCTGAATACTTTTGTCGAATCCTGTTGCCCGAAGAGCCCCTGTTTCAGTGAGTCCTAGCTGTGTCGTGGAGCATCCTTTGTTTACTGGAAATAAAGACCTTGTACAAGTTACCTTTTCATCCAGGTGGAGGGGTCTGTTTTTGCAGGATAAGCAGTGACTAGAAAGCTAAACTGAGAACCTCTGATCAGTTTCTTATGGGGAATTGTATAAATTTATAAAATGACTTTTAGTGCTGCTTTCTTTTATGTTTTCTTTTCCTGTCTTTGCTAGTATATCTGTGCTCTGAATAGCAAGAAGTGCCATAACCGTGACTATCAAGGAAATATGTTATTTAGCTTGGTCATGAGAAAGCTGTTCTGTGGTTGTTGAGGCAAAACCTGCCTGACCCTTTGTTAACTTAGGAGATTTGGCTATAATTTCAAACAACACCATTTTTTCCCCTCTATGTAGTAGGAAAAAAGTGAACTCTTACACATTTGGCTGTAGCACAGCTGTATTGATAGCCCTCTGTTCTAACCTTAAGCATTGATAGAAACGGTGATTTCTTTTTTTATTTCCATTGTGACTTTTCTTTGTGTATTTTTAAAAATTAGCTGACATTAACACTGATCTATGTAACAATGATTGAGCCCCCCCCCCCTTTTTAAGAACTAAATATTTGAACAGATTTCACAGCAGTAATAAAAACCAAACTCTTTAACTTTTAATGTACATCTTTTAAGGATTCTGAACACCCACCCTATTTGGAATTGAAAAGTCCTTTCTGGCTTGTATTGGGGCTGGGCATGGTTATTAATTCATTAGGGAATGGTGGATCCACTCTTCAGCTCTTCTGCCTTTCTTTGGTCCTGGGAGCCAAGGGGAGAGAGGAGGAGGGGTGGAGGGGGAAAGACAGTGAAGGGAAGGAGGAGACAGGGAGACAAAGCCTGAGAGGGAGACGATGACATTAGAGGTGACACATAGCTATCATGAGCTTCCTCAGTCTGAGGGGAAGAATAATGAAGGGTTTTCCCTGCCTTCTACAGCCCGAGGACAACCCTATGGCCACAGCACCTTTTCTAATCCCATTTTCTGTGTGCTGCATGTCATAATCTGTAAGGCACTGGTTCCAAGTGAAAACACTGAATCCAAACAGTGACTGGGTCTTGTATTTATTTGCACTTTAAAACTACGGTGTGTGGGGAAAACTTTCTCTTAAAAAAAAAAGAGAGAGAAGGGCAGCGACAGAACAGCACCATGAATATGTTGACATTTAAGTAGAGTCACTGGACCAGTAAGCCTTCAGATTTTAGTCCTCTGATTTATAGTAACATTTTGCCAATGAGAGAAAAACACATAGTCTCTTTCAAAATTTTAATAAAAATCTCGTCTCTTTGTTTCTTGCAATTGAAGGCCCTGTGTGACAATTAGCAGCTGTCCTAGAGTCTGGCTGACACTAAGCACCCCAATGCCAACAGAATCCTGGAAGACTACAGCAACAAGGCTCTGGGTGGGAATGAGGCAGAACAATTTTCCTAGATGCAGGTACCTGGGCAGCATGCGAAAAGTAGCAGGGTTCCAAACCGCACGTTGTTTTAGGCACAAAGATAATTGGTAATAACCAAGTAAGAAGAACCTGTATTCGCGCACGTTGAAATAGCCACTTGCCAACTTTCCTTGACTGGTGAGTAGAACAGTCAGTGGGCTAAATGATTTTATCATTCTGTAAGGAGAGAGTTGATGGTTTAAAAGTGTGAAAAAGTCTGTGTGTCTATTTTGAAGATATGAATAGTATTTGTAAACTTCCTGGGAATTTGGGGCAAAGAGGGCCAGATAGGAACTAGAGAGAGGAGAGGATTCCTTAGCGTGACAGCCTGGAGGGAAGGGGCAAAGCAAGGAAATTGGAAGACAGGCAGATTTGTGGGGATAGCATTTGCCTCTGCCTATCTGCTAAGGAGTGTTGTAGGAGACCTTAAGAAAGAGAAACTATTGGAAAGAGCCTAATCTAGCCATTTTATAAATGCCAGTTAATCATTATATTTTGATGATATAGAAAAATGGTGTGATTGTGGTTGAAAAAAAATCATTATTTAGACCTTTCGTCATTTTAATTCTATGGACGATATGTTCACTATTTTACTCCTTCAAAGTTTGGCCATTGGAGATGTATTAAGAATTTGTGAAAACATTTTATTATGAGATTGCATTTACTTTTTGCAGACAAAAAGTAAAAACAGTATCTGAGCTGATTTTGAGTTGGTTGACCTACTAGAAATAGATTGTGACAAAGGGTTAATAATATTAGGTATCTTTCAATGAAATAGTTTAAAATTTTTTAAATGCTGGAGGAAAAGCTTTTAAATGAATATTAATTTAGCTTTAGAAGTTGTCCTTATCCCATTGAACTCCCTTCATTTCCTTGTGGCTAATTTGGGTGTACATAATTTCTTTTTTGGTTCACTTTCTAGGGCTACAGATTTACTCCCAAGCAATTATGTAACAATTCCAGGGGAAAATACTTAGTTCACTTTTGATTTAATAGGACTTCTTGACTGAGGATTAGAGAATTGGTTTAAAAATCCACAAATGCAGGCTAAACATTTTATAGTAATTATGTCTATTGGAGCAGTCATATGAGCCCTCTACTTTTAAAAAATAATGAATAAGGATGTGTAGAAACAAAATCTGATCCAACCCATGGACATCTAATAACTTGGTCAAAAAGGTTGTTTGCCAGAATTCTATATGTATATTGTCTGGTTCCTGGAATTGAGTTATTATTAGATCTGTCCTATCAACTTGGAGGACAAATGGTAGGCCATCCTTATCCAAAACAAAAACCATAATTTTATATCAACATTTTTTTACTTAGATTATAATTTAGCTTTCATATCTAATAGAATTTACTAGTTCCCATTAGAATATCATTATTTTTATTCTTCTCTATCTGGTAGTTATTTATAAAGAGAAAAAAAAGCATTACAGGGAGATCATTTCAGGTCATTTATCTTTGTGTGTGTTTAATGGAATTTTGGCTCATTTAGTACATCCTCATTTCAGAAGAATTAATGGAACCACCCCAGTGGATAAATAAGCAGAATCACTTGTGTGCTTTACTAAGCTAATTTCCTATTTTAAAAATGATAATATTCTATTAAGTTCTCTAGTCACTTCATCTCAGAATAATATGAATACTGTAATAGGTATAATTTTATAATTTCTGTTAAATTATGGATGCAGACTTTAGTTTCATTCCAGTATTGTCAGTAACTAGCTGTATGATTTTGGACAATTCACTTAATATTGTCGGACTTCACATTCCTTTTTTTTTTTAACTTTTTATGTTTATTTTTGAAAGAGACAGAGTGTTAGCGGGGGAGGGGGCAGAGACAGAGGGAGACACAGAATCCAAAGCAGGCTCCAGGCTCTGAGCTGTCTCTGCACAGAGCCTAACGCGGAGCTTAAACTCATGGACTGCGAGATCATGACCTGAGCTGAAGTCCAGCGCTTAACCTACTGAGCCGCCAAGGCACCCCATTCAGATTCCTTATCTCTAAAATGAGGACAGGGGAAGAGGCACTCCAGGATCCTTTTTTTTTTATTCTAAAATTTCACGATACAGAAAGCATTTGCATGAACTTAGCTGAGTGTCTATGTAGAACAACCTAGTTACTTTGATAGTACAATTGAATTAAATTGAATATTGGTTTTCTTTTCAGGCTCTCAGAAGTATTGTTGAAAAGAAAATTGAGATATCTCTAATGATTCTGAATACATTTGTCTAGCTTCGTATTACCTGATAGTTTCCTAAAAGTAAGAAAAGATACTGCATAATAGCTCACAGTATTTGTGAGCTCACACTCTTATTTGTTAGGAGTCTGTTGGTTGCAAGGGATAGAACTCCAACTCAAAGTGTCTTAAGCATAATAAGGGGAATATTTTGAAATCTACAGTCATCCATCCAAGAATGGATCAGCTTGAGGTACAGATAGATTCAGGGTTTCAAATGACATCCTTGGGGACTTGTTTTTGTATCCTTTCACCTTGCTTTTCTATTGATTTATTTCTCAGGCAGGCAGGTACTCAATGTGGTAGGAAAAGGAGCACCAAGAATATATCCTTTTGAATTTTGATTAAAAGGAAGAAAGACTGTCACAACAAGATTACATACATCAAATCTGATCAAATACTCCTCTGACTGACTTTCATTAGGTCATGTGCTCATCCAGTCATTATGGTTGGAATAAAGAGGGAGTATTCTGACTGGCCAGCTATGATTATAGCATCACCATGTGGCCACAGGCAGGTTCACCCCACCTGAATTACAAGAAATGGGCTTTCCAGAGGAAAGTAGGATTCTGTTGTTAGAAGTACCATGGACATGCTGAAAAGACACAGCAAAATAACAAATCTAACACAAGGCTTTAGATTGGGCAGTTGAAAAATTTTAGCCAAGTGAATAATTTGTCAACACAGTTAAAAACAAAAACAAAAACAAAAAAAAACACCCAAACAACTAGCAGTTGAATGACTTCAAGTTTTTCTTTAAACCATTCAATCAGGCAGATGTCAGGACCCTTCCTAAACTAATTTAAAATTGATCTGCCCAAGGATTCAGAAACTTTGCTTTATTCATGCATTTATTTCATTCTGTTAATAATTTATAGTGGTGAATCTTTGTGTTTCTCCAAGGTATTCAAGATGGGCACCTTGATTTTTTTGCTCGTTAACACTTACATGCTTCCAATATTGCTGCTCTGTTCCTATCTTATACAAGAGAGAGTAGATTTGAAATTATTTTCAGCATATTTAGGGTATTTTTCAAAAGCAAAGGATAAGATGTCATTCAGACTTCTATTTTTTTATGTGACATACGTGATTTAAACTTTTCCATTTGGCACCCATTCAGTATTAATTGAACTTTATTCTTTTTATATTTTATTTTTTATTTTTGGGAGAGAGGGAGACAGAGCACAAGCAAGGGAGGGGGCAGAGAGAGAGGGAGACACAGAATCCAAAGCAGGCTCTAGCCTCTGAGCGGTCAGTACGGAGCCTGATGCGGGGCTCAAATTTGTGAACCATGAGATCATGACCTGAGCCAAAGTCAGACGCCTAACCAGCGTCTTAACGCTGGTTGTTCAACGCAGATGGCTGTTGAACTTTATTCTTAATTACAGGAATGTTTTGAGTCATATATTGTGTAGATGTCAAGGCAACATTTACTTTTGTCATTTATTATAAAAAGTGTCTTGGGGGAGAATCTCATTCAATTATTATTAGTTATTAATAATTAGCACTAGAGATCTTTTAATTGGCAAAAAGTTTTATTTAACAATTTAAACAATATAATTAGACTAAAATTTTTTATTGATGCTATCTCACTGAGTAATGTTCAAGACAGCACAGTACAAAAGAAAGAATGTAGGAGTGCCTGGGTGGCTCAGTCGGCTAAGCATCTGACTCTTGATCCCGGCTGGGGTTATCATCTCATCGTTCGTGAATTCAAGCCCCATGTGGAGCTCTGTGCTGACGGCGTGGAGCCTGCTTGGAATTCTCTCTCCCTCCCTCTCTGCTGCTACCCAACTCATGAGCGTGCGCGCTCTCTCTCTCTCAAAATAAATAAATAAACTTAAAAAAAATTAAAAAAGAACTGGTAAGAAAGAATGTATACTTTTGCAACACATGGAATTGGTCCCAAACCCAGTTCTTGGAATCACTGGTTCTGTGGCTCTAGGGAAGTACTTAATATCTCTGTTCCTCATCCTTATTTGTAAAATGGGAGGAATCATAATCCTCCTTCATAGTACCTGTATCAATATTACAAAAAGGACAGTAGGTGATCATTCCTAGCATAATGCTCAAAATTTAATAAATATTATTTAGTTGTTCCTTCTTTTATTTTTATTTCCTTCTCCCCCTCCTTCTTCCCTTTTTCTCCTCCCATCGTCTCAAACCTAGCTAAATAGTCACTCGATCAATGTTTTGCCACCTCTTTTAATTAAAGCATAAATATACTTAATTGAAGAAATAATTGATTAAATATCACTTTATTTAAGAGTAAAAAAGCCCACATTAGATAATAAAAGATGTGTAGGTGTGTCCTTATGACGAATTAAGAATGATCTGCTTTCAGGACACCCTGGGTGGCTCAGTCGGTTGGGCTTTTGACTTCAGCTCAGGTCATGATCTCTTGGTCCATGAGTTCGAGCCCTGCATCGGACTCTGTGCTGCCAGCTCAGAGCCTGGAGCCTGCTTCAGATCCTGTCTCCCTTTCTGTCCCTCCCTTCCCTACTCATGTTCTGTCTCTGTCTCTCAAAAATGAATAATTATTAAAAACAACAACAACAACAAAAAAAAGATCTGGTTTAAACCGTATGCCCTTAAGTGAATTCTGCTTTTCTCCCCTGCACAGAAAAGTAAGTCAAACAAAATTATTACATTGTTGAACATTTACAGACTAATGATTAATTATATGTTTGCAATCTAATCTAGCTAGAAGGAAGGGTAAAAAAGAGTCTAATAAATTGCTGGAAGTCTTAAATAAATAGATTTTAGCCTCACTTTCTTTGAATTCTTGCTATACATTTGACATTGAAAAAGCTACAGGAAATGAGAGAATGTGTATATCTGGGCCTTGGAAGTGGAAATATTCCTTATATAGAGAGTATTCTGCTAACAGAATCAACCCTGGTATATAGCAAATACTCAGTATATTTAGTTCCTACTACAAAGTTTTGAATTGTTAAAAAAAATCTTTTTGTTGATGATATTTTATTATTATAGAAGGTCATGATTTTGTCCTGAACCTTTTTTTGATATGAAAAAAAGTGAAAATAGTAGTTCTTTATTTTTTCCTGAAAGGCATTTTAAAGAAATATTCCAAGTGATGCACTGCATTTTTATAGATTATAAGAAGTTATTGAATTTTAAGCAATTAAACAGAACCAAGGTGATTTCAAGGGAGTTGTCTCCTCTGGAACAGTAAAAATCACTTCCTAGACAATGGCATCAAAAGTCAGGCTTCCATGAAGGGATGGAAACTCAGCAATTGCTGGCCGCTGGGCAGTGGGTAGGAACTGTACATTGGGCTTTTAATTGCTGTTTTGCTCTAGGTCATGCCTTGCTGTTTCAATTAAATCTCTGGCATAAAGAATCCCTTGTCCCCTTCTTCTTGCATTTGATCACCTAATGGAAAGAAGCCTATATTCCTCAGGGAAATAACTTGGGGCAGTGTGAATCAATCTCTCTGTCGTTCTCTTTCTCTCTCCTTTGTAAAATCTAATTTTAGTGTTATTATAGCGAATCACATGTAAAAAAGGAGTAGAATTGGTGTTCATTTCTCTGCTCCTCATTATTGCTCTCAATGCAAAGTTTTGAACAAGCGAGAGGAAAAGAGTTGATTTAATCCTAACCGTTTTAAGTGTATATATCGGGAGAAGTTAAGTGTAAGTATAAGTCTGGAAAGCACCAGGATATATTTAGCCCCAGCTTCTGCTATTGAGTAAAAACTTTCATTTTGAAAAAGCAAAACAAAAGAAAAAAAACCCCCAAAAACCTTGAATTTTCAAATTAGTAACCCACCTTATTTTAATTATGTGGACTCACAGTGGGCACGCGAACTAGCCTCAAGACACCTGCAATTTAGCACAGCAGGTGAGAAGTGTACATAAATAACTCCAATGTTAGGTGGAAGGTGATAAGTTATTATAACAGGAGAGTTGTATTGACAGGTTCTGGGAATTCAGAGAAAGGAGAGATTTTTTTTTTTTCTATTAAAACATGAAGCAGGGGACAGTAAAGTATTAAGAAGAAACACAATCAAGAGGCTGATGATCTTTGAGCAAAACTATGAAGGTTAACTAAGATGTTAAAAATACAGTTAAATTAAGGGTGCGTGGGTAGCTTAGTCAGTTGAGCGTCTGACTTTGGCTCAAGTCGTGATCTCACTGTGAGTTCCAGCCCCACATTGGACTCTCTCTCTACCGTTGGGGCAGAGCCCACTTCAGATCCTCTGTTCCCTTCTCTCTCTCCCTCTCCCCTGGTTACTTGCGTGTGCTCTCTCTCTGTCTCTCTTTCTCAAAAATAAACGTTAAGAACAATTTAAAAATACAGTAAAATTTCAAATAATTTGTAATATCTGGGTATAATTTGTAATATTTCACAGCTATTGGGATGTGAAAAAAGACCATCCATCTTTATATAACTATTATGAATCTAGTTAAGTTAATCAAAATTATTTCCAAACAGTTTTATAGAGGCTGTGTAAGTTTTTATTGAGTAAAGGTAAAATAGTCTATGTGTGTGCATTTGTGTGGGTGAGTATGTGTTACAGAAGTCAGTGTATGGGTCTGATGATCAGAGTCTATTCCAGTTATTATCTTCATGAGTAATTTTTATCTTTGCCTGTTCCAGCAGTTTGCTAATTAAAACTGTAGCCATCATGGTCTCCTGTTCTTTGAAGTTAAGCAAGTAAATGCTATGTTACTAGGTGTGCCTGGGAAGGTGTAGATATGGAGATATTTTTACCATGTGGCACATGAGTAGTTAATTTATTTAAGCCAATATCATTAAAATACTATTAGTAAGCGATTTGATATTTAGAAAAAAATAGATCATGTATCACAGCGATTTTAAATAGCATACAATTCTGCTCTCTCCATTTTGACTCCCAAGAAGTCACATTTTGTCCTAAAAGATTAAAATTGGGTCTACAACTTGTAGTTACGGATTTTCAAAAATATGAAATTAACTAAGCAAATAGATTAATTACTTCTTACCTGAGGCCAAAAAAAGAAAAAAAAACAACCCCCCAAAAGAATGCATCATCGTCTTGGAGTGGTGTCAAGGGTAACAATACTCTGGCTGCTTTTGAAAGAACAAGTAAGTTTCAAATTTGTGGTTTGGAAAAACAACTGGTGTGTTGAGTTTAATTAACCAGAGTTTAATTCGTGATTAATACCACTGGAATTTCACTTGAACAATGTGACAATGAGCAGGTAATGGCAATTGTGAAAAGAAATGATGAGTGAAAAATGCATTGTTTCTAGCCTTATAGCTTTGAGGTAGTTAGAATTCAGAGAGGTTTCATTCATGCCCACAATTCCATTGAGACTACAGATGTGGCCAAGTTACTCTTGGGATCTTTATTTTCCTTAAAAGTTGAATGGGAAGAATAATATCTATTGTTTGGGGTTGTTTAAGGATAAATGAAACAGACCATGTGAATTGCCAGGTATATAATTTGACCCTCTATAAATTATAGGTTTTAGTATTGCTGCTGTGTATTTTTTCACAAGGAATTTTGAGGCCATCTTGGATCCTTAAGAGTATTTGCTGATGCTAAACCAAAAGAAGAAAAAATTCAGAAAAGTCAGTGTTATTACCAAGGATGTTGTGAAACAAAATTTCACTCATTTCTGACAGCGCAAATTGGAACATCTCTTTTGCTTTAGCAGTTGCTATCTATTGTGACCCTACTGCAAGTACAAAAATGCACTATTTTAAAAGTGTGGGGTAGGAAACTGAGTGGGTAGAAAGGGCTTTTGGTGATTCATTGGGAAAAAGGGAGCCCAGGGGAGTCAGGAAATACCTTTCTGTTAAACACTGGAAAAAGCTAGAGAAAAGAGAGAGAAAAAAAAAATGCAACTTCCATTGAATTAAAACATTTCCTCCCACTTATGGTCTGTGTTGACAGCATAACCTAACTATTTGCAGAAGGCAGCAACCACAGCAGATGGTGGTACAAGCACCTGGGATATTAGCAGGCAGAAACCCAGAAAGACTGTTTCTGTGGTGAAGGTTTTTCAGCCCGAATCTGGGGTTCAAGGTCCTGCGTGCCATGGGGAGGAGTGAAAACACATCCTGATGAAAATTCTTCCAGAGTCAGCACATTCAGGAAATTTCATTGAGGCCAGCACCAGTAAATAGTAACAACGTCACATTGTCACAGGAGGAGAGCAACTAGTTTTCCAAGCAGATGCCATCTCAAGTTTGTGCGGACCCCACACATCCATATGTGGCTTGTGCCCTCTAGGCTTTCTGATACATTTCTCATCCTCCCTTCTTGGCATGTCCTTTGTTTTAAACATTTCCGGGGGTGCCTAGGTGGCTCAGTCAGTTAAGCATCCCACCTTGGCTCATGTCATGATCTCACTGTTTGTGGGTTCTAGCCCTACTTTGGGCTCTGTGCAGACAGCTCAGAGCCTGGAGCCTGCTTTGGATTCTGTGTCTCCCTCTCTCTCTGTCCCTCCCCTACTGATGTTCTGTCCCTCTCTCTCTCAAAAATAAACATCCAAAAACAATTTTTTTTAAACATTCCCAGGACATTGGGCAAAGCTAATGTGAGGGATATACTATCTCCCAACATTACACCAAACTAATTATCTCAGAGAAAGAAAAAAATGACCCCTGATAGAGGTATCAGAGCAATAGATCCAGAAGATGTTCATGTACTTTTCCCAGGATCCAGCAGTCCTAGAGTCACGTTACTAGACCTGGAAAATATCTAGAAAATAGCATAATAAAATAATAAATATAAAATAAAATGATAATAAGTTCAAAGTTAAGCATTTTAAGGTAGTGTACATGCCCCAAGGGAGAAAATACTTAAGTAAATTAGTAGAATATTAAGTAATATTAGTAGAATTAGTAAACTAATAAAAATTATACATGTGAAAAATACTTGCCAATATCATGTAATGTTATGTGGGAAAAATGTGTGTGATAAGTGTCACAATATGAAAACCATGCATTTATAAAAACGGAATATACAAGAAATGGTATTACTTACTTATACTAGGCAATATGCTAATGGGATATTTTTTTATGTTAATTTTAAAATAAAAACTTTTTGATGCAGAATTTTTTTCTTTTAAGATAAACTCTTTAATAAGCCTGTGTCTTTGAGAATGGGAAAGAGGAAGAGGAGAATTCACCTGTGAACATGATGAACTCTTCAGGTCAAGTTCCTAAATGTAGGATTCATTTTAAACTGAATTATAATTAAATAAACTAGATACATTGCACTGATTTTAAGATTAAAGGTAGAGAAAAACTTCAAGACACATGAAAGTAAAAAATCTCACTGCCACACTGACCAGACGTATTCGTTTATGTCATAGTAGAAACAGGAATTGTAGAAATTGGAAATGCACAGTATCCCTCATCCAGTGTTTCTGTGGAAATTTTGTATCTTTCTGTGTTTCCAAAATTATGATGTCTACCTCAGCATTGTTTTACTGTGTTGGTCTTCTCCCTTCATTTATTAAAACTCAAAATGGTAGGAAAAAACAATGTCAAAAGATTGTGCTTCTTAAGGAATATCCACCAGCCTTTAAGGAAAATATATTTTCTAAGTCAAAAGATCACAGATAATCAAACAGAAAATTGGAGGTTGATACCTGATGCCACCAACCATCATGAGTGTGCAAGGGAACAGTTCATCCTTCTGATCACACTTATCGTACTTCCTTTTCATTTAGAATACACACACTTGAAAAGTCCTCCTTTTTCAAATTGTCCCTTCTCTGATACTTTTCCAATCATCTATGAAAGCATTTTTTTTTCTTTTTGTAAAGAGAGTGGACCAGGGACCTCTTCATTTAATCCTGTTGAAGACATTTCCACGAAGCCTAAATAATTAGGCACAAGATCTGAGAATTTGCCTAAATTAAGGCTTGCAAAGAATCCTACGATCCAGCCACTCCTTCCTCTGTATATCGGCCTATCTTCTAATGGGCTATAAACTCTGAGACTTAATATTGACAGTTTTCTCTTATTGAAAGCAATGGTTTGAAACCCAAAGACCCTTGAAACACAGACAAGAGTTAAAAATCTACTGTATACTGTAGAGCCTATAGTGAACAATACTATATTGCATACTTAAAAATTTGCTAAGAGGGTAGATCTTATATTAAGATTCTTACACAAGAATAATAATGAAGAGGGTGGGAAAAAAACTTTGGGGTGTGATGGATATATTTATGGCATAGATTGTGATGATGGTTCATGGGTGTATACTTATCTCTAAGCTCATCAAGTTGTGTAAATTAAATAGGTGCAGCTTTTTGTAAGTCAACCATACCTCAATAAAGTGGTTAAAAAACACAAGTATTAAGATATTGGGTTCACTCATTTTTTTAAAAACATGAGATTTGAATATGTCCACTGTATTGAGAATGTTTCTTACAATTTTCCATTCCTGCCTCCTGACTTAATGGGGAAGTACACTCATAAATATTCAGAGACAGATGCATTGCATGCATACAAACTTTTAAAAAGTTAACTTATAAATAAATGTATTCAAACTTGTAAAGGCATGCATACTTCATGGAAGACTATGTTAAGGCTATTTTTAATAATTCAGGTACTTCAAGGCAGCCATCTAATAGAACTCAGGTCAAAATTTTTTATTTTAAAATGTAAAATATGTTGGGAGATTTTCACACTAGTTTCAACCATGAAATTAAGTGGTATCCAAAAGCAAATCATACAATGAGTCTTATAAAAAAAATGCAGTATACCCCTTTCTATGTTTCAGTATCATTTATTTTCTTCTTTGGAATCTGTGGTCTAGGAATGATTATTTATTTTACGTTTACTGCTAGCTAAGACTTGCATTTTCCCTATCAAATGAGAAGCAACAGACAGAGGCAGTGGTAATGCTGATGTGAGTTGAGTCAATATTATTAATTAGATGAATTAACATTTATGTATATCTAATATTTTTCAAAAAACATTTACAAGCTAAACTGGTCTTAAAGAATGAATACTTTTATTTCAGTAGAAATAAACTACCAAACCTATGCTTGGATTATTCCTGGACTGTCTTCAAAGCATGTGAAGTTTGGCTGAAAAATATAGAAAAACAATTAGTTGTCTCTGAACTGAAACTTAAATAAGGTTGAAAGAATGGAATGGCTGCTGTTGAGGGCAGTTTCAAGGGACTGACTAATGTCCTAAATTCTGTGATAAACACATACTATACAGTCAAGATTTAAGGGTGTCTATTATATTGGATAAAAGATCAGTGTCCTATTTCCAAACTCCACAGCATTTAAAAATTTGTTTTGGTTTAGGCCTATTTCATAGAAGGGAAGTCTTTAGTTTATTTTGAGTTTGGGGACAGATTCTAGTAATCCAAATTAGTTTCTCATCTTCATAATGCGTAAAAATTTGAGACCCAGCCATTAAGCTCTAAGCCAGACTCCTGGCTTAGAGTAGACTCCTCATGCAGGACACAGTTTCTTCTTCGCCTGCTTGGAGATGTCACCTCTTAATGCACTAAATATGAAACTCATAAATAATTTGAGTTTTTCCTCAAAGTTGTTTGAACTTACCTACGTAGAGTCAGGAATGAGATAGTAGAAGTTAATTCACTCTTGCTATTGTTCTCTGGATGCGTGACACCCACAGAATCATTCTTTATTTGAAGGTTCAGATCAGTTCAACTAGATTTGTCAGGTGGCCGCTCTTCTGTACTGTGTGTTCCAGATACTTGTGGTGATTGCCAAATCATAGGTAGGAACTCTTGGCGAAGACTCAAAAGCCCCACAGCCTTCTGAATTGGGTTCAGATTCTTTTTTGTTGAGTTTTGGCAGACATTCATAATATGGACTCAGGAGGTATCTCCCGTGTGTGATTTTGTTTGCTTATAGTTCTAATTTTGTATGATCTTGTCATTGCAGGACAACATGCTTTCATAAGCTGAAGTTTTCTTCGGCACATACGATATTCTTTTTTCTTAATGGTATATAGGGCACTTCAGATGTCCTAAGAATTTCTTGATTTGCCTTTCTAGTTGCCATAATTGGGTTACTTTTCATTGTTACAATGGAATCAGAGGAAAATCCACAAATGAACCAAAGGCAAAACTGGGGTATTTTATTTTACTTTTTGAAAACTGAGTGTTCTCATCTCTTTGGTTCTTTGGTGCTCAGTTGCTGATTATTGTTGACTGAATTGTAGGCTGAACCTGATATTTCTAAAGGGCTGAATTCTATATTTAAACATTCTGCAAAGTGCATCATGGTTAGTAATTGGATCTGTCCCATCACTGATACATATAAAGCTCTAAGAATAAGAGTAGTTAGTGCATACTAAGTACCGAATACATTCTACCTACTATTATTGAACCCCTCTCACCTTGTGGTTGATTATGATCTCTGTGATCATTTTCCTGAATAGAGAATATGGGTGCCATTAAATGTAGGCAGCTTGGGTTTGTTCACTGATGTATTCCAAACATTTAGCACCGAGTCTGGCAGAGAGTAGATGCTCAACATTTTGTGGAATGAAAGAGCCTGAGACTGGTTTCAGTCAGGCTGCTCTCCTACCAGCCCAGCCTTTGACTTCAACCTGATCCCATTAGGTTTGTAAATATGATGGTGTTGTCAAATATATTCTAGGAAGATGCTGTTGACTCTCTTCTATTTTCTGAGGAGCCATGACAATAGGTGCTTCTTTGATTGAAAGTCACAGTCAGGAGAGTTCCTGGGCCCTTGCTTTTTTGTGGGGAAAGAGCATGAAAATTTTACCCTTGATAGGAATTCTAGTCAAGTCTTCCATTTTGGTTTATTTTGGCTACATTTTACTAAAGCTCTTTGCTTCTGGGAGCTTTTCTTTGAGAGATTATCTTGGTGGGGGGAAATTACAACAAAAGAGGCACACATTTTAGTTCATTTTTAAAATTTATCATTTTAATAACAGATGGCTGACACTTAGAGATAATGACAAAATATTAAAGGATTTAATATATCTGGAATCTATTCCAGAGCAAAGCTGGGAGCTTTTATCTTTCCGATGATGGCAAATGAAGAGAAATTAAAAGTCATTTCAGGACAGATCTGTTTTGTAATTTGAGGTGAAAAGACTTTTCTGGTTCATATAGTGTATGCTTTATTGTAACCCCTCAGGAATTAACTTGCTGAATATTAAGAGGAAAGCACAGCTGATTTGGCTTGCCTCATCAAAGTACAAATCTCCTATTTCCTTTGTGTTGCATCTCAGCAGAACATGCTTCAGTTGGATGGATTTTTTTTAATTCTAATTATTTCAAAGGTTTCCAAATTCTGGTTACTCTTGAGATTTATGCTGCCTTTAAAGTTTAAGGAGTGTTGGATTTGTTTAGTGTCCTAGATAAATCCTGGATTTATTTCATTTCACCTCTTATAATCCACTATGGTTATTTCTACTGTTACACATTTGCCAGTTATTGTCCCCATTTTAAAGTGAAGCTTTTATTTGTGACTCAATGAATAAACATTATTAGTTTGATAATTTATATCATGGTGTATTGCACCATGGCATCTCTTTCCTGCTCCTTAAATAGTTTGTATTAATCACCAATTTTAACGTTCTTTGACCAGAGTCATTAAGATTGGTAGATTTGCCATTTTAATCCTTATTCTTTCCTATCTCTTAATGCTCTATGCTCCTATTGCTCTGTTGTTCTTTTTTTTTTCCTCTCTGAATTTATTATCCAATTTGTCTTTTTTTTTTTTAAACAGGAGAAAGTGTTTATTTTTATTTATTTTTTAAATATAATTTATTATCAAGTTAGCTACCATACAGTGTATACAGTGTGCTCTTGGCTTTGGGGTAGATTCCCATGATGCATCACTCA
This sequence comes from Panthera pardus, assembly GCF_024362965.1. Lineage (NCBI taxonomy): Eukaryota > Metazoa > Chordata > Mammalia > Carnivora > Felidae > Panthera > Panthera pardus. The sequence goes on from NW_026526688.1 coordinate 80,013,285, forward strand.
CATACACCACCCAGTGCTCATCCCAACAAGTGCTCTCCTCAATGCCCATCACCCATTTTCCCCTCTCCCCTGCCCCTGTCCTTATTGACTATGCCTCCTTATTAGCAGTGATCCTATTGTATTAGTATATATTGCACAGAGATTGTAAGTTACTTGCAGATATGAACCATGCCTTTTTAACCGTATGTCTAGCATATGGCTTATAGTAAGTACTTAGTATATTTTTATTGAAGAAATAAAAGTAAAATGTGGCAAGGTAGTATTTGTTATTTAAGTCATAGAATCTACAGAGTAGTATGGAGAGGAATAGCTATTACAAATATATGTGGATAGTATATTTTTAAATATAAGAACTATATAAATATAAAACTCATACTTCTCTAGTAGACAAACACAAACTGGTCTTGTCTTGCTTTCAAGAAGGACAGGCTTAACAAATTTTATTTGAAACTCTTAACTTTCATATTATGGGACCCTCTTATTGATGAGACTAACTTAAACTGAGGTCCTTGTAACATCATATTGAAAATACTCTTTAAGTTTAAGGCTGAGCCACTTTTTACTGAATGTTGTATCTTTAAAAAAATTGTTAATGTTTTTATTTATTTTTGGGGGAGAGAGAGAGAGAGAGACAGTATGAGTGGGGGAGGGGCAGAGAGAGGGACACAGAATCCGAAGCAGGCTCCAGGCTCTGAGCTGTCAGCGAAGAGCCCATCGCGGGGCCCGAACTCGTGAACTGCAAGATCACGACCTGAGCCAAAGTCGGACGCCCAACTGACTGATCCACCCAGGCGCCCCACTGAATATTGTATCTTTTGTTTATTAACTAGTATTATGATAGGGTCCTTGTAGTTTCATTCCATGCAAATGAATTCTATATGCTTTCTTGATAAGCATTCTAAGAAATTATTATTATCATTATTATTATTTTAAAAATTCATTAAAAAATGAGTTCCTTGATTAGGAGGATCTGGACTTAAATTTTGTGACAAGAATTACTTTTTCTGTGTAATGATTCAGGACGCCCACAATACTTCCTAACTGTATTTACAAAGTTATGTATAGTTTCCAGAGCCTAAAGAACTAAACAAATGCCAGGTATTAAAAATAAGTTAGCAGGGGCACCTGGGTGGCTCAGTTGGTTAAGCGTCCGACTCCGGCTCAGGTCATGATCTCACGGTTCCTGGGTTCGAGCCCTGCATCAGGCTCTGTGCTGACAGCTCCAAGCCTGGAGCCTGTCTCTGATTCTGTGTCTCCCTCTCTCTCTGCCCCTCCCCTGATCATGCTGTCTCTGTCTCTCAAAAATAAATAAAAATGTAAAAAAAAATAAGTTAGCAGTTTTCACTTTTACCTAGGATGTAGAAACCTGGAGAGAATGCTTCTTGCGCCTACCCTAACAGGGAGAAAAAGTCCGATACACTCCAAAATCATGGCTCTTTTTGACTCCGATAGAGAGCTGAGGTCACAGTATAACCTAAATTCCAAAGAGTGACAAGTCCATGAAATATGAACTGTCAACTACCAGAGGAAGACAGGGATGCCACACAAGCAGGTCAGAATGCATCAGCTAAAATTTTAGGCAAGTACACAAGGCCAAGTGTGGGCTAGCATGACAATTTGAAATGAATTCTCACTAGCAAGATCTTTTCTATTCACCTTCATTGGTGCTCATGAGGGCAGGACAGGAGACTGTAGGGACCACTTCTCTCAGGGGCACAAGAATGCAGGAAGTGATCTGGGGCTTCTGGGGGAAGAACTTAAAGCCTCTCCCTTCCTGATGTCTCCTTCCCTATGAATAAAAAGGATACACCACTGAGGAGGGGCAGCAAACACTGTCACTCACAGGGCCCAAAGAACCATTCTGTCTAGGAAAAGAGTAGAAGAAAAAAAAAAAAACCCTTTATCCCTGTGGGAAAACAGGAAAGCATCCTGGCTTCTGAAATCCATAGTGGGACCAAGCACTGGTTTGCTACCATAGGGAGGGCAGGAAACTTTGGCCCAAGATGAATCCAGGTGCAGGGCAGAGTTTGGCTGCCATAGGAAGGAAGGCAGAAATACTGAAAAGCTCGACCTGAAGTTCCACTGATACAGGGCCTGCCCAAGATTGAAGCTCAGTCAGTGAGAGAGGGACCTTCTCTTCAAAGCTAGCACTCAGTATGGAGCAATAGCCATCTACAGCTGGGTGGTGTGGCAAGAGCATGGAGAACTCCCCTGCCTACCTGTGCATTTAACATGTAGCAATGGGTTACATGTAGCAATGAAACATGGACATTGAGAAAACTGCCTGGCCACTCTAATCCCAAACTAAGCACAAGGCAATTGCCTCCCATCACTAGAGGAATTTGAAGCCTATGGTGCACTGCATTGAATCTAGACATAGCTCACTGTTGACTAGATTAACTCACTGTCTTACTCACATGACCTGACAGAAGAGGGAAATAATATTAGTTACCTCAGCCTCTATTGTCTCACATATGATGACTGACATCAAAATGACAAGACAGTCAAAAAAGCAAGACAGTACAACCCACTCAAGAGATAAGGGAACCAGAAGTTCCAGATGCAGAGATGATCGAGATGTTAGGACAATCAGGCAAGGACTTTTATTCTAACAATTATGTTAAAGGAGCTAGTGGGAAAGGTTCACACCATGCATATACAAATGAGAAATTTAGAAGAAAGATGACACTAAGAATGGGCTATTTATAAACAAATTCAAAAAAACAACAAAAAAATTAGAATGAAGAACACCTTTGACAGCTTTATCAATAGGCTTGATACAGCTGAGGAAAGAATGAGTGAACTTGTAGATAAGTCTGTAAGAAAACTTACAGAAATTATCCAAACTGAAACACAGTGTGGGGAAGAAAGGTGTTTAAAATAAACAAAACAAAAGATAGCATCCAAGCATTGCCACACAGTATTAAATGTTCTAATATATATGTAATTGGAGTCCTAGAAGAGAATACAGAGAGAACGAGGCAGAAGAAATATTTGGAGAGAAAAAAGTTTGAAAATTTTCCCAAAACAATGAAAGGTAACCAACTGCAGATCAAGAAGCTCAGAGAATTGCAAGCAGAATACCTAAAACAAACAAAAAAATTAAAAAGAAAACACACTTTGAAACATTATAACCACAAATAAACAGATAAAAAGACTGTAACTTTGAATAAGCTAAAAACCTTTAAATAGGCTTCTTGTTAGAAACTATGAAATCCAAAGATAATGGAGCACTTGAAAGTACTGAAAGCCAGAGGCAGCTGGGTGGTTCAGTCTGTCAAGTGTTCGACTCTTGATTTTTGGCTCAGGTCATGAACTCAAGGTTCGTGAGTTTGAGCCCCAAGTTGGGCTCTGCGCTGACAGCGTGGTGCCTGTTTGAGATTCTCTCTCTCCCTCTCTCTCTCTGCCCCTTCCCTGCTTATTCTCTCTCTTTCAAATTAATAAATAAACTAAAAAAATAATAAAGTACTGAAAGACAAAACCTATCAACTCAGAATCTGATGTCCAGTGAAAACACTTTCCAAAGAATAAAGGTTAAAGATTGTTTTCATCCAAAAGTTTTAAATAAAAAATGAGAGAATTCATTGCCAGTGAACCTGCCCTATAAGAAATATTAAAGAGAGTTCTTCATGCAGAAAAAGTATAAAACCAGGTGGGGACTTAGATTCATCAAAAAATAAAGAGTGGCTATTATTAAAAATGAAGGTGAATAGAAGATACATTTTTAACCTATTTTTAATCACTCTAAGAGGTAGTTGATAAAATAAAGCAAAAGTAGTGAAAATGTATTTGACACATATCATATACCTAAAATAAAATAAGAAAACAAAAGTACAAGTTATAGGAGAGAAGAACTGGAAATATATTGTTGTAAGGTTCTTATACTGTGAAGAAGCAATATTATTATTATTTTTTAATTCTTTAAATGTTTATTAATTTTTGAGAGAGAGACAGAGAAAATGAGTGAAGGAGAGGCAGAAAGAAGGAGAGAAATAAACCCCAGCAGGCTCCATGCAATGTAGCCTCACACGGGGCTCAACATCACAAACCATGAGATCATGACCTGAGCAGAAATGAAGAGTTGGATGCTTAACTGACTGAGCAACCCAGGTGCCCCAAGAAGCAACATTATTTTAAAACAGACTATGGTAAGTTTAAGATGTATAGTGTCAACTTTAGGGCAACCATGAATTAAAATTAAATTAAAAATTAAAATTTTTAGGAAGGGGCTGTAACTAATATTTGAACTAAAAACAAAACAAAAAAAATAAATAATACATAATCTAAATGACCTCAAAAAAGAGAAGAAAAGAACATCTTGAAAATAGAAAACAACGAGAAAGGTAGTAGACTTAAACCCATCATATCAATAATTACCTTAGGGGTGCCGGAGTGGCTCAGGTCATGATCTCATGGCTTGTGAGTTCAAGCCCTGCATTAGGCTTTGTGCTGACAGCTCTGTGCTACTCCTCCCCTGCTTGCACTCTCTTTCTAAAAAATAAATAAACATAATAATAATAACCTTAAAGGTTATTTATTTTTTTCTAAATATTCTGATTAAAAGGCAGAGGTTGTCAGGTTAGATAATAATATAAGATGCAACTATATACTCAACATGTCTCCAGAGGCAAGGGAAACAAAAGCAAAAATGAACTATTGGGACCTCATCAAAATAAAAAGCTTCTGTACAGCAAAGGAAACAACCAGCAAAACTAAAACGCAGCTGACAGAATGGGAGAAGATATTTGCAAATGACATATCAGATAAAGGGTTAGTATCCAAAATCTATAAAGAATTTATCAAACTCAACACCCAAAAACCAAATAATCCAGTGAAGAAATGGGCATAAGACATGAATAGACACTTCTCCAAAGAAGACATCTAGATGACCAACTGACACATGAAAAATGCTCAACATCACTCATCATCAGGGAAATACACATCAAAGCCACAATGAGATACTACCTCACACCTGTCAGAATGGCTAACATTAACAACTCGGGCAACAACAAATGTTGGCAAGGATGTGGAGAAGAGGATCTCTTTTGCACTGCTGGTGGGAATGCAGACTGGCACAGCCACTCTGGAAAACAGTAGGGAAGTTCCTCAAAAAACTAAAAATAGAACTACCCTACAACCCAGCAATTGCTGTACTAGGTATTTATCCAAGGGATACAGGTATGCTGTTTCGAAGGGGCATATGCACCCCAATGTTTATACAGCACTATCAACAATAGCCAAAGTATGGAGAGAGCCCAAATGTCCATCGATGAATGAATGGATAAAGCAGATGTGGTGTGTGTGTATATACATATATATACATACATACACATACACAATGGAGTACTACTTGGCGATCAAAAAGAATGAAATCTTGCCATTTGCAACTGTGTGGATGGAACTAGAGGGTACTATGCTAAGCTAAATTAGGCAGAGAAAGACAAATGCCGTATGACTTCACTCATATGAGGACTTTAAGATACAAAACATATGAACATAAGGGAAGGGAAACAAAAATAATATAAAAACAGGGAGGGGACAAAAACATAAGACACTCTTAAATATGGGAACAAACAGAGGGTTACTGCAGGGGTTGTGGGAGGGGGGGATGGACTAAATGGGTAAGGCACATTAAGGAATCTACTCCTGAAATCATTTTTGCACTATATGCTAACTAACTTGGATGTAAATTAAAAAACTAAATTAAATAAAAATTAAAAAAAGAGATGCAACTATATACTCCCTACAAGAAACTAATATGAAGACAAATATCTGTTAAAAGCAGAAGGATGAAGAAATATATACCACACAAACACAAATCAAAAGAAAGTGAGATATCACCTCACCCCTCTCAGAATGGCTAAAATTAATTCAGGAAACAACTGGTGTTGGTGAAGATGCGGAGAAAGGGGAACCCTCTCACAGTGTTGATGGGAATGCAAACTGGTGCAGCCACTCTAGAAAACAATATAGAGGTTCCTCAAAAAATTAAAAATAGAAGTATCCTACAACCCAGCAATTGTACCATTAGGTATTTACCCAAAGGATACAAAAATGCTGATTTGAAGGGCCACATGCACCCCAGTGTTTATAGCAGTGCTATTGACAATAGCCAAATTGTGGAAAGAGCCCAAATGTCCATTGTTTGACGAATGGATAAAGAGCTCATGTGTATATATGTATGTATATATATATACATATACATATATATGTATAATGTAAGTGAAATAAGTATATATGTATATATATGTATATGTATGCATATATATGTATAATGTAAGCAAAATAAGTATTTCGGGATGAGTTAAATGGGTGATGGACATTAAGGAGGGCAGTTGTTGGGTTGGAATGAGTGCTGCGTGTTATATGTAAGGGATGAATCACTAAATTCTACCCCTGAAACCAATACTATACTCTGTGTTAACTAGAATTTAAATAGTAGATAAATAAATAAAGTAACCATGTTAAAATCAAACAAAATAGACTTCACCCAAGAAATATTATCCAGGATTAAGAGGAACATTTCATATTGATGAGCTGTTGATTTATGAAGACTTAACAACTTTATGTGTGTATTTGAAGCACAGTATGACTTCAAAATGCATAAAACAAAACTGATAGGCATAAAAAAATCCATAATTATAGTTGGAGATACTCTTCTCTTTGTAATCAGTGAAGTAGAGAAAGCATTGATAAGAATGTAGAAGATGTAAATAGCACTATTCACCAGTGGGCCCTAATTGACATTTAACATTCATCAAAGTAGACCATCTTCTGGGCCATAAAATGAATCTCAGAAATTTTGCTGAATTGAAATCTGGAAAAGTATATTTTCTGACCATCCAAGAGTTAAACTGGAAATTAATAACCAAAAGATACCTGGATAAGTACAGATTTTATGATTAAACACACACTTCTACGTAGCTCAGGAGTCAAAGAGGAAGTCACAAGGGAAATTATAAAATATCTGGAATAGAATAAATAAGAAAATATAACAGTAAAAATTAGGGATGCACTTAAGTGCATGATATAGTAAAAGGAAATGATCAAAAGGAAATTTATGTCATTAATTCTTATATTAAAAAGAAGCTTTGCATCAATATTCCAAGTTTTCATCTTCAGAAACTAGAAAAAATAGCAGATTAAACACAAATCATGCTGAATGAAGCCAAGTCAGACCAAAAAAAAAAAATACAGTAAAGTAAGTAAGAGGTAAAGTGATCTAAAGTTCAAAGAAATAACAGTGGAAATCTTAACTGAGGTATGTTGTGTTTCTCGCTTTTGGTTTTTTGTTTGTTTTTGTTTTTGTTTGTTTTTGTTTTTTTGTTTGGTGGAGAGAGAATGGGAGAGAGATGAGTACTTAAAAAGCTGACAGTAAAATCTATGTGGAAATTTATGAAAGAGCCTAGAATAGGCAAGACACTCTTAAAGAAGAGGTTACTTTGGCCTAGGTAATTTAGCAAGTTTTCTGAGGAAGATGCAAATTGAGTTGGGCCTTGAAGAATGATAGATAAGGCTTTAAACATGTGGAAATTACAGGGGAGGACATTCTAATCACAAACAAAATATAGTCTTTGGAGAACAATAATGAGACTGGAATGGAATAGAAGGTTTTTTATATTGAGAGAAGGAGGAAGAAGATGGCTATAAGGACCATATGCAAATGCCTTATGCAGGAGGTTGGTATTTATCCCGTTGGGCAATGGAAGTGAGTCTATCAGGTGATGCAAGGGATAACATGGTGTTGGTGCCTAATGCAGAGAAGAGTGAGGAAGTAGGAAGGATGCTAGTGGTGTATCTAATGTTGAGATGGTAAGTGTGGGAGCCTTCCTTAGAAAGTAGAGATGAACATTACCAATGTTGTGAATAGGTCATTGAAGGTGGAAGTGAGTAAGGTAAGTCAAAGATAACTAAGATTTTAACTTGGAGTAACCAGGGGAAAGATGGGAAATCTTTAGTAGCAAGAGTAACCTAGGAAGAAGTTTTGGAGAAAATAAATTTGGAACATGACAGACTTAAGGAATGAGGAATACAGTCCAAGTAGAAATGTTCCGGTGGCCATTGGGTGAAGTGTTAGCTGGAGCTCCTCAGGATTGGAGATGTTTATGTATATGAATGAAACTAGTGATGTTTGAAGGTGAAATTACAAATGAGCTCTTTGGATAAGCACTTACAATGATAGAGGGCTGGGGACTGACTCTGGGAACACCCACATTTAGGAAGTGGAAAGAATACAAGAGGCAGCAAGAGAATCTGGGACAAGGTGATTAGAAACATGTGAAAAACCAGAAGAGACTGTTTTGTTGTTGTTTTTTATGGCTGGCTTTCAAGAAGAGGTGTTGCTAACAGTTTGAGTTGCTACAAATTAGAAAGAATGAAGGCAAGACAATTACTTTTCCAGTTTGTGGTCAGCAGATCATGGATAGCATTTGGAGCAGTTTCAGGGGAGTGGGGAATAAGCCTAATCTTCGGTGCCTGAGCAGAGTGTACGGGAGTTCATTCCTAATTATTTTGAAAATTAGAAAAAAGAAAGAAATTGCATTATAGGTAGACGGAACAAAGCAACATTTATCAAGCAGTGAGCTTAAATTTATCTTCAAAGATGGAAGGGGATTTAGAAATTATTTTATTTAGCAATAGTTATTTGATGACTGCCTGTGAGACAAATGTAGTCCCCAGGCTTCACCATACCAGCAGATATTTTGTTATTCAGGCAATACTGCACTTAAAAAATGGAATTAGGTGTGAACATTCATAAATGAAAAGATTTTCCATAAAACCCCTGATGTCTAGCCTCTCTTGAAAAAAAAAATGGGGAATTTGACAATGCTGGGCCTGTGGTCCTGCATGCCATTAATCAGCTGGTGTTGAATAGCTAGTTGCTGTCCCTTTGGAAGGGCACACGTTTTTTACTTAGCCATGGCCCACACTCCATTAGACCACCTGCTGAATCCTTGTAGGTACTTGAGTTGAGAATCCATAATTAAGCCCATTTCCCTCCGTTTGTAGAAGAGGAGAATGAAGTCCATAATGGAGGCGTGACTTGTCTCAAAGTCACATATCTGGTCAGTGGAAGGATCCATTTTAGAGCCCACATCTCCTGAGTCTTCTTTCAGTAAGATTCCTACCCTGTATTTTTTCTTTTTAAGATTTTATTTGTTTTTAGAGAAAGAGAGCATGTGTGTGAGAGAGTGGAGGAGGGGCAGAGAGAGAGGGGAGAGAGAATCTCAAGCCAAGTTACAAGCTCATTGCAGAGCCCTCTGTGGAGCTCAGTCTCACGACCTTGAGATCATGATCTGAGCTGAAATCAAGAGTTGGACGCTTAACAGACTGAGCCACCCAAGGTGTCCCAAGACACTTACCGTATTATCTCATTAACTTTTCTCTGGCTTGGTTGTCTCTTGAGGACTGGGCTATGGCAACTTTTACCCCCTTCTCAGCTTCTAGTATTACCAGATAGCACCTACATGGTTTGTCTGGGTCTGCCCCAACCAGGTTCCCAGTCCAGAGGGTCACCAAAGCCATTCCTTCTGGGACAAGAAGGCCACCCTACTGGTCACCAAGTCCAAGATTTCTCTTGTCAGAATTTTGGCATAATGCAAGGGACATAAATTCACCCATAAGGTTTCTTTTATGAAGATTTTTGCGGCCTAAGTGGAATGATGTTAAACAATGACTCTCATGCATTGCCTCCCAAAATAGAAAATTAAGTTCATCTCGTGGAAATGAATACCAGCTTATGCTTTCCAACTCCCTCCACCCTGATCTATAGTAGGTCTTTCAAGGGAATTTGAATATTTTGTTTGGGTTTCTATTATTTAAGGCTGTATAGCCTAAAGAAGATAAGTATAAGATAGTATCGTCTTTCTTATTTTCCTTCTAGATGTGAAAATTAACTGTCATTCAGAAGTATTCCTTTTGAGGCCATAATGCTATTTACAAATGGATTCTAACCCACTCCCTCAGAAAGGATTTTCTGACAACCTGTGATAACAGCTGCATTAATTGCTTTCTTTCTCCACACCTCCAGTCTTTGCTTCTCTACTACAAAATATAATAGGCCTGGCTTAAAAATAGAGCAGCTGATGATGTTTGGCTAGTGGATTTAAAGTAGAGGGTGTTCATCCTTAGTGTTAAAGATATAATGGCCCTGTGGAAATTTGGAAATACTACTCCTTCAGTGAAGTGTACAGCTCCTGAGATAAAAATTGCATTTTTTAAGTTTTTATTTTATTTTATTTTGAGAGAGTGTGAGTGGGGGGGGGGCAGAGAGAGAGGGAAAGAGAGAGAATCCCAAGCTAGCTCCATACTGTCAGCACAATACCCAATGCAGGGCTGGAACTCATGAGCCCTGGAACAGGGCTGGAACAATGAGATCATGACCTAGCTGAAATCAAGAGTCAGATACTTAACCATCTGAGCCATCCAGGTGCTCCAAAGATTACATTTTCAAGTGTTTCACACCAGCCACTTCTTTCTGAGCTTACTGCTTTCATGTAATTAAGGCATTGCAAAATCCAGCCTATATTAGCCAGTGCACACTAATGGTATGATTATTTCCCACCTTCTTCCAGTAAGGCTTCTGGCTTACTAGGTTGGATTCTATCACGTTATTTTTTTAATTTTAATTTTTTAATTTTTTTAATGTTCTTATTTATTTTTGAGAGAGAGAGAGTGAGCGAGCCAGCAGGGGAGGGGAGGGACAGAGAGAGAGGGAGACACAGAATCCAAAGCAGACTCCAGGCTCCAAGCTGTCAACACAGAGTCTGATGCATGGCTCGAACCCACGAACCATGAGATCATGACCTGAGCCGAAGTTGGACTCTCAACCAACTGAGCCACCCAGGTGCCCAAGATTCTATCAAGTTATTACTAACAGCTCTACAACCTGTTTTCCCACCTCACAACTTATATCACTATATTCCCAGCCTGTGATATGAGCTTCTTTGGTGCCTGATGCACTGGCATATATTAAAAGTTTTATGATGGTAGTACCCATTGCCAGTACCACTTTCTCAAGTGGACAGATAGGGCTAAGTTGTGGTACATTTGTAAATGAGCTCTCAAATCTCAGTGACTTGGTCAGTAAAGGTTTTTTCTCACATCACTGTCCAGAGCATTTGAGATTGCTGTCCTTTGTCTTGTGATGCATCCATATTCAGCACATGGTCTCCATGGTGCCTTCATGGACGGCCACGTTGCACTTTATGAAACAGGCAAGAAAGTGGTATGTTTCATCCCTCTCCATGTCCTTGGCTCAAACTGAGTCACTTGGGAACACTGGGAACTATAGGGAACTATAGGGAGAACTAGGAATTTTATTCTTCCTTTTTTTTTGGAGTAAAAAGATCTACCCAATCTTGCCATAATATGAATCTGAATATATCATTGTTTTAAACTGTGAATAGCCTTTTTAAAAAACAACAAACAAACAAACAAACAAGGGCCTACTGGCATTCTGACATAGACTATGGAACTCTGTAATTCAACTTTATGATTTGACCAAGAGCATTAGATCACCAGAGAAAACTTGTGTTCAGAGGAATCAGAATCTCAGACATCATCTGTTTATGCAAGGCACCTTCTAAAAAAGAAAAAAATATTTAAGTGGATATAAAAACTTTAAAGTGTCTGTTCCAGCAAGAAAGAATCAGTATGTATGAATGTGTCTCTCAGTGTGATTACTAACAAGTCATAATCTTTCTTTATTCTAAACACACACCCACTTTTCGAATAGATTTCTACAAAAATGAATGATTAGTCAAAATAAATGATTTGGCTACAGCATTAGATAGATATATTAAAGTGATGGCCTACCAAAATTTAGCTGCAATATGGTACTAATATTCAGAAGTTTTATTGTTACTGGGTATACTACTGAAGTTTTATTAAACATAAAAAAAATTTACAGTGGGAAGGTTAATTGTATCATTGGTATGGAAGGATAATTGTATCAATATAATAATTGTAAAATGATGGTCAATGAAACATAAAAAAATCATCTTGTAAAAGCTTATATGCTAAACTAGCCATGCAGGTGGGGAGTGCAGAATTCCATCAACTTTGTCTTCTGTTGGCTCTTTGGTTAAGAGCTTAGGGATAGTAGAAAAGTTAATTATTCTAACTGACTGAGGTGCCTGGAGTGATAACTAGCCTTCTCTAATGCCTATCCTCTATTTCTGTTTCCCATTCTCTCTCACTTTCATTGTGGATTTTTGCTTTCTTCTTTTTTTTTTAATGTTTATTTTTGAGAACGAGAGTGACAGAGCACAAGCTGGGGAGGGGCAGAGAGAGGGAGACACAGAATCTGAAGCAGTCTCTAGGCTCTGAGCAGTCAGCACAGAGCCAGATGTGGGGCTCGAACCACATCATGATCTGAGCTGAAGTCAAGATCATGAGATCTTGATCTGAGCTGAAGTCAAGAGTTGGACGCTTAACTGATTTAGCCATCCAGGCACCCCATGTGGATTTTTACTTTTCAAATTGAAGACCAGTAATTTTCATTTTAAATACATTTTCTTTGCTTCCTAACACCCCTCCAATAATGACACATTTTATAAGTGAACATTTCCCTGGAAGGATATTTCTTCAATTCCTACTGTATTTCTTTCTCCTCCCTCCTTTATTCCTCTTTTCTTTTCATGCAGGGCCACCTTGCTGCCCTACTCCAGGGGAAGGTTTTAATATTGAATTCTATGTGAATGACATCTTTTATCATCATGCAGCTAAGCCATCTGCTCCCATCCAAACCTTAGTCTTATTAAAACAATACTCTGCAAAACTATATGAAATCTTATTACCATGAAAGTGTAAATAAATTAGAAATGTCTAATATAGATATATTGGAGAGATATTAATATAGACACTAATATAGAGATATTAATATAATTTTATGAAGTACACATATGATTAATTTTTACTTGTAACATGACCATAATCTACCTGATGTCATTTTTCTCAGCAAGAGAATAAAATTGTAACCATTGACAGTATTATGGTTCTTGGCTTGTGGGTCATTACCATTATATCTTTACAGAGCGCCTCATATCTCATAGACAAGTCTACTAAAAGTTCATCAATATAGGTAGGGTCCTTTCCCCTTTGGAAACGGCTTTCCCCACATGACTCACCATGTCTAGAATCCTGTGAGTGATCGCATCACTAGGAATAACAGTAATTATTTTAAGAGCTAGGAGTAGTGCCATTAGATAAATCTTTATTGAGATGACTGTGAAAATGGCTCCCATGTTCTCCTCCTTCTACACTTGCTTTATATTAGTGGCAGTTTCAGATGACTGATGTTGCTGCCTTTCCAAACAATTGTGATATTTTTGTTTATAAGCTTGTTAAGATGGCATGCTGCCTGCTCTTTTCAACTAAGATCATAGTATCTGAACTACCAGAGGAAGCATTTCAGAAAGTGGTTGTAGATGTATCCCAGCCTGCAAGTTCTTTGTGGAAATCATTGTCTTGGAAATTTTATTGGCTGGCGAGTTCTTGCTGTCTCTACCACATTGTCATAGTCGACTTCTTCTTCTTCTTCTTTTTTTTTTTTTCTGTTTTCTGGTGATTAAGCTAAAAGAACTCAGAGAATATTTGCTGACTTTAAATATATTCTGTGTTTTCCCTGTATCACAGATGATAATGAAACAAAAAAATCTGAAAAGAAAGGATTGTAAACATCTAATATCTTTCTTTTAAGTTTACTTTAGGTTCACCTTGATTTGTTTTTTAGGTCTGGAGCAATCTGATTTGTGAATCCATAGCATAGCTCAATTTTGCTTCCTTAGATATTTGTGTTGGTGGGTATTTAAAACATTAGTGCAATAAGCAAATCTTACTTAAGTACCTACCATCTGAGTCCCTCTCTCTTAACAAGATTCACTATTTCCTTGAACTCTTCCTACTGATGGGTCTGTGTTGTTTTTTTCTGGCATGGCAAAGTAGTGTAAAGGTTGACAGCCACCAATCCAAAGGGTGGCTCTTCGTGGACACTGAGAGATCAAACAGCGTAGGACTTGAATACAATAATTTTGGGCTAATTTTTTTTTAATAATTACTTGAAATGATTTGGGCAGTGCCTTTAAGAGTTGGGAGTTGAATACAATCAGACAGCCATATTGCCTGTTCCTTCTTCTCCATGTCCCCTTTCCACCCTCCTTGCCCCAGTTTGGAGAGAGAAGAAAGTATGAGCATGAGAAGGAGGAGGCATCAGAGAATGTAGAACTAGAAAACAAGGTGGGTAGGTGGCAGAGGGAGGATGATGAAGAATAGAAGAGAGTAGAAGAAGGAGTTAGGGAAGGTAACAGATACAGGTAATTTAACTGCTATACTAATACTAATTCTCTTCTAGGAAGACGAAGTGAGTTAACATTTAATGAACATCAATTTTTCTGTGCTACTGACATTTTAAACTAAAAAAAACCGGTAATTCTTTTTTGAAGTAGGTTTTAGTATTCCCATTTAATGTGGGAGAACTGAGGCTCAGAAAGAGTGTGGGATCTGTCTGAGGCCAGATGTACACACAATCAATATTTTCAAGGAGGTCTGTTTTACTCCAAAATCTGTGTACTTTCCCCTACCTTTATGCCAAGTGCTCGGAGAATTAAGAGATGAAAAGAAGGCTATAAGTAAATGGTTTGTTTATAAGTTATTTTCATAGCAGTAAAATTAAATAATGGATAAGATATAATCAACAACTTAAGAATAATGCCTTTTAATAAATAATATTTATTTCTGGTCCTCTACCATGGAGAATCTGTAATGTTCCCAAGGGAGTGCTTGAAAACATCTGCTTTCTTTTTAAGGCTGCATCTCCCTGACAGATGCTGTGCTGGGTTCTTGGTGTGGGGAGATACTGATCCATTCAGTCCAGGTCTGTGGGGCGTGACCCAGGGGTCTAAACTCCTCATCCCACTTTCCTCTCCTCCCCCAGCTAGTTACTTATGGACACACACTGCCTTATCTCTTTACTGCAGTGTATAAATACCATCATTTTCCCTAAGTACCATGACTTGGGAAAAGTTGGGAAACACTGCCTTAAATATTCATAAAATAAATGTGAAATTCTAAAGACTGTTGGTGTGCCCTGAATCTGACAGAGACACCAGGATGGCTTGAGAGGATGAAGGCAGGCTGCCAGGTGCCCGGGTTATCTGCAAATTAAGGTGAATCCCATACTCATGCAATCATGACTGGTAAAGTGTAGCCTTGAGAAATAATAGAAACCTTCACACATCCCTCAATAAAATATTTATTTGGAACTTCTTTCATAACACTTGGTGAGAAAGAAACATGAAGATAAGGGTGTGTGGCTGGATGGAGCCTCACGACAACTATTTTCTACTGCATTTTATCTGAGTTCCCTCTTAAAGGTAACTCTTTTAAATGTAGAGTTTTTTTTTCTCTGGAACTCATGCCACCTTAAGTAAAGGTTTAATCTAATGTCATCATATAATAATCCTCTGATAAGCCACAAAAGTTACCACTTGCATGATAATTTTCCCAAAGCTGTTCTATGATCACTTGCTCCACATGGCCAGATAAGATCGTTCAGTTTGGTAGTAAGAAGCCATAGGCCCATCAGTGCATATTGTCTTCAGAAATTATAATTCTGTGTGTAAGTACGTCCATAGGGCTGCACAATGCCTACCCTCTCATCTATGACCATTGGTTGTTACAGTCTTACATAACGAGGTCTGTAAAAGTGTCTCATTCCAGGGAAACAATACAACCTTTATTTCATGTAGATCCTCCTTCAAGAAGTGATTTGTCCCTTCTCCTTTCACGACCCACTGGTTGTCTTTTAAGGAATTATTAGCCAGGGTTGTTGTGATCTTCTGGCACAACACATTTAGTGAAATTAGTTCTTAGAAAAAAAACCTGAAAAAGGAATAAGTTCAGAGATGCCCCATGTTTATATGTTCTCATATGAAGACCAGCACTGATTAGATCTAATTGCCAACACTTTTCATAGCGTACGTTCTTGTATTTTTGTGCTCAAGGGAAATTGTTACATGCCTAAGAAATTGCTATGTATTTCAGGTTCTAGATTATGAACATATTGTAGTACCATAGTACTACAAACAAAGCAAAGCAAAAAATCATAACCGATATTGACAGATTGTTATTATAGGCACATTTCTTGGGAGATCAGCTTGCAAGTATCTATAGTTTCAGATTCCCCAGTCACAGAAACCAAAGAGGTTGGCTTACTGAGACAAGAGATATGTTTCAGCTTTCTCTTTTAGGTATCTTTAGGACTGAATAGTTACCTTAATTTCTAAAGCGACAAGTTTAATGGTGTGCTGGCCTGAAATATAACACAGTTCCCTGCTCCATAATTTGCTTTGGCTAAATGCAGGAGGTTGAGGTCCTTCCTTAAAAATGCACACATTTTACTATTAAACAAGCAGTCAGATCTATTAAAGCTGAAAGGATCAATCTATTGCTTTAGGTGCAATTGTCTGAAAAAGGGCTCTCTTCAAAGAGCGCAAAGTAGAACTACCTGGAGACACTCTTGCTGAATCTAAAAGTGATGTGACCTTGACTTCTGCAGGAATATATCCTGAGCCACATCTTCCAGCATATGGAATTGAGGGCTCATTTCCCAACAAGAGGGTTATTTTTCATTGGAATTTGTTTTTTGGCTTTTGTCCCCTGTGTGCCTTTCTGACGTGGAGTGCCTTGTGTTTAAATTAGTCTGTGCTTAAAGGGATGTGATAGAGAATGTGAGAGCATTTCTGGAATTCTTTGGAAGACTCTGGCTATTTGCAGGAACTATCCTGCCTCCAGCTTGATTGTTTTGGCTGACAGGTGCCGACTTTCCCCAAGTTAGTGTTCAGTGCAACAAGGAGAGGTGCAACTCACGTCTGTCTTTAATGTTAGCAAAACCTGGATGTGTTAGCCTCACTTAATGATAACATCCCATTTGCTCACTGCTGCTTCATACCATGTGTGATTGACCTAGTTCTCATAACAAATTTTTGATCTGAGTCCTGATAGAATCATTTCACAGATGAAGAAACTGAGGCTTGGAGAAATTAGACAGCTATCCCAGGTGACAGACCTAACACATATTGGAGGATTCAGTGCCCAGCCTCCTTGATAGAGCTTCAGCCTGCAAATTTTCAAGCTTCATAAATGTTTGGCATATTTGAAGATGCTGCGTATAAACTCACCATTTATTTTTAAAATTTTTTGTTTTTTACATTTATTTAGTTTTGAGAAACAGAGTGAGACAAAGCATGAGCGGGGGAGGGGCAGAGAGAGAAGGAGACACAGAATCGGAAGCAGGCTCCAGGCTCTGAGCAAGCGGTCAGCACAGAGCCTGATGCGGGGCTCGAACCCACAAACTGTGAGATCATGACCTGAGCCGAAGTCGGACGCTCAACCGACTGAGCCACCCAGGCACCCCTAAACTCACCATTTATGAATTCTTCTGTGAAGCTCACGATTCTTCTCTTTTTGGTAGTGGCTTTGTTTTGGTAGTGGCTTTAGAATGCTTTGATGCTCTGCTTACACAAATTAACCTACAGCTTTCCCCACAAGGATGCCATCTCTCTGCTCTGCCAGCCACACTTCCTCTCCTTCTTTCATGCTCAGTTCAGCTATTACCTTTATTATGGCACTTTTTCTGAATTCCCCAGACGGAATCACTCTCTGTGCTCTGAGGACGCTTTGCTCTTAACTCCTTCAGTGCGCTTTTCAGGTTATTGCATAATTATTAGCGTTCATTCCTTCTTCCCTTCATTAGGCTTGAATCTACTTGAGGCAGCGGTATTATCTATTTATCTTACATTCTCAGCATGTAGCGCAGTTGTGCAGACACTCATAGAACAGAGAAACGGTAGGGGGCCCGGGAAGATGGGGAAAATGAGAGGGATTACTGTCATTTAACAAGATGTTAGTAATGATACCTCATTTTTATTATCCAGAAAAGC
This sequence comes from Panthera pardus, assembly GCF_024362965.1. NCBI lineage: Eukaryota > Metazoa > Chordata > Mammalia > Carnivora > Felidae > Panthera > Panthera pardus. Next base: position 80,031,227 of record NW_026526688.1, read on the forward strand.
ACTTGCGTTAATAGTCTGTATTTCTTTGAAGAATTATTCGAAGAATAATTCGAAGAATTAGTGGGTAATTAATAGGGTGCAGGGTTTGTGGGGGCCTGAAGCTCATACAATTTTCAGACCCCCTTTTTAAAATCCTCTTAAAAATTAAAAATACAAAAGTATATAAAATGTAAGTATTTACTAGAAACAAGATCACAAGAAGTTAGAAATTAATAAATTCAGAGAAATACCACACACGTCATAAAATTCAGAAAAACGGTGTAATGTTCTGGTTAATGCACTGCCCTGCACACTTCTAGATTACTGTTTTCCTCTATGTTTTTTGTTTTTGTTTTTTACTATATCCTTTTTTTGTCACCTCTGCATAAGACAGTAATTTTATAATATTTCCCATAGAGAGAATATTTTTTTCTTACCTCATTGATTGAAATCTATTTTTTATTATTAACAATGTAGCAAAAATTGTTTCAGCTTTATACTTGTGCTAGGTAATGCCATGTAAATTGTTAGGATTGCTGTCAAATTTGAGAAGTGCTGTATCAAATTTCTTTCCGATATGAACTGTATGATTTGGAAGAATTTTCCAAGGACTGGCTGTGCCTTCAGAAGATGCCATTAGACTTGGCAAAGCATGTAGTTAAAATCTATTCTTTTTATAACTTCAAAAGGTCATTGGACAAATGGATTCATCTTCTCTGTCTTTGAATAGGAGTTCTTTTACTTGAAACTCCTCCATAGGTAACCTTGAAAATGTCAAATGAGTTGGGAGGACCAGAGAATGAGGAGAATGGTGTTTCCCACCAGGAGGTCTTGGTGGACATGTAAGCAACCATTTCGCTGTAGCACTGGCGAGAGAGAGAGTCCACATTTCAAGGGGGCAGGAGGACGTAGGCGGTGAGCAAAAATTGGAGACAGTGGGTATAGAATATATGTTGGAGACTTTTATAGAGTAAGAAGGTAAGATGGTAAAAGAAAGACCAGTAGGATTAAATAGCAAACTGAGAGGGAGGATGCTGTTTGCATTTTTAAAGAAGAGTTGTTTGAAGTCAGACTTGGAACTTTGTTTAACCAGCTCTGTATTGTCTCTGCTGTAACTGCCATGGTGTGGTTTGTGGGAAAGTGTTAATCGAGCATCAGTCACCAACGTGTAGAAATGCCCCCTCCAATCACTCGGCATGCACCTGGCCTTCACTAAGTTTAGATATGCCAGGGTTTTAGTCATTCAGCTCATACTGTCTTTCTGGGGATATCAACTATACCTTCTGTCAATGTATCTCTTCATTTCTATGAGGGATTTTCATGACCGTTATCTCCTTGGAGCATCATAGTTGTTAAATAATTTATGAGTAAATAAGTTATTTTACGTCTTATAAGAAAGAAGTGAGATCTTAAAGTTTCATACCTTGAAGGTGTCCAGGTGGAAATTCAGAAGAGAAGACAGTTATCAACTCTGGGAACTGAAAAAAGGAAACAGCACTGAAAGTTCCTTTCCCTACTTGGCCGTGTGGAGTTATAGGACCAATGGGGATATTTATGGGGAACTTTTAAGTATATTTTTCTGCACTATGCAGTGTGTTTCCCTTCCCTACTCTGTGTCCTGTACAAAATGTTCAGAAAAACAGTATTTTTTGTTCTGATGTTTTTATATCAAAAGCTTCTCTAGGGGAATAATTATCACACTTTAGTATGAATTAGAATCTCTCAGATAGTGAGTCAATATGAAGATTCAAATTCAGGAGAAGCTGGGTGGGATGGGGAGCTCAGAGGTGGGCTGAGCCCCATGTGCAGGTGGACATGGGCCATGGGTTGCAGGGGGAGGATAAAGAGCTGATATCTGGATGTCACCTGCTTTAGCAACCTCAGCCTTAGAGAGATTAAATGTACTTTGGTCTCTTAGAGCTGCTAATAGGAGGTGGCCTTGGAACTTGAACTTTAGTCTTCAGACCTTCAGTCCTACCCTGTCTTTGTAACTGTGGACTAAGAGATGACATCTGATATAGCTAAGATTGTGGAGCTTTAGAGCCAGGCTCCCTGGGTGTAAATTCTAGTTTTCCCACTTATGAGCCGTTAATATCTTGGGGAAAATATTTATTCTCTGTATGCGTCAGTTTCCTTATTGGAAGATAGGGATAATTTGTCCCAGGATGAAATGAGCGACTGTTGAGAAAGCCTAAGTAAGCACCAGGCAATTATTTGTAAAATAATTAAGAAACTTCTTTTTCATGGCCTATGATGTAGAAGATAGTACTTTTATCTATCAGCTTGCCCTGAGTGGATACGGCACTCCTGCCTTTTCCCGACCTGCATCCTCACCAGTGGTGTGTACATGTCTGGTGTCTCCCCAGGTCTGGCTTCCCTGGATCTTCTCTTTCTGCTCTCTGGGCTCCAAGAGAGGCTAGATCGGCCCAGTAAGATGTAGGCAGTATCTCCCTTCAGTGCAAAGCCAGCAAACTGAGGAAGAGACAGTCTATCTTGTTCCATTGCTTTGCCCTTGCTTACATCTACTGAGACACTTGGGTTTTAGTTTTGAAATCTTCCAGTTAGGAAATGATTGAAAATATTATTATCCAAGCATGGGAAAAATTTGTTTTAAATTTTGCCTCCTTGTCATTTTAATATCATACTCTAACTGGCAGGACATTTGTAGCAGATTTTATAAATCTGTAATGATTCTTCTGTCTTTTTTACAATTTTTCTCTGAGGAAAAAGTATTCTTATTTGCCAAATGTGACCCATCCTTTTTTTTTCTGTCCCATTTGTTAAAACAGAACAGATATGCATTTAAAAATCAAAACTTTTCTCTCTGACAGTGGCTAGCAATTCTCAATTGCCTTGTTACTTTTGAATGCTGGTTTTCTTGCTAGCTTGCGACATCACAGTACACATGGATGTTGTCAGCAGCTATTCACCAGCCAGTGGGGCAGGAAGTCCTTACAGCAGCTGGGGTTGGGTTATAAGGGTATCAGTGATGAGAGTGTCTTGTAGATATTTTCTGTCGGAGACCATGACACCCAGGCAAGCCACTGGCTCGCTCGGCTGCAAAGGGCAATGGGACAGAATGGTTTATACCTGCTGCTGGGAGTACAAACCAGTGCACTGGTTCTGTAGATATAACATTTATGTACATGTTTTACAAATAAATGCATAGTACTTACTATAAAGTATGTATAAGAAGCCTTAAAAATATGCAGTTTCTGGGGCACCTGGGTGGCTCAGTTGGTTGAGTGTCTACTCTTGATTTTGGCTTAGGTCATGATCCCAGGGTCATGGGATTGCGCCCTCTTTCAGGGCCTGCTTAAGATTCTCTCTCTGCCCCTTCTCCCCCCTCCCCCCACCCCCATGCGCACACACTCTGTCTCTAAAATAAAAAATAAATTAAAAATGCAGTTTCTGATGTCATAATCCCATCTCTAGGAATTTTTATGTCTAAGGAAATATTTTGTGCCAAGGTGTATAAACAAGGATGTTTATAAAAATGAATTGTGTATAATAGCAAGGAAATATAAACAACTCAACTTTCCATGAACAGTGGAATGAGTAGGACCTTATGGTGAATTGACAGAATGGAATTCCAGGCAACTATTTAAAACCATGATCTACAATATAATAATTATATGTACTGAATATGGGGAGATATTTACAACATCTGCTATAGGAAAAGGATTATAATTCAGTGCATTAAAAATTTTGTGTATATTTACCTGTGTATGATTTTTTTATTTTCTTAGAAAAAGTCAGAAATAGAAATAACAAAGTATTAACAATAGTTACCCCAGGTTGTGGGATTATGGATGATTTAAATTTTCTTACTTTAACTTATTTTTCTAATTTTTTTCATTAATAGTGTATCTCGTGTAATGAAAATGACCATGTGGAGTCATTTGTGTGTGAAAAAGTGAGTGTTACAAGCTGTTCTTCCATTTATGCCTATTTAGAAACATTCATATACGTGACTGTGTGCTAATAACATTTTATTGTGAGCGTGTGCTAATATTTTATTTTGTCAAATAGAGATGACAGAGGCAAGATGGCAAGACGAGTCAGTAATTACAGAGCCAAAATAGCATTAGGTCTGTTATTTTGTTCATTTTTACAGAAATACAGCTCCAGAAAATTAGACCTCGGTTGGGTTAGCTTGTGGACCCTCTGTTACTATACTCTCAAATCTGTACTACAAAATTCAGAAGGATTAATCGTCGTCCATGTGTTTATGGTACATACATAGAAGCCAAAAGAAATAAAAAATAAACCCAACTCAGTAAATGCCACTTGTTTTATATTTTACTTGGAAAATATTATAAAGAAAGATCATTAGTGCCAAAGATTCCATGACATTGAATTTGCTTCTTGGTCCTCTGTGCCATTTAAATTTTTGTGCATTCTTATGTGCACCTGTGTGGCCATGTTACAAAGAACCTTTTGGATGCCAGGGGTCTTTATTAAATGCTTTCTCAGGTTGCGTTTTAATGTTTCGATAATAATGGAGAGCCAGTTTTAAACCTGCTTCTGCAATTAACTGCTGTATGATGTGGCATGATGATGATGATAGTGATCAGTAGTTGTAGCAGTAGTAGAGAATAGTCATAGTCATACTAGGGAGTAGTAATAATAATAATAATAATAATAATAATAATAATAACAAATCTAAAAACAATTCTATCTATGGATCCTTCACTATCTGCAGGGAAATCTCTCATTATCCTCAGTCTGTTAGATGTCTGACTTCGGCTCAGGTCATGATCTCACATCTGTGGGTTTGAGCCTCATGTTGGGCTCTGTGCTGACAGCTCAAAGCCTGGAGCTTGCTTCAGATTCTGTTCCTCCCTCTTTCTCTGCTCCTCCCTTGTTCACACTCTCTCTCTCTCTCAAAAATAAATATTAAAAAAAATCAAAGTACAGTCTGACAGTCCAGATAATAAGGAATACCTACATTTAAATATTTTCTCAAAACACATTAAAGAAATCTAATTTCCTTTTCTTTTTGCTACCGTTCTTTCACATTCTGAATCTTTGATTCAGCAAAACTCCAAACAATTACAAGTTGTAGGGCAGGAATTTATCTTGGTTTGTCAGGGACATTGAGCAATGAAAGTTTCACGTCCTGGGAGCCCCTTAGTCCCAGGAACACCAAGACAGTTGGTCACCCAACTTTTAACTCTGTAATCTGACTCCCTGAGGTTCCAGCTTGTGTGGCTCCTCTTTCTGTTCATCTTTACGTTTAAGAATTTTTTTAATGTTTATTTATTTTTGGCAGAGAGAGAGAGAGACAGAGAGAGAGAGAGAGAGAGAGAGAGAGACAGAGAGCATGAGCAGGGTAGGGGCAGAGAGAGAGGGAGACACAGAATCCGAAGCAGGCTCCAGGCTCTGAGCCATCAGCCCAGAGCCCGATGCGGGGCTCGAACTCACAGACCGCGAGACCATGACCTGAGCTGAAGTTGGAAGCTCAACCAACTGAGCCACCCAGGCGCCCCACTATTTTTCTTTTATTTTAATAATTTTAAATGTGTTGCTCTGGGTTCATAGCACCTCTATTTGAAACTTAGAGATCAAGGAATAAAGATAGCCAAGTCTAACTTTAATGAATGGCTTTAAGAAAACCAGGGTGTTGTGTAGGCTAAAGTTAAGAACAGTTCTAGTCTCTGGGAGTTAAGTCAGACACATGTGTTCTTAATTTGGTCATAAAAATGAGCAATGACTGTGAGGTTTGGAAGCTAGGGAAGAATGCAGTGATATAGATAAAGACGTCAGATTCACATCTTTAATAATTTAATCTTTAATAGAGAAAAGGCAACATGATTAGACTGGGTAGGCAATTATTTTGTACCTTGTGAGGGAAACATAGTTCCTGAGACCTCTCAGCCTGTCTAGAATGCAAAGAATTTTGGAGCAATATAATAAAGATTCCTAAGCTAAGTATTTCCAGTAAGAGTAACTATCTTTCAAGATGTGTAGCTTTGAAAACAACCTATAGGTTCCAAAATAATTTTATGGTTTCTGTGTAGGGTGAAAAACAAGATAAGCCATTCTGTTAAAGCCTCATCTGTTAGTAATAGCTTCCAAAACCTACATCTATAAATTTGCCAAGCACTTCTAGGGAATAAAGTATGTTAATCCTTTACTGTGCTGAGAACATTTTTTCCCACTTTTCTGTTATTCTTTATCATTCATTAGGTAATTTTCAGAGAAGATGAACATTGCTTTTGGAATAGGCTGCTCAGTGGTTTGAGACTGAGGCTTTGGGAAAGCTGTAGTCAGCAGCTCAGCCCCCTGTGATGATAAAGAAAGCTACAACCAGCACCATCCCTTAAATATATAGTGAGACAAATACACACATTTTATACTCTAGGAAATCAAAGGTCTCTTACTGATCAAAAAGGATCTCTAGGGGCACCTGGGTGGCTCTGTCGGTTAAGCGTCTGACTTCGGCTCAGGTCATGATCTCGCGGTCTGTGAGTTCGAGCCCCGTGTCGGGCTCTGTGCTGACTGCTCAGAGCCTGGAGCCTGTTTCAGATTCTGTGTCTCCCTCTCTCTCTGCCTCTCCCCTGTTCATGCTCTGTCTCAAAAATAAATAAAATAAAAACAAATTAAAAAAAAGGATCTCTAGCTCTTTTCTGAAAGGGCACGGTTGTGTATATATAAATAAGTAAGCAATGTGCTTTAACACCTATTCAATATGATTAGAGGAGTTATAAGTATTTCCTATAGAAGATCATCTTTATTAGAGAACAGTCAGAAAAATCTTTTATTTAAATTCTCCTTAACTTGCTTCATGCTATTCAACTAAAAAACACATGTATGTCTTAAGCAAAGCATGGAGTAGCTGCTAAGGATACAAAGAGACTCTTGCCCTGATGGAAACAGAACTTACAGGGAGAATGGGCACAGAAAGAGCTACCAGTAGTAAGTTCTCTACTTGTGATATTAATAAAGTGCTATGCTCATGTTATGCTCATGGGTACTAGGGACTTACTTTGCTGAGAATTCACTGAAGAATAAGTAAAACATCACCAGTTAGTATTTATTGATTCAGCAGATAAAAGCATGGTGTCTAGGAAAATGGAGATAGCTATATATATGACACACAGGATAGAGGTGATAAAGACTCAACTTGGTCCTTCTGGTAGGGAGAGACTTTTGTGGGTTAGGCTGTTAGGAATGGAGTTAGGACAGCTGTGTCAATTAAAGGGAAGACAACTCTTGGGCACCATAGATGCAGGGTGGGAAATAGAATCTTATGGAGTTGTACTGCAGCTCTGGCTTTACAAGCATTCTTTAATATTCTTAATGGATTTCAATTCAACAAACTTAAGTGCCTGCTCTATTGGGCTTGAGACTCAGGGTACAGGTAATCTACAAATAAGTAAATGAGGCAAACATATAAAGAAATAAATATCATTCTGTGCAGAAGGTATTCAATGAAGTAGAGGGCAAAATTAATGTTTTAGAACGTGGGGAACTGTTGTCAAAAAGAACTCCAAATCCTAGTGGCTTAATACAGAGAAAATTTATTTCTTGCTTATGTCAAATCTAACCCTAATCACCCTGAATGGGCAGCTCTCCTGGTTGTCTTTCCTCTAGGCAATGACCCAGAGACTGGGACTGTTTCTATGGGGGTCATCCAGCTGGTAGGTGAAGGGAAGAATTCATGGAGGATCCTACCCCTGATTCTCATATCTCTTCCTGGAAATGATACATGTCACTTAGGTCCATATTCCATTGGCTAGAACCAGTTATATGGCTTCACCATTATGCATATTGGCTGGAAAATCGGCAGCTACTTCTAAGAAAATCAATGCAGTCTTCATAAGGAAGAGGACAGCATTCTTTGGTGGCCTCTAGCAGTCTCTGCAACAGTGCAGTGAAGGCCAAAAGGAAGATCTGTCCACAGAGACAGTGATGTGTATGATGAGCCTTAATGGAAAAAATAGTTTGGCTGTCAGATGATGGAGTGTTGGGAGAGTAAACCATTCAAAGCAGCTGTATTGCTGTTAGGATAGAAATATGAAGCCTTACAGTAGTGGCAGGAAGTGCCCTACTTTGTTAAGTCTGGGGCATATAGTCTAAGGATGGAAGTGATGGGAGACAAGGCAGGACAGATGTAGCCTTCAGTTTGTGAGGCTTGGAGCTATTAAGACTGTTTAACTGAATCTGTGATTTTAAAGTTTGGCTTTATACTAAAATGATAAGGGAAGTTTTTTCTTTTTTTAAAAAAATTTTAATGTTTATTTTTGAGAGACAGAATGTGAGCGGGGAAGGGGCAGAGAGAGAGAGACAAAGACACAGAATCTGAAGAGGCTCCAGGCTCTGAGCTGTCACCACAGAGCCCGACGTGGGGCTCAAACTCACAAGCCATGAGATCATGACCTGAGCTGAAGTGAGACGCCCAACCGACTGAGCCACCCAGGCACCCCTGGAAGTTTTTTCTTAATGCTCAGTCCCAGCTTCCCTACCCCACTTAGATCAGAATCTGTAGATAAGACTTCAGAATCTGCAATTTCAGGAAAAATAGAATGACCATATGATCCATAATTCCACTACTGAGTATTTATCTACAGAATACAAAAACAGTAATTTGAAAAGATATATGCACCCTTATGTTTATTGTGGAATTATTTGCAATAGACAAGATATGGAAGCAATCCAAGTATCTATCAGTAGATGAATGGATAAAGATGTGGTATATTCATACAATGGAATATTACTCAACCGTAAAAAAGAATGAAATCTTGCCATTTGCAACAACATGGATGGATCTAGAGGGTATAATGCTAAGTGAAATAAGTTAGTCAGAGGAAGGAAGACAAGTACCATATGATTTCACTCATAGGTGGAATTTAAGAAACAAAACAGAGAAAAAAGAGAGAAACAGACTTTTAAATATAGAGAACAAACTAGTGGTTACCAGAAGGGAGGTGGGTGGGAGGTTGCGTCAAATAGGTGAAGGGGATTAAGAGTACATTTACCATGATGAGTATTGAGTAATGTATAGAATTGTTGAATCACTCTGTTGTACAACCGAAACTAATATAAGGCTGTATGTTACTGGAATTAAAGATAAAATTTAAGCAAGTAAATAAATAAATAATCTGTAATTTTAAAAGTCATAGAGGAATAGAATATGTAACCTAGATTGAGAATAACTGATGTAAAATTTGGTTAAAATTCAAACAAATATGTGATAGACTTTATTCCCATGACTATTGAGAGAAGAAACATACAAACTTAAAATGAGTTTTTAAAAGTCTCACTTTAGGGGCACCTGGGTGGCTATCAGTTAAACATCTGACTCTTAATTTTGGCCCAGGTCATGATCTCATGGTCATGAGTCTTTTTAAGATTCTCTCTCTCCCTCTGTCCCTGCCACCAATAAAATCTTTTAAAAATCCCATTCTAGCACAGGTAGACATTGTCTGAAAATAAAATTTTTTATCATCAAGAACATTTATGAGATGACTACTTAGGGCTAGATAGTTTGAGAGAACAAATTTTCTTCTCAAAATCATTCAAAGGCTTGTAATTTTTTATTAAATGAGGGAGGTTGCCTGATGTAATAGAAAAATAAGAGCATGTGGAGTCAGACCTGTGTTTGGATTCTAGTTTACCATTGTCTGACTCAGTTGCTTTCTAGGATAGATACCAAACTTTCTACCAACATCACCTAACTTCTCTGAAACTTTTTGTTATTTGTAAAATAAGATAATCATTTGTGTGACACTGCTGGTTGCCTTGCTAATATTTTTCTTCTTCTCCTCTCTATTTTTGTTGAGGTGGCAGTGTGCCCAGAGCTTGATTTCCCAGGCTCCCTTGAAGTGAGCAGTGGCTACATGACAATTTCTGATGAACGAGGAGTGAGCAGAGGGGAGAGCAGCAGGCCATGAGCTCAGAGGAATGATGGGGGTAGGCAGATCCCGTGGGGCCTTGAGGCTGTATTCAGCCTTTGGATTTTAACCTGAGTGAAATGGAATCCTGAGAGAAAGATGATTGGTCTGGATGCTATGCTGAGACTAGACTGTAGAAGAGCAAGGATATAAAGAAAGGGAGACCTATAGGAAATTATTGCAGTAACTTAAGTGAAAGATGCTGGTGACTTAGACTAGGGTGGTGAGCAGTGGAAATGGCATAGGCTGTCAGATTCTGGACATATGTTGGAAGGAAAGACAAGATTTGAAGGTGGAATTGATGTGGGGTATGTGATTAAGATCATTAAGAAAGAATCCAAGTTTCTTGACTTGAATAATTTTTGAATAATGATGAAATTGCCCTTAGATGAGGAGGGCTACAGATAACTTGTGTTTGAGAGGAGATATCAGGAGCTGAATTCTGTACACGTTGAATTTGTTTTCTGTTAGAAATCAGAGTGGTGATGTAAAGTAGACAATTTTGTATATGAGTCTGGAGTTGAAGAGAGGTATGTGTTGGGATATAAATGTAGGGATTCCAACATGGGTTTAAATCCCTGAGATTGAATTAAATCACTATAATAAGTATACATAAAGGAGATATGTGTGTGTCATGGAACAATCCACCATTAAGAAGTCAAAAGAAAGATACAAAGCTGTAGTCATGAAGACAGTATGATACTGGCACAAAAACAGACATAGATCAATGGAACAGATTAGAAAACCCATAAATGAGGGCACCTGGATGGCTCAGTTGGTTAAGCGTCCAACTTTGGCTCAGGTCATGATCTCACAGTCTGTGGGTTTGAGTCCTGCGTCGGGCTCTGTGCTGACAGCTCAAAGCCTGGAGCCTACTTTGGATTCTGTGTCTCCCTCTCTCTCTGCCCCTCCCCCACTCATGCTCTGTCTCTTTCTGTCTCAAAAATAAATAAAAACATTTAAAAAATTAAAAAAAAAAAGAAAACCCATAAATGGGCCCACAACTATATGGTCAGCTCATCTTCAACAAAGCAGGAAAGAATATACAATGGAAAAAATATAGTCTTTTTAACAAATGGTGTTGGGAAAATTTGGACAGCAACATGCAGAAGAATGAAACTGAACCACTTTATTACACTGTACACAAAACTAAATTAAAAATAGATGAAAGACCTAAATGTGAGACAGGAAACCAAACCATCAAAATCCTGGAGGAGAACACAGGCAGTAAACTCTTTGACCTCGGCTGAAGCACCTTCTTCCTAGATACCAGAGGCAAGGGAAACAAAAGCAAACATGAACTATTGGAACTTCATCAAGATAAAAAGCTTCTGCACAGCGAAGGAAACAATCAACAAAACTAAAAGGCAGCTTTTGGAATGGGAGAAGATGTTTTCAAATGACATATTTGACAAAGAGTTAGGATCCAAAATCTGTAAAGAACTTATAAAACTCAATAACCAAAAAGCAAATAATCCAGTTAAGAAATGAGCAGAAGACATGAATAGACATTTTCCCAAAGAAGACATTGGTTAACAGACACATGAAAAGATGCTCGACATCACTCATCATCAGGGAAATACAAATCAAAACTACAGTGAGGGGTACCTAGGTGGCTCAGTTGGTTAAGTGTCTTGACTTCAGCTCAGGTCATGATTTTACGGTTCATGGGTTTGAGCCCTGCATTGGGCTCTGTGCTGACAGTGTGGAGCCTGTTTGGGATTCTCTCTCTCCCTATCTCTCTGCCTCTCCCTGACTCACGCTTTCTCTCTCTCTCAAAATAAATAAGTAAACTTAAAAAAAAAACCCAACTACAGTGAGATATCACCTCACACTTGTTAGAATGGCTAAAATTAACAACATAAGAAACAACAGGTGTTGGTGAGAATGTGGAGAAAGAGGAATCTTCTTGCACTGTTGGTGGGAAAGCAAACTGGTGCAACCACTCTGGAAGACAGTGTGGAGGTTCCTCAAAAAGTTAAAAATAAAACTACCCTACAATCCAGCAATTGCACTACTAGGTATTTACCCAAAAGCTACAAAAACACTGAAGGAATACATGCATCCCGATGTTTATAGCAGCATTACAACAATAGCCAAATTATGTAAAGAGCCCAAACGTGCCTTGACTGATGAATGGATAAAGAAGTTGTGGTTTATTTATACAATGAAACATTATTCAGCCATAAAAAAAATGAAATCTTGCCATTTGCAATGATGTGGATGGAGCTAGAGTATATTATGCTAAGTGAAATAACTCAGAGAAAGATCCCATATGATTTCACTCGTATATGGAATAATAAGAAATGAAATAGATGAACATAAGAGACAAAAAGGAGAGAGGCAAACCAAGAAACACATCCTTAACTATGGAGAACAAACTGTGGGTTGATGGAGGGGAGATGGGAAGGGAGATGGGTTAAATGGGTGATGGGTATTAACGAGGACACTTGTTGTGATAAGCACTGGGTGTTGTATGTAAGTGATGAATCACTAAATTCTACACCTGAAACTAATATTATATGGTGTTAACTAACTATAATTTAAATAAAAACTTGAAACTACAAAAAAAATGAATGAACAAAAAGATACTTCCCCTGCCCGCCCCCCCCAAAAAAAAGTCAAAGGGAAGAAAGGAAACCAGAAAGGAGATTGAGAGGAAAGATCAGTGAGGCAGAGTAATAGTAAGAGTGTGTTCTCCTGGAAGCCAGAAGACAACTGTGTCAAATGCTGCTGACCAATCACTCAGTAAAGTGGGAATTGAGAATTTCCCACTGGATTGAGCACTATGGAGGTCAGGGGTGTCCTCAGGGAAAGCATTTTGCTGATGCGGTAGGAAACAGTATGCTCCTGTCTAAGGTATGCCTTAGAGGAACTGGAGAAAGCACTAGAGATGACTCTTTCAAGAAGTTTTAAAGCAAAGACATACGGTCATTGCTAGTGGGAAGGTGAAATAAGAGATAAGAGAAGGGGTGTGTGTGTGTGTGTGTGTGTGTGTGTGTGTGTAACGATTTGAGAAATAACGTCATCACAGTATGCCGATGGGAATAATCTAGAGAGAGAGCAAAAATTTGATGATGTTAGAAAGAAGAGAAGTTACTGGAGTGATAACTTTAAATTGGATAGAGGGGATATAATCTAAGGCACATTGAGAGGACCATGGGATTCCTTATCCATTCTATCTACACTGTAAGGCACAAGGAGGATAAGAAATAAACAAAACTAAGTCTATTACTATTACCTCAAAGTACTTATAGTTTCACTAGGGGAACAAGACATTTTGGGTGCTGATGACTCCTTAGAGTCTGCTTTATCTAATCTTCTTTGGGTCATGAATTGCACAGACTCTTTAAGACTTTGAGATTTAAAGATTTTTTAAGTCTCAGCCAGATGGACACTGTTGTCCTTCTTCATTATCTCTGTTAGACAGAAAATTCCACGTGAGGGATGCATTTCCCAATTAAATTTGCCAAGCCAGGAGACAACCATAATCAACCTATATTTTATGATTGGTTCATGACAACTTCATCATGGTCTTTCAAAGTTACAGCATTTTCTGACTCCCTCTCTAATCCTAGGCCCTTTGCTAGTTGTTGGCGTATGGAGAGATGAGAACTGAACTCCCTGTACTGAAGCAGGTAATGAGAGCCTGACAGAAAGCAGTGGTGTGGACAGCAGGGTAGAGGGATGGGCGTGTGAGACAGTAGAAAAAATTTGGTGATTGACCAGAAGTGGAAGATCAGTGAGACTGAGGGGTTTACATTTATTCTGAGAATGTTCCAAATACTAATCTCAGTCTCTTTAATGTCTAGATTGATAGCCATATATTACTCTTAATTTTGTTGGGCTTTTTGTTTATTTGAATTTTCCTAGAAACTAATCAGATTCTTAATAAATTTCTCATTGTTTTACCATGAAGTTTTACATAACATTTTATTTACCTTTTAAATCTTTTGTGAATCCATATATTTGCATTCCTATGATTTTACACCTGTGATTTCTGATACATGTAAAAGTTTACACATATTATATATATTAAAATACATGATATATATAATATATTATAATATAATATATAATTATATAGTTATATAATATATATAATATATAATTTATAATATTATATATAATATATATATATATTTATTTATATATATATAAAGCACGTGAGCAGGGAGAGGGGCAAAGGGAGAGGGAGAGACAATGTCAAGCAGGCTGTACAGCCAGGGTAGAAGCAGACAGGGGACTCCCATCTCACGACTGTGAGATCATGACCTGAGACAAAATCAAGAGTCCGATGCCTAACTGACTGAGCCACCCAGGCACACACCTAAAAATTTGCATATATTTAAAAATGACTTATGTTATTTATCAATTACACTGTTTGTAGTTTCATTTGAGGATAAATGTGCCTAACTCCCTATGTAATTCTCTGTTGAATTAGATCTTCTCCCATTTTCCAGCTCTTCTCAAAACAAGGATGCTGAAAACAACAGCATCAGTAGCAGTGTATTAATACAAGTGCCAGCATTCTTCTTGTCCCCATGCTCACCTATCACATTTGTGGGTATCACATGTCCTTTAATGCAATAAGTCACTGACAAGACACAGCTCTTACTTTCTTTCCTGTGTTTTCTGAGGGTAATAGCTCTGCTGTGATATGTAAGGGGAAGTTATTAAAGTATAAGTCTACTATATACTACTTTTCCAGAGTGATAGAAGAACAGTTTTCTGTTTAGCATGGACCTTGAGTTCTGAAACAGGAGGCAGGCAAGCAGGCAGAGAGAGGGAGACTGAGGAAGGATATTCTTATTGACTTTCAGATGGGCAAAGCTTAGGTGGGTCACTGATTATATTTTCAATATAGTTTTATTGGCCTTTAAGTTTGTAGAAAATCATCTCAGATGCTAACTCTCAGGTTTCAGTGTTGCTGTAAGTTTTCCTTTCTTTTTCTGTCTTCATACAGAGTAAGTGAGGTGTTAGTGTATCTTCCTTGTAGTCTCCCTCATAGCTGGGTGTTTTAAAGAAATCGCTTATGAAATTAATACATGATTGATTTGGACAGCTTTTAAAATACAAAAGTAAAGAAAATTAAAATCTAGAACTTTGCCACCCCAAAATAATTATCAGCATTTTAAAATTCATCATAAAGATGATTGGTTATGTAGAGAGCAATAATAATGAAGATACCTTTTAAAAAGTATACTCATTCAGAGGTGCCTGGGTGGCTCACTTGGTTGAGTGTCTGACTCTTGAATTCAGCTCAGGTCATGATCCCAGGGTTGTGGGATCGAGCCCCATGTCAGGTTCCGTGCTGAGCGTGGAGCCTGCTTGTGATTCTCTCTTTCTCTCTCTCACTGCTTCTCGCTGTTCCTTCCTGGCCCCAGTTGCACTCTTTGTCTCTCTTGCTAAAAAAAATAAATAAATAAAAAATAAAAGCATGATCATTCAGTGAATATTGAGTGTAATTTGAATTGTTATTGTGCATGTTTTTCCATATTACTAAATATTCTTCTATTATGTGTTTTAAAAATAGATGCTACCCAATGGTACCATTATTTGCATATACTTATTTAATAACATATGTATACATACATAATAATACACATACACATATGTATAAATGTTATGAACTTCCTTGTGCATATATTTTCTGTCTCTGTGATTTCTTTAGGATAAGTGTCCTCAGAGGCATTTCTGGGGAGAAGAATATCAGCATTTCTAGGGCTGTCATAATAAAATACCGCAGATTGGGTGACTAAAACAATAGAAATTTATTTGCTCACAATTCTAGAGGCTAGAAACCTGAAATCAGGGTATCAGCACGTTTGTTCCTTTCAACCAGCTAAAACTATGTGTTCAATAAGAGACGAGGAGAGATTCCTGTTTTTTTTTTTTTTTTTCAAATTTATTTATTTTTGAGAGAGAGAGAGCACAGGTGGGGGAAGGGCAGAGAAAGGGAGAGAGAGAATCCCAAGCAGCCTCCATGCTGCCAGTGCAGAGCTCAATGTGGGCTCGAACTGACAAACCATGAGATCATGACCTGAGTTGAAGTCCACAGTTGGATGCTTAACTGTCTGAGCCACCCAGGAGTCCTGAGATTGCAGTTTCTAAGAACTTCTTGGGAACCAGAATGCCTGGAGTACGGTAGAAGAGAAGTGGATGAGGTCAGAGCACTTCTGTGAGTCAGACTTCTGTAGTTGTATGTGTCTTTCAATGCCTTTGTACATAAATGATCATACAAACTGGCTGATGAAAAGATCATGAGGCTGAAATTTTTTCCTAAAAATTCTGTAGGGTAGACATTGCCCCATTGTCCTTTGATTTTTTAGGGTTGAGGTAAAGAAATCTAAGATCAACTCTTTCCCTCTGCGTGGATTCTGGTTGTGTTCTCTCTTTCTTTTTGGAATTAAGATTCTTCCTGTGGGATATATCTAAAGGTTTGTCTTTCTTTAGTAATGTTAGCTCATCTGTGGTCAATCCATTTGTTTTGCTCATTGGTACCTTTTTCAGTTCATGAACATATCCAGTGATTACATCTTCATTCTTTTCCATTTCTTTTAGACTCTTTAAAAAAAATCTAATTATCAATTTTATGTTGGATCCCTATTTTCTGTCCTATCATTCCTTTGGTCTGATTTTCTGTTTTACTCTCTTATAATGCATATAATTAATGTCTCCAACAGATTTGTTTCCTTGGTGGTGTATTTATCTACTGTCATTTAGCAGTTGATTTTTCATTTTACTCTTTGTTTCTTCATTTCATATTTTATTTTACATTCTGCATTTTGAAAGCATAGAGTATCTTTCTGACCTATATTTCTCTTTTTCTGTAATGCTTTTATCAATATTATTCTCTTCTTCTGTATCTTGCAGGCTTTTTCCTCTTCTACTTGGGGAATTTTTGTCTTTCTACCCTGAGTGAAGAGCAAGCTATCCAAACCTTGCAGTTTCTTGCTGTTTCCTTTCATATATGCAGTGTCTGGTTAATATAAGTTTACACACTTGTTCAGTTGCTGGGTTGCTAGAGGAGGGGCATGGGAAGGAAGGTACAGATCTTGGGAAGTCCCAGCAGAAAACATTTTTTTTTTTGGTCTGTTTTGGAGGAGCTGTTTCCTGTACCCATCTTTTTGTTGGGTCATTTCACATAAGCCACATGGTGTATCTGTCTACTCTTCTTGTTTATGATGTGACCATACACATCCAATTATCAACGCCTACCCCCCTGAATCTTGGGGAATCCTCACCCTAATCTTGGCTGTCTTTGATATATTGTTATATAAGCCTTTGGGCCTTTTGTCACAATTGCTTTGAAAGCTGCCAATTACAGTAGCAAAGGGACTTTCCAAGTGATGTGTTTCTTCTTTTCTAAGACAATTTCTTGTTATCAGACTCTGCTCCTTCCAATTGAGAGTTTTTAAAAGGATCTCTTCTATTGTTTTCAGGCTCTCCTCTACCCATTTCTGCCAAAACCAAGTTACCACAAACTTAGTGACTTAACACAAATGCATTATCTTCTACTTGTGGAGGTCAGGAGTCTGACATACATCTCACTGGGCTAAAATCAAGGCATTGGCATGGTTGTATTCCTTTCTGTAGGCTCTGGGGAGGAAACATTCTACAGGCCTCCTGCACTCCTTGACTTGTGGCCCCTTTATCTTCAAAGCCAGCAAAGATGAGTCAAGCTTTTTTTACTCTTCATCACTCTTTTTCTGCCTCAGTCTGCCACTTTGAAGGACCCTTGTGATTATATTAGGCCCACATAGGTAATCTCACTATTTCAATTAAGGTTATCACTTTAAATCCATCTGCAAATTTAATTTCCATTTTGTGTATACTGTTATCTGTTCACAGGTTCCAGGGATTAGGAGCATGGCCATCTTTGGGTGGACCATTACTTTGTCACACCTCTGTATCTTCAACTGTGTTCTATTTACATGACATTTAGTAACATGTCTTTAACATTTCTGGCATGGTGTTGATACTCTTCCCTACTTTCTATTACTGATGCCACTTTTTCTCCTTTTTATGTTCAACAGGAGAGTTACCTCCATGTATTCAGGTCACCATTTTTCCTGGAAATGCAGAAAATATTTCTAATAGGACTTTTATAGGGAGATTCTTCCATAATTACATTACATGTTGATTATTAAATTTGTAGTTACTCAAGTTACATTGTTACTATTTTTCATTTCATGGCTTTCTCTTGCTCTTTCAGGAATTTCTCCTGAAGTTTCATTTACCAGGAACTCTTTTTCTCATTGGTATTTCCAGCACATGATGGACAAGAATAAATGAAGGAACTAAACTTAGTTTAGATTCCCATATTTAAAAAAAATGGATTGAGAAATAATTCAAAGCTTCTCTTCTCACAATCAAGCATATCCAAGGCAAATTTGTTATATTTATTCCTTATTGAGCTCTGAAATCTACTTATCAAATGCTTTTCACACATGTTTTCCATTAGCCTTGAACTCTGGTGAATGTTTGGAAGATATGACGGCTTTTTGAAGGTCCCTGAAGAAAACCATTGAATGTCTTCCAGTTCATTTTGCATCCATTTTACTGAGTGAAAACTATATTTTATTCTACTTTACATTGTATTTTATAAATGTCAAGGGTTTAAATTTCTATGAAGCAACTTCCTCAAATTTAGTCTCATGAATTGGAATTCCCGTGGGCATCTTATTTTCTTATACAGTATCACATTTTCAAGATCATATAGCATTGTAATGTGTACTCATTCTCCAGGGATGAACTCTCCGGAGAAATCAGAGAGGTTTTGTTTTGTTTTGTTTTTTGTTTTTATATTAAGAAGTCCCTAGTTGGCTCATGGTAATACCCCAGATCATTGCCAGTACACTTCAGTTCAAACAGCCTGAAGAATAAACTGCCCCAAATGGTATTAAATCTATGTAAAAAATATTCGAGTTTCTTTGTCACTGATAGACTTCAAGATTAATTTCTTTGGTTCCCTCAAAACAGTATTTTTATTTAGATTGAAATCATTATAACCTTTTCTTTTATGCACTTAGAAACCTAGAATTTTGTTTGGCTCCATAATCCAAACTCTGTTTAGATCTGCTAATGGTGTAAGCCTCTGTGCTGACAGAACACCCCATGTGCTAACTTTTAGCTTGGGTCCCCCGATATAAAGTCTGCTGATAAAAGTTGCTCAGTGCTGTCACGCTTATCAGTGGACCTCAGTGAGGAGTGTGGCATTTCAGGGACACCAAGCCAGGGACCAAGCTGTTCAGACATACCATTCATCACCTCTCTTCACAGGGCCCAAACAGGCATTCCAGCTTTTAATCCAGTACATATATGGTCTTGGGAATGAAATAAAAGATGTCTGCTGTACCAAAGTGGGGCAAGCATTATATCTAGGGTTGTTGGATTGATCATATACTAATTGCTTTCACCGAGGTATGTTGCTCAGGAAAATTTAGGAGTGACAGTGGCCAAGACAGTCCTGCATGGGTAAGGCCTTTACAGACCCTTAGATTTGGGGTTTTAGAAGAACCAACTGTTGAAGAGGATGGCAGCCCAGCAGACAAGAATTGGGAAATAGGCTCTGCAAGCGTCTGCCTTAATATTCAAGATAAACATGTAAACCATAGCATTCTATAGGGAATGCCAGACTGCTGAACTGGAGGGGCTGCTTCCAACAAAATCTGACTTGGACGACCATGTTTCTAATCCTGCTGGGGATGAGGGAGGTTGCAGGGCTGTGACTCTGTCCCTGATTGGAACAAAATGGGTTGGTGATGTCATGTGTGGCAGTGGCCTTATTCCCACTAATGGTTGTTGTGACTCTCTGAAAAAGAGAGTCCCTTAAACAGCCAACGTTAGGAATTGATTAAGCAAAATATGGTTTGTAATTAAATAGATTATGAGACAGCCATTAAGCATCACGGTTTTAAATATCTAACAACGTGGTGAAATATTCATTAGTATCAAAGGAGGGGAGGCAACAAGATATAAAAACTATTCGAAATGATTTCAGTATTTTCCTCTAGATATTAGTAAACTTAAATTCCTTTTTATGTTTTTTTTTCTACTGAATATTCTACACTGACCACATATTCTTATTATAATGAGGAAATGATATTTTTAATAAAGAAAAAAATGCTTAAGGCAAATATTTCAATTCTTAATCTACCAGTTCTAGATTCTGTTGAATAAGATTTAGAGTTCTTTTTTATAATTTATTTTTTGTTTTACAGAGGCAGAGCACACAAGTGTGGGGAGAAAGAGGGTAAGAGAGAGAGAGAGAGAAAGAAAAAAGAGAAAGAAAGAAAAGAAAGAAGGAAAGAAAGAAAAGGAAGGAAGGAAGGAAGGAAAGGAAGGAAGGAAGGAAAGGAAGGAAGGAAGGAAAGAATCTTAAGAATCTTAAGAATCAGTGTGGAACCTGATGCAAGGCTCAATCCCACAACCCTGGGATCATGACCTGAACTGAAATCAAAAGACGCTTAACTCATTAGAGACTGTTAAAAACTGAGAACAAACTGAGGGTTGATGGGGGGTGGGAGGGAGGGCAGGGTGGGAGGGAGGGCAGGGTGGGTGATGGGTATTGAGCAGGGCACCTTTTGGGATGAGCACTGGGTGTTGTATGGAAACCAATTTGACAGTAAATTTCATATATTAAAAAAAAAAAAAAAAAAAAAAAAAGACGCTTAACTGACTGAGCCACACAGGTGTCCCAAGATTGATTGATTGATTGATTGATTGATTTTTATAATTTATTGTCAAGTTACCTAACATACAGAGTATACAGTGTGCTCTTGGCTTTGGGGTAGATTCCCATGATGCATTGCTTACATACAACACCCAGTGCTTATCCCAACAAGTGCCCTCCTCAATGCCCATCACCCATTTTCCCCTCTCCCCCACCCTTCCATCCACCCTCAGTTTGTTCTCTGTAAGAGTCTCTTATGGGTTGCCTCCCTAGGTGCCCCAAGCTTTAGAGCCCTATAAGCAATATTTAATCCTGAGATTTGGACTATATTGGACAGG
Source organism: Panthera pardus (assembly GCF_024362965.1). Classification (NCBI taxonomy): domain Eukaryota; kingdom Metazoa; phylum Chordata; class Mammalia; order Carnivora; family Felidae; genus Panthera; species Panthera pardus. Next base: position 80,052,121 of record NW_026526688.1, read on the forward strand.
TAAAATGTTGGTTGAATACATTTTTGATTCTCCTTTTATTATATCCAAGGACCATCTTAAGGGTGAGTATGAAAATAACATAATAGTTTTTAATTAGTGAAACTATATAGAAAGTTTTGTATTTTACAGTTTTTGGTGAGAAAATGGAGAAGTGAAGCTAGTGCAACAATATTGTAGAATAGCCACTTTTTTATTTGCATAAGGAGTCAAATTTGAGCTATACTTATAGAGGTTTTATGAATCACAGTTAAATTTTATTTGGAATAAGTGATTATGGAGATTTGGTTATTTCAATGCATATCACCTGTTAAATACTCAGTAGGTTTTTAAAAAATGTTTATTTATTTTGAGAGAGAGAGAGCATGTGCCCACAAGCTGGGGAGGGGCAGAGAAAGAGGGAGAGAGAAATTCCCAGGCAGGCTCCATGCTGTCAGCGTAGAGCCTGACACAGGGCTTGATCCCAGGAACCATGCGGTCATGACCTGAGCTGAAATCAAGAGTTGGATGCTTAACTTACTGAGCCACCCTGGTGCCCCCTCAGTAGGTACTTTTTAATGAATGTATAGATATCTGTCTTCAGTCAGTTTACTCTAGCACTACCACTGCCAGTGATTAAACTCCTGGTTTTCTTGTCCTTTGACTAAAAGTAACAAATGAACAAAAAGCTGAAGTTACCAGTAGGAGATTTTGAGCTGGATGTGCATGAATACGTGCATGAAGTCATTCTATGTTCTGTGATAGCTATGAAACATTTTGTATCTCCAGGACATACAAAAATTCAGGAGGTATTAAACTCTTTGAATTCAGCTATTATTATTATTATTTTTTATGGTACAGAAGAATAGGACAGGAGAAGTTGGGGAGAATATGCCATAATTGTATAACAATAATCTCTTAATTTAGTAAAGGCAAGAAGGGGTAATGCTATAAAACACTGAACTAGAAATAGAAAGCATATTATTTGTCTTCTCTCTCTGCTTTGTAATTAACTTGTGTCTGTGGGTCACTCTCTGGGCCTCAGTTTTATCATGTGTAAATTTGAAGGATTTGTAGACTCAGGAGAGCTACAGAGTTGCAAGCTGTTTAGTTTTTTTCATAACTTTCAAAGCAATACAAACACTGATGTAGACTTATAAGGAGGGACAGGCATGGAACCACATGTTAAAATGGGTAGGGCCAATCCCAGCTTTGTTTTAATACATATAATGATGTCTGAGAATTATGTTTAAAGGCTTGCTTACTCTACAGGAGTGCAATTAGTTGTTGCAATATGCTTTGTTCTGGAGGTGTGGTTTTACACTTGCATATTATTATGGTATGTGGTTACTTCAATGTTGGGATTAAGTCAGAGTCATCTTCCTATAATTGAATGGGATCTGGTGGTTGAAAAAATGGTCCCTGATGGGGAGCCAGAAAATATGCATTCTCATCACTCACCTGCTAGAGGAAGAGGACAGTATGATAGGATTTTGTACATTTTGCTTTTCCCCATCAGCAAAATGGAGTTAACGCATGTCAACTGTCAATCTCCACTGGGGTTATCCTGGGAATTAACTAAGAACGTCTCTCAGATATTCTCTGATGGTGATATCACTTATCTGTGTGTATTTAAAGGATGGATAGGGGCGCCTGGGTGGCTCAGTCGGTTACGTGTCCAACTTCGGCTCAAGTCATGATCTCACGGTCCATGAGTTTGAGCCCCGCGTCGGGCTATGTGCTGACAGCTCAGAGCCTGGAGCCTGTTTCAGATTCTGTGTCTCCCTCTCTCTCTGACCCTCCCCCGTTCGTGCTGTGTCTCTCTCTGTCTCAAAAATAAATAAACGTTAAAAAAAATTTAAAAAAATAATAAATGATGGATAACCATCTTGGTCATGGATGGATAATTCACTTGACATCCTAGTGAATTATCCCAGAAAACTTTAGGATCACTTTTCCCTACTCATAACTGGACTACTAATAAGTTTTAATTTTTTCCAAAGGCTTATTCCCTTTGTGAGCTAGGGTAATGGAAGAAGAAAGTATGGCTATATTTACATAAAACACACTACCTGAGTGTTTTGAATATAGCAAAACATGATCATTTTCCTTCTAGCCTCAGGTGACTAGTTGTTCTGAGGTCTGAAATGCCTGTAAAGACCTACATCCATGATAGACTTACTGACCATATTCCCATGTGTCCTCAAACTCACAGGTCACCAGAAGTTTCCCTGTGACTACAGGATATTGCTATTTTTTTCTGCTGAAATGCTTGTGTTCTCCTAGGTTTCAAACTTCTAAAATATACCAATATTTCATGAAAGCTCAGCAGGTTTTTTTGAAGAGTTAAATCTACATTGTAGAGAAATGCATCTGCTCTCATCAAATAATCGAAGGTTTTCCAATGACTAGAATATAGATTGTAAACAAGCCACATTCTTCAGTGGAATCAATTAGATCTGGACTTGCACTTATAGATTGCCAGATGAAAAAAAAAGCCCCAATAGTACACTTCTACACCCAAAGTCACCATTATCTATCCATTGAGTGAAGTGGACTCTGCTTCTTTATGTACTCAGGAATATTAATTCCCTTTCATAATGTGTGGATGTTAAAAACACATATGTATCTTAAGTTATAAATTGGCTTATAAGGAAAATGTTCATTTCTTAATGAAGGACTACCTACTGACAGTTGATGGAAATAGTTAAATCTTTTGCTGTAAGAGTAGAACTTTCCCTCTCTGAAAAGGATCAGATAATTTATTGGCTGTATTTAACTAAAGTTATTTTGAGTGTGTTCATTTTCTTTGAAATAGTGTCTTTCATGCTGCTTGTTTCTCTCTCATTTGAAATACTATGCATCATTCCAGGTCTTGCTCTAATCCTGCCCCTTATAGGAAAGCTTTCTACCCATGAATGGCCCACAGTGTTCTTTCCCCTCTGTGAACTCTGTCTGTTGGTATACAGTTAAGAATTGCCTTGATCTTTATTTTTAGGTAGTCATTTTATCTTCTATTTCTTTGGTGATTCCCACAATGCCTAGCTCAGTGCTCATGTATAGGGGCAAGTAACAAGTAAGTGTTCCTTAAATGCCTGTTGATACCTATTTCTAGAATGAATGAATGAACATACCCTGAACTAGCACCAAATTAATTTCGCTGATTTTGACCATGTTTTCCTAACTCTAATTGAGTTGTCATGGGAATATTCACAGAAAATCTAGAACACAGTTGCAATTTTATAAGCAAAAATCTCATCTTTTGTATTATTTTGAGATAGGGTGAACAGGAGGAAGATATTAGCTTAGAACATAGAAGGTTAACCTACAGAATCAGAGGTCTGCAGTCATATGCAGGGGTTAGGAGGGTACTTTGCCAACTTTAAACAGGAATTCAGGTCTTTGTGGTTGGTACATTTCTACTGTTGCATAATCTCTAATTTACTGTTAACTTTACACCTACTATGCAATTTTGATAGCCTAGGTGGCTTCCCTAAAGAGAGAAAAGAATAGTAATTGATGATTTGGGCATTTCCACTTGATTGACAAGTATTTTTTCACTGTTGGTGAATAAATTGGCATTCTGATTTATCAATCTGTACATACTGAGTCTGCATTGAGATGGTGTTAATTCTTGGGTTTCTAAACCTGCAATGCTGAGGACCACATTCTTGACTGTGGTGCTTTGGAGGTCCTTCTTATGGAATCTTCTAGATTTCTCCAACCACATATCTTAACATTAAAAGCACTGAAAATAAGGGTGCCTGGGTGGCTCAGTGGGTTAAGCTTCTGACTTTGGCTCAGGTCATGATCTCAGGGTTCCTGAGTTCTAGCCCCATGTCAGGCTCTGTGCTGACAGCTCAGAGCCTGGAGTCTGCTTCACATTCTGTCTCCCTCTCTCTCTCTCTACCCCTCCCAGCCTCATTCTCTCCTCTCTTTCTCTCTCTCTCTCTCTCTCTCTCTCTCTCTCTCTCTCTCACACAAAATAAATAAACATTAAAAAATTAAATTTGAAAAAAAAAGCAAAAAAGCACTGAAAATAACTAAAAAGGGACAAAGCCTTTTTCTCAAAAACTGTTTTTCGTATTTTAAGCATATAAAGCATAGCAAACCTCCTTTTAAGTGCAGAACACAGCATTTTCCTCTCAAAATTCCATGAACATTTTTGACAGGGAATATGGTTGACATTCTGAATACAGTTTTGATAAATGATACTTGGTGTCTTGTTTTTAGTTTTTAAAGAGACATGTAAAGAATAAAAGCAAAGAGAAGAAAGTTCAGAAAAAGTAAAGAAGGACTAAAACATTGCACATATTTTCGAATGAAGTAAACCTTATAAATACTTAACCAAGTAATTTTAATTTTTAGAAGTAGCTTAATTTGCCCATGTGGTGTTTTTAAAGAGACACTATACATTTATGTAAAGACAAGTGCCAGAGAAGGAAGGAGATAATTAAGGTGACCTATAATGGCTAAGATTTAGAATTTTTAATTTTAAGTATCTGCGTACCTGAGAGACTCAAATCAATTGGTTACTGCAATCCTGATTTATTTATTAAGTTTTACACTGCATTGTAGGAATGTTGTGGGACCTTTTGGCTCTCCAAAGAAGTTTGGTGGCTGTAGGAAGTACCATAGATAAAAAGACTTAAAGCTGTAGGAAACGGAAGCTGTCTAGAGTTGTGGCAGATTTTTTGTTCTAGCATATAGCCATGACATGGATGTGATGATGCCTTTAAACTATAAACTAAACTATAAAACTATAAGCTTTTTGTTTATCCAGAAGTGGCAAAGTCAGTTCATTTAGAGATCTGGAAGGGCAATTACCTTTTTGAATTTGAAGGGTTTGAGGAGGGCTGAAATGGAAAATATTTTAAAATTTTCTCTTAAAATGCTGAGAGGTGATGGCATTGGTGGAAGAACTATACTAGGGTCTCATAGTTTTTTCAGCTTTTCTCACAGAAATTGTGGAGCTGAAACTTTGAAGGCTGTTCTCTACCAAGATCTATTTATTCTTCAAGGTTTTCTGTGGATATTTTCTCAGTCTTTTGGAGAAAGATTTTAGTTGAGAAAACAGCATGTAAAGACGTCTACTTTCTCCAGATTTTTAGAATGTTACACAACATATTGGCAATAACTAATATTTTCAAATGCTTATCATATTCTTAGGGGAATTATATATAGTATCACATTTGATCTCCTTACTGGGTCTGTGTGAAGTGTACTATTGCTGCCCCTATCTAATTAGCATGCTTAACATATATAAGTGAGTTATCCAATAGTACACAGTCTAAATGGTGGGTCCATGAACTTGAACCCTGGTCTGTCTGATTTCAAAATAGCTCTTAACCACTACTCCTCATTGCTTCTTGAATGAACTTATTATACCTCCAGCAAAGGATTTAAAAACTTTACGACCTAAAATTAATAATCATACAGCAGTATATTAGAGAAGGCTGGAAGTAGATGATTACAAACTTTTTTCATGTTTTCAAGGAGCAGCACCCAAGTCATGGGTGTAAGTGTTATGCAAAATGATGGTCCTGGAAGGCAGAGGGTATGCTTTGGAATTAGAATTTGAGTGAATTAGCATGTTTTCCTGGGTTCTTATCTCAACATCAAAGCTACAAAGGCATATGGTGATGAAATGTTGATTCAGCCTCTAATTCCAGTCATTATTGGTATCATCTTCAATGACACCTAATGTTTGTGGAACTTTTCCTTTTGAAATATGAAAGAACATCTTAATTCCTAAGTATAGTTGATCTTCATTATTTGCCAGTTCCTTATTTGCAAATTAGCCTACTTGCTGTTTGTTTACAAACCCTGTATCGATACATGGGGTGCCCCTACAGTCATTTGTGGATGTGGGAAGAGTGATAAAAATTTTGTCACCTGACACACAAATACCCAGTGTCAAACAAGGTGACTTTCTGCCCTCTCATTTCAGCCCCTACTGTGAACAAGTGTCCTTCATCTATCTGGTGTCTTTGTTTGTTTGTTTGTTTTTTGCATCTTTGTGCCTTTTTCTTGGTGATTTCACTGTTTAAAATGGCCTCAAAGCCTAGTAATGAAGTGCTGTCTGGTGTTCCTGAACACGGAAAGGCTGTGATGTGACTTGTAGAGGAAAGATGCATGTTAGATAGCTTCATTTAGGGATGAGTTATAGTGCTGTTGGCTGTGAGCTCAGTGGAAATGAATCAACATTACAGTACAGTGAGAAAAAGAAAGAGGAAATTTGCCCATTTATAAGTGAGGCTGCTGTGCAAACAGCACATCTGTAGAGTCTGATGAAGCTTGGAAAAGATAGAAAAGTGGCTAAATGGATTTGTGAGATGATTGATAAGAAAAGCCTTGTGAACAGCACTGTTGTGAGGTGGAAACCCAGAGAAATGTGCAGTCACATCACTCAGGCTAAGGTAGATGTTAAAGTCTTCTTTGTAGTGCTCGCTGGTTTGCACACTTCAAAAAGTGAGGCAGCATGAAAAGTGTGAGACCTATAGGCAAGGTAGGTTCTGCAGATCAGGAGATTTGGGAAGAAGTTTAAAAACACCTGCTTAGGTGTTATATAGGAAAAAGGTCATGTGGAAAAGTGGGTTTTCAGTGCTGATAAGATGGCTCGTGGAATGAACATGTGTAACACAAATGGCATTTTGGCTGAGGGAAATGTGATCAGTGGCTCACAGGAACGTGATCCCCTAGGAGCAGTGGTTCTTCATTCACTAGTCAAGTGGTCTTTGAGACTTTATAGAACATATGTTTTGCAAAGAACGAGAATGAGCTGTAGTTTTACCAGAGATAATGGAGAGGACTCTTTTAAATACCATACAACTCCTGTGAGACCAAGGACTTTGTCTTTCGGCACATCTTTGGGCTTGCTTTCTTTCTCCTTGTGGTGTACCTTAATTTTTCTAAAATTCTCAAGTCAATTCCGCATAAACTAAGAGAGTGTTCTGTTGGACCCAACTAGATGAGACTCAAAGGACCTTGACCTTCTGCCACATTACTTTGGAATGAAACAGTCATTGTCTTCAGTCAACGGTTTTGTGAGCCTGAGAGTAGTGTTTGGACAATTGGAAGAAGAGAAACAGCGGTGGCACAAGCCCTCATTTTGGATTACTCTTTTGCCTTGGGAGTCACAAAGCATCACTTACTCAACATACATGCAAATGTGTCTTATTGCACCAGGTATTATAAGAGTCCTTGCCATCCCCTTAGAAAGTGGCTTCAATAAAAAGTATAAAGCTTTGGTTAAAAAAAGAAACTTCCACAAACAAGTATTCTTTAGGAACACACTGGCTGTTTCCTTCTCTGAGGACCAGGATCTTGACTTTAATAGGAAGGTTCTACACAGTTGAGGTATTTATGTTTCATAATCCCTGGAGGAGTGATTTAACTAAGTATTTTGTAAAGATAGCAAAAGCTCATCATCTCATCGGGGCTGGGAAAATAGTAGGCACTTACATATTTATGAAATGGATAAATAAATAAATGATAACTAACGCTGTTAGTATATATAGTGAGTATATAGCCCCAATTGTGTATGTGAACAAATGCCCAGGAATGTGCAGATGTGCTGTGGAGTCTTACTGGCCCTTTCATTCCTCTCTCCATATGGAATTGGCCTGGAATATGGCTGGGAGAATATGTTCTAATCTGAACACAGGTTTGAATTCCTTTTTTTTTTTTTTTTTTTTTTGCATTGTCCAAGGTCCCGCTGTAATGACAGCTCCACAAGGACAGGTGCTATTTGTTTTATTTACTAATGTATCCCAAGGGTCTAGGACAGTGCCTGCCACATAGCAGATGCTCAATAATATTTGTTGGTTTAATGAATGTGCACTTCCCTTCTCTGTGTGCTGGACTGTTGTGGCCCTATGCTGTCTATACTGCAGTGTTGTTTTCATATATCAGCACCCTTATGTGTAAGTGAATAATGTTACTTCTCCTGCTTTTAATTTTTTTTAAATTATATTTATTTTTGAAAGAGAGAGAGCAGGAGAGGGGCAGAGAGAGAGGGAGACGCAGAATCCAAAACAGGCTCCAGGCTCTGAGCTGTCAGCACAGAGCCTGATGTGGGGCTCGAACCCACGAACTGTGAGATCATGACCTGAACCAAAGTCAGATGGAGCCACCCAGGAACCCCTCCTGCTTTTAAATTTAAAAAGCTTTCAGCATTATTAAGATATAATAGACATACGATGTTATTGTATTATGTAAGTTTAACACCTGTGTCATGTCACATAATTATAATTTCTTTTTCCTGCTGAGAACATTTAGGATCTACTCTCTTAGTAATTTTCAAATATATAATATAGCATTCTTGACTTTAGTCACCACTCTCTACACTCTGTTGTACACTTAGAATTTACTCATCTTATAACTGAAAGTTTGTACCCTTTGATTAATATCTCCCCATTCTCACACCTTCCCCACCAGCCCTTGGAAACCACCATTCTACTGAGTTCTGCTCTTTGTTTGTTTCTGAGTTCTGCTCTTTTAGGTTCTATATATAAGTGTATTAGTATACTTATTATACAGTGTTAGTTTTTCTCTGTCTGACTTCATTTAGCATAATGCCCTCAAGGTCCATCCATGTTGTTGCAAATGGCGGGATTTCCTTTTCTTCATCACTGAGTAATATTGTGTGTGTGTATATATATGTATATATGTGTGTGTGTGTATATATATATGAATGGATGAGAAATATGAATAAAAATATATACATTATATATATACACACACACACCATTTAATAATTTAATTATATATATAATTCCTTTTTTATCCATTCAGATGTTGATGGACATTTAGGTTGTTTCCCTCTCTTGACTATTGTGAATAATGCTGCAGTGAACATGGGTGTGCAGTATCTCCTTGCAATCCTGATTTCATTTCCTTTGGATATATATCCACAGGTGAGATTTCCACATCATACAGTAGTTCTATTTTTAATTTTTTGAGGCACCTTCATACTATTTTTAATAGTGACTTCACCAGTTTATATTCCCACCATCAGTGCATAAGTGTTCCCTTTTCTCCACACCCTTGCCAACACTTGTTGTTTCTTATATTTTTGATACTGGCCAGTATGACAGGTGTGAGATATCTCATTATGGTTTCCATTTGCATTTTCCTGATGATTAGTGATGTTGAGTATCTTCTCATGTACCTGTTGGTCATTTGTATGTCTTCATTAGAAAAATGTCTATTCAGATCCTCTGCCTGGTTTTTAACCAGATTATGTGTTTTTTTTGCTATTTATGTTTTTGGGTTTTTTTTTTTTTGTTGTTGTTGTTGTTTTGCTAAGGTGTGAGTCTCTTATGTATTTTGGATATTAACCCCTCATCAGATATATGATTTGCAAATATTTTCTCCCATTCTGTAGGTTGCTTTTCCATTTTGTTGATGGTTTATTTTGCTGTGCAGAAGCTTTTCAGTTTGATGTTGTCCCACTTATTTAAGTTGGTTTTTATTGCTTGTGCTTTTGATGTCATATCCAAAACAGTCATTGCCAAAACCAACATCCAAGAGCTTTCCCCGTGTGTTTTCTTCTAGGAGTTTTATGCTTTCAGGTCTTATGTTTAAGTCTTAACCATTTTGAGTTTATTTTTGGGAATTGTTTTAAGATAGAGGTCCAATTTCATTTTTTTTTTTTTTTTGCATGTGGTTATCCAGTTTTCCAGGCTCCATTTATTGAAGAGAGTACTCTTTCCCTATGAAGTATTCTTAGCTCTTGTCAAATGTTAGTTGACCATATATGTGTGTGTTTATTTCTGGGACCTTAATTCTGTTCTGTTGGTCTATGTGTCTATTTTTATGACAGTACCATAGTGTTTAGATTACTATAGCTTGTAATATAGATTGAAATCAGGAAGTGTGAAGCCTCCAGCTTTGCTCTGCTTTGTCAGAATTGCTTCAGTTTGGGTCTTTGTGGTTCCGTACAAATTTCAGGATTGTTTTTTAAATTTCTGTTAAAAAGGACACTGGAATTTTTTGATAGGGATTGCATTGAATCTATAGATTGCTTTGGGTAGGATGGACATTTTAACAATATTCATCCTTGGGATCCATGAACATGGGATATCTTTCCATTTATTTGTGTGTTCTTCCATTTGTTTCATCAAAGTCTTACAGTTTTTGGTGTACAGATCTTCATCTCCTTGGTTAAAGTTATTCCTAAACATTTTATTTTTTTTTGATTCTATTATAATGAGGTCATTTTCTTTATTTATTTTTCAGATAGTTAATTGTTAATGTATAGGAACACAACTGATTTTTATACAATGAGATTGTATCCTACAACTTCAGTTTCTTGGTGGCATCTTTATTATTTTCTCTAAGATCACATCATCTACAAACAGTTTTACTTCTTCCTTTCTGATTTAAATGCCTTCGTTTATTTTCTTGTCCAAGTTGCTCTAGCTCGGACTTCCAGTAATATGTTGAATAAAAGTAGCAAGAGTGGTGTGAGAAGGTGGAGGAGGGATAGTAAAGTATCCCCCAAACTGAGAAGATACTATGAGATTGAAAAACCAAGCAAGCCCCTCTATACCATTTACATAGTTTTGTACATGGTAACTTACTTGCAGGGACAGTTCAGTGGACAATGATCCGAGTGCTATGCGACTATTCTCCACCCCCATCCAGACCTTACTCCGTGGGTCTTATAGAGTGAGGGACATTGCGGTGAGGTCAAAGAGTAGTTATCTAAAGTGGCACCACCTATGCACCAAGCATCTCTACTAGTTATCTAAAGTGGCACCTTCTGTTTGACACTTTAGAGAAGATTAGAACAAGTGTTCCTACATTCCAGTCAGGGAATATGCTAACCTCCAAGGGACCTGGAACACATAGCCCCAAGGGAGTTCATTGTGTGGGCATGAACAAGATGGAGAGCCAAAGATGGAGTCAGTTTTGTCAGCACTCCTACAAGTGGGCACCCTTGTGTTTTTCCTGACCTTAGAGGAAAAGCTTTCAACTTTTCACTATTGAGTATGATGTTATCTGTGGACTTGTCATATATGGTGTTTACTATGTTGAGGTATGTTCCTTTTATACCCAATTTGTTGAGAATTTTTATCATGAAAGAATTTTGCATTTTGTTAAATGCTTTTTCTGTGTCTATCTTAATCATCATACAGTTTTTAACTTTCATTCTCTTATTGTGGTATGGCACATTAACTGATTTTCATATGTTGAACCATCCTTGCATCCCATGATCTTGATCATGATCTTTTTCAAATGCTATTGAATTCAGTTTGTTAATATTTTGTTAGAGAATTTATGCATCTATATTCATTGGGGATGTAGGCCTGTACTTCCTTGTAAGCTAGGAGTCTTTATCACTTTTTTCTAGAATTATTTGCTTCCCCGGATCTGCTCTGAACAAAACCAGCTGCCTGCTTTGGTGAACACATAGAATGTCTGTCACTGCATTTTCTACCTGTTTCTTATCATAGTGCTGTGGCTGCATTTCTGGATTTGTTCTCTGCCATAATGTGGTAAAGTAAAAGGCATTTAGACTCTTTTAAACTTGCATGTGTTCAATATGGACAGTGTGTGGGGAAGTATGAAGAAGAGAAGCTGTGGGTTTTAACCAACAGCTGGAGGTTATGTAGATTAGGTAGATTCATTTCCTAATTGGTGGGTGATTTCTTAAAGGGAGTGCTCCTGTCCAGGTAAGGACCTATCATAGGCATGGGTTAGAGGCTTACACTTTAAAGGTTGGGTACAGTTTTCTACCTTTTTGGATTTGCTCTCTAAAAAACACATTACTTTGACTTTTAAAAGCTGGGGAGCTTTTTAGAAAATGCAGTTTTTCAGACACTGCACTGAGTCAGTTGGTCTTCAGTGACTGCAATGAAACAGAGGTTTAGAGACCACAAGTAGCAGTTGTTATAGAGAGGCAGTAATATAGGGAAAGGAATTTGCAGTGGAAGGGAATATCCATTATACCTTGTGAAATCCTGCTGTCCTTTGTAGTAATGCTCTTGTGAGATGGTTCATGTCTACAGTATGTTGTATCTTTGTGACTTAGGGGTGCAGTGGGTTTGTTGGAAGGCTAAGTGAAGTATGCCCTATTTACTTTACAAGTTGCTTCTCTGCCATCCAAAGTGCATCTATACCCACCTGAATTTCTCTCATTACTCTCCTCTGAGATGTTTCTCATAAGGAATTGGATTTGAAATAAGCTGACAAAAAAGTTTTTTCTTTCTTTCTTTCTTTCTTTCTTTCTTTCTTTCTTTCTTTCTTTCTTTCTTTCTTTCTCTTAGAGAGAGAGTGTGTGTGAGCAGGGGAGAGGGGCAGAGAGAAAAAGAATCTTTAAGCAGGTTCGACATCCAGCATGGAGCCCAGCAGAGGGCTGGATCCCAGGACCCTGGGATCAGACCTCAGCTGAAATCAAGAGTTGGCCACTCAACTGACTGAGCCACCCAGGCGCCAGGAAAATACATTTTTTAAAAGTGTAAAGCTCTATACACATTTGGCATATTATTATTACTACTAACAAAAACAGTAACTATTACTGTTGAATTTTGTGGGTACTTTGACGTATGTAGTTGGCTAACTTAGACATGGTGAGTAGAAAGGCCTGGATGTGGCTTGTGGACGATCCTTGAGTGAGTGCCAACTATGTGAAATAAAATGAGTTTGCTTAAGCTCCGAAGTCCCACAAGGAAAGATTTTCCACATTGTATCCTTTGGCAATATTTTAAAAACGTTTTCCAGGATTTTTACTTTTAAAATTTATATATAATCCCTATAAAACTATGCCTTATCAAATATGTTGTTTTTCTACAAAATTTCTTATCCTTTTCCATATATGCACATACTTTACATAGTTTTATTCATGGTACAGACAGCTTCTTCAATTGCTTCTTTCTTGCCGCCATTTTTTTCATTGCTTCCAACCTTCATAATTATAGTTGTAATGACTACATAATATTTACTATTTTATTTGATTATTCTACTATTACTAGATAGTTAGGTTGTTTCCAAATTCTGCTGTTATAAATAAGCCTGGGATTAATATGATACCTTCGTGTCAACAGTGGGAAGCTGTTGACTTCTCTCCAGTTGAATTCTTTTCTTTGTCCAAACACTGAAATGTGAGACTGTAGTCATAAAAGATAGAAACATTTTCCAGGCTCCTGATAACTATTAGAAACTCATCTGTGCCCAGTTTCCTCATCCCTAAAATGAGGTTATAATAGTATATAAAGTACTTCCAGTAGGGCATTCAATAGATGTTGGCTACCACCTCTGTCTCCACCATCATCACCCAACCACCACCTCCATCATTACCACCACCATCGTTACCCCACCATTACTCCTACTACTGTTCTTACTATCTTGGTGAAGGTGAGCTCCATTTTCACAAATGAAAACAGATATCTTAATACAGTTTTGACAATAACATTGCTCATATAGATTTTGGCTTTCTGCTTAACTTTTCAAAATGAATTACAGGCTGTTTGGTGTTGCCCTTCCTCAGTACCAGAACTCTCTCCTTTAAAGAACTATCGTCATAATTTCCACTTTTTCCCTGCTCTTTCATGTAGCCATTTGTACCCAAGAAGGTAAAACGTGTGTTTCTGATAATTACAGATAACCTTCTTGTATTATATTTAGTGGTGGTGGAGCTAAATTGAAGAAAATGGGGTTCTGGGAAAAAAAAGACACCCTTGTCTCAGACTCAAGTTTCGTGATCTATTGGAGACAGACGTAAAAGTCTGACCTCTGGTGGCTGTGATCTGGAGCTGTAGGGCAGATATACCAAGTCTGAAATGGGATCACAAATGTATTCTCCAGCAATAGTCAAACTGGGAGAGCTGATTGACTTTTAAAACTCTTTTATATTCATTGTGAGGGTTGTTCCTTATATCAAGAAACACATCCTGCTCTCTTCCTTACAAAGCAATTATCTTATAACTCAGTTCCTCAGAATACAGGGCTTTAAATAAAAGTTCCATGACTCATAGTCTAAAAAAAATACTTTCTTAAAACCACCAACCACCCCACTCTCACCACTACCACCACCTGACCTTATATATGCAGAAATCTCAGGGGAAAAATATATTGCTAAATCTTAGCAAAAGGGAGTATCAGCACGATTGAAATTAAAATTTTTTTATCTCCAAAACATCAGTAAATTGAGATATGCCTAGTCTTCTAATCAAATATTATCAAACTTCTTACATTCTAGGATTTAGTTTTTTTAAAAAGCAAACTAAAAGTCTCAGAAAATTATTTTCAGATATTATTCATCATGTAATTAAAAAAGAATTATGTGAATGAAGAAAATAAATTTAGATGTAAGAAGTCACAAGGAGTTAGAATACACATGAAATGTTTTATATTTTTAATTGCTTAAAATGATATGCTTGCTTATGCTTGAAAATAAATATTTACATTAAATTTTAACTATTTTGCTTTTATAAAAATGATAGTTTTTAAGGTGATATAACGTATTGACAGGACACAACTAATGGTAATTTGACATTGTGTGTTTGTATGTGTTTTTGCATAAAAACTAGTTTAAAAATGACAGATTTTATTTTTTTATTAAATTTTTTTAAATGTGTATTTATTTTTGAGAGAGAGAGAGAGAGACAGAGCATGAGTTGGGGAGGGGCAGAGAGAGAGGGAGACACAGAATCCAAAGCAGGCTCCAGGCTCTGAGCTGTCAGCACAGAGCCTGATGCGGGGCTCCAACTCACAGACCTCGAGATCATGACCTGAGCCAAAGTTGGACGCTCAACCGACTGAGCCACCCAGGTGCCCCCAAAATGACAGATTTATTTAATCCTAGCTACTTGCTTGGTTCGCCCAAAAATACAGAATTTGAGGCAGTTGACATTGAAAATGGTAGGTTCTATAATTTCTAGATGGATGACACATTCTTCTTTGGTCCCAACCGTAATTAGGTTCAGTGGCTATGTTACCATCTGCAGTCAGTAAAGGGACTGTTAGTAATGACATATTCTTAGCAAATTGGTTCACCAACCCTCCCCAGCATTTGTACTATTGACCTTGACTTCAAAGAAATAGTATTAATGCCTTCCTGCCAAAATAGGCTATAAATTTGAGTGTCTTTCAATCTGTCAATACCAAAATTTTAAAGCCTCATTCATTTTCTAAAAGCTTAGCTAATGATTTCTGTAATTTGAATATACTTATTCTAATTGTATATTATAGTTGTAGGTCATTTTTATATTCATATGCTTATTGCAAAAAAAGCTGAGAAAAATGCCAAAATCTGTAACAAGATAATAATATCCCATTTAAAAGTATTTTGACATTGTAGTTGATTTAAAATGGTTCTCGGTTTTCTTATCACCTCAGTAGAATTAATTAGCAAAACTAAATAGCTAATATTTACTACATGTGATTCTGTGCCAGATACTGTTTTCAGTCTTTGCACACATTCCTCATGTTATATTCAAATGATCCCATGAAGTAGGTTCTATCACTATCTCTGATTTTACAGATGAATAAAACTATAGAAAGGTTGCCCAAGATGACACATGAGTGAGTCCTGGAACCCAGCTCATCTGACTGCAAGACGCACTGCATATTCAAATGAAAAGATCTGCCTATGAACTAGTAGTACTCTGTTCACTGGGCCAAGCCTTAAAGCACTCACAACCCAGACGTATAGAACAATTGGAAGATTTTCTGTACTATTAGTGAATTCTACTAGTGTGTAACTTATTTAAAACAAATAAAAATATTATATATATTTTAACAGCATGTGGTCAACATCATTTCATTCATTCATATAATCTGTATATTAGGTATTTTGAGCAGCCAGGAGCAGCCTCCTGACTGCCAGCTACAGCACAGAGAGCTTGGGCCTGGGTGCTGCAGCTCACAGAGTCCCTCAGAGAAGGAAAGAGAGGAGACGCCTGGGGAGGGAGGGGATGTGATTTATGGGGCTCAGTTTTGTGGAGTTTCATGGTGATTGATGAGGCAAAGATGATACTAGTCATACAGCTTTTCCTCTTTGATGACACGAATCTTGCCCTTGATCTCCAATAAAGCAGAGCAGAGCCCTGTTACTGGTTTTAACTAAAATCTGCAACTCCTGGTCACAAGCATGACCTAAAACCATTCCATGTGAGTGGCTGTGAGGCAGTAACTATGATTATTTCATTGACTCGGCAGATATTTATTGAGTACTTAGTGTGTGCCATATGTTGCTCTAGACACTGGGGATGTAATGGCAGTCAGGTACTCTTCCAGATGCTGGGAGTATAATACTGTTCAGGTACTTTTCCAGATGCTAGGGATATAATACTTCTAGATACCAGCAATATAAAGAAAGCTCTACTGAGCTGACAGTTGATGGAACTAGGTCTTGTTCATCTTGCCCTTCTCCCCACAATACACAATTAGCCTAGGGCCTGGTACACATAATAGGTACACTTGGTTATGTTCATTGAAATAAATCAAAGCAGTGAAAAGTGTCAGGGCAGAGAAGAGTCACAAAGGACAAAGGAGTATTGACCAGAGGTCAAGTGTTCAACCTGGTGAATCAGGTCACCTCACTGTTTCCAGGTTGATGAGCAGTACTGAAATGGATTTTCCTCCCATGTAGCTGCTCCTTCAAGCTTCCAGTGACTTCTCAGTCAAGTGTTTTGGGTAAGCCTCTCCACTCAGCTGCTTGGAACTATCTTCAGAACTTGATGGGTCCTCCAGTTGCTGGTGCCTGGCTCTGAAAAGCTGGAGAGGTCTGTGGTAAAATAGAGAAGGATTTGTATTTAGAGTGCCTGGAAAAGAGAGAGCCAGGGAAATAGAAATGAGCGTAGCAATTGCAGAAAGTGGTAGAATATACTGGTACATGAGGAAAGGCCCCTTTGCTGTAGTCAGGTGGCTATGCTGTGTCCCAGGGAATGTGGGCAGAAATAAGATTCCAGAATTTATAGGTAGAGGTATATGAATGGTTTGGGCTGGGCAGGTCCAGTTTCCACATAAACTACTTCATGTTGCTATTTGCCTATTAAATGTAAACCACTCTGTCCCTTAAAATGCATCACACTCACAAGTGTTTCTGCTACAGAGTCAGTTCCAAGGTAGATCATTGTGCCCTAATGGATACCTCTGGCTGCCCACAACTCCTGGCCCTTTCCCTAGTGTGAGGGGATGGTGGCTACTTCCTTACACATCATGCTCTTTCAAAAGCAAACCATTTGTGTAGGCTGGAGTCACTATTCCTGCCTGCGCAATTGTGCGGGTTGGAGTCACTTAGATAATTCATCAATTGCATTTTATAGCGTGGAGAGATCATACAAAATTGCCTTGCCTGAAACCACAAAAATGAGAATTGTGGCTTTGTTTTGTTTTGTCTTGCCTGGGGAAATGTAAGGATTGCATTCCTTCACAGCAAAAGGCTATTTTTGGTCAAGAGATTTAAAAAAATATTTTTGAAGTATAATAACATTTTATAGTATATATAGTATGTATATGGTATAGTATATTGTATAGTATAGTACATTATATTAGTTTCAGGTAATCAATGTAATGATTAAATATTTGTGTAGACTGTGAAGTGATCACAATGTAAGTCTAGTTAACATTTGCCATCATAAAAAGTAACAAAAGTTTTTTGTTTTTTTTTTCTTGTGATGAGAACTTTTAAGATTTACTTTCTTGGCAGCTTTCAAATATGCACTACAATATTATTGACTATGATCATCATGATTTATATTACATCCTCATGACTTATTTATTTTATAACTGGAATTTTGTACTTCTTCACCACCTTCACCTGTTTTGCCACCCTCCATTCCTTCTCCCCTCTGGCAACCATCATTTTATTCTCTGTATCTATGAGTTTTATTTTGTTTGTTTTGTTTTTTAGATCCCACATATGTGGATGAGATCATATGATAGTTGTCTTTCTCTGACTTATTTCATTTAGCCTAATACCCTCAAGTTCCATCCATGTTGCGACAAATGGCAAGATTTCATTCTTTTTAAGGCTAAGTAGTCCATATATAATATATGTTATCCATTGTATATATTATAAAAATATCTTTGTATGTATATATATATATATATATATTTGTATATATATATATATACAAACATTACATCTTCTTTATCCATTCATCTATCATATGTGTGTACATCATAATTATATATACATCCATATGTGTAAACATCATAATTATATATACTATAAATATATATAGTTATGAATATGTGTGTATATATACACACACACACATATATATACATATATATACATATATGTATATCTTGGCTATTGTAAGATATGCTGCGGTGAACATGGGGTTGCATATATCTTTTCAAGTTAGTGTTTTCATTTTCTTCAGATAAATACCTAGAGTTGGAATTGTTAGATCTTATGATGTTTCTACTTTTAATTTTTTGAGGAACCTCTATACTGTTTTCCATAAAGACTGCACCAATTTACATTTCCATCAGTAGTGCACAGGATTCCTTTTCTTCATGTTCTCACCAACACTTGTTATCTCTTGTCTTTTTGATAATAGCCATTCTGATAGATGTGAGATGATATCTCATTATGATTTTGATTTGCATTTCCCTGATGATGAGTGATGTTGAGCATCTTTTTATGTGTGTTCTGGACATCTGTATATTTTCTTTGGAAAAATATATTCATGTTCTTTGCCCATGTTTTAACTGGATTGATCTTGGGGTGGGGGGGTCAAGGATAATGAAATGAGGACCATGTCTGCTGAGCAAAAGAGTATAGCACCCAGTATTGTGGCCTTTTCCCTTCTCAGCATGTGATGTGCTGCTGTGGCCTCTGTTCTTCCTGCCTGAATGGTCAACTTCTGGAATGGCTGGAGAATCTAGGGCCACAAAGATCACGTCCAAGACCTGGAGCTGTGGCAAAGATAGTTCTTGCTTCGAAAATATGGATCACAGCAAATTCTCCAGCTATGAGCTTCTTGCCTGTTTTGATCTTAGTGCTTTACTCTATAATTATTATTTCAGAAATGTTGACTCTGTGAGCACACCAAGAATGACAGAAAGTTCAGGCCCATTTTTCTTGACAAGCAACAAATCTCTGTGAGGATATTTAAATTTTGGTTGTTATTCTCTCCTCTGAATAGTAGGAGACTCCTCATTCCAGGTCACGCATGACCCAGCTGGTTAAGTTAAATGATTTCTAAAGAGCCTGTGCCACTGGAAAGCCCCTCAATCACGTTGAGCAAATGAACTTTCCTAGCTGGTGACACACAGTGGTATGTGAACAGATTAAATAAGCTGCATCCACAATTCAGCATTAAGGTGGTCTTACTAACCTATAGGAATAGAAGAATGTGATTTTTAAAAACTCAGATTTGTATAGGCTGGGTCTGGGCAGAATTAAGAAAGCAGTAACGTTTACCTTTTCTCTTTTGTGTGTTTTTCACTTGCTTTACCTAACTAAAATTTAAGGGTATATGTGCATATGTGGATGAATGTATGTATGAGTCTGTGTTTGCAAGTGGGTCCCCGACTTCCAAAAATGGGAATAATTCAGCTTTTACCTTCACCATACCATTGGTTGAGCATTTTGAAGTCCTTAGTTAATAAGATGCCATGGGCAGTTTAATTTTGTGTAATAAATGTGTCTGTGTCTTTAGACATAGGTGTATCTTAGGTCATATCTTTTTAAGAATCCTCAATTCTGATATGTCATGGTTTATTTTAGTCTTCATTCAAAATTTCTACCGTAAATGGCAGTCAACACCACTTCTAGCCCTTTTTAAAAATAAAATATCTCAAGGGTGCCTAGATGGCTCAGTTAAGCGTCTGACTCTTGATTTTGACTCAGGTCATGATCTTGTGGTTAGTGGGTTTGAACTGACAGCGTGGAGCCTGCTTGGGATCCTCTGTTTCCCTTTCTCTCCCCAAGTAATGGGTAAGGGGAAATATTAACCAGAGTGCAAGGATAAAGAAGAAATAACTCTGTTTATGTTGAACTCTCAGGAAGATCCATTGACTGATCTGGTGGTGACCATTATAACTAACAATCATGGAGGAGTGCCTGGGTGGCTCAGTTGGTTAAGCCTCTGAGTCTTGATTTTGGCTCAAGTCATGATCTCATAGTTTGTAGGATCAAGCTCTGCAGCTGGTTCTGCACTGACAGCACAAAGTCTTCTTTGGATCCTCTCTCTCCCTCTCTTTCTGCCCCTTGCCCACTCATGCTCCCTCACTCTCTCTGTCTCTCTCAAAATAAATAAACTTAAAA
Source organism: Panthera pardus (assembly GCF_024362965.1). Lineage (NCBI taxonomy): Eukaryota > Metazoa > Chordata > Mammalia > Carnivora > Felidae > Panthera > Panthera pardus. Next base: position 80,072,330 of record NW_026526688.1, read on the forward strand.
AAAGATAATTAAAAAAACAACTCACAATCATGAAGAAGGAAATTCAGTCAAGAAAGCACAGTGCTTTCTTAAACTATAAGTAAACTTTAAATCTAGACAAATTATGATTAATTTTAATTTTTTTAATGTTTTTATTTATTTTTGAAACAGAGACAGAGCATGAGCAGGGGAGGGGCAGAGAGAGAGGGAGACACAGAATCCAAAGCAGGCTCCAGGCTCTGAGCTGTCAGCGCAGAGCCTGATGCAGGGCTTGACCTCACGGACTGTGAGATCATGACCTGAGCTAAAGTCGGACGCTTAACCGACTGAGCCACCCAGGCGCCCTGACAAATTATGATTAATTTTAAAATGTTGATAAAACTCATAGGCAAACTATAAGCAAATTATTCAAAAATTTCTCTATAATACCTGTATGTATCTACCTACCTATTTGTTTCTCTGTGATGACTATGATATAAATTGGCATTCCTCAAAGTTTATTCCATCTGCAAGATGCTCAGGGCAAAATAGTTCCATAGTAATTAAGTTTGGGAATTGCTGCTTGCTTACTATATTTCTCTGCCATTGAAATATTCAAAAGATGGGGCACCTGGGTGGCTCAGTTGGTTAGGCATCTGACTCTTAATTTCAGCTCATGTCATGATCTTACAATTAGTGGGTTCGAGCTGCGTCAGGCTCTAAGCTGACAGTATGGAGCCTACTTTGGACTCTCTCTCTCTGCCCCTCTCCTGCTCATGCTCTCTCTCTTTTAAAATAAATCAGTAAACCTAAAAAAAAAAGGTTCAAAAGTCTCTCTTAGATAAAGAATTCTAAGAAGTTCTGCAGTAAGCAAAGCTATTAAACTTTATTCTGTCCAGTGTTCCCCAAACTTACTTGACTCCAACCACTCCTTTTTAAATAATACATGCTTTGCATTCTTCTTTTTGACAAATGCAAGAAAACAGACAAATCAGTTTATAATGGGGAGCTAAATTTTACCAAATTGACACACAAAAAGAAATTTTAAACATACATTTTAAAAAGAAGTTCTGACAGGTAAACATTTATGGAATAGAAATTTTAAGTTATTAATTTCTTATATGTTTTTTATTATGTATTTTTGTGGTTAATCTGCAGGAATCTTTAACGAGTTTATATTTTTTTTACTGTGTATTAAAATAACAAATTGCTGGGGAGCCTGGGTGGCTCAGTTGAGTGTCTGACTTTGGCTCGGGTCATGATCTCACAGTTTGTGGGTTCAAGCCCTGCATTGGGCTCTGTGCTGACAACTCAGAGTCTGGAGCCTGCTTCAGATTCTATGTCTCCCTCTCTGCTCCTCTCCCACTAGCATTCTGTCTCTCTCTGTCTCTCAAAAAATGAATAAACATTTAAAAATGAATAAATAAAAATAATAAATTGCTTTGCAGCATATAACACTAGGGACAATATCCTTGCTATAAATAACAGAAAAAGATATTCTTCCTGTCCCCCCCTCTCTCCAGCCAAAGAAAACTTCAGAACATTTGTTAGGAATGTATATAAAAAAAATTAAGTAATGGTAAAGCATATTTTTTGGTGTATATAAGAAAATTCTAATGTAATTAATTAGGGTTAGCAAGGAATGTAAGAGTGGTTTATTTATTATATTAACATAATTCTTGGAAAAGGTTAATGATGATAAACCAGATGATGATTGAAATAGATTTTGAAAATCCATGATAAAATGAAATTTCTGTTTCTGTATAAAACTATAGGTGATATAGGACTTGAATAATAATTAGTTTTTATAAGATAGTCCCCATATAAAATCAATTGCCAACATTTTATTTAATTGTTAAAAACTATAGTCATTTCCTTTTTTCACCAAAAAATGGGATAAGGATGTCTATAATTATTACCAACAGCTACAGTTCAGAGCAATACGAGATCCAAGGCAGAAACAGGAGGTCTGTCAATAAAAAAGATAAGAAAGCACAAAATTATTATTATTTTTAGATAATATAAATTAATGTAGAAAATCAAAGAAAATCATTCAAAAAAAGTCCAATAGTTCAGATGATTGGTTGCTGTAGAATAAATGTAGGGAAAAAAATCAACAGTTTTTTTCTAAATCCATAAATACTCTATTAGCTGAGAGTAAAGATCTCACTAAAATATCAACAACAAAAAGTAGGATGAATCATGTATGAAGAAAACTCTAAACATTTAATGAGTATTTTTCCTCCCATAAATGATTACTTGAACAAATGAAGACACGATCTGTTCTTAAAGAGTAGACTCAAGTATTCAAATAAGTATATCAGTTCTTCTTTGTTAAAGTATTAATGAATTCTAATTAAAAATCAAAGGGATGTTTTAATTTGGAAAATTTCTAACATTAATTTAGAAAACTAAACAAGTGAGGAAGAGCTAAATATTCAAAAATATTTTGAAGAAAAAATGTCTGAAAGAATTTTACTGTATGAGTTATTAAAACTTGATTTGAATCCTTGATAATTAAATTCTATGATCTCAGAGGAGAATAGACAAGCAGACAAAAAGTAGATAAAAGATAGAAATAACAGATAGGAAAAAAAGAGAATCACAACAGGAGGAGCCAAGATGGCGGAACAGCATGGAAGCTTTTTGTGTGTCTCACGTCCATGAAATACAACCAGACCAACACTAAAGCATCCTACACACCTAGAAAACTGATTGGAAGATTAACACAACAATCTGCACAACCTGAACCACAGAATTTAGCAGGTAGACGACACGAAGAGCTGAACTTGGGGAGCAAGAAGCCCCGAAAGGTAGGGAACCCCTTTCGCGGGCAAAGAGAGGACGCAGACTGGGGAGTGGGGGAGCATACGGGAAAAGCACCCCTCCCCAAAAGCAGCTGAGAGAAAGTGGAAAATTGGAAACAGCCACAGGGACTAAACTAAAAAGGGAGAAATGAGAAAGGAGAAAGGAGAGGGTTTAAATTCCATTAATACTGTAAACAAGGGGAGCACAAACGCTGCAACTCCGCAGCTCGATACCTAGTGATGCTCTAGTGGGAAAGGTGAATCCCCAGGAACAGAGTGGGGTCCAGGAGGTTCTCAGACCACAAGGGAAATAGCCGTTCCACTGCTGGAAGGACATTTGATAGAGACTGTTAAAGCCACCTGGTCCCAGCAGACCCCAGAAGGCAGCCACATTCGCTGGTGCTGGGGCAAGGTCATTGAGGGTGAAGCCTGGTGCCAGATGTGTGTTGCAATTTTCCGTAATCCCTGAAATGCTGATGCTACACTGTCTTGTGACCTTTTTTGGGGGCGGGCTGGCACCTGGCTGCAGTCTCGGGGCACCGGCAACAGCAGGGTACAGCAGGCATTCCTGGGTGCAGCCCACATTCAGCCATTGCTCGCTGAGACCCTCCCACAGAGGGGCAGAGCAGGTCAAAGCTGCAGTCCTTCGAAGTAAGAGGCCGGGGAAAATAGCCGCATCTGAGACAAAACTGCCTGGGGCCTGATCACAGAGAGCGGAAAAGCGGGGAGTGGACAAGAGCTGAAGACAGAGGACCAGTGTGTGATTGCTGATCCGAGAGAACAAACTAGGTGGCTGGGTGGCACCATTTTCACCGCTCCCGTGCATGCGCATACGCACCTACAAGCACCGCAACAATCCACCCCAGTAGGCTAGCAGCACCATCTAGTGGAGAGCGGGGCTGTTACACCAAGCCCCACCTGACTGGGCCAACTTTGCTCTTCAAGAACACAAACCTCACCGCCAGCTTAATTTATGGACTATAAAGAGCTACATGCACTGACCTCTAGGGGAAAATGAAGCAATTTCAGTCCTACTTCAATCTCTTAGCAGGTTCATCTGTTCAATTTTTTTTCTTTTTCCTTTTTCTCCTTTACAATTCTTTTTTCTTGAATAAAGAAAGAGAAAAAATTCATTTTTATTTTCAATTTTTATTTAAAATATCTGTCTTTAATTGTTGTTACTATATTTTTTACTTTTGTGTAGATTTTTTCAAATTCTACTTTACTTCCATCATTTTATTTTAGTCTACTTCAGTGTACTCACTTTTTCAAATTTTCAAACAATTTCCTTTTTTTCTTTCTTTTTTTCTCTTTTTCATTTCTTTTCTTGAATGCAGAAAGAGAAAAACTTCATTTTTAGTTTCAATCTCTTTTAAAATATTTTTATTTAATTTTTATTACTATATTTCCTGCTTTTATGTAAATTTTTTCAAGTTCTGTCTTACTCTCATCATTTTATTTTAGTCTACTTCAGTATACTCACCTTTTCAAATTTTCAAATGCTTTTTTTCTTTTCTTTTTTCTTTTTTATATTTTTTCTCTTTTTAGTTTCTTTTTTCTTAAATACAGAAAATGAAAAAATTCATATTTATTTTTAATTTTTATTAAAATATTTTTCTTTAATTTTTTTCCTACTATATTCTTTACTTTTCTGTATATTTTTTCAAATTCTATTTTATCCCCATCATCTCATTTTAGTCTACTTCAGTGTATTCATTTTGTCCAATTCTCAAACAATTTTCTTTTTTTTTTTCTTTAATCTCTCAAACCACTTTCAACACCCAGACCAAAACACACCTAGGATCTAGCATCATCTATTCGATTTGTGTGTGTCTGTGTGTTCTTAATTTTTAATTTTAATATTTTTTTAATTTTAATTTTTTTTAATTTCAATTTTTCTACCTCACTAATTCCTTTTCTCTCTTCAAAATGACAAAACGAAGGAATTCACCCCAAAAGAAAGAGAACGAAGAAACGACAGGGATTTAACCAACACAGATACAAGCAAGAAGTCTGAACCAAAAGTTAGAATCGCGATAATAAGAATACTAGCTGGAGTCAAAAATAGATTAGAATCCCTTTCTGCAGAGATAAAAGAAGTAAAAAATAGCCAGAATAAAATTAAAAATGCTATAACTGAGCTACAATCACAGGTGAATGCAGTGGCGGCAAGAATGGACGAGGCAGAACAGAGAATCAGCAATATAGAGGACAGACTTATAGAGAATAACGAAGCAGAAAAAAAAGGGAGATTAAGGCAAAAGGGCACGATTTAAGAATTAGAGAAATCAGTGACTCATTAAAAAGGAACAACATCAGAATCATAGGGGTCCCAGAGAAGGAAAAGAGAGAAATAGGGGTAGAAGGGTTATGTGAACAAATCATAGCGGAAAACTTTCCCAACCTGGAGAAAGACAAAGACCTCAAAATCCAGGAAGCACAGAGGACTCCCATTAGATTCAACAAAAACCAACCATCAACAAGTCAAATTCACAAAATACTCAGGCAAGGAGAGAATCATGAAAGCAGCAAGGGGAAAAAAGTCCCTAACCTACAAGGGAAGACAGAACAGGTTTGCAGCAGACCTATCCACAGAAACTTGGCAGGCCAGAAAGGAGTGGCAGGATATATTCAGTGTGCTGAATCAGAAAAATATGCAGCCAAGAATTCTTTACCCAGCAAGGTTGTCATTCAAAATAGAAGGAGAGATAAAAAATTTCCCAGACAAAAATTAAAGGAGTTTGTGACCACTAAACCAGCCCTGCAAGAAATTTTAAGGGGGACTCTCTGAGGGGAGAAAAGATGAAAAAAAAAAAAAAAAAAAAAATATATATATATATATATATATATACCAAAAGCAACAAAAGGTTAGAAAGGACCAGAGAACACCACCAGAAACTTCAACTCTACAAGCATCATAATGGCAATAAATTCATGTCTCTCAGTACTCACTCTAAGAACATCAATGGACTCAATGCTCCAATGAAAAGACATAGGGTAACAGAATGGATAAGAAAACAAGATCCATCTATATGCTGTTTACAAGAGACCCACTTCAGACCTAAAGAAACCTACAGATTGAATATAAGGGGATGGAGAACCATTTATCATGCTAATGGTCAACAAAAGAAAGCTGGAGTAGCCATACTTACATCAGACAATCTAGACTTTAAAGACTGTATCAAGAGATGCAGAAGGGAATTATATCATAATCAAGGGGTCTATAGACCAAGAAGATCTAACAGTTGTAAACATTTATGTGCCAAATGTGGAGCTGCCAAATATATAAATCACAAACATAAAGAAACTCATTGATAGTAATACCATAATAGTAGGAGACTTCAACACCCCACTCACAGCAATGGACGGATCATCTAATCAAAAAACCAACAATGGCTTTGAATGACACATTGGACCAGATGGACTTAACAGGTATATTCAGAACATTTCATCCTAAAGCAGCAGTATATACATTCTTCTCCAGTGCACATGGAACGTTCTCCAGAATAGACCATATACTGGGACACAAATCAGCCCTAAGTAAGTACAAAAAGATCGAGATCATACCATGCAGATTTTCAGACCACGATGCTATGAAACTCGAAATCAACCACAAGAAAAAATTTGGAAAGGTAACAAATACTTGGAGACTGAAGAACATCCTACTAAAGAATGAATGGGCTAACCAAGCAGTTAAAGAGGAAATTAAAAAGTATATGGAAGTCAATGAAAATGACAGCACCACAACCCAAAACCTCTGGGAAGCCGCAAAGGCGGTCATAAGAGGAAAGTATATAGCAATCCGGGCCTTCCTAAAGAAGGATGAATGATCTCAGATACACAACCTAACCCTACGCCTTAAGGAGCTGGAAAATGAATAGCAAATAAAACCCAAAACCAGCAGAAGACAGGAAATAATAAAGATTAGAGCAGAAATTAATGCTATTGAAACCAAAAAAATAGAACAGATCAATGAAACCAGAAGCTTGTTCTTTGAAAGAATTAACAAAATTGATAAACCACTAGCCAGTTTGATCAAGAAGAAAAAGGAAAGGACCCAAATAAGTAAAATCAAGAATGAAAGCGGAGAGATCACAACCAACACAACATAAATAAAAACAATAATAAGAGAGTATTATGAGCAATTATATGCCAATAAAATGGGCAATCTGGAAGAAATGGACAAATTCCTAGAAACATATACACTACCAAAACTGAAACAGGAAGAAATAGAAAATGTGAACAGACCCATAACCAGTGAGGAAATCGAATTACTAATCAAAAATCTGCCAAAAAAACAAGAGTCCAGGACCAGATGGCTTTCCAGGGGAATTCTACCAAACATTTAAGGAAGAGTTAACACCAATTTCTTGAAACTGTTCCAAAAAATAGAAATGGAAGGAAAACTTCCAAACTCTTTCTATGAAGTCGGCATTACCTTGATTCCAAAACCAGACAGAGACCCCACTAAAAAGGAGAACCATAGACCAATTTCCCTGATGAACATAGATGCAAAAATACTCAACAAGATATTAGACAACCGGATCCAACTATACATTAAAAAAAATTATTCACCACAACCAAGTAGGATTTATACCTGGGATGCAGGGCTGGTTCAATATCTACAAAACAATTAACGTGATTCATCACATCAATAAAAGAAAGGACAAGAACCATATGATCCTCTCAGTAGATGCAGAGAGAGCATTTGACAAAATACAGCATCCTTTCTTGATAAAAACCCTCAAGAAAGTAGGGATACAAGGAGCATACCTTGAGATCATAAAAGCCATATATGAATGACCCACTGCTAATATCATCCTCAATGGGGAAAAGCTGAGAGCTTTCCCCCTAAGGTCAGGAACAAGACAGGGATGTCCACTCTCACCATGTTATTCAACATAGTATTGGAAGTCTTAGCCTCTGCAATCAGACAACACAAAGAAATAAAAGGCATCCAAATCGGCCAGGAGGAGGTCAAACTTTCACTCTTCGCAGATGACTTGATACTCCATATGAAAAACCCAAAATATTCCACCAAAAAACTGCTAGAACTGATTCATGAATTCAGCAAAGTTGCAGGATATAAAATCAATGCACAGAAATCGGTTGCATTCCTATACACCAACAATGAAGTGACAGAGAAATCAAGGAATCAATTCCATTTACAGTTGCACCAAAAACCATAAAATACCTAGGAATAAATCTAACCAAAGAGGTAAAAAATCTATACACTGAAAACTATAGAAAGTTTATGGAAGAAATTGAAGAAGACACAAAAAAATGGAAAAAGATTCCATGCTCCTGGATGGGAAGAACAAATATTTTTAAAATGTCTATACTATCCAAAGCAATCTACATATTCAACACAATCCCTGTCAAAGTAACACCAGCATTCTTCACAGAGCTAGAAAAAAAATCCTAAAATTTGTATGGAACCAGAAAAGACCCCAAATAGCCAAAGCAATCTTGAAAAAGAAAACCAAAGCAGGAGGCATCACAATCCCAGACTTCAAGCTATACTACAAAGCTGTAATCATCAAGACAGGATGGTACTGGCACAAGAACAGACACACAGATCAATGGAATAGAATAGAGAACCAGAAATGGACCCACAAATGTATGACCAACTGATTTTTAACAAAGCAGGAAAGAATATCCAATGGAATAAAGACAGTCTCTTCAGCAAATGGTGCTGGGAAAACTGGATAGTGACATGCAGAAGAAAGAACCTGGACCACTTTCTTACACCATACACAAAAATAAACTCAAAATGGATGAAAGACCTCAATGTAAGACAGGAAGCCATCAAAATCCTCGAGGAGAAAGCAGGCAAAAACCTCTTTGACCTTGGCTGCAGTAACTTCTTACTCAACATGTCTCCAGAGGCAAGGGAAGCAAAAGCAAAAATGAACTACTGGGACCTCATCAAAGTAAAAAACTTCTGCACAGCAAAGGAAACAATCAGGAAAACTAAAGGCAACCGACAGAATGGGAGAAGATATTTGCAAATGGCATATCAGATAAAGTGTTAGTGTCCAAAATCTACAAAGAACTTATCAAACTCAACACCCAAAAATCAAAGAATCCAGTGAAGAAATGGGCAAAAGACATGAATAGACACTTCTCCAAGGAAGACATCCAGATGGCCAACCGACACATGAAAAAATGCTCCACATCACTCATCATCAGGGAAATACAAATCAAAACCACAATGAGATACCACCTTACACCTGTCAGAATGGCTAACATTAACAACTCAGGCAACAACAGATGTTGGCGAGGATGTAGAGAAAGAGATCTCTTTTGCATTGCTGGTGGGAATGCAAGCTGGTGCAGCCACTCTGGAAAACAGTATGGAGGTTCCTCAAAAAACTAAAAATAGAACTACCCTACGACCCAGCAATTGCACTACTAGGCATTTATCCAAGGGATACAGGTATGCTGTTTTGAAGGGGCACATGCACCCCCATGTTTATAGCAGCACTATCAACAATAGCCAAAGTATGGAAAGAGCCCAAATGTCCATCGATGAATGAATGGATAAAGAAGATGTGGTATATATATATACAATGGAGTATTACTTGGCAATCCAAAAGAATGAAATCCTGCCATTTGCAACTACATGGATGGAACTGGAGGGTATTATGCTAAGTGAAATTAGTCAGTCAGAGAAAGACAAAAATCATATGACTTCACTCATATGAGGACTTTAAGAGACAAAAGAGATGAACATAAGGGAAGGGAAACAAAAATAATATAAAAACAGGGAGGGGGACAAAACAGAAGAGACTCATAAATATGGAGAATAAACTGAGGGTTGCTGGAGGGGTTGTGGGAGGGGGGATGGGCTAAATGGGTAAGGGGCATTAAGGAATCTACTCCTGAAATCATTGCTTCACTATATGCTAACTAATTTGGATGTAAATTTAAAAAAAATTTAAAAATAAAGTAAAAAAAAAGAAATAGCAGATAGCAAGTATGTCTGTTTTAAAAATTGTATATTACAGAAAAGCAGTGTTGTCATAGGAAGTAATTATGGTTAAAACAGGAAGCAATTAAGGTCAGATAAATGAAACTATTTTAAACAGTGTTTCAAAAGCTGTAAACATTACATAACCTTTATTCTGCTCACATATATTGTAAATCTGCAAGAAGGGGATTAAATGTTCCACATTCACACACATTCATTTAATCATTAATTTTTATTTATTTATTTTTAAGCCAGAGCATTGTTGGAACTATTATTTCTTGAAAACATCCTTTGTAAAAGGCTGTCAAAGATAATCTAGAAACAGAAATATTTGCTAATTAAGAGAACTTCCTGGTCTTACAGTACATTCTATAAGTTTATCTCCTTACTGAGCGCTCCCTATTAACCTCTAAATATGTTTCTCCCAGTCTAAGATGACAGTCCTCTCTACATCTCACAGTTTCTGCTATTATCAAAATGCCCGACTTCCCGATTGTGCTATGACTTGATCACATTGGGAGATATTGTATAGTAGCATTTGCTATTTAGATCTTATTTTTTTTATTCTTATCTAGACTCATCTAACAAATATAAATAGCATTGGAATGTAATTTCACATGAGATATTATTAACATATAGATAGATAGAGTTTTTTATTTTGAGAGAAACTGACAGCGCTACAGGGTGAAGGGCAGAGGTTGAGGGGGAGAGAGAGAATCCCAGGCAGGCTCTGCACTGTCAGTACATAGCCGACGTGGGGCTGGAACTCAGGAAACTGTCAGATCATGACCTGAGCCAAAACCAAGAGTCGAATGCTTAACTGACTGAGCCACCCAGGCGCCCCAAGGTTAATTCATTCTAAATAGGTATCGTTTATTAGGATGGTGCCAAGAATAGCAGACAAAGCTGTGTTTTGGGATCCTCTAGCTCTGGATCCTTGCCTGTGGATTTCTGGAGATTATAAAATTAATATGAAGGTTTGGTCAGAATTATTTGTTCACTTATATGTTGTTTTTTTTTCAAATTTAATATAGCCTTTAAAAAAATACCAAAGACCAATGAAGTCAATTTTCTAATTTAGTGATGCAATATTAGGCTACTCTTAGTATAAGTAAAAAGTTTCTCCCTGACCCTGTCCACACCCCCCATGTCTGTATATGTAGTTTTTTGACAACAGTAAATACCTTTTCTTCTCTGATACATCATCTGTGTTTACTGTTGAAATTTAATTCCTTACTGCCCTCTTACAACTCCTTTGCTCGCCCCCTTCCCTCCTTTCATCTCAACCCTATGGCCAAATCTTCACAGGTGGCTATTTTCTGACATGCAGTATTTCTTTGTACCATAAGCAGGGTCACTACTGAGGAGCACAGCTGTCCCTTTTCCTCGGTCCTCCCTGGGGCTGCCTCAGAGTCACACATCTTTGTGTGTGACTTATCTTCAAGCTGAATGCAGTGGTCTGAGAAATTTTCTCACACACCTTATGGATTTATAACTGTACTATACAGTGGAGTTTACTGCCTATACTGCAATTTGATTATCATGTCCAATAAGTGTCAAACAGCTGACTAAATGGTTCTCATTAGCATAACTCGACCTTTCCACATTTGTGCAGAGCCTTACCCTATCTTTAAATGATGGAGTTAAGTCAGCAGTTCAATGGACTGGACATGAGTTTTATGTAAATTTAAAAGATTGATTCCAGCTCCTAGATAGTATACTTCCTCTAAAAGTCTTAAGCAACTTATAGTAACACTGGGGGGGGAAGTCAATCTATCACGACACATTTCAAGTGTAGATCTAATCAAGAAATCAATTGTAGATGAGAGACGTTTTCCCCCATGGGAAATTTGTGCATTTGAATTTAGGGAAAAAAGTTTCAGAAGTAGGAGGCTATGTAATAGATATTCTTTTGGTAACAACACTATATTTCATCTGCTTTATACCAAATATTACAAAACATTTTCTAAACTTAAAAATAAGGTAATTTTGTTTTAAATTGTTCCTTTTCATAGACTATCACAGGCTGCATAGTCCTTTATTATAAAAACTATATGCATACCTTAATTATATTCTATTTTTGGATGTCAGAAAGTTTGTACATTTTGCATTGTAAATTAAAGAGTATTTTAGGGGACAATTTATTAAAAACAAATACATTTTCAATGATTAGATTGGTAAAAGTGTTAAAGCGATGTAAGTGGAATTATAGATTTTTATGAGTTAGCCAAAGGAAAAGCTCCAATGGAATGAGAGGCAAAATTTTGCATTTCTCCTTGTTCCTGATGTGGTGCTTCAAGGCAGACCACTTATGAGATTTGCTGTTTATTCCTGATACCCATGTGACAAGAGGTGTGCCTGAGATTGGTGGCCTTAAATTATGCTTGCAGGGGTAAGAATACTGACAAGACCAGGAACTGTGGCATTATTAAATCATAAACCACACTCAGGGAGGAGCACATATTCATTTTCATTTTGTAATGCAAGCAGAAAAGAACAAGAAAATTACTCCTGAATCCCACATACCTATTAATAGAAAAAGAATCTGTTGTTTCAAGATCAGGAGGAAAAAAAAAGGTAAGATAGAAAACAGGACCAAATAAATTTCTGATGAGATTAGAAATTGATCAATACATGTAGTCATAAGTTAGAAAAAAGGATCAAATACATTTCTGATGAGATTGGAAATTGATCAACACATGTAGTCAGCATCTTTCACACAATAACCACCTTGGGTAAAGTTGAACTCATTAGTAAAACTAATAAATTATATAACACCTACAGTGTTATAGCCATTACTGAAATCTGTATTGTGCTTTGTATTGCAGAAATCTTAAATTTGGCATATTGTCATATATTTTTTTAAATGATGGACTTCTGAAAAATAAATTCAAGCAAAACATGCTACTAAAATCACTGCAGTTTTAGCATTCTTGGAAAAGGAAAAGCCTATAAATTTATATAGGTTAATATCAGAGAAAAGTAATTTCTTTTCAGTCACATTTGGGAAGAGAAATTATCTTGTCCCTTACTATTCCAGGAGGAAATTCTAATTAAGCTGCTGTTGAATTTCAATATAGTTATTTTTCAGTGGAGTTTCATGCAGAAATAGGGCTAGAAATATACTAGTTTTAGGAAATGACTGGCCATATATTTTACAAAGGAAAAAACCTTCAGTGGAAAAAATGAAATTTATGCCTCATTCATTCTTTTTTTGAGCTATACAAAAGTAAATAATCAAATCAACAGCTTCACTTTTTGACTGTGTTGATTATTTAAACACATTCATGATATCATAAAGAAAAGGTAAAATATGGAAATTAGTAGTGTATCTGTGGCTAAGTAGTGAATGTTTTAAGATGACAAGAATAAATACACAAATGTGAAATGTTGATATGGGGTTTAACGTGAAATGTACTAGAATAAAACTACATAGAAAAAACCTGTATGCAAAGTGATGGTACACACACACAGAACACATTTCTTTCTTTTTTTTTTTTTTTAATGTTTTTAAATTTATTTTTGAGAGAGAGAGCATGAGCAGGGAAGGGGCAGAGAGAGAGGGAGACAGAAGATCTGAAGTGGCTCTGCACTGACAGCAGAGGCTTGAACTCACGAATCGTGATCGTGACCTGACCTGAAGTCAGACACTCAACCGACTGAGCCACCCAGGCATTCCAAACACATAGGACATTTCTAAACAAAGTCTGACACTTAGTAAACCCAATGAAAAAAAAAAGAGTCTTATTTAAAGTTAACATTTTGTAAATTAATTTTCTAATTTCATTAAAAATAATAAAAAGGCCATCCATATTCTCCATCAACATCCAACAACGTGCATAAAAAAATAAGAGAATTGAAAAAAACATCATTTTCTAGGCAATAACTATAGTTCAAAGAGCTGGCTCCATCATGACTAAACTCAGACTTTCCTTAAAACCATGGTGATTGCAAAGTGAGACGCTGGAATTTGGCATGATTTTTTTATTAAATATGAAGCAATTGCTACACACCTGCAGTTCTCAAAACCTTTTCAGGTTGTAGTCTTCTTCAAAATGGCAGCCAGTAGAGGTCCACTCCATATACTCATGGGAGATAGATATCCAATAAAGTCAACCCTTCTTCAGATTTATTGAAAAGACTAATTTTACATCTTATGAGATATAAATGAACTCACTGAATTTTATTTACCTCAGATAAATTAGTAATTCATATAAATGATAAACTAGAGAGTTATAAGCATTATGATTAAAAAATTGTAAGTTACAAGTCTGTAGATATCTCAAAATCTTTCACTGTCTATGTTAAAAGCATTTCAGCACTTCTCTTCCTTCTCTGAAGAATTCAGTCCTAAATCCCTTAGATGGAGCAAAGCAGGCATCCTGGGTATATGTATATCAGGGAGTGGTGGTAGTGGCTGAGAGTGCAAGCAGGGTATAGATGGTCCACCCAAGCATGTTGGGTGTCAGAGCCCTAGCAGGGTGAAGATGGCCTCCCTGTAAAGGGAAAGGGAGGCTTAGATAGGGAGTCAGACCCTGATTAGAGTAAGGAGGGCATCCATGCAAGGGAATGGCAAGCTGGCATAGTGTCAAAACTCAAGCAGGGTGAGGTGTGAGTCCATGAGGAGGAGTGGCTCAATTTGGGGAGTTGGAGCCCCAGTTGGTGGGATGCCCTCCTGGTGTGGGATGGCAGAGCTCAAGCAGGGGAGGAAAATGTCCATGTAGGGGATGGTCTGCTGTGGGGTATTGGAGGCAAGGGGACACAGTCGGGTATCAGAGCCTACGTAAGTTGAGGGCATCCCTGCAGAGGAGCAATGGGAGGTGTTAGAGATCAAGTGGGGTGAGTAGCTGTCCATGTGAAAGTACAGCTTGGAATATGGAATGAGAGCTGTTGCCCAGGGAAGAGGCAGTCACACAGGGGAAGAGTGATGGCATTGGGATTGATCAAGTAAATGTATTAAAAGTAATTAGAGACAGCTTTCTCACTTTTGAAAAGGGAGTTACAAATACAAAAAGAAAATGAGAATCGACCCTGTTGTGTTGGATTGGATGTGGAAATATCCATATGAACTCATGGTCTAGATAGAAAAGGATGGATAGATAGATGGATGATGATAGATAGATAGATAGACAGACAGCTAATTAAAGGTATAAATGTATGGTTATGGAAGTGGCTTGGATATGTACCTGCATTCATATATTTCCTAGCTCTTTGTACAGATAGGGGCTTGTGTTTGAATATTATTTTCCATGCAAAGGAATGCGGGCTCCTTGGAGAAATAGGTGATCCAGGGATAGGGCAGGGAAACTACAAAACAGGTCATCTTGTGCCAGAAAAGAAAGCACAGAAGTGTTAGGAGGTTGTTGGAGACCTGTCAAAAGGAATGGAAGCTAGCTTGAATGGTCTTCTGGCCAAATTTGGGACAATTTGAGCATATGAATAATGATAGTAATTGATTAAAATCCATTGAATAAAATGGGAATCCCACTTAGATATAAATAAAATCATGAATAAATTGAAAATTTGGAAAGGATCAGCATATTTATACAGTTTCAAGGTATCTACCTGCAAAATAATGACTAATTTCTAAAGGGTAGGAAGGAATTTTACAGTGGAGAAACCTTGTAGATACTGTATCACCCTAGAGACCAACACAGATATCACCAGTAACGAGACAAATAGAAATTGCTTGCCATCTGATAGAATTCACTGAGAAGAACATGCTGTCACTTCTGAAATATTCTTGCCAGAAATGCATATTCCAAATCTAATTAAGAGGAAACGTCAACAAAATCAATTTGAGGGACATACTCCAAAGTAACTGGTCTGTAATTTTCTAAAATGTCAGAACAGTCAAAGGAAGACTGAGAATCTGTTCCAGACTGAAGGAGACCAATGGATATGATAACTACATGTGTGATTCTGGACAGGATATAACAGATATTGTTGAGAAAATGTGCAAAACTTAACTAGAGTCTGAATTAGGTGGTAGCATCAGTGTTCAGTATCACAAATTTCTTGATTTGATAGATGTATTGTGGTTATAGAGGAGAATGTTCTTGTTTGTAGCAAACATACAGTAAGGAATCCATCAGTAATTGGGCATCTATTCAGCAATGGTTAAGAAAAATAAAATGTTCTGAGTACAAATATCCAGCTTTCCTGTAAGTTTGCCACCAATTGTAAAATATATAGAATTTTTTTTAAATTGAGGAGAGGTGATGGGGCCCCTGGGGTGGCTCAGTCGATTAAGTGTCTGACCTCAGTTCAGGTCATGATTTCATGGTCCCAGAGTTCCAGCCCCATGTTGGGCTCTGTGCTAACAGCTCAGAGCCTGGAGCCTGCTTTGGATTCTGTATGTCCCTTCCTCCCTGCCCCTCCCCTGCTCACTCTCTGTCTCTCTCTCTCAAAAATAAACATCAAACAATTTTTTTTTTAATTGAAGAGAAGTCAGAGTCCCCCGCCAGCCACCAGAGGCTGCAGCTGTTCCTCTGGTGTTACCTCCAGGACCTACCGTCCCCATCAGCAGCCTCTCCACAGGGAGTTGAGGGGCTTCTTTCCAGGAGTGAGCCTCTCTCTTTAGTCTTGGCTCTTAAAGACACTTAGAGGAAGCCCAAAGAGGAATGAGTTTCTTTATCCCTCAGAGACTATCATTTGGCCGTATTGAAGCCTTGACAGACAGTTGCAGCCCCAGTGACTCTTGCCCTTCCTAATGATGAGGTTTTGGGGATGATTGTGGGGTTCGTGGGGTCTGGTGCTAAAAGGTGATTTTATTGAAGCACTGGGACAGGACCCATGGGCAGGAAGAGCTGCCCCGGGACCTTGAGGAGAGACTGGTTATATACTATGGAGTTGGGGGAGGTAAAGCCCAGGGGAAGTTTCCAGTGAGGTTTTCATATGCTAAAGAAGATTCCCAGGAGACTGGAGGCCTAGCTATTGTCAAGTGAAGGTTGTTTCTCCCTCTAGCAAAGCATTAAAGTTAAAACAATAAGGAGTTCCTGGAGAAACATTTTACTCTGCCTGCCTCAAGCATTTGTCAATGGGCTACAGGGTATAAGGAAATTTAGTTCTGCCATTTCCTTCTGCCTTTGTTTCCCACATCACTATGGAGGGTGATGGACACTTAGGTCCTGCATGACTGTGATCTCTGTCAGCTAACCATTTGTTGTACCCCTTTTCTTTGTTCTTGGGCAGCCAGGAGTGCGAGAGGAATATCACTCATATCCACCTGGGGGTGGGGGTGTTTGTGGTGGTCAGCTTGCCTTATGTTCCCTTATCACTAATAGAAGAGGCTTGGGGATCAAGTAATTCTTTGTCTAGTCCGCTCACCTTGACTGGGATCCCTAGTAAGCAAGACTGAATAAAGTGTGTTACTTTCTGACAGGTCTCTAGAATAATACAGTATCTATCTTTCTAAGCAGCCTAAGGTATCTACAACTGCAAGGAGAAAACTGATTAATTCTTTGAAAATCCTGAGGCCAGCTGAACCCAACATGCTTCAATATCTCAGATGTCCTTGATCAACACTGAAGACATAGGACCCTTCACTTATTTTTTTTTCTCATGCCCTTCTTCCTTGAGTCTGTCTCAAACTATTTCCCATTATCCCAGACTTTTGTAAGAGCCTCTTCTGCAGTTACCCAACACCATTACCTCCTCAGCCCATCTCTGTTGGTTCTGTCCTGGCACTGATACTTGGATGATCCTGAGGAAATTACTTCCCCTGAAGCTTTCTCAAGTAGTTGGGTTGTTTGTCCATACCTCACTTTCTTCAGGGTAGAAAATGGGTCCAGTATTCCCTCTTTGGCTTCTTCCAAATTGCTACTCATCTACACTCACATTAAAACCACTGCCCCCAAAAGCATTTACTAAAACACAGCATCCATTTTTGATAAAAACCCTCAACAATGTAGGGATAGATGGAATATACCTCAACATCATAAAGACCATATACAAAAGACCCACAGCTAATATGATCCTTAATGGGGAAAAACTGAGAGCCTTTCCCCTAGGGTCAGAAACAAGACAAGGGTGTCCACTCTCACCATTACTATTTAGCATAGTGCTGAAAGTCTTGGCCTGAGCAATCAGACAACAAAAAGAAAAAAAAGGGCACACAAATCAGCAAGGAAGAAGTAAGACTTTCACTATTTGCACATGACATGATACTCTATATAGAAAACCCTAAAGACTCCACCAAAAAATTGCTAGAACTAATAAATGAATTCAACAATATTGCAGGATATAAAATCAGTGTGCAAAAATCTGTTGCCTTTCTATCCACCAATAATGAAGCAGCAGAAAAAGAAATCAAGGCATCAATCCCATTTGCAATTGCACCAAAAACACTAAGATACCTAGGAATAAACCTAAACAAAGAGGTAAAAGATCTGTACTCTGAAAACTATAGAAGACTTAAGAAAGAAATTGAAGTGTTACGGAACCAGGCTGGAACACTGGCGGAAAAACCAAGTGGCACTCGGTGATCTTGGTGGATTGGAGATTGATTTTACACTGTCGGGCTTAGAGGAGACTTTCTCCAAAGGTCTGAGCCCAGAATGCAAGTGGAGAGGGTAATTTGTAGCTGACAGTCTGCATATCTGTGGGGGTTTTCGCGTGCACAGCAAACAAAGGAAGAAGAAACTGGAGGAGGGGTCTCTAAGCTAGAGACCAACCTTTGTTTTAGTCCAATCAGCCATCTTTGGTGTACTTTATCCACTTCTCCAACAGAAGACACAAAGAAATGGAAAAGCATTCCATGCTCATAGATTGGAAGAGCAAACATTGTGAAAATGTCTATACTACCCAAAGCAATCTACACATTTAATGAATCCCTATCAAAATACGACTAGCATTTTTTGCAGAGCTGGAACAAACAATCCTAAAATTTGTATGGAACCACAAAAGACTCCGTATAGTCAAAGCAATCCTGAAAAAGAAAAATTAGACTAGAGGCATCATGATTCTGGATTTTCAAGCTATACTAAAAAGCTGTAGTCATCAATAGAGTATGGTACTGGCGAGAAAAAACAAACAAACAAAAAAAAACAGACACGTAAATCAATGGAACAGAATGGAAAACCAAGAAATGGACCCACAACTCTATGTTAAACTAATCTTTGACAAAGCAGGAAAGAATATCTGATGGAAAAAGATAGTCTCTTCAACAAATGGTGTTGGGAAAACTGGACAGCAACATGCAGAAGAATGAAACTGAACCACTGTCTTACACCATACACAAAAATAAGTTCAAAATGGAGGAAAGACCTAAATGAGAGACAGGAAACCATCAAGATCCTAGAGGAGAACGCAGGCAGCAACCTCTTTGACCTTAGCTGGAGCAACTTCTTACCAGACACATTGCCAAAGGCAGGGGAAACAAAAGCAAACTTGAACTGTTGGGACTTCATCAAGATAAAAAGCTTCTGCACAACAAAGGAAACAATCAACAAAACTAAAAGGCAGCCTACTGAATGAGAGAAGATATTTGCAAATGACATATCTGATAAAGAGTATCCAAAACCTATAAAGAACTTTTCAAACCCATCACCCAAAAAAACAACCCATTTAAGAAATGGACAGAAGACATGAATAGAAACTTCCAAAGAAGACATACAGATGGCTAACAGACGCATAAAAAGATGCTCAACATCACTCATCATCAGGGAAATACAAATCAAAATCATGATGAGATACCACCTCACACCTTTCAGAATGGCTAAAATTAACAGCACAAGAAACAGGTATTGGCAAGGATGAGGAGAAAGAGAAACCATCTTGCACTGTTGGTGGGAATGCAAACTCGTGCAACCACTCTGGAGAACAGTGTGCAGGTTCCTCAAAAAACTAAAAATAGAACTACCCATTACCATCCAGTAATTGTGCCATTAGGTATTTACCCAAAGGATATAAAAATTCAGCTAAAGATGCACTCCAGTGTTTACAGCAGCATTATCAGCAATTGCCAAACTATTAAGAGAGCCCAAATGTCCAGGGAGTGATGAATGGATAAAGAAGATGCGGTATGTATGTGAATATACATATACACACATATACACATACATACAATGGAATATTACACAGCCATCACAAAGAATGAAATCTTGCCATTTGCAACGACATGGATGGAGCTAGAATGTATTATGCTAAGCAAAAGAAGTCAATTGGAGAAAGACAAATGCCATATGATTTCACTTATATGTGGAATTTAAGAAAGAAAACAGATGAACATATGGGAAGAGGGTAGAAAAGGAGGGGAGACAAACAGAAGAGACAAGATCTTAACTATGGAGATCAAACTGAGGGTTGATGGAGGGCGGTGGGTGGGGGATGGGCTAGATGGGTGATGGGTATTAAAGGAGGGCACTTGTGATAAGCACTGGGTGTTGTATGTAAATGATGATTCACTGAATACTACTTCTGAAACCAGTATTGTACTGTGTGTTAACTAACTAAAATTTACATTAAAAAACACCAGCGCCCCCTTTGGGTCTCAGATCATCTGGCTATATCTTCTTAATCCCTCTTTACTGATTTACCTGCCAATGTAATTATGCCCTTGTTTACTCAAGACATTAGCAACCACGACTAGTTTTTCTTTCCACCCTGAGTTGTACCACTCTTGCATGTCTGTGTGGGTGATGCACAACACCTTGCCTCTCAAGCAGCCTCAACTCCAGTGACTTCTCTCCTCCATGCCTCTTTAGCTGCTCATTCTCAAGTTTACCACTGGGTCTTGTCATCCCCTGGAACTTCTTTCCCACCTCTGAATATTTAAATTCACCAATGCCACTCTTACACTTCAGCTTCCTCTTGTAAATAATGTCTCTCATACACACTGACTCCCTCCACCCTTGACCTTTTACTCACAGAGACATTTAGTTTCTTGCCCCGTGGATTATATCCATTGGTCTTCCCCATCCTAATTGCATTCCGTTCCAGATTTGCCTCCATGCTTTATTCCTTTGGGCCGTGTTTTGTTAGTATCCTCACTTGTGTGCCCTTTTATTCTTCCTCCATACCCACCTAGGAAAACCATAAAGCTAAGCCATTCCTACTGTCTACTCACTAGACATGTATACCTGGGCTGGTGAGCTCTGCTGTGGTATTCACACTTTTGTCCATATTCATGCTACTAGAAATATATGGTTTCTTTTTTTAATTAAAACATTTTTTAATGTGTATTTATTTTTGAGAGAGACAGAGAGACAGAGCGTGAGTGGGGGAGGGGCAGAGAGAATGGGGAGATACAGAATCCGAGGCAGCCTCCAGGGTCTGAGCTAGTCAGCACAGAGCCCAATGCAGGGCTCGAACTCACAGACCGTGAGATCATGACTGAAGCCAGATGCTCAACTTACTGAGCCACTCAGGCACCCCTATTTCTTTTTTTTAGTTTAAAGTTTATTTATTTATTTTGAGAGAGAGTAAGACAGGCAGAGAGTGTGGAGCCTGATGCAGGGCTCTATTCCATGAACTGTGAGGTCATGACCTAGGCCCAAATCAAGAGTTGAATACTCAACTGACTAAGCTACCCAGGTGCCCCAGAAATGTATGGTTTTGATCTCCAGCATTTAACATTACCTGGAGACACTTCTGTGTGCATTCAGTTATCTCTCTTTGCCATTTTCCAATGTGGCTATTTCAGATTCCCCACTCTTCTCAAACTCTTTACCCTACCTCTTCTATAACTTGTGGCAATGAATCTTGCCAACATGTCTTAGAGAAAACAGAAGCAAGAAAAGAATTTTCTCAGTTCCTTCTAGCAGATTTAAAAGCTGATCTGCATCATTGTAGATGTGTCCACCGTTTCTCTTTCCTCCTGTTCCAGTGGAAGATGTGTCTTATCCTCAAGCCTGTTTCCTCAGTATGAGCTCTGTATCACATCCCTTACGTCCTCAAGGACTGCTTTACTGATGGTCTCCTCTCTTCTGTATCTTCAGTCTTCTACATAGATTTAACATCAATATTTAGCATATTCAGTTTTCTTCCTTCCTGCTAAAGAGTCCCTCCCTTGGTCTGTGACACTGCTGCTCGGATCACCTTCAACTTATATGTGGGTTACTATAATTTTCCTATGATTTACTTTTTAATCATAGCCAGTGTTCTAAAACAAATCTATTTTCATGTTCCCCTGTTTAAAAACCTCCTAAGCCTCTCACTTCTCTCAGGATAAAATTCAATATATTTAGTAGGGCTTACGAGGTCCTTTACAACTTCTCTCTTGCTTTTATCTGTGGAAACCTGAGCACCAGTTCCATCTTCTACCTCCATCACATCTCCACACCCAACCCCCCACAGTCTCCCATCAGTATACATAGTCACACACTTGTAATTTCTGGAATGCATCTCTCATCTCTGGGGTTTTGAACATACGTCTAAGTCCTGATTAGAACATTCTTCTCTCTGGGGTGCTTGGGTGGCTCAGTCTGTTAAGCATCACACTTCGGCTCAGGTCATAATCTCATGTGAGTTCAAGTCCTGCGTCGGGCTCTGTGCTGACAGCTCAGAGTCTGGAGCTGCTTCAGATTCTGTGTCTCCCTCTCTCTCTGCCTCTCCCCTGCTTGTGCATGCCCTCTCTCTCTCAAAACTAAATAAATGTGAAAAAAAGAACATTCTTCTCTCTGTTCTTGGATAAATTCTTCTCGTCCTTTGTGTTTCAGCTTTGATGTTATTTCCCTTGAAAAACTTCCCTGACACCCCAAGACTTTGTCCGATAATGTGCCCTCATGGTTCCTAGTAGTTATCCTCTGTCATAGCCCTTAGCACCCTCTTGAGACTCCCTGTTTACTTGCACTCACTAGGACATCGATGCCTCAGGGCAGGGTCAGTTGTGTCTTTCTTGTCTTTCTCTTCCTATTGCTTAGTTCAGTAGCTTGCACAAGTAGATGTACTGAGGAAACAATAAATGAAACAATGAACGAATGAATGAATGAATGGATCCATGTGATAAAAGGATTATATAATGCTGGCAAAGAAATAAAAAAATTAAATTTGAAAAAAGTTAACATACGTTCAGGAAGCCAATTCAAAATGCAGCTAAAACGCACCCAAATTGGTTGTTAGGGGCTGCCTATTTAATATAGTAATAACTGGTGATTAAGGGAAACCATCTCATTTGAGGGTGGGGGAGGGTGTTGTGGAGATAATGAGGATGGAGAATTGAAAGAGGACATTGTTCAGATACTATTTTAAAACCGTATTTGGAAGTTCCTCTCCTTGTCTTTAGAAATTAAAACATCTGGGGCCCCTGGGTGGCTCAGTCGGTTAAGCGTCTGACTTTGGCTCGGGTCGTGATCTCATGGTTTGTGAGTTTGAGGCCTGCATCAGGCTCTGTGCGGACAGCTCAGAGCCTGGAGCCTGCTTCAGATTCTGTCTGTCTCTGCCCTTGTGCTCTGTCTCTCTCGCTCTCTCAAAAACAAAGTGTAAAAAAAAAATTTAAAAAACATTAAAACACCTGTTCAGGGCCTCCTGGGTGGCTCAGTCGGTTGAGCTTCTGACTTCGGCTCAGGTCATGATCTCAGTTTGTGAGTTCGAGCCCTGCGTCGGGCTCTGTGCTGACAGCTCAGAGCCTGGAGCCTGCTTCAGATTCTGTGTCTTCCTCTCTCTCTGCCTCTCCCCTGCTTGCTCTCTCTCTCTGTGTCTCTCAAAAATAAAATAAAAACATTAAAAACAAAAACAACAACAAAAAAAAAACTCCACCTGTTCAGAAAAGGGATAAAGTAAGTTCTAGTTTAACAGCATTCATTGCACTGTGATAGCGTGATAAGTGTGAAGGAAAAGAAGTGTTTACTCGCTTTTCAAAAAGGACTTAGGTCCTTAGCATGCTCACATTTCTCCTGTCCTGCCAGACAGTCCCTCCCTTGACATGACACCACTGCTCCACTGTCCCGTCACCAGCTACTTATAGTCTACACTTTCCTGAGATCAGTTTTTAAGATGTGTAACTTCTTTATCTTTATGTCCAAGTACTTTGTATGTTTTGACAAGTACATGTCAAACCAAAAAATGAAAGAGAATAATAGCCTCTTTGATCCAGATCTGTAATTTTTTATGTTATTCTTCATAAGGAATTGCAGTCCTTATCGTATACTTTCTCTCCTGAGATTTTAGAAAGATCTAGATGCTTATCGTTATCACCTTATATTTTTGTACATTTCTATTGTATGGTCAATGGTAATACGGCATTTTTATGACAAACTCTGGTGGGTACTAGTATTATCAGATTCAGGTTCTACTTTGCCTATGTGGAAGCATGAATTTCAGAAAATGGTGCCTCCTGTAAGCTCTGTTATTACCATTTCTAAATGTTTTTATTAAAATGTATTTGACATGTAGCATTGTATAAGTTTAACGTGTACAACATGTGGATTTGACACATTTATATATTATAATATGATTGCCCTCATAGCATTAATCAACACCTCTCTCCCCTCCCCTATCATTTCCTTTTTGTGGTGGGAAAAATTAAGATCTCTTAGTGAGTTCAACGATTATACTACGGTATTGCCATCTGTATTCCCCCTGCTTTGCATTGGATCCCCAGGGTTTGTTTGTGTACTAGTTGCAAGTCTGTGCCCTTAAATAGCATTTCTCCTGTGCTTCCAACCCCTCCATCCCTGGTGACCACCACTAGACTCTCAGTTTTTATGAGTTTCATTTTTTTAGATTCTGCATATAAGTGACATCATACAGTATTTGTCTTTCTGTTTTTGACTTACTTCACTCAGCACAGTGCCCTCGAGGTCCATCTACGTTGTCACAAATGATGAGATTTCCTTCTTTCTCAGGATCGAATAATATTCCATTGTGTCTATATACCACATCCTCTGAAAGGGCGGGCCTACGCCGGCCGACTCCATCTTGTTCTGTGTCCTTCACCTTGACCACGCCTCCTCCCCTTGAGTAACCGAGCCCCGCCCCCCCCCCCCCCCCCCCCCCCCCCGCCCCTTACCTGCCTAACAGGACTCGGACCCTTCCCCAGCCAATCGGCTGAGGCCACAACCATTACCTCACCAACTGCCCCTAGGCCCCAATAAAACCTTTCTCCTTTTGAAACTCACTCTCTCTCCCCGGTATCTCACCACTGCGTCAGTGCAGGTAGGGGATTGAGCTCGAGCTAGCTCGAATAAAGGCTGTTTTGCTTTTACATCGGACTCGGCTCCCTGGCGGTATTTGGGGATCACGAATTCTGGGCATAACACTTCTTTATCCAGTTGTGCATTGACAGACACTTAAGTTATTTCCATATTGTGGCCATCATAAATAATACTACAGTGAACATGGTAGTGCAGATACCTCTTCAGTATCCTGTTTTGATTTCCTTTGAGCAAATACCCAGGAGTGAAATTCTGTGAGCTCTACTATTTATGAAATTGGGGCCAGTCAGCTTGCTTGATTTTTCCTTTATCAATAAATTTGACATTATCTGCATTTTCCCAGAAGTGACCTTACCACGATCTTTACCTTTTATCTCCACAAAACGTAATTTGGTGTGTTTGCTCACTCAGGCTCCTTGCCCAGTTTTCTTCATATCCCATTGACTGGTCATGAGAGCAAAATTGCCTAAGACGGAAACAAGCCTAGCTCCCAGGGCTGCTGACCAAAAGCAGGTCACAGCCTCGGAGACATCTTCTCTGCTGTGCTCAAACCTCACATTCCATTCTGGTCATGCTTTCCCTTGTTAATCCTGGCTCCACATGAAACCTGATTTAGAAGCCAAAGATTTGTTAAGCACTTTTCCAGTGACCAACTTTGGCTCTGATCTTTGATTGCAGATATAGTTTTCAACCTATGTATATGAGTCATCTAAGTTGGCTGTTTGTTGAGGAGGGAGGACACAATGTTACTTTACTGAACAGTGTTCATAAATTCCTTATAAAGTCATAACTATCTAGCAGAAAACTCTCAGTAATTTACTTTAATACATTAAGTAAAATTTTTTTATTTTCTACTTAAGGAAATATCTTCTTAGGAGATTGCCTTGGAAAGTAGTAGCTGAAACTACACTGAATATGTCAAAGACACAAACAGCCCTCTGGAGAAGTTCATTGCCCCACAAGTAAAGACAAACATAGCTATCTCTGTTCATGTCAATAACTATACTTTCCCTGGTTAAGTTCATAAAGGCTCATGGCATACCTAAAAACATCTATCAGGATGCCCAACCCCTGATATACTCTTACCTGAATGTACCTGCTATCTAGTCTTGTTACATGTTCCCATGGCAGGGCCACAGGGAGCTGAGGTGAGCACTCAGTTTTCTGTTCTTGTTCTGCTCATATGTTAACTTAATACCTATGGATTTTCTTCTTACTATGTCATAACTGCTATTATAGGTTCTGGAGATACAGCGGTAAACTAGTAAATTCTTGCTTATGACAAGTGGAGGGAATCAGAAGAGAGGTAATTAATTGGTAGAGAAAATACCACATTGGGAACATGCTATGCAGCATGTTTAGAAAGGGGGTCTGATAGAGAATAACTGAGAGTCTGGGGAGGGAGGTTTTAGGTTGTGTGGTTGGGGAAGGCTGTTCTAGGCAGACCCTTTAAGCTGAGAACTAATGACAAGGAGGAGCCAGCCTAGTGAGATGGGGGAGGGCATGTCCCACACTGGCCCTAAGGCAGGTATAAATTTGGTGTGCCTGCAGAAAAGAAAGAAGGCCCCTGAGCGTCAGGAATGTGATGGGAAAGGAGGAGGTAGTTCAAGACCAGGAGAGGTTTTAAGAAGATCCTACCAAGCCTGATAAGAAGATTGTTTTTATTCTAAGTCTCTAGAGACCGGATGGCCTCGCTACTGTGGGGAGAATGGAGGCAAGAGGAAGAAGGGAGGCCAGCTGGGAGACCACTGTGAAGGTCCAGACTAGAGGGTAGTAGCTGGGAAAGGGTGGTGGCAGTGGGGATAGAGAGATTAAGTGAACTAGGGGAACATTTTAGCAGCGATGCCAAGAACACTTACCCTCAGGTTGGGTGTGGGGAGCTGGGGCTGTCATGGATGATTTCTAGAAATTTACTTCTTTTCCCTTCAGTATCCATGTTGACTGTGGACACGAAAACCTCAGAAACATCCTGCCCAGAAGTCAGTAGACCTCCAGTGTTCCAGGAAATAAGTACAGGGAGGATTTTAAAACCAGGGGCCTAGAGGCCAGTATTTATACTTCCCTGCAGGCTGGGGAGGCTGCAATTTATTTTTATTCATTGGCATTCGTTTCAGGAAAGCTTTTTTGTTAATATAGAAATTATTACAAGCAATTAGTAACAGCTTCATTTTTAAAGTTACATTTTATGGAAAGCTTCTAGCATTTCATCTTAAAACAGACTAAATTGGGACTGTGTCCTCAGCTCATTTTGATTAAGGAGAGGAGAGTGATTGACATTTGTTTGGTTGTGGGTTTTAGCACTACTATGGTTACAGTGTGATGGTTGAAAATGTTCTATCCAGCACATTATTAGTTATTCCATTTCTTGATAAAACAGACATTTCAGAACAAGGCAGAGTCTGGAAGTGCAGTGGGGGAGGGGGAACTCAAACTCTGTGAAATGTTTAACCTTTTAACATAGTTCAACAAAGTTTAGATTTCTGGCAAAACGCCTAGACTTCATAAGGCTGTTCATGGTTGCAAAACCCGACAAGACTTTAGCACTTAAATTATTCTGGCTCAAAGTTGAGACCATGTGAAGAGAGCAGAGGGGAAAAAACCCACACCCTGATAGCTACAGCTGGGCTCATGGCACAGAGTAATTTGGGAAAGGATGCTGGGGGTGGTGATTACAACCTACAGTTCCTCAGAGGTATATCAAGTGCTTCTAATGAGAGAACAAACTATCCCCAAAGGGGATGCAAGTTTGGCATTAAAGGTAAAGAAGGCTCTTAAGTGACAAACCAAATAAATCACACATTAGCAAGAATTATTCATTATCACAGACAGAATTACAGCAGTTGTCTGTATAGAGATCAGTGCAGTGACTAATCAAGAGATTATGTCTCAAGCACAGAGTCTGAAAGAAGTTTCTCCATCTAGAAACGCACATGCAGGGGCGCCTAGGTGGCTCAGTCGGTTAAGCGGCCGACTTCGGCTCAGGTCATGATCTTGCGGTTTGTGAGCTCGAGGCCCGCCTCGGGCTCTGTGCTGACAACTTGGAGCCTGGAGCCTGCATCGGATTCTGTGTCTCCCTCTCTCTCTGCCCCTCCCCCACTCACACTCTGTCTCTCTGTCTCCTTCAAAAATAAATAAACAT
Source organism: Panthera pardus (assembly GCF_024362965.1). NCBI lineage: Eukaryota > Metazoa > Chordata > Mammalia > Carnivora > Felidae > Panthera > Panthera pardus. Next base: position 80,100,302 of record NW_026526688.1, read on the forward strand.
TAAAAAAAATTAAAAAAAAATAAATGCACATGCAAGCTACTGTTGGTGCCAGTATCTGGGGCAGCATCTTCTAGGCAAAGAAAATGGGGAAATTGTAATTAGCCAGAAGTAATCGAGAATTTAATTACCATCTGCCTTTGTTTGGTATGTGTTGACATATCTATTGATTTAAATTCCCTGAAGTTTCTCTAAAAGTTGTCAGAACATATGGGTCATTTGCAAAGAAGAAAACATAAAACAATAATTAGTAAAATAATTATGGATAGAAGTAGTACAGTGTTTCCTACATATGGTCTTCAGAACCCTAATTCTGAGAGGTGGACACTTAGTAGGTAAAGGGAGTGCTTGAAAAATCAGTTCAGTGGCCAGTAAGATTGGGAAGCATCTCAACGATATTCCAATGTCTCTTTTATATTTGTCCTTTTTTTTCAAAGGTTACAGTAGTTTTATGTGTATTGCAGAGCTCTAGAAGGAGAACAGAGTATCCAGTGTTTTCCAAATATATTTAAACATAAAATCAGCCTATTCTCCACCCCCATCCTTTTTTTATGAAGTATATCATCAAGCATATATTCTGATCATATACATTAGTAAACACTGAATATAGAATATGTATGTCTGCAGAATGAACATATTTTCACATATGGGGCTAAGAACACAATGGAGAGAGAATCAGACAAAGAGAAACACAAATGAAGGAATAGAACATGATAACTGAGTTTGGCAATAAATGGGTAATAAGAGACAGGAATGCTATTACCTACAGAAAAATTCAATCACATTGACTTAAATAAATAACAAGAACACTAAAGATAGGTGGTTTCTGATTTTATTTCAGCCCCTGAACAATGTTATATCCGAGATTTCTGCATTTCTCTTGGCTGTTACCTCATACTTGCAGTATGGCTGCTGTGATTCTGACTCTCACATTTGCCTCCTACAAAGGAAAAAGGGGAAAGGGGAAAGTTTTAGGAAAGGCTATTATTTTAATCAAGAAGAAAAACACATTTTTAGGAATATCACTGCACAATTGTAAATATGTCTAATTGCTTGGGACTGCCAAAAGATCTGTGAAAGAGAATAATTAGAATTTTACATTGGTCAATTGGGAATTTTTTGGTGACTTATGCATTACAGAATGGGAGTAAGAAAAGGAGTTTGGAATGATTTGTATATGTCCAGCTGTAGAAATATGGAGGTGGAATATGTTATTTTAGACACATTCCTTTAGGCAAGTCTTTTGAATTACCCAAGGCGTCTGGAAAGATAAAAAGATAAAGTATCCCACCTTCTTTTGCCATTTGGGGAATAGTGTACCTGCTCAAATGCATGTGCACGTGTGTGTGGTTTGCACGCACAGACGCACACACGCACACACGCACACACACACATGCACACAGACACAGTTTTAAAGTTCAGTTGAGAGCAGATGTGCCCCCATCCCTGGGGGACACCATGGGAACAAGATGGACATACTGTCTTGACATCCCAGTCAAAGTTAGTCACTAGCCAGAGGACAAAATGTTCTGGGGCTTTTCCCCAGGTAATAGCAGGCTTTGTTGCTTTTACTACAATGAATTTTCAGGACCTACCTAATCCAGCCTATGGCTTAAAACATGAAAGCGTTTACAGAGCTCTAAAATAATTACTGTGTTTTTTCACTCTCTGAGCTCTTAATGGGGATAAATATACACCAGGAAACAAATTGGTTCAGTTTGCTTATGAAGTTTTCTTTGGTAGCAAGACATAGGCATGTTGGTACAACACTGTTCTCTCTGGAATGGAATTTATTAAAAGAAAAACCCATGATGAAACCCACAGAAGGGGCTATCAATTTTTAGTCTGTGAACTACCACAAAAGAACATTTCCTATAAAATGTTTTCTTTTAAAAATGGAAATTATGTGGACCTCAAATTCATGTAATAATAAAGTCCTTCTGATATTCCTTTGGCATAGACACTCAAAGCGTGTTTCTTATTATGTTTTTTCATTATTGTTTTTTCATTAGAAAAGTAATATAAACCTTATTATTAATGTTCTGAAAAAAATACTACTATGAATCCAATAATCCTGAACATTGTGAAATCTTTTCTTCTCTTTTTAATATTTTTCATTAAATATATCATTGAACTTGGAGCCTCATACAACATCTCCCATCGTCACTCACTTCTTTAAGCATTGTGTTCATGGTATAGCCTAGTCTCACATCACAATATGAACAAATAGGCTGCCTTTTTCTCAAAGATCATTTGAACTCATATTATCATTTCTCATATAGTAGTAGTGTTCTTTCTCATAGACACAAAAATTATTCAGTTAGCATATCTGATCCTTCAACTGGAATACTGATTACCTACTTACATATATGCAAGAAACCATGGGGGACACAAAAGAACAACAGTGGTATTAACTTCAGGAGTGTATGGGTGAAAGTTCTACCTAGGTGTGTCCAAATGGAGTTCACAAAACTAGCCATTTGTAGAAGGTACTTATAAATGATAATAGGCACTCCAGGGCTCAGGAGGAGAGGAGGAATGCAGACTGGAAACGAAATCACCTTTCAGTCTGTGTGTGATGTGGGGTTAGAGAGGTGTGGACGACCAGGCTGGGGGGAAATTCCAGATACAGGCAGAAAAGGGTGGGAAGGCACTGAGTGTGTTTAAGAAGTAGTTACATTTATGCCTGGTCTGCATAGGAGTTTAGTTTTCATCTCAATTTCCTGCACTTCCAGAAGAAAATGGTCTGAAGCCTTGATCCATTGAAAATGCCCTCCGTTCTTTTCACTTGTATGTACAAACTTGATCAGGGAGTGTGTGTGTTCGACAGCAAATAGATGCAAGGTCTCCTTTTTCCTAGTGTGAGCTGCTTTTCCCAGACTTACACTCTTTGCTGTCATGTCTCACAAAATCAGAGAAAAAAGAAAGCTTCATTTGAAGGGAAAAATCAAAGCTGTTTGTACCTTTGCATACTTAGCCTTACTGGAATTTTCATAGTGACTCATATTTTGGGTAAAAGCTGGAGTTACTATTTAATCTGGAAATGTCTCTGCATTTTACTTTCCGAGAACAGTATTGAAATGCACGTACATGTTGGGGAAGTTTTATAATCAAAGCATTCAACCCGGAGAGGCCTCATTACAGATCACTTAGATCACCTGGCTGGTGTTTTTCAACACTACGTTTTTTGTTTTTGTTTTTTAGGTGTTACATGTTCCTGTTAAATGGAAGCCTTACCTTTAAGACCAAATGCAAACTGTATAAAACCAGATCCTCTTCTTTAAGCACAGTAGCCGAGTCCCTAAATTTTCTCAGAACCCAGATGGAAAACATTTGCTTTCATTCATTTTACAGATGGGAAAATTGAGCCTAGAAAATCAAGTTCCCTGAAGGAGCCCATGTCTTGAGTTCCATTATGAGAGCAGGTATATTCAGATTCAGAGTCTTGGCAGGCTCTTAGCCTTGAGTGCATTGGGGAGAGCCATAGTAAGAGTCGCTGCTCTTACTCTCCCATCTCCTTTCTCTAAGGGGGAGAAAAGTTATATTTTCTAGGTCTAGGAAGCAGAGACAATGGGAAGGGCACTCCCAAGTAGTCAGCCCTGCCTTCTACTTCAGTTCTTCTGGGCCGGGCATCTGGGCTTCCTCCTCACACAGCCCCAAGAGAGCCAGGAGGCTGGAGACAGTGAGTCCTCTGGTTCAGTGAGGTGCTGTAGTTCAGAGGGCACCAAGCAAACCTGGGATCCAGGACAGTAATTCTCATTTTTAAAGAAATATTGTAGCTAAAAAAACCAATCAAGTTTTACTTTCTACACTTGATCTTAGCCAAAAGGCCGAGAAGCGATCAAGTTTTACTTTATGAAAAGCTGCTTATTCCTAGTTCTAAGCCTAGTGACTTGGTTCAGTTACACATTGACAGTTTTAAGAACAACATTCAAAATGAACTAGCTAAAAAAACTTTCTGGTTCAGTATTTCTACTGGTGCCTAAGGTGCCCTGATGCTTTGTGGGCAAAGAAGTCACATGATAGGATCACTTTTCCAGTCATGCTGATCGTTTTTTCATTAATACCCACAGGACAAATGGCCGTGTTTATGACATGGCTGACCTATGTAAGGTTTATCTTGTGTGCACCACAAATTGGTGAATTATGGACCAGATGTGGCACACAGATTTGCTTTGTGTGGCATGCATAGTGTTATGAAATTTTTGAATTAGCTGCCAAAACTTAAGAGATTTCATATAAAAACCCAGGTGCCCAGCTTCTCTTGAAAAATTAGAAGATTGAACAATATTGTGTTCAAAGTGTCCTTACAGGATGATCGACAGGTTAACATTTGATCTGAGCTATGTGGCATCTGCCCCCTATAGATGGGGCATACATTCCTTAGTTTGCTACCATTCCTGATTGTGGAACTTGGTTTTTCTCCTCGTGGTGTACAGTATTCCTTTGTATCCACATTTCTATTAAAAGTGAGGCAGGAAATATTTGACATCGAAGGCACATGCTTTTTATATAAAACTAGACTACTGTGAATGATTTAATTGGCTCTGTGGGGCTTTGAATTTGCTACCTTATAGTGTGTGAACAGATTAGACAGTGTTCTGCTAAATGTTCTAAGAAGCCCAGTTTTTCACATATTTTAACATCTCTGAAATCAAGAGACATCACAGAATTGCTGTCAGCCAGGCAGTAGTCATGGTGAAATGGCCACTGCCTGCAAACTTTGTCATAATTGTTTATGTTATTGCTATGTCGATTGAGCTTGTGTGCAATGTTGGAAGGTACATATAACTCGAGTGTAAATGCCACTTGAGAAGTTTCCAACAAGAAGCCTATTATTCAGCCTTGACTTGAAAAGTGGCTGTGTATGCACAAAGACAGCAGCTGGCCATGAACTTGATACTAGTGAAGCAAACGTTCTTTGTCGGAGAGGTGACTGCAATTCTTTCTTTTCTTGGAAAGAGCGGCCAAGTGCTTTAGGGGACCTAAAGACATTTTGTTACTGAGAGACGTGCAAAAGAATTCCTGGTACAGGCCAAGCGGTGTAAGAGAAAGCAAGAGAAAATGCCAAGTGATGTGGAATAGATAATGGAAATTTCTGGGCAAAGAAGTCTGTGTGGCCCACCCAGACTTCAAGCAGAACTATCATTAAGGTGTTATATCATAGATTGATTGAAAATGCATATTCTTTTTTGTATTGGTACATAAAATGGTGAATCTTACCATCTGTGATGTCTTAGATTCAATAAAATATGGTAAAATAAAGCCAGACGAAAGGAAGGATTTACTGCCTGTGCCATTGACATGGGCCCTTCAGCTACCAACTCTCTGCCTCTTCCAGGACTGCTTCTTATCTTCTCTAACTGCTGAGTGAAAGAGAAATGTTGACAAATGAATAAATGGCATAGCTATTAGGAAATAGTAAATGCTGGTGAAGCATTAAATAGAACCTGAAATTTGTGCTTGGTTTGTGTTAAATAACAACAACCCAAGCTGCCTTGAAAACTTTGAAGGAAGAGCAACTGAGACCATGACACCAGGGAATTGTCTTCTGAAGTATTTCTTAGATTAAAGGGCATTTTTTAACCCTCACAGTTTCATAGGAAGCCACAACTGAAGGGCTAGGTGAACTTGGTCTACGGCCGTAAAAGGCACCCAAACCGGCTGTTCGGGACAATGACACATCCATCCCCGGTCATGTGTTATTACTTACAGTACATGTCACGGGACAAATGTTTGTTATTAGCAGAAGTTTCACGGACAAGTTTTATCATCCATTTTCTGGTCCACTCCAATTTAACAACAATTTTATATTTTGCCTGCAGGCTAGAATGACGAGTTTATGCCAAAGACATTTCTATTTTAATTGTCATGGCCCCAAATGAACATTTTATTCTTGAAAGGATTGGAAAAACACATGCAAAAAGGAAAATATAATTTATTTTTTGACGTCTTCTAAAATAATTTAAAGTAATTCCAAACCAACAAATGGCTGTTTGGTTCAGTTGTCTTTCTGGAAAGGAAGGTACAGATTCTGGTTTGATTAGAAATGACTCTTCTCTCCACAAAGGTCCGTCTTGTTAACGTACATATTTGAGGAGAAGAGTGGTTCTTTGGCTTTATCTCTGTTCTCAAAGATACTGCAAAATCGTCTTGGAAGGTATGCATATTGGATATTTTCTGTGTCTCACATTTTAAGCCATGATATTCACCAAGTAAATTGCTAATTGGGAAAGAGCTTATCATATTTCTTTTAGTAAAGTCCTTGACTTCTAGCTTAATTAGCACATCTTTTATTTGTAAAATAAAATGGAAAGGGCCTTTCACACAAATTAACTACACATACTTTTCAGAAGGAAAACAAGAACTCAAGATAAAAGATTACTTTTTCTAACAAATTTCTGCTTTCACTTTTAAATTGCTAAATGATTTTGCCTTTGGGCTGACATTTTTCATACCTTTTACAATTTTCTAACGGTGAGGTTTTGGCTATTGAGTTGTGAAAGTGTCATTGCAACATATTGAAAGCTGATTCAAAATAGCTACTGTTCATTGTTAAAAATTTTGCACTTGAGTAGAGTTAGAGCTGGAAGGTGTCAGAAGCTTGGTTGGGTTGGAACACATCAACATAATTTTAACATTTTAAATTCAGGGCATTTCCAGGGTTCCCAGCTCACTAGGACAACCTTAACAGATTAGTAATAGTTTATATGGTGTTTAATACAGAGTAGGCACATAGTATTTGTTGAATAAACCCTATAGCATGTGTGTGTACAAATGGATATATGTGAGCTACACCTAATGTCTTTCAATGAAATTCAGAATTAGGACATGTCATACAAGTAAAATATTTATAATTACTCAACAGATGAAATGAATAATGATAATGACAATTTTTATTATAAGTGAGTTATTAATAATAATAATAATTATTATTACTAGCTATCAACTTCATTTTTCTCTTCAGCTGTCATCTCCAGCTCAAGTAGTGCCTTCCGGACCTCAGTAAATTGTAGGGAGATGGGAAATCTCTAGGAGTAACCCCCAGGCCCAAACTAAGTCAGGTCACAGAGGGCTGCGTCTTCATCCTCAGAGAGAATAAGGACCAAGCAGGATATTTTCACCAGCTGTACTTGGTCAGGAGAAGAACAAGAAGACAGACCATTCATTATTCATGGATATATTCCAGATATTATGCAGAAGGGACAAATTATGTAAAATTGCAGGTGATGGAAGAAAGCCATTTATATAGGTAACAGAGCATCCTACTTCAACTATACCTAGAAATCCCCAAGAAATTCTCAGTGAATTAAAATTATTTTGACTTGGGAGGAATTTGGAAAAGTTCAAGTGTCAAAGTCACATTGATAGGGAGAGTCTCAATATGTGGCAAACCAGGTACAGTACAAGTGTAGTCTGCCAGGAGAGGCTAACAACAAGATGGCTAAACTTACTTATTTAGATGGAAATATGATCATAGCTGTTTTATAGATTTTAAGTTAGGTTGCTTAGTTACTACTTACTTCTATATTAAATTCCAAGTCAATCTAGGTATGTAGAGATGGTACTCTATAATGGTTAATAATGAATAGTTAAAACATAGTTAATCCACAGATTTAAATTTCAGGGCATGTAGAATTCTCTACTGGCCTATGGAATGTCAAAAATGCTAATAACTGATTTCCTTTGTAATTCTATATATTTTATTTTATGAATTAATCTGTTGGTTTCACCAAACTGTTGAAGAGGTCCCTGACACAGAAATGTTTTTAAAAAACTGAAACCTTAGATTCAGTCTCTTGAAATAACTTCTAAAAATAACATAAATCAGGAAGCCAGTGTTCTATATGCCTTACCTGGGTAGAACTTTGAACTGATGTTCAGATAAGTGATTACCTTTCAAGACAGCATTGGGCTAGATAAGTTGAAGACTTGAGAGAAGCATGAAACAACAAGTTGGTGTGATATAAATTTGGATGGGGAGTCATGGGTTTGCTGTCTGGGGGCAGTTCCCCAATAAACCATAACTTAATTAATTTTCAAAGAAGCTCGAATTTGGACATTAAAGGGAAATTGCAAAAGCTATTAAATTTGGCTCCTGGGTAATAAATGTCTCAACCATGCCTTGTAATATAATACCATGGTCCCTGTTCATTAATAGGGGGAAAATGGTTTGCTTGTTTGGGGACCAAAGAGCTAACTGTCACACATATCCACAGTTGGATGTATAAGAAGAGAAAGGAGATAATGTGAGCTCTATATTTTGATTTTGTTGGCTGACTGAATATTGTATTTTTCACATTTATTGAGCAGCTCTTTGGCCAGGCACGGTGCTAGCTTCTGGGGAGGCTATAAAGATAAATGAGACAGTTTCTTTGAATCAGTACATCACTTGGGCACAGACACAGGTCATTATTTCCTTAGAAGATGAATATTTTGTTAAATGGTGTTGTTATGACTTTAAACAGTTAATTCTAGTTCTACTAACATTTCTTACCATCAGGAAGCAATTGAATTAACTAGTTTTCCTTTCTCCTAGAATTTCTCAGACTGTTAATATTTTCTGTCATACTAAGCACCAAATATGAATTCCTGGAGGAGGGCAACACATAGAGAAGGGGCCTAGTTGAGTTGACAAAGTCATTATTTATCTATGAGAGCTGGCTGAGGGGATCTGGAGGACTCTCTTTACCCAATAGATCTCTCCTAGATTGCCTGAGATAGTTCACATCACTGTATAGCTCTACATCAAAGAACCACTGGATTGATAAGTATTGATTGTACTTCCTAATGGCTCATTGAAAACACCTTCCCTGAGACAGCAGAAGTTTTGCCAAGGTTGGGGTGGATATATAAGACACTATAGGAGGTGCAGTTAAAGCAGATGGAGATGGGCGTCATTGCCTGTAGTATGTGTCATGGAGGCTTTAGGGAAACCTACCAGCAACCTGAGGAAAATCTGACTCATTCCCAAGAGTGACCTCAGAGAGAGACTGCCACGGGAATGACTGTAAGGCAGCTCCCCTCTGACTTGACCCTGTTGTACCCTGGAGAGTCCTCCTATATGTGGAATCTGGGGGCAAGGGGAAAGTCAAACTCATAGAAACAGAGAGTAGAATGATGATTGCCAGGAGCTAATTGGGGTGGGGAATAGAGAGAAGTTGCTAAAAAGGTACAAACTTTCAGTTATAAGTTAAATAATATCTGAGGGTATAATGTGTAAAATAGTGACTATAGTTGATAATACTGTATTAGTCAATTAAAATTTTCCAAGAGAGTAGAAGTGTTCTTACACACACAGATAAATGTGTGAAAGGGAGGGACCCTTTCAAAAGGTATATGTGTATCAAATCATTATGTTGTATACTAATATATTACAGTTTTGTCAGATATACTTCAATAAAACTGGGGGGAAAAGGGGAATAACTCCTTTCTCTCCAAGTCATGGTCTAGCAGCTTCAGTATAGCTGCTCATGGAAGGAATAGGCCATCCTTCCTCCTTCACCTCAGAGCATCTTCTGGCACTTTCAGTCCCATCTAGGTTCATCGAGGTCATGAGCACAAAAGGAAGCCTAGAGAGAAAAGAGTTATCACTCCTGTGGACTGTAACCTTCTTGATGGCAAGAGATCACATCTGTTCTGCTCATATCCCTTCACTGAACAGTTGTTCATTGAGCACCCACTCTATGGTATGACGATGCCATACATCAGGAAGCCTAAGAACCAAAACCAAAAAAAACCTCACCCTCATCAAGCAGCAAGCAGTCAATAACAAAACCTAATAAATAAGTTTTATTAGATTGAAATAAGTGCCATGGAGAAAAATAGAACAGTTTAAGGGAAGTTGGAAATGCCAGCAAGGAGTTTGTGTGTTTGTGCTCTCTCTGCAATACACAATAGAGTAATATGAGGAAGCCTCACAGAGAAGGTGAAATCTGATGAGACATGATTTGAAGGACTTATGGGAATTAACCACGTGAACATATGGGGGTGGGAGGAGTTTTCCAGGCAGAGGAAAGAGCCAGCACCTAGAGTTGGTAGCATGCCCGGCTCATTAGAGGAAGGGTGCAGAGGCCGGTGTGGCTAGAGGGGAGTGGGCTAGGAGGGGAGGACCAGGAAAAAGTGGTCATAGGAGCCTTGAGGCCACAGTAAGGACTTTAGCTTTTCCAGAGTGAAATGTGCAATCACGGGAGGGCTTTTCACAGAGGTGTGGCATGATTTGAACTTCATTTTTATCAGAATGGTTTGGGTTGTTGTGCTGAGAATAGACTATAGGGAAACACGGTAAATGCTGAAGAGCTGGTGTGGAAGGTGTCTCAATAATCCAGTTGTGACAAGTGCATCATAGCAGGGTGAGAGCAAGGGAGATGGTAGAAAGGGGCCAGACTCTGGATATACTTTGAAGGTGGTGCCCGTAGATTTCCAGTGAATATGAGTAAGAAAAAAAGGGAAGTATTGAGTCTTTAGGTTGGAGCCACTGGGAACGGTTGCCATCAACTGACATGGGGGAAGCAGTCAACAGAGCATGTTTAAGTATGGACACACTGAATTGAAGATGCTGTTTAGATATCTAAATGGAAGTGCTGAATGTGTGTGATTTATGATCTTGAAGGAGTTCAGAACATGCAACTCCAAAATATGCCACATATTGGCTATTTTAAGCTAAAGGCACATGAGTGACAGCAAATACAAGAAAAACACTCTGACCCTCCTTATTTTTCTTAAAAGCAGGACATAAAATTCCTGTATGAAAGATGTCCTCCCTGTACCAAAATAAAAGTATCATTCTTACCATCAAGGATGAGAAGTTGAGATGGAGAATTCTACACAAACAGACCTTGTGAAAATAATTCTCTTCCCTTGGCCTCTGCACATAGTTCAGTCACTTTTCCAGAATTGCTTGTCTGTTCAACCTAATATAAAAAAGCAAATAGGTTTTGCCATTTCTTTGATCTTCATTCCTTATGAAGCCTCCCACATTCTGTAAAACTTGTAATAAATGAATTTATATGCCTTTCTCCTGTTGATTTATCCTATGTCAATTTGATTCTCAGGTCAGCCAAAAAGAACCCTAAGAAGGTGAGGTAAAATTTTGCCTCCCCCATTAGTTTCTAGTTTGGGCAATTGTTCAGGCTGGAGAACACCACCAGCCTTAAATTTAAGGTCTGTCTTCCAAGGTCCAATTTTTCTAAGGACTTTCCTCTCCCCCAGGTAACTATTGCAGAAATAGTCACTCTCTTTAGTAGAAACATTAATCTGTAGGGCACCTGGGTGGCTCAGTCGGTGAAGCATCTGACTTCAGCTCAGGTCATGATCTCATGGTCTGTGAGTTCAAGCCCCACATTGGGCTCTGTGCTGACAGCTCAGAGCCTGGAGCTTGCTTTGGATTCTGTGTCTCCCTCTCTCTCTGACCCTCCCCCGTTCATGCTCTGTCTCTCTCTGTCTCAAAAATAAATAAACATTAAAAAAAATTAAAAAAAAGAAACAATCTGTATGATATCACAGAAACGTTAATCTGTATGATATCACAAGACAACACTGTCAAAATACAGCAGAGTAAATCTAATGTGTACAAAAATACAAATTTGTATTTATATATAAATTGGCTGGGTGTGGATGGATGTGTTGGTTGGATGGGTGCCTGTTATAATTTTTACAAGGTCATTGCACAAATAGAAGTTAAGGTAGAGCCAAGGAAAATGACACGGGTATTCTCAAACACAGAGGCATACTTTAAGATTTTGCTTAGAATTGCCTTGGAGCAGACTGAGAGACTTACAAACCAGTATCATGAAACCAAAGACCCCTAGGAGGGCCCATGAATTCCTGTGTGACCTGAAAATGTTCCTAGTAATTTAGAAAAGGCAGAGGTGAACATCCAGGTTTGAGATTCTATGATCTTCCTTCTTTTCCAATTTGCTTCATTTATTTTTCTAGAAAATTTGTCCCTGTAGGAGATAGCTTGGCTGTGGGAAGAATTGGTCCCAATAAATTGTAGTAATACTCTACACATCTTTACTTTTTAAAAATGAAAATGCCCTATCCAGTCAAAAATCATGTAGGTCCTTCATACACAATACATTTCTATAAAAGTAATTTAAAAAACATGAAAGAACCACCAATTTGGTGGAGAGTCTTTTTAAACAGCCCCACTAGTTTGTTTATAAATGTGGTTTTCTAGAGACATGCTTGGAATTCTTTGCAAATAAATATTTGCATGATATTTTTGTATAAAGATTAATTTCTCCTGGGATAAAGTGTGTTTTTAGACATATTTTTGTGCTTTGCTTCATACTGCCTTTCAGTGGTATTAGAAATTTATAGAAATATTTCTATTAAATGGAAATTAGTACATTGAGCATGTTATTTTGGTGAACTTGATTTAAAATGTGGGCCAAATTCAAACTGTGGAGTAGGCTGCTTTAAATAATTCACAATAGAGATAGAGGAAGACAAAAATACATCTGGACTGCAGCAGCTTAGCTGGCCATTTTAAGAACTCAGTCTCACTAGTAGCAAAACCACCCTCTTTATGAGATTGTAATTTCTGAGACACAAATACCAAGTTCTACTACATGCATCTGGGAGTGGCTGTTTTTGTGTATGTGTGGAATGTTTTGAAAAAGATAATTCATCTTTTTCCAAAAAGAAACATAAAATCAATTGTTGGACAAGGCTATTTTTACACAAAATATTGTTTGCTCACCTAACTAGGAAAGGACATTTAAAAATTTTTGCACTCGGGTGCCTGGGTGGCTCAGTCGGTTAAGTGTCTGACTTTGGCCCAGGTCACGATCTTGTGAGTGTGTGAGTTCATGAGTTCAAGTGCCACATTGGGCTCTGTGCTGACAGCTTGGAGCCTGGAGCTTGCTTTGGATTCTGCGTCGCCCTCTCTCTCTCTCTCTCTCTCTCTCTCTCTGCCCTGCCCGCACTCAAGCTCTGTCTCTCTCTTTCTCTCTCTCTCAAAAATAAACATTACAAAAAATTTAAAAATTTTTTCGCATTGGAACCTCTTTGTTTCTCTTCTGCCCTGACCTTTGTTTTCATCATAGTTATCATCAATATTTTTTTTTATTTGGCCTGATGCTTTATATTATTTAAAATATTTTATATTAGGGGCGCCTGGGTGGCTCAGTTGGTTAAGCGTCCGATTTCGGTTCAGGTCATGATCTCATGAGTTTCTGAGTTCGAGCCCTGCATTGGGCTCTGTGCTGACAGCTCAGAACCTGGAGCCTGCTTCAGATTCTGTGTCCCCCCCACTGTCTTTGCCCCTCCCCTGCTCGTGCTCTGTCTCGCTCTATCTCTCAAAAGTAAATAAATGTTAAAAAAAACACTTTCAATATTTTATATTTATTTCCGGACATTCTACTTCTTGTTGTATCATGTTTTTGTTGTTGTTGTTTTGTTTTGTTTTACTATATGTTGAATTGAATGTTATGAGGGAAACAAAACTGGCACACTAAATAGGTCTCGGGACTGTATTTATCCAAGTACAGCAATCAGAACAACAAATTCAGGTAATAAGTGATTAGATTTGAACTTTAACATCATTTAAAATGTTTCTGATTGTGGCTTTAGCCTATAGAAGTTTTAATTCCTAAAATCCATGGCTGTTTGAATAGGATCTGGTGTCCTGAATAGGAAAACAGTACTGCTACATACATACATAAATAGACGCCAAGGTAAGGTCTGTACTCTGGCCGAGTGTAGTGCCAGAGTGAATGTTGCTAATATCATGAAGCTCATCCTAGCATAAAGATGAGTGTAAGTGAGGAGTATGTTTTTCAAAGAAAACCAGGTCTAAGGAATGATTTCTCACCACGAATTAAGCTTAATTAAGCTCGGCTTTCTTCCTAGAACTTGATGACCTTAAAAACATCCTCCTGACTCCTTTAGGGGGTCAGACTTCTTCAGGCTTCTCCTTCAGGCCAGTTTGGCATCAGGCTCCCATAGTTCTGGGTTCTTCGTAACAGAGTGGGAGTTCTGTGATGACTCAAACTGCTCAGTTAGCAATTGCACGATTATAATGCATCTTTCCAAATTGTTCTTCTTTCCACTAGAATAAAGAAAAACTACTACAAGGAAGACAAAGTTGTACCACTTCCCCTTTTCCCCACTCTTCTCTTTTCCTTTTTTGTTCTGCTTCAGGTAAGGCACAAGAAGTACCTATATCACGGTCCTGGGGGAGGGGAGAATAAGGACCTAAAGAAAATCCAGAGACCCTTCCTGTCCCATAAATAGCATGCCGTCTGCGAACTTCATCTCCTTGAAGTGTGTTACTCCAGATGGCAGGGCTCAGCCCTGCTCCCTGTTTCTATCTTATATCCCACCACATAATGTGTTGAGTGATGTGTTTAAACAGGAAATCAAATGTTTGAGGACATCTAACAAAGGCGTCTTTTGCTTGTTGGTTTGATGGCAGGTTAAAAGAAATCATTTGTTTTACATATTTCTTTGGAGTTCTGGGCATAATTACCCGAGTATATGCCAGGCGCCAATTGCACTGGCAGCATAAAGGTGGTCTTACTGTTGTGTCAGGGCACATGTGTGGTTTGCTAGTTGATGACACCTCTATATCATTCCTCTGATTGGTGAAATTACAACTAATTCTTTAAGCTCCATGCTTTAGGGAGATGAAAAGTCCTGTTCGGTCAGCAGGGGTTGAGGGGTTTCTGGCTAGCAAGGCAAGCTCAAGTCAGGAGGAATGGAGGCAAGTTAGCTGGAGATGCTGTGCATGGCTCCATTCTCACTAGTGACCACGGTCCTTATTTTAAGGATCAACAAGGACCAACTACCTCTGCAACCTCCCTGCTCCCTGAGCAGAAGTGATGCCGGAAGGGGAGGTCTGGTGGGTGGGGATGAATTTGCTGGCCTGTGAAACTCTTCAGCGAGGGTAAGGATGCAAGATAGGAGACCCACGTGGTGGGGATTGCCTGGTGGGGCCTTCACCTGTCTCGCTTGTTCTGGCCTCATGCCCAGCACCTCGATGAGACAGTGAGGTGTCTGTGCTGAGATGGCTATGTTCTGATACGAACCTCCCACGGACTGAACATCTGGATTCCCCTGTCACATTTACAGCATCCTGAGGACCCAAGTTACTCTCAGAGGGCAGTGTGTACTGTCAGTGGGAAATGTTCCCTTACAATTTGTCAGGAAATGAGACAATGGCCGTAACACTGTAATAAGGAGACAGAGAACACTCTTCACCTCGGCCAAAGCTTCCTAATATGTTCCTTAAAGTACATACTCTGATTTTCATTAATTCTCTTTATGTAGGCAGAGGTTGGAATTCTTTCTCTGCAGACAATGCCTTATTGCGCCCACAGCTTTGGAAAACTTTCACCTTTTCAGTTGTTCCTGTGGATCGCTTCTCAGCCTTTTGGCTAAGATCAAGTGTAGTATCTTTTCTTGTCAGTTTAGTATATGACACGTCCTCTATGGAGGACAATATATTGCATTTTTGGAGCAGGGAGAAGGAATAGGAGAGCTTGCTCTGTCTGCTGCACACATTGTCCTTGTATTGCACTAGCTTCAGGAACGTTGCACCCCCTCAAGGGAAATACCCAGGTGTCTGAAGTCAGCTTGAGAGCTGGTGAGGGGGACGTTAATCTGAGATTGTGTCTGCTAGATGCTTCTGCCTTGGAGTGTCTGGGCAGGTGGCTTGTTCCTGGTTTCCCAGAGGCGTAGACCTGTCCCCATCAGGGACAGGTAGCTCTGGTTGTGTTGACTGACTGTGGTGGTTCTGGAGGAAAATTCCTTAGAGTGTCTCTAGGCTGTGTGCCTGATGGAGGCACAGCAAGGGCTGTGTGCCTACAACTAGGGTCAGCCAAAGACGGTCCAGATGGTAATACAGGAATACGTGGAATGTGTTGTTGGTCTTCCTGCACACTACCAACATGCATACAAGTATAATTATGCCAACAGTGAAAAATAAATCAGTTGTTCATGTGGATTATGAAAGTGAGAGAATTTTGATGACAGACCTTGCCAAAAACGAAGATTCAGTTATTTCCCCTCATGCTCTCATCCTGCCCTGATCCCAGAAAGGGAATGAGACCCACTACCTGTGTTCAGGAGGCATGTTCTCCAAATGAACATATTTTCCTAAAATGGCTTTCTTTCCCTGGATAATTACGCTGATCTTCGTAATGATGGATGGCTGACATACAATGGCAAAGGAAGGGGATATCATGGAGATATAAATGCAGAGATGACTGCATGTCAGATTGTATGTAGTATTCATTGATTTTAAGAAAGCAAAACACTCATCTGTATTAATGCCTCCTCGTTTCAACTATCCACTAGCTTAAGGTACTTCATTCTGTTTTATTTTCAATTGACTTTGTCTTTCAGGAGAACTATTAGGTGAAGAAAGGAAAGAACGGGAATGGGAGAGGAAAAGGCCTCCTGATTTAAGTGTAATAGACCCCAGAGTTGGCACCATGTGTTGGTTCACAGCTTCCACTTTTGCTCTGAATCTTTCCTCTGCCCATTCTTGGTTATGTGACTTTGAACCACTTCCTTCACCAGTAGTGCCATTAGAAGACTGAAGAGGGGGTGGGGAGCATTACCCAGAAGTAAAAATGTGAAGTCAGGGCCTAGAATAGACTGGTCACTTAGCATATGTGTGTAGGATGAATGAAGTGATGCACAGTATAAGGCATCTAAGTCTGGAGTGAGGATAGTGCTCTGCAGAGGTTAACCGAGGGAAGATTTGGGGATGGTGGTGGTGGGGCCAGCTTATACAGAGCCTTACTGATACTTCTACAAGGCCAGCTGACTTGAAAGCGGAACAAGATGGGAGATGCTAATATTAAAAATTTAGGGCAAAAAGAGGCCAAATCTTTCTCTGTCTGTGCGCAGAGGCCCTAGCGTGTAATATGTTACAAGTATGTACAACTCCTTCCCCACACTTCTTGATCATTCATACCTGTACTCCAGCCAACAACCAGGTTCCTGTGGGCAGCAGAGAGGCCCGTCATTAAAAATACATATTGTTTGCATTTTTTACTGTAAGTCTAAGTTTTAAGATAAAGTTTAGATAAAGATATAAGATATATCTTAAGATATCTTAAGATATAAGGAATATTATTTTTAATAAAGAAAAGAGAATCAAGTTTCAACTAGATGTCATATTTTGTAGAGTTACTTCATCTCTGTTTCGTAAGTGGTCATCAAGAGTTGGAGCTTGAGTTGTGTGTGTTTCCCAGGTGTATTTTGATGTTGTTATCCAGCAGATTGGGGTGAAAGGAGTAGGAGAAAAAGCAACCACCAGGGGGAGAAGAAAGGAAGAAAAGGTTCCTTTTATCCCCCAGACACCTGGGAATTGCTGAGTACAAGAAAAATATTACTGCTTCCTTAAAATGAAGACTGGAAAGGAAAACAAGAGTTTTACTTTAGAAACATTCTTTTTTAAAATACAAAGTGATGAGATTATTTGCCAGATTATATGGGGTCAGTAGAAAAGTTGCCACCATAACCAGGTCTGAAAAGAAACCCAAGGATTTGGGGTGAGAAAGTGGAAAGCAAAGAAGTCATGGTGTTTTGACTTTGGGTTAAAGGAAGGGAAGATCCACAATTGAGGTGTGATTCAGGGAGGTGAGGCATCAGAAGGCCACCAACTAGAAAGCTGGCTTCTTTGCAGAGCAGGAACTTGGCAGGAGTTAATGGTGATGTGGACATACTATCTTATCTCCCCCAGAGAAAGCCTCTGGCTCTGAGCTTAATTGTTTTGGCAAGGAAGAATCAGGAAGCTTATGAGCTTATAGCTTTGCTGGGCTGTTGCTCTACCTATTTGGAAGATAAACAACCCCAAAGCTCTCCACCACTCTTTAACCTAAAGAAGGATTACCCAGATGGATGAGTATTGTTAAGCCGAAAATGAGAGCAGGAACACATCCACTATAGAAAGAGCTAATAGCTTGCTTAGACAGCGGGATATCTGGAGAAACTAAATCCCAGGCCAGAACATCACCTTGAGGAGTTTGGGGAGGGGGAGGATTTGTAATTTTTGTGCAGTGAGGGACTATAAGTGATCCCCTCAGCAATTATCTGGGAAATAATCCTAAAACACAAAACATACCGTTGTCTTGTATGTAATGTCTTTATCATCTACTACTTGGTCAACCAAAGGTGTGGAACAACATTAGGTGGTTTTGAAAGGGATATGTCCAAAGTAAAGATAGCATTTCTAAAGAGATATGGCCCAGGGTGACGGAATGAGCATGGCATGGGGGACCAAAAATGGGGGTTTAAATCTGAAATCTTTATCTTGCTTCCTTTGTGATCTTAGACAAGTTGTTTACCCTCTCTGATCTCTAGTTTTTTTCATTTGGGGGTAAGGACAACCTCTGAGCTGTTTTGTGGTGAGCATTAAATGAGATAGCGCTATGAATGTCCCAGACTCAGAATAGATAGCTGATAAATTGTATAACTTCCGACACCGTTTGTAGGAGCTTGGAACATAATCTCAATCCCCAGATGTTCAGATGTTCTAAAATGATTTCGTTTTTCTCTTCTTAGGTATAGAATTGGGAGGTGGGGACAAGGAAAAGGTAATAGGTTCTGTGTCCCTGGCTTTAGAGAAGTATCTTAAAATAAACCATTGAGGTCTCAGTTTAAAAGATAAAATTCAGGAATGTGTTCTCTGCCATCCTTGATGTTAGCTTGCTCTGTTTCACTGTATCCATCTCTAAAATGGGACTATTATTACAGTTATGAATAGTTTACAACAGAGAACAATGTCTTTTCAGTGTCATAAGACTCTTCTATTTCAAACTCTTCTATATTTATCTTGAGCACTCAAGAACATGAAAGGTTTCAAAATATTCCACTGAAAAGACCAGGTTTTCTCCTGCGATAGAAATGTGGGACAAGGTATATTCAAGTGGTAAATCAGTGACACCCAGTGGCTGCTGCCTTTATATTTACCTTTTTTATTTTCAGTTTAACTTTGTAAGGCTCTGTCTCAGAACAAATGAAGAAGGTGATGAGAATATGAAAGTCATAGCTGCTTTTGAAGAAGAGTTTCTCAGCAGTGACATGGGTTTTCTAGGACATGGGAACAACCTAACAGCAACACAAAAAATAAAAAGAATGGTGGAAGGTAGGGAAACAGTTCTGGGAATTTCCTGCCCCATCATTTCGCATTTTATTAAAGAGCATACTCAAGCTTTCCTGTTACTGATGGATTTTGCAAGAAACTTTCCCACCACCGAAGTGGCATGTCATCTTCTTGGATTCCAGCTACATTCTAGTCTGTTGAACACAGTTGGGGACATTTCCCTAGAAATTAGACTTCTGAGGTGTCTAAAAACTTAACTGGAGGTTTAATCCAAAGCCTCCCCCACCCACTCCAAAGCTCCTCTATGACATAGTAATTGTGGTGGGGTTCAAGATCCCCCCACACTTGAGGTTGAGTAAAAGCAATCATAATGGCACATAGCTGGGCTCAAATCCCAGCTGGTACACTCTGTTAATTAGATGCTTGGGCCACTTACAACTTCGTAAGAGCCCTTATATTTTTATCTGTACAATGAGGTTTATGACACCTGACACATAGGTTGTCATGGGGTTTTAGAGAAATAACATAACTAAAGTGATGAGTATATAGCAGGCGCTTGATGAAAAGCAATCAGCCTTGTCCTTTTTTATCAGCCAAGGTTCTCTGTCAGCCTAGGTACAAGACAGCTTCTGACCAAAACCCTTCTCTGAAACTGGATGAGTACTTTTTAGGTGCTCCATGATCTGAGTCTTCTGTCAGGGGACAGCGTGGGTGGATAAGCACTCATTATCTTTCTTTGTCATTAGCAGGTAGGACTGTTTTTCATATAGGACCAGTGCTGCTAAAGTACTTTGGGTTTCTTGGATGAAAGTCTCTCTTCTATCGCATTATAAAATTGTTAGCTGATAACTTACATTGTAAGGATTAGTATTTTTCCCACATAAAACCTTCAGGAGGTTATCAGAGCACAGGGATATAGTAAGTAAGGTAATTTGGTATCACAGTTCATAAAGGATTCCACAGAAGGTTCGTTAAAACAGAAGACTCTCATTCTTGGTTGCTGCTCCTTTTAATTGCCTCATAAATATTTTCAAAGGACAGGTTATTAAACTATGTAACTAGAAATGTAATTGTCAGTAAAATTTACAAAAGATGGTCTTTTTTCATTTTCTTTATATTGAATATGTGAAATGGTTAAGATGCCAGGCCTTGTGGTCAGACTTGAATTTGAATCTGAGCTTTTCCACCTTCTGGTTTACTTAGATTCTCTAGGCTTCAGTTCCATCATCTGTAGAACAAGGATGATAATGTCTGCCTCACGGGATAGTTGAGAAAAGTAAAGGAGAGCAAGTCTGGAAAACATTTAGCATCTGACACATAGTAAGTGCTCGATACGAAAAGGGAGGGTGGGGATGCCAAGAGCAGTGGCACTTAACTTTATCTGATTCCAGCCTCTTTAGATGACAAATATTTTTATTCCCTCTTTATTATCTTAAAATTAAATTTTAAGTTCACATAAGCTATCTTCTCCATTCTTCCGACAGCAGTGTAGAGCTCCAATTGAAACAGCAGGGAGAAATAGGAAAAAGAATCAGACTTACAATGCATTTCATATGCAGCTTGGCTACCACTGCACCCTGGATGCTGTGCCTCCACGACTGCCCTGGGGGTGACAGCTAACCATGCAGAGCCACGTAGCAGCATGACTTACGTGCTGTGAGTAGTACTGCTCTTGGCGACTTTTTGAAATAGTGACAAACTCTTTGTAATATTTCAAACAAGGCAAAGAATGATCTCTCCTCACTTAGGTGTTAAGTTGCATTACTGGTAATTTGATGTTGGTTTATGTAAATTAAATATATAGTTTATATTTAAACCATGCAGAGATGTGGCTGGAATTAGGTTTTAAGCTCAGAAAATTATAAACACATTTTCCCCCTGTACACACTTTGGACAGAATGATTTTTCGCTATGGGACTGCCTCCTTTGTTACAGGATGATGATCATCCTTGACCTCATTCTACTAAATGCCGGTAACTCACCTTCCCGATTTTTGTGACAACATAAATAACCCCACAGTTTTCCCAACTGCCTTCTAGTGGGCCATTCTACCTTCACTAACAACCAGTGGCCTAGAGGGGTGCCTTGGTAGCTTAGTTGGTTGGTTAAGCACTGACTCTTGACTTCACCTCAGGTCATGATCTCATGGTTCGTGGATTCGAGCCCTGCATTGGGCTCTGTGCTGGCAGCATGAGCCTGCTTGGGATTCTCTCTCTCTCTCTCTCCTTCTCACTCTGTTGCTCCTCTGCTTGTGCTCCTTCTCTCTCAAAATAAAATAAACAACGAACCAATGGCATAGAGAGGCATGAATCTCAAAGCTGATTTTCCTAACTTCTCTTTGTAAGCCAGGCTGTGGGGAGCTCAAGACTGAGGAAGGGGTGAGGGATCCCTCTGGAGCCTCTTTTATAAAGGCACTGAACTCATTCATGAGGGCTCTACCTTCATGATCTAAGGAACTCCAGAGGCCTCACGTCCTAACTTCATCATCTTGGGAGTTAGGATTTTGGCATATGAATTTTGGAGGTGGTTTGGGGGAACACAAACATTCAATCTGCAAAAAGCCCCACAGGCCAGTAGCCAGTGGAGCTCCAGTGGGCCAAGGGTCAAGGTGATGACCCCACAGCAGAGCAGAAAGCCCAGCCAAGGGCAAAGGAAGGTGAGGCAGAGACTCTGATGTTTCTGTAGCACACGTGAAAGGCAAACTGAAGCCTGGAACATGGACTGGCTCCACAGAATCCTAAATGTGAAGCCTGAAAACAATACAGTTTTCCCATAGAAGATGCTGCAAGAAGCCCAGAGATGAAGTCCTCACAACTCAGTGTTTACATCCAGCCTGAGTAAGTCACTATACCTAACAGTCCATGAAGATGTAGAGGATGCCACCTGGTTCCATGGACCACCTGTGCCCTCTGTCACCATATGATCATGTAGGCCACATTCCTTGCTAATAAAACCAGAGATGATCTAGAGTGACATTTGAGACTGACCTTGACCTGAAAAGATAAGGCATTTACTTAACGGGTAGTTTTAGGTATTATGCCAGACCAAGGTTGACTAAGGTCCCCTCCAGAGATCTATGAAAAAGAGACTCAGTTAAAGGGGGAAGTGGAAATCTGTAGTTTCTTTACATATGATTGTAGTGTGAATAAATTTGCGATCCTTCTGTGCTGT
Source organism: Panthera pardus (assembly GCF_024362965.1). NCBI lineage: Eukaryota > Metazoa > Chordata > Mammalia > Carnivora > Felidae > Panthera > Panthera pardus. The sequence continues at coordinate 80,122,533 of NW_026526688.1, forward strand.
TACTAACCAGGAGTTTACCCCCCAGGATCTAGACATTACACATTGATAATGTGGGTTTGGTGCGAGATGGCTCTGCTTATGTATCATATTGTATGAAGCCTAATTCATGTTTAGGCTTAGTATTAACCTTGTTAACCAACAGAAGGAGCTCAGTAATTTCCAGAAGAGGAAAAAATATTCCTGTTATCACTTTATTGTGGAGAAAGAAAGAAAGAGGAAAGAAAGCAAGAAAAAGAGAGAGAGAGGAAGGAAGGAAAGAGAGGGAGGGAGGAAGGAAGAAAGAAAAAGAAGAGAAAAGAAAGAAAAGAAAGAAAAAGAGGAAGGAAGGAAAGAGAGAGGGAGGGAAGAAGGAAGGAAGAAAGGGAAAGAAAAAGAGAGGAAGGAAGGAGAGAGGGAGGGAAGAAGGAAGGAAGGAAGGAAAGAGAGAGAGGGAGGGAGGAAGGAAGAAAGAAAGAGAAAGAAAAGAAAGAAAGGAATGACAAAAAGAAAAGAAGGAAGAAAGGGAAACACCCAGTTCTTCAGTTTTCACACATCCTCCTGTCTCTGGATGAGGCACAGCCCTGACTAGGGAGCCAGGAGGAGAGTAGCGCTGGTTCTCATGATGGTGCCTCATACTGTCTTCACCAGTTCAGTTCTCAGAAAACCCCTCTGTGCATGTGTGTCTCCCAGCGCATGTGCATGTGCTTGACCTTCCATGGTTGTAATTAGGTCCTTAGTGGGTCGGGAAGGGTATAGAGACACCAGCAAATACAGCAGTTGTGAGTGGGTGGGAGACTGAGTCCTGAAGGTGGGAGAGGACTAAGATATGAGTTAAATTGATGCCGGAACCTTGAGTTTTGTTATTAATAGTGTTTTCTTTCTCAGAAGTGGCTGGCTGGCTGGGCAGTTCCTTGACTCTGTGCTGTTTTTTCTAACCCCCGCTCTTGCTAAATCACTTGATTTCTTCTGGCTTGTGCCCTCTTTGCCTCTTCCTGGCAAGCTCCGGGGCTGATTTCCAACCACTTCCCATTACGGGCACCCTCTTACAGGGTTACTTTAGGTCATAGAGTTGATTTTTCTCTTCACAGTTTTTTTAGCTACAGTTATCCTACGTGGCTCTTGAAAAGCCACCAGAAATAGAAATGTTTAAAAAATACATGTGCATATAGAGGGGGGAAATCATAAATCTGAATAAAATGTAATGACTTAAAAATGTTTGTTGAAACAAAGTTAAAAAAAAAAGGAGGCAAAAAAACCAACAAAACCCTGAAGAAACTACATGGTCCAAATTATATAACGATATAGTTATAGATGAATGTTTATACATTCAAATGTATGGAAAAAACTGTAATAACAACATAAAACCTGGAAGGAAATATAACAAAATGTTTCTAGGAATCTACCTCTATGTGGTAAGATTATAAGTAATTTTAACTGTTTTCCTTAACATTTTCTTCACTTTCAAATATTCTCTAACAGGCATGTTTAAGTTTTTTTCTTTAAAGTTTATTTATTTATCTTGAGAGAGAGAGAAAGAGAGAGAGAGAGAGACCAGGGGAGGGAGAGAGAGAGAGGGAGAGAGAGAGAATCCCAAGCAGGATCCATGCTGTCAGTGCAGAGCCCAATGCAGGGCTTGATCTCACAAACGTGAGATCATGACCTGAGCTGAAATCAAGAGCCTGATGCTCAATCGACTGAGCCACCCAGATGCCCCAGCATATATCAATTTTATAGCAGGAAAAACTATTTTAAAACCACCAGCTATTTTTTTGTTTCATACCAGCCAGTATATACTTTTTTCTAAAATGACAATAGATGTGTGTGAGTGTTGGTGGATGGAGGGTGTAACATAGGAAGAGGAAAATACTGTTTTCATAAACAAGTGAATTTATGCTGTTGTCTTAGACATAAAGTACTTTACTTGAATTGCCTGAAACTTTTCACTTACAAAGGTAGTGAACATTGGTTGGGCTTTGATAACCCAGAATGCATTTTGCCTTTCTGATAACAGTCAATTTTCTTCTCAGGAATTACCTTTCACCTAGTGTAGTTCAACTGCTATCAGGAGTCCAAACCTTCCCTAGACAGGGAGGCAGGTGCACCTTTAGCTATTGAAATCTCCCCTTCCCCATACAGTTGAATTCTGAAATGAGTTAAAGGACAGGAAAATTGGTGGGAAATCCATCAGGTCCTGGAAACATCTTGTCATTCCTGCCTCCTTGCCTGGGAACCACCTTGTTAAATATCTGTGCTCAAAAACAGTTCTCTTGCCTCTCATGTGAGATTCCTCCAAGTAAATTCCTCTTTGCTTAAGTTAATCAGAATCAGTTTGTTTGCTTGCAACCAGAGCCCCTCTGTTGTAAAGTTATTTTACAGCTGGACTGAAGCAGCCCTATGCTATTTCCATGGATGGCTGGATGTTTAGCTTTGACTCTTGGCCAATTTAAGGTTAATGGGCAAGCGCACCAGCTTACTAATGATTTATGACGTTCTGTTTATAGTCCAAAACTCCCCTGGTGAAACCCTAGGCCAGATTGTTTTTCAGTAGATTTCACCTGATGGAACCGGTTGGCCTGGCTTGGTTAATATGACCTGGGGGCATAAAAGACCCTACTGCGAATTTCTGCCTGCAGGTCTTGGAAAGCCAAGATACATAGTAAAATTTTAGCGGTTTAATCCAGAGACCAAGCAAGCAACTACTTCAGCAAAGAAGAATAATCCCGGAGAATTGTGTCTGGAAGGCTCTTCAGGTTCCCATGCTGACATGCACTTTCTCTCAGTGCACCATAACTTTTGCCTTTATTTTAAGCTTTAGGACAGCATGCTCTGTGAAGTCTCGTGAGTCTTTTAACCTAACGTGAGTAATCTTTGTGGGACCTTACCTGCCACAGAAGCAGATGGCATTTACAGAGTGATGAAAGGGCCTGAGACAAGGAGTAGATAGAGAGAGGGGCCTGGGTGGCTAGCAGTCTTTAATAACAATTCTGGTGAGGGGGAATGTGTGGTTTGTTCAGGAGTGGGTAAAAAACTAAGGGGCACTCTAGACAAGTTTTATAAGATACTGTAGATTAAAATGAAGTCAGGAGAAACTTTAACCTGAATCTGATATCAAACCCCTTGTGTACTGGAAGGATGTCGGAGCCATGGTTTAATGGTGGAGTTAATAAGCATGTTTTAATTGTTCTTCCTGGGTGCTTCTTTTTGATCTTGCTTCCTCCACATAATTGCATTCTCTTGTTTGCATCCTTTGTACCTCTCTACAGTACTGTGGTTGCTTGGTGAATTTTAAGCTAAGATCTAGTGGGTGTTTTTTGTGAGTCAGTGAATTATATGTTCCAAAAATGCTTTTAATCCATTGTGGTCAAGTTGTAGACTAGTTCTGGCCCCCAGAGAATTACAGGATTCCTAAGACCCATGGCTCCGTGCCTCTCATTTAGAATCACTTACGTCATTGTGTTATCAGTTATTTTTACATCTTTTTAAAATCTTGATTGCAGTGGCTTGTCATTTATCTTTCCATCCCCAACAGCATCAAGCAAATCCCTAGCACATAGTGGGTGCTCAATAAGCATTTATAGAATAAGCATATATGTGTATGTATCTATGTATTTGATGTCCAGGCCACCAAAAACCCCGAGAATCCTAGCGTTTTCCTTCTGCTGCAGTGTCATAATTTTGAGAGTGGCAAAAAAGCAATGCAATAAATCAGTACAAGAAAGGAAATTTAAAATGCAGCTTCTAAAGTCTGGAACGGCTTGAATTTTGATCATGGACCTCATCTGTTGCCTGTGACCTAATGCAGACACAGCCTAATCTTATTGTGATCTACCTGGTTTAGTACTTTGTGATGAGGACTAGCATTCTTATTGAGGAGCCAGAGGGACTCTAGATCCACCAAAGCCTTTAAATCAATCCAGGAGTATTTATTGTTCCGTGTAATTTTACTTGTGATTTACTGAATTCTAATTCTTTGAGAAGGCTGAGGGTCCATAGACTAAGGTGGTTTTGTACAGCAGTTAGATTCTAGCATGGACTCTGAAGACAGATGACCTGGAATCAAATTACATTCCTGTAATTGCTGGCTCTGTTGCCTTGGACAGGTCATTTAATCCTGCTATGCCTTAATTTCCTCATCTGTAAAGTGGGGATGATTAAAGCACCTACTTCCTAGGTTGTTCTGATGATTAAAAGACTTAAATTTATGTAAAGCGTAAAGAATAGTATCTGACATATAGTAATCTCTCTCTCTCTTTCATGTAATTGTTCAATAAACACCATATTTAAGGCCTCACTGGCCAGAAGTTTGTAATATAATCTGGAAGACTGCTTTTAACCTGGTGTTGTCTACATTTTCTCTGGGTTATCTTTTCATATTCTCTCTAGGCAGGTCTTCCTGTGTGTATACAGATTGGAACATGGGAGCAATGTTCTGTCCTCACTGGTCAGGCACCTTTTCATTTTCAAACGACTGGGTAACCAATACAGATGCCTAAATCAATTGGGAAGAAGGAAGTCTTGAGTAAGAATGCCTTTTAGCCAGGTAAAGATTGATATGTGTCCCATCAAATGAAAACAAGGAGCAGGTAACTCTCAGATGTAACTCACATGTCCCTCTAAGAAGCTCACGAGGGAACTCTACTGTAGGATAGTCCCGTCTATCCTTCTCTAGGAGACCCTATTTCGGTGTATAGGACAAATTATCTTATAGCTCTTTGAAAGACAGTGTTATACCCTTCACCTTTCAAAAACATATATAATGGCTGCCCCTAACCACTCTTATAGCTTCAGAAATAAAATTAAGTTAGAGTAACATTAAACTTTAAGAAATATCATGGTCTAATTGAGGTCACTTAGATCAAACCAAATATTTAAAATTAAAATAACTGAAATTGACAAATGATGTTTTTTTTTTTTCTTTGAATGATGCCCTTTTCCTTCTTTCTGATCATATGTGTGCTAACCTCTATGGAGAGTATACACATATGTGTGGATGTGAAATCTCCCTCATTCACATGACTGGAGGCCAGTTCCTTCACATGACCCCATGCTTGGAATGTGGGAGGGCTCAGGCAAGAAAGGCTTCTAGAGGAGATTCCCTAAACTGTCAGAGGTGGGGAATGGCCATGGGTTCAGACAGACTGAGCAGTCGGAGGAAAGCAACGGGCTTGCCGTGGTTGTGAAGGATGGAGTTCCTAATGGTTTGAGAAACTCCCAGTATTAAAATACACCTTTGAGCCTATACAAATAAACCAGCATGAGAAAGTTTACAATGTTGTTTTTAAAAAGCCAAAGGAAACACACCTCTGCTGTCATTTGACCATTACTTGTGATCCTAGGACTAGAAGCTGACACGGGGGTTCAGAGAGCCTTGTGGTAGTAATCTGTAGGATAGAGGAGTTCTTTCAGTTGTGAAGTCTTGGTTATTGAAATTTGTTTACCTTCTCTCCTTAGGGTTCATTTCTTCCAACATGGCATTTCACAAGTCTGCTTCGTTAATGTCCCCAATTGACCACTAGATGGCAACATTGCCCTTTTATGTTACAGCTTTGGCTACAATAAACTATTATTCCGACAACCAAAGTTAAAAAAAAATTAAAAAGTAAAGGCTAATAATTTAAATGCATCACTACGTATAATAGGAATAAGGTAGAACACATTAAATTACTAATTTGTGATTTACTTACCTAGAAAGAAACTTGACAACATTCTGTTTCATTGCATCCTTGGAGAACAGACATTTGTGCCTGGTGCTTATAGACTGTACATGTATGGCCTCAGTTCCTCTAGTGTTTGTGGCTGCAGAGACCTGCCCAGATGTTGGATGGTTTGTTTTTTTTTAATTCAAATCATTTAACCTCTTTCTTGATTTCACAACATCCTAGAGCAGTGGTCTCCAAACCCAGAGACATAATATTAAATAAGTAAAAGATTACGGAGACTCTTCCCCAGGGATTCTGATTCAGTAGGTGTAAAGTGGGGCAGGAATGTCTGGATTTTTAAAATCACCTCCACGTGCTTTTGATTATCAATAAATTTGGAAGTGGACCTAGTGCCCTTAATTTCTCCAGCAACAGAATCCTCAAAATAAAATGAATTTTAACTCAATTTAGCTAAAAATTGCCATATACACTTTTTTAAGAGAAAAAGCCTTAATTAAAAATACTCAAGCATCTCAATTATGAAAAAGTTGAAATCACTATAATAACAGTAGAGCTCTAGTAACTGAAATATTTATTCACCCTATATGTCCTAAATAAAGGTTATCAGATCTGCGTATGGGCTGGAATTGATTTGATGTGAAAGACAGCTTGCTAATGGTATTGCCTCTCCTATGTGCTTCTCATAGTGGAAGATTCTCAAACTGGGGAGTGGTGGATTTGTATAGGAACAATGTCAGACATTCCAGAATGATGTCCCTCTATTGTCACATTAAGTATTGAGATGTATATCTTTAAAAATCATGAATTGACACTTTTGAAAAATTTGGGGGTCCCATCAGCTATATGGAATACTTGTTTTCTTTGTCTTTTCTCATTTTCTTCTCTTCTCTTCTGTTTCTCTGTCTCTGTGTGTCTCTATCTCAGTCTCTCTCTGTCATTACTTGCTCTGATCTTTATTTAATTTCTGGTTTAATGTGATAGCTTGAGACCAAGTAATCACAGTTTATATATTATTTGCCTGGACCTGTTTGAATTTTTTCCTTTATCCAATATCATCTTTTCTTTTTTGTAGTTAAAAATATCGATCAGCATTAGAAAAGAACACCTCCCTTTTCTGGTGTTAATTCATGGGTTTATATAAAGGTCCTCATAAAGTGCAGGGGCATCTGGGTGGCTCAGTTGGTTAAGCATCCATTTCGGCTCAGGTCATAATCTCTTGGGTTTGAGCCCTGCATTGGGCTCTGTGCTGACAGCTTGGAGCCTGGAGCCTGCTTTGGATTCTGTGTCTCCCTGTCTCTTTGCCCCTTCCCTCCTCTCACTCTCTCTGTGTCTTTCAAAAATAAATAAAACATTAAAACAGTTTAAAATTAAAATGAAGATACCTTTTAAAACTAATAGAGAACAATTTTGTTTTCAAAGAAGAATACCAGGTTTCCATAACATGATTCTCCAGTTTAAAAGCATTAAATCTGCTGTTCACAGAAGATTCTGGGAAACTTATTCCTTTGTTAAATCCTCTTTTTCTGTTTCTCTGCTTCTTTGATAAATCCTTGAATTTATCAACAAAAAGATTCCTATATGTTGGATGTCACTTCTATTTTTTTTTATGTCTATTTATTTTGACAGAGAGACAGAGAGCAGGGGAAGGGCAGGGAGAATGGGAGAGAAAGACTCCCAAGCAGGCTCTGCATAATCTGTGCAGACCCCGACACAGGGCTCAGTCTCACAAATCGTAAGATTATGACCTGAACTGAGATCAAGAGTCAGATCTTGACTGACTGAGCCACCCAGGCGCCCCTCACTTCTAATTTTTTAAACACAATGGCAAAGGGAAAAAAAAACACAGAAAATGGCACATGAATTGAAATACACATTGGTTTCAGAGTCAGCTACACAACTTAGAGGAATCCTCATTTGGACAGATGCTTGTTTTTCTTGTCATAAGTGGTATCCACACTCACCACTTCCTGCATCCCAGTGCTGGTCCTTGGCAGCAGGAACGGAGTAAACAGAACATTCTACTGTGAAAGTTTTAACTTAGATGCTGGAGACTTTGAACCTGCACTTAGGAAAGAAGCGCCCCCTTAGCCGGGCCAGCAGAGGGACCTGGAGGGCCGCTGTGTCTCTAGGCCCAGCCAGAGGAATCTGTGTGTCCAAATAAACATTTATTTTCTGAGAGTTTTATTCCCTGTTCCTCTCCCTTAAAAAATGCAAGAGAATTATCTGTAGGAAAATATTCAGATTTAGATCAAAACAGAAAAAGGAAGCAGTGCTCTCTAGTGAGAGAGTTAAACCGTACCTCTTCCCTCCTGAAAAATTGTCAGTGATTTTGATTAGCAGGAATCACTGACACTACAAATCAATCCTGTTTTAATTTTTAAAAGACACTTGAGGTGTGTTTCGCAGCGCCTTGTTTCTGTGCAAACTGAAAAATTAAAATAAAATAAATTTTAAAAATATTTTAAACCAGAAAAAGAGAGGGGGAGGCCTCTAAATTTAGAAGGTGCCAGATCTTAAGCACCAGAAAAGCCTGTTCTGGTTTCCATATGTTTACCTTTCTGCAAAGCTGGCCCATAGCGTACCTTCCGTCTTCAAAAGGAAATCCTGGCACCTGGAAGATTGGGCTGACAGTGAGTATTAAAATGACTTGTTTAATGAGCAGCGTGATTGAACCACGTAGGGAATGCTGAGGAGTTTTTTCGAAGGACTAGGTTTGGTGTTTGCATTTTGTTATGTTGTGTGCTTCCACTGTCCCTTATTTTGACAAGCTTTCGAAAAGTTTGGGATGAGCATGGGCAATTTTTCTTTTTGCTTGTAAACCTGGTTGCTAAAAAAGAAATGGGGCCTCTCCTTACCTGCCACTAATGGAAGATGGGCTGTGCCACTTAAGTGGCATTAAGTGAGACCCTTGGCATTAATTCAGCACCAAAGGTTTTTGAGGTCTGTATGTACAGATGAGCAGGGACCATGAGAGATGTGCTTATTCTTTTAAGGCACTAGGCCACCCTCCACTAAGTAAGGGCTGTTCACTAAATGGCGGGTGAGTTGCCAGTCCTTAGGGCTGGAAGGAACTGACTTTCAGAAATCATTAACTGCATTCCACGATGCTTCTTGGAGATGCAGCTTTGTTTCAGAGGTCTGCCTCCTCCCTCCCCAAGATGAGGATCTACTGAGTTTCAATTCCCCTAGAGACAGTACACATACTGCCTTTTACACAAGAAGATTGTGTTCTTTAGAAGTCTAACCTAAATTTCCCTTCACAAATTTAAGTGATTATTTTTTTTTCTTACTAAAAAAATAGAGAACACCCCCCTTTTTTTTTTGCCAAGGCAAACATACCAAATTCCTTTGTTTTTTGTGTTTGTCATTTTGCTTTTGAAGTTTGAACTTACTTCTCAACTAGCTCAGTTTTTTCTTCCGAATTGTTTTGAACTTTTTACCATTTCCTTTATTTATGGAGGATTGGACTGAAATCAAGATGATGTTAAATAACTAGTAAATGTTGAGTTAAAAGAAATTCAGAATAATATACTGAAAATCATACATAGAAATATAGTATAAACCTACTGTTGAATAATTCTAAGTGTTGTGGTTGCCTAGCAGGAAGAAGAAACTTGCATGTCCTGTAAGTGGGTGGCTTTGTTCACTCCCAGTTGATAGAATGAGACTCATTTACTTAACAAATCCCTTAAAAACAAACAAGTGGGTTGTAAATAGTCTGAAGATTCCAGCCTCTCTTATCCTGGAGTTTTCAGATTTTTTTTGTGTATAATAGTTTTTGTCATGTCTTCTTGGGAAGAGGGAGTCTGTTTTGTTCAGACTTTCCACTGTTTACTCACTGCAGAGCCATTTTATGAGGGTAATTTAAAAGTTGGAAAATAACTGCAAATGTCTACAAGACAAGAAGTGTGTATTTTTAAAAACACATGCATAGGTACATGGCTTTAAATGGAAAAGACCAACATATTTCACTGATTTTGCTGAGATGTTACAATGAGGTGATTAAAGGGAAAATTTGCTTCCTTTACAGACTTCTCTCTTCACAAAATCTAAGATTTCCATTCACAGTGCTGCAGATAAGTTGGAGCAACACAGCCATAATCGGGTTTTAGGGAGAAATGCTTCCCAGGTAGGGAGCACAGACCAGCAATAGTTGGTAAAGGTGTAGTGGCTTCAGAAACAACTCTTCCGGCCGACTCAGAAAGCAAATGTGCAAATGGCACTGGATCCTAAAGGGGCCAGTTACACCCATTAGAAAAGGAGGTAGTGTGTGTGTATGTGTGTGTGTGATTTTCTGTGGCCAAGGGCTTTTCACCTCTGTGGCAGCACACAGAGGGTAGCAAGAATTGCTTGGTTAGTTCTTTCTCTGTGTTGATGACCGAGACCCAAACAAATGTAAGCTTTTAGATGGCGAACAGGGTTTTCACTTCTAAACAAAACCACAGAAGATGACACCGCCTGGGGAGAGCGGCCACTGACCACCGAGGGAACATTAGATCAGCAAGGACTCTCAACACCGGGGTCTCCCGGTTGCAGAGAAGGAAACTGGGCCCAGACACCAGTTTGTTGTTTGTTTTTTTTCCGAGATCCCACAGCAAGACCCAACTGGCAAAGCCAGTTCCCCGCACACAGGTCATTACTCTCCCAGGTCAGAGAGGGCCACCAGTCCTGGTCCTTGCCTTTCTTTCCCACCGGCTGTCTGCTTCCCCTCCCTTCCCAAGGGGAAAATGTCTTGAAACAACAACACGAATATTTGCTAGGTTTGATTTTGGGGAATTAACTAAGCTCTTGGTTTAAGCCAGATCAGAGAACTGTGTATTTTCCCTGGTAGAGAACAGACTCTCGTATGCTTTTATTGGTGCCCCTGGCATGTACTGAGGGACATTCTAGGAAGAGGCTCTATAAAATCTGCTTTTGTACTCACGGCAGGGATTCCCAGGCTGCCATCCACAAAATCAGGACACTGGAGAATGACCCAGGGGAGAAAGTATTCTAAGTTTCAGAATCTAGGAAAAACCATGATTCTCCCCAACTGTTGGTGCATGTTTTTTGTTTTTGTTTTGTTTTGTTTTTAAGATGCTATAAATCTTGTAACTGAGCGTTGTTCCTTTTTTGTTTAGGCTGTAAGGAAGCATCATACATCATTAGAAAGGTGGTATAAGGTAGTGGTTAGAGCTCAAACCTGAGAATCAGAAAGGCCCAGGTTGGCAGCTTAGCACCCATGGTGACATGAGAAGCCTCAGTTTCCTCGTCTGTACAATGAAGATGGTAATAATCTGCCTCGTGACTTTACTGTGAAGAGTAGTTCTTTTTTCTCACAAAGGTAATTAAAGGAAAACATTGGGCGTCTTTTGTGGCTCCTGGTCAATGCTTAATAGATGTTGGTTATTGTTGTTATTATTTATTCACTCAACAAATAATAACATACAGTTAAACAGTAATCGTACGTCAAGCACTCTCCGCTAGATACTGGGAATAAAATACAGAGCAACCTAGACCTGGTTCCTATTGTCAGAGAGTGTTAAACCAGACAGCAGAAGCAAGCTGTTAAGTAAATGGTGAAGTGTGACAGATGCCATGATGAGGGAGGAGGGGTGGGGGCATGTTTTAGGAGCACGTAAACTGGAGATGAACTCAGAACTGGAGGAAGAAGTGCAAGTTCACCCAGTGGGGAGGCCAAGCTGCGCAGGGAACGGCACATGGGAATTGCTGACAGAGATTTGGTGTGGCCGGAGGGGAGGGCGGAGTGGCAGGGGACCCCGAGACGGGGCTGAGAGCAGTGAGGGGCCAGGCCATGAGAACTGTGTAAGCTACAGGGAGGAATTCTGACCTTACCCCAAATACAGCAGGAAGCTGTCAACGTGCTGCGAGTGGGAATAAGACCCGATCCAGTTTGCTTTATAGAAGCATTACTCAGGAGTGGAGAGTGAGCTCAGAGCAGGTGAGGCTGGAGGTGTGGGGACCCCCGGCAATGACAGGCACTGCAAGAGGGTCTGCAATTCACAGGTTTACACCTTCTACCTTCCAGCAGCTGCACAGGAGTGAATGGTTCTCGTTTACATAGAATATGTAATTAAATGTGATTAAATGTAATATGAAGTGAAATAACTTCTTTGGCATTTGCTTTTTCACCTATTTCCCCCTTTGCTCCGATTTCAACTGTTTATGGTATCCTTTTGTATTGTGTATCTTTGGGTAAATCTCCTGAAACATATTTTGTAGGATGAAGTAGGAAAGGGCGGAGAGAGGTTACTTACGAACTACTACTCCTTTCTTTAAATACATTTATTTCAAAGTAGCTGTATGGTTTCTGTCTTGGGTTTGACCTGGTTTGGGAGAAGCGCTGTATAGATGACTCTGTGTGTATGTTCGCTATTAAATGCCTTGTATCCTTGTTGAGGATGTGACCCAGATGGCCTTACCATTTCAGGACCAGCTTTCCTCCTGGGTTAAATGTCTGACGTAATTCAGACTCCTGAGTATTTAAGCCAGTACCATCAGGTTCCTGAGCTCATCACCTCTTCACCCAGTGAGGTGTGTGAAGACAGACGATCTGTGTAGCCAGTTGATACTAAATTGCATAATAGGTTAACCTGAGTCCTTTGAATTCAAACAAAAGAAGCTCTCAACCTGATTGGAATTAACCTACCCTGACTTCCGCTTCATCTTTCCTAAAGCAAAGATGATACTGATCGGCAGGCAGGGAACCTGATGGGTGTTAATGGGGGGTTTTCAAGTTTGTCTTGCTTTTCTTAAACTATTAAGAAAGAACAAAAAACATTATTTAGAATGAAATCAGTTTCCAGGAAGGGAAAGAAAGAAAGCTGAGAATTCATTATTAAAGAAAGAAATAGAGCCAAGGTGAAAAAAAGGCCTTCTCACATCTCCTGGCCAGGTGCTCCGTGCATATAAATGTTTCAAGTTAAGCTTTAAGATCAAGGGAAAGTCTGTAGGGAGCCTTGTCTCCTGGAGATCTGCTTGCTAGAGCTGCTCCTGAATACAGGCTGCCCATTTTTATTTGGTTATTAAGGATTAAAGGGGCGACGATTCTGGAATGGTAGTTCCCTGGTTTCCATTAACTTTGTACAAGATAGTGAAAAGCAAGCTTCCGAGGGAGGGTTTGCATATGTATTTCGTGCCATCAGCTCGCCTCCTTCCCTGTCATCTTCTGTGTATGTTTAACAGGAAATTGTCCTTCTTCTCATGAGCTCTAACTAGAAGAAAGCTGCCTCGTTGCAATGATTGAGAATCTCTGTGCCTTTCAGAAATCCTCCTGGTTTTCACAGGAGTGTGGAGAGAAGATGAAAAGAATTTCACATTAGGTGGCTGGTTGCTCCAGATACTAAGGCTTAGCAATTGCCTTGGAAAGCTACTCGCCTTTGCCCAAGTTGGCTGGGCTTTCAGCGTCTGAATACGTGAGCAGGGAGGCATCCTATCATATTTAAAATTTTGCTTTTTTATTGTTCATGTCACAGCCTATCCTCAAAACTAAACCATGTCTGAAGTTACTTTCATAAAGTGCCTGAAAAAGTTTAGCAACAAAGTAGCATCTGCCTGAAGAGAATGCCTTATCCTTGTGATGGGTAATTGCATTGCAAAGATCTAGTTGTTTGGGGGTAATGGATGCCTGTTTGAATAAAGTCATTAAAGTAAAAGTATGTGTGAAGAGCTCGGCCTTCAGAAAGAACAAAATAACCAAAATAAAAAGCGAATTTCCTGATTTAATCCATTTCTTGCAAACCATGTTTTAAAAGCAGAATAGGATTCTCTCCTTCTCTCTGCCCCTCACCCCCTTGCACACACTGTCTCTCTCAAAATAAATAAGTAAACATTTAAAGAAAAAAGTAAAAACAATGAGAACACAGAGTTTAGAAAAATGTACGCTTTCTGTCGTAACATTTTTCAACCCCACGACAACCTAGGAGATCCTATATAGACCAACAGACTGGACCCAAGAAAGCAAAGTAACTTGTCTTGTGTCGCATGACTAGCAAATGGCAGACGTTGGAATGGAACCTACTTATTTTGACTTCAATTCTTGTGATTTCAGTACTGCACATTTTTCTTCTGTTATTCCCAGGTTTTGTTAGGCTGCATAATATGAATGCTGCAGATCAACTAGACAAATATAATTCTGGGGCAGTATCCCTTATTGTGTGTTTTTAATTGAAATTCTTAATGTGCTCCAAGCCTCATTTATTTTATAATTATAACCTCATAGTTTCATGTTCATGGCTACTCAATATCATGGTTCTTTTAAAAGTCATAATCGTTGCTTATATGTCCGTAGTTGTTAGGACCTAATGAGGGACTCAGTTAAAGATTACAGAGTTGTAGTTCACTTAGTGGTTATAGCAGACTTCTGTTAAAAAGTGAGCTTCTTCTGTTGGAGATGGAAAAATAGCTTAGAAATAGAAATTTTAAAATATTGTAGTGCTATGTGTAGTAATTTGTAGAGCTCTGCAAGATACTTGCTTTCAGCTTTTAAATGTTTATTTTTGAGAGAGGGAGAGGGAGAGAGAGAGAAAGAAAGAAAGAAAGAAAGAAAGAAAGAAAGAAAGAAAGAAAGAAAAGGAAAGAAAGAAAGGGAGAGGCAGAGAGAAAGGGATAGAGAGAGGACCCCAAGCAAGCTCCAAGCCATTAGCACAGACTCTCATGCAGGACTTATGCTCACAAACCGTGAGGTCATGACCTGAGCCAAAATCAAGAGTTAGACGCTTAACTGAGCAACCCAGGGCGCGCTCCATCGTTTTGGCTTTTAAAATGTTCCTGAATGCTGCTGTTCCAAAATGTGCAGTACAGAGGCGGTAGAGAAACCTCACGTTGAGAACAGCATCGTTCAGGGCAAATGACATTACATTTATTTACTCGTTGATTATTTCTTAGGAAAAAAGTTACTGCATTTAATGGGCACAGGAATCTGGAGCTGTTGAGTGTAGTCTTGACCAGATGTGGGATGTGACTCTCTCTGTTGCCTCCACCAGCAGTGCTTTAGGGGAGAAGAGATGTGCCAGCCTCACCCACTCATGTGGCAAGTTTCAATCCCATTCTACTGCGATGGAGAAAATGAGCTGGTCGGCTGCTAGAGGTCAGAGGGAAGAGGTCACTGACCTTAAGGAGCTTAGAGTCCGCAGATCCAGAGGTAAGGAGCAGGGGCTGGTGGGAAGGCAGCACCTTCATTAGTCAGGCTGAGGATCACTGAGACCCTCATGGAAACACTGAGTGGAAGTGTAAAGTGAAAAAGCAGTGTTGACTCAGCGTGACCGTCTCTATTACATAAACTAATGGGATGGCAATAAATTATTTTGTACTGAAATTCTTGTTGCCAATGTGCATGGTGAAAATTTATAATACCATTGCTTTGCACCAGATTTTTTTCCTAAACATGATTTATTATTGTAAGACATCTCTGCTTTAGGGTTGATTGGGGATAAAAAAAAATAGAGAAAACAACGTAAGGAGAATCATGCTAATAAAAATAACACAATGAAAGTTGCAGCGTGGATGATCTACAGAAAGCCAGTCTGCTGATTCTACTCATAGATTCCTGTTGTCGTTTTCCCAGGAACTTCTGTTTTAATAGTATGGCAACAACTTATATTCTGTAGCACTAGGTAGTTTATAGAGTTCATTCCTGTGCATTTTTATCATGAACTGTTTAAACAACCCTATGACTATGACCTAGTCAGAGCAGATTTTTTATCCCCATTATACAGGGGAGTAAACTGGGGCTTAGGGCTGCAGTAAGGATCATCAATTAACGGTAGAGACTAGAACTTAACATCTAATCCAAGTGTCTTTCTATTACTTTCTGCCTTCTTACTCTGATTCTAAATCATGTGTTTAAAAACATTGAATATGATCAGCAGTTGTATATCATATTGATATCATATCAAACATATCACATGTTTGGGTAAGTAGTTATTTGGAGAGATAAGTGACCTTCAAATCCCCCACTCTGCCAAGCAACTGGGAGCGCACTTAGGAGTTTTTCCCAGCTTCAGAGTAAAGGATCCTTTGGGAAAATAATATTAATGGTTGTGGATCACCAGTCAATTTGACTGGTCCTTTTTTTTTTCTTTAAACCAAACCATCTGGCAGCTGTATCTTATTTCTTCTTGCCGCCAATGGCTGGACCCACACACATTCAGACCTCACACAAAAATGCCAGTGTCTGCACATTTTCACTACGAACAGGCATTTTCAGTCAAAGCAGAGAGAAATGAGGCTCTGCCTGTCTGTTGCAATAACATTAATATTATCTCTGTACAGATGCTTTTAGAAGTACGAAGTTAAAATGCAGAGCCCTGGAGATGCCTGGAAGCACACATGAGAAAAGCACAGCCATTCACGGAAGACCTAAGAAACTGAAAATTTGCAGGATAAACTTTTCACCATGACAAAGTAGAGCAATGTCGCCTATTCCAATATGAGACTGACAGCAGAAAATAATGACAATAAAGTTAGTGTAGGGTGCGTTTATGATGCAGAGGTGGAAGAGGTTTATGTGTGTAGCTGGTCAGAATGAACCAGGATATTATTAACGACCAATGTAAATTTGGCCTTGGAGAATGAAAAGGCTGAAATCGGAGGGCAGCAAAGTCACTCTGGTTATAGAAAAGCTGAGGAAGAATAGATGTGAAATAAACATTCATTACAGGCCCCTTAACAAGCAAGACCGTTTATATTAGTGGATAGCCTTTCAGAATTCAGAGGAACAGAGGGTTGTCTTTGCAACCAATGCTGAGTGGAACATGCTGAGTTAAGCTGGCAGGAGATGGTCTCACGCAGGCCATGGTGGGGCTGGGCGCACAGGAAATGCTGTTATCTGGGGGTCTATTGGCCCATTTCACTCATCCTTTCAACTACCGTTAAAAGTAATGAAAGGATTACACACACACGCACACACACACACACACATCATACGTCATACGTGCTTGCATATTTATTTATTAGACTATTTTTTAAGACTCCCGACCCCCACATGTGCATAGCCTCCTGTTAGCAACATCCTCCACCAGAGTGGTACATGTGCTGTAATTGGAGCTACATTGACCTCCATCACAATCACTCAGAGTTCAGAGTGCATATTACAGTTCATGCTGGGTGCTCTGCATTCATTCTATGGGTTTGGACAAATGTATATTCACATACATCTGTTACTATAATATCGTACAGAGAAGTTTCACTGCCTTAGAACCCCTCTGTGTTCTGCCTGTTCATCTCTTCCCAACCGCAACCCTTGGCCACCACTTATCCTTTTACTGTCTCTGGAATAGTTTTGCCTGTTTTGAATGTTGGAATCCTATAGTATGTAGCCTTTTCAGACTGGCTTCTTTCATTGAGTAATATTCATTTAAGGTTCCTCTATGTCTCTTCATGGTTTGTGTCCAAGTTTTGGTAATCATGAATAAAGCTGCTGTAAGCATCTATATGCAGGTTTTTGTATGGACAAAGGTTTTCATGTCTTTTGGGTAAATGCCAAGAAGGATGATTGATGGATGGTATAAGAGTATATTTTATTTTGTAAGAAACTGCCAAATTATCTTCCAAAGTGACTGTACTATTTTGCATTCCCACTAGCAATAAGTGAAAATTTCTGTTTCTCCATGTCCTTACCATCATTTGGTGTTGCCAGTTTTCTGGGATTTTGGCCATTCTAATAGGTGGGTAGTGGTATCTTGTTATTTTAATTTGTTTTTCCCTGATGACATATGATGTGAAACAGATTTTCATATGTTTATTTGCCGTCTGTATATCTTCTTTGGTGAGGGATCTGTTAAAGGTCTTTGACCCATTTTTTAAAATTTAATGTTTATTTATTTTTTTTGAGAGAGAGGCAGAGAGAGAGGAGAGAGAGAATCCCAAGCAGGCACCATGCTGTCAGCACAGAGCCTGACGTTGGGTGAGATCTCACAAATGATGAAATCATGACCTGGGCTGAAATCAAGAGTTGGATACTTAACTGACTAAGCCTACCAGGCACTCCTGGCTCATTTTAAAATCAGTCTGTTTGTTTTGTTACTGTTGAGTTGAAAGAGTTCTTTATATATCTTGAATAACAGTCTTTTATCAGATGTGTCTTTTGCAAATATTTCTCCCAGTCTGTGGCTTATCTTCTCAATCCCTTGACATTGTCTTTCACAGAGCACAAGTTTTTAATTTTAATGAAGTCCAGTTTACCCATTATTTTTTTTCATGGATTGTACTTGTGGTGTTGTATTTGAAAAGTTATTGCTATATCTAACTCACCCAGGTTTTATCTTGTGTTATCTTTTAGGAGTTTTATAGTTTTGTGCCTTATATCTAGGTCTGTTATCCATTTTGAGTTAATTTTCGAGAAGGGTATGAAGTCTGTGTTTCAGTCGATCTGTTTGCATGTGAATGTCCGTTGTTACAGCCTAGTTGGGTGGAAAGATGATGTTTGCCCCACTGTTTTATATTTGCTCCTTTATCAGAAACCAGTTGACTATATTTATGGGTAGTCTATTTCTGGGCCCTCTATTCTGTTCCATGGATCTATTTGTCTGTTCTTTGACCAGTACCATGCTGTCTTGATTATTATAGCTTCATAGTGAATCTTAAAGTTGGGTAATGTCGTTCCTCCAGCTTTGTTCTTCTTTAATAGTGTTATGACTATTCTGGGTGTTTTACCTCATCATATAAACTTCAGAATCAATTTATTGATAATCCACAAAATAACTTGCTGGGATTTTGATTGTAATTTGATTGATTGGGATTGATTTGATTGTGATTCCATAGATCAAGTCTGAAAGAAATGACATCTTGACAATATTGAGTCTTCCTGTCAGTGAACATAGACTATCTCTCCATTTATTTAGTTCTTTGATTACATTCATCAGACTTTTATAGTTTCCTCATAGAGATCTTGTTCATATTTTGTTAGCTTTATACCTAAGTAATTTGGGGTGCTGTTATAAATGGTATTTTTTTAAATTTCAAATTCCACTTGTTCATTGCTGTTATGCAGGAGACAGATGGACTTTTGTATATTAACCTTGTATTCTAACCTTGCTACACTTGCTTGTTAGTTCCAGGAGGTTATTTTGTTGTGGCTGATTCTTTCAGATTTTCTGTGTAGATGATCATCTGTGAACAAAGGCATTTTAATTCTTTCTTCCTAACTGTATACCTTTTCCTTTCCTTTCCTTCCCTTCCCTTTCTTTCTTTTCTTATTACCTAGAACTCCCAGTACAATGTTGAAAGAGAATGGTGAGAGGGGATATCCCTCCCTTGTTCCTGATCTTTGTGAGAAGCTTCTAATTTCTCATCATTAAGTTTGATGTTAGTTATAGATATTTTGTAGATGTTCTTCATCAAGTTGGGGGAGTTTCCCTCTATTCTTAGTTTACTGAGAGTTTTTATCATGAATAGGTGTTGGATTTTGTCAAATGTTTTTCTGCATTTATTGGTATGATCACGTGACTTTTCATTTATATCCTGTTAATGTGATGGGTTACATTAAATTGATTTTTAAAATTTTATTTCCAGTATAATTAACATACAGTGTTATATTAGTTTCAGGTATACAACACAGTGATGCAGTAATTCTGTATATTACTCAGTGCTCATCATGATACGTGTACAATAATTTTCTTCACCTATTTCACCCATGCACCCACCCACCTCCCCTCTGGTAACCATCAGTTTGTTCTATATAGTTAAGAATCTGTTTCTTGGTTTGTCTCTTTTTTCCTTTGTTCATCTGTTTTGTTTTTAAAATTCCAAATATGAGTGAAATCATATAGTATTTGTCTTTCTCTGACTGACTTATTTCATTTAGCATTATACCCTCTAGATCCATCCATGTTGTTGCAAATGGCAAGAGTTCCTTCTGTTTTATGGCTAATATTCCATTGTGGGGTGTGTGTGGTGTGTGTGTGTGTGTGTGTGTGTGTGTGTGTGTGTGTATACATATAAATATATCACATCTTCTTTATCCATTCATCTATTGATGGATACTTGGATTGCTTCCATATCTGTAAATAAAAATACTACAATAAGCATAGGGGTGTATATATCTTATTTGAATTTAGTGTTTTCATATTCCTTGGGTAAATACCCACTAGTGGAATTATTGGATCATATGGTAATTCTGTTTTTAATTTTTTGAAGAACGTCCATATTGTTTTCCACAGTGGCTGTACCAGTTTGCAGTCCCACTGGTCTACCCAAGTGTCCCTTTTTTTCCACATTCTTACCAACACTTGTTATTTCTTGTGTTTTTGAATTTAGCCATTCTGACATCTCATTGTGGTATTGATTTGCATTTCCCTGATGATGAGTGATTTTGAGAATCTTCTCATGTGTCTATTGGCCATATGGATGTCTTCTTCTTTTTTATGTTTTATTTATCCTTTTGAGAGAGAGAGAGAGAGAGAGAGAGAGAGAGAGAGAGAGAATGAGCAGGGGAAGGGCAGAGACAGATGGAGACAGAATCCAAAGCAGGCTCCAGGCTCTGAGCTGTCAGCACAGAGCCCAGCGTGGGGCTCAAACTCACAGACCAGGAGATCATGACCTCAGCCGAGGTTGGACGCTCAACCGATTGAGCCACCCAAGGTTGTTTCTTTAAAGAAATGTCTGTTCATATCTTCTGCCCATTTTTAATTGGATTATTTGTGGGTTTTTTAATGTTGAGTTGTATAAGTTCTTTACGTGTTTTGGATAGTAACCCATTATTTAAAATATTATTTTCAAAAACCTTCTCCCATTCAGTAGGTTGCCTTTTAGTTTTGTTGATTTTTTTTTGTAGAAGCTTTTTATTTTGATGTAGTCCTTCTTAGAGTTTATTTTTGCTTTTGCTTTCCTTGTCCCAGGAGATATATTTAGAAAAATATTGCATGACTGATGTCAGAGAAATTACTGCCTGTGCTCTCTTCTAGGGTTTTTATAGATTCAGATCTTACATTTAGGTCCTTAATTCATTTTGAGTTTATTTTTGTGTGTGGTGTAAGAAAATGGTCCAGTTTCATTCTTTGGCATGTGGCTGTCCAGTTTTTCCAACACCATTTGTTGAAGAGACTTTTTCCCATTGCATATTCTTGCCTCCTTTATTAAAGAATAATTGGTCACTTAATCATGGGTTTATTTCTGGGCTCTCTATATTTTGTTCTATTCTTCTATGTGTCTCTTTTTGTGACAGTACCATACTGTTTTGATTACTATAGCTTTGTAGTATATCTTGATATTTGGGATTGTGATACCTCAAGTTTTGTTCTTCTTTTTCAAGGTTGCTTTTGCTATTTGGGGTCTTTGTAGTTCCATACAAATTTTAGGATTATTTGTTCTACTTTGGTGAAAAATGCTACTGGTATTCTGATAGGGGTTGCATTAAATCTGTAGATTGCTTTGAGTAGTGTGGACTTTTTAATGATATCTGTTCTTCCAACTCATGAGCATGGATTATCTTTTTGTTTGTTTGTGTCATCTTCAATTTCTTTCATCAGCGTCTTATACTTTTCAGTGTACAGGTTTTTCACCTCTTTGGTTAAGTTTATTCCTAGATATTTTATTATTTTTGGTGCAGTTATAAATGGAGCTTTTTTCTTAATTTCTCTTTCTGCTACTTCATTATTAGTGTATAGAAATGCAGTGGATTTCTGTATATTGATATTTTTGTTCTGCAATTTTACTGAATTCATTTATTAGTTCCTAGTAGTTTTTTTGGTGGAGTCTTTAGGGTTTTCTATATGGAGTATCATGTCATCTGCAAGTAAAACAGACTCGAATACCTGGGATAAATTCCACTTGGTTGTGGTATATAATTCTTTCTATGTATTGTTGGCATGCATACTTGTTTAACTTCCTATTTACCTTTCTAAATTTATGAGTTGGAAGAGAAAATTTCCTAGATATTTAAAAAAATCTAAATATCTGCAACTGTTGGTTCATGTCATGGGCTGAATATGAAGTTTGCAGTTTCACATTCATTTTGATCCCTTTATTGACTTCTGCAGGTAACAAAGCTGAAGGTTTTCTCTTTGAAGAAGATGATGGTGGTGATTAGTCTGCAGTCTTGTACTTAACAGAAATTTGATGTTATGGTAAAAAATTATGTTCATCTTATTTCGAAGGATACAAACTATATTTTTAGGTAGGGATGTGATTTTAGGATTTCAAGTATGTGCCTTTTGTAAATATTTCACTACCTGATAATTCGTGTCTTTCTTTTCATTTTTTATTTTTTTATTTTTTTTATTTTTATTTTTTTTCATGAGTTTTATTTATTTTTTTAAATATATGAAATTTATTGTCAAATTGGTTTCCATACAACACCCAGTGCTCATCCCAAAAGGTGCCCTCCTCAATACCCATAACCCACCCTCCCCTCCCTCCCACCCCGCATCAACCCTCAGTTTGTTCTCAGTTTTTAACAGTCTCTTATGTTTTGGCTCTCTCCCACTCTCACCTCTTTTTTTTTTTTCCTTCCCCTCCCCCATGGGTTTCTGTTAGGTTTCTCAGGATCCACATAAGAGTGAAACCATATGGTATCTGTCTTTCTCTGTATGGCTTATTTCACTTAGCATCACACTCTCCAGTTCCATCCACGTTGCTACAAAAGGCCATATTTCATTCTTTCTTATTGCCACGTAGCATTCCGTTGTGTATATAAACCACAATTTCTTTATCCATTCATCAGTTGATGGACATTTAGGCTCTTTCCATAATTTGGCTATTGTTGAGAGTGCTGCTATAAACATTGGGGTACAAGTGCCCCTATGCATCAGTACTCCTGTATCCCTTGGATAAATTCCTAGCAGTGCTATTGCTGGGTCATAGGGTAGGTCTATTTTTAATTTTCTGAGGAACCTCCACACTGCTTTCCAGAGCGGCTGCACCAATTTGCATTCCCACCAACAGTGCAAGAGGGTTCCTGTTTCTCCACATCCTCTCCAGCATCTATAGTCTCCTGATTTGTTCATTTTGGCCACTCTGACTGGCGTGAGGTGATATCTGAGTGTGGTTTTGATTTGTATTTCCCTGATAAGGAGCGACGTTGAACATCTTTTCATGTGCCTGTTGGCCATCCGGATGTCTTCTTTAGAGAAGTGTCTATTCATGTTTTCTGCCCATTTCTTCACTGGGTTATTTGTTGTTTGGGTGTGGAGTTTGGTGAGCTCTTTATAGATTTTGGATACTAGCCCTTTGTCCGATGTGTCATTTGCAAATATCTTTTCCCATTCCGTTGGTTGCCTTTTAGTTTTGTTGGTTGTTTCCTTTGCTGTGCAGAAGCTTTTTATCTTCATAAGGTCCCAGTAATTCACTTTTGCTTTTAATTCCCTTGCCTTTGGGGATGTGCCGAGTAAGAGATTGCTACGGCTGAGGTCAGAGAGGTCTTTTCCTGCTTTCTCCTCTAAGGTTTTGATGGTTTCCTGTCTCACATTCAGGTCCTTTATCCATTTTGAGTTTATTTTTGTGAATGGTGTGAGAAAGTGGTCTAGTTTCAACCTTCTGCATGTTGCTGTCCAGTTCTCCCAGCACCATTTGTTAAAGAGACTGTCTTTTTTCCATTGGATGTTCTTTTCTGCTTTGTCAAAGATGAGTTGGCCATATGTTTGTGGGTCTAGTTCTGGGGTTTCTATTCTATTCCATTGGTCTATGTGTCTGTTTTTGTGCCAATACCATGCTGTCTTCATGATTACAGCTTTGTAGCAGAGGCGAAAGTCTGGGATTGTGATGCCTCCTGCTTTGGTCTTCTTCTTCAAAATTACTTTGGCTATTCGGGGCCTTTTGTGGTTCCACATGAATTTTAGGATTGCTTGTTCTAGTTTCGAGAAGAATGCTGGTGCAATTTTGATTGGGATTGCATTGAATATGTAGATAGCTTTGGGTAGTATTGACATTTTGACAATATTTATTCTTCCAGTCCATGAGCAGGGAATGTCTTTCCATTTCTTTATATCTTCTTCAATTACCTTCATAAGCTTTCTATAGTTTTCAGCATACAGATCTTTTACATCTTTGGTTAGATTTATTCCTAGGTATTTTATGCTTCTTAGTGCAGTTGTGAATGGGATCAGTTTCTTTATTTGTCTTTCTGTTGCTTCATTGTTAGTGTATAAGAATGCAACTGATTTCTGTACATTGATTTTGTATCCTGCAACTTTGCTGAATTCATGTATCAGTTCTAGCAGACTTTTGGTGGAGTCTATCGGATTTTCCATGTATAATATCATGTCATCTGCAAAAAGCGAAAGCTTGACTTCATCTTTGCCAATTTTGATGCCTTTGATATCCTTTTGTTGTCTGATTGCTGATGCTAGAACTTCCAGCGGTGAGAGTGGGCATCCCTGTCGTGTTCCCGATCTCAGGGAAAAAGCTCTCAGTTTTTCCCCATTGAGGATGATGTTAGCTGTGGGCTTTTCATAAATGGCTTATATGATCTTTAAGTATGTTCCTTCTATCCCGACGTTCTCAAGGGTTTTTATTAAGAAAGGGTGCTGGATTTTGTCAAAGGCCTTTTCTGCATCGATTGACAGGATCATATGGTTCTTCTCTTTTTTTTTGTTAATGTGATGTATCACGTTGATTGATTTGCGAATGTTGAACCAGCCCTGCATCCCAGGAATGAATCCCACTTGATCATGGTGAATAATTCTTTTTATATGCCGTTGAATTCGATTTGCTAGTATCTTATTGAGAATTTTTGCATCCATATTCATCAGGGATATTGGCCTGTAGTTCTCTTTTTTTACTGGGTCTCTGTCTGGTTTAGGAATCAAAGTAACACTGGCTTCATAGAATGAGTCTGGAAGTTTTCCTTCCCTTTCTATTTCTTGGAATAGCTTGAGAATGATAGGTATTATCTCTGCTTTAAACGTCTGGTAGAACTCCCCTGGGAAGCCATCTGGTCCTGGACTCTTATTTATTGGGAGATTTTTGATAACCGATTCAATTTCTTCGCTGGTTATGGGTCTGTTCAAGCTTTCTATTTCCTCCTGATTGAGTTTTGGAAGAGTGTGGGTGTTTAGGAATTTGTCCATTTCTTCCAGGTTGTCCAATTTGCTGGCATATAATTTTTCATAGTATTCCCTGATACTTGTTTGTATCTCTGAGGGATTGGTTTTAATAATTCCATTTTCATTCATGATTTTATCTATTTGGGTCATCTCCCTTTTCTTTTTGAGAAGCCTGGCTAGAGGTTTGTCAATTTTGTTTATTTTTTCAAAAAACCAACTCTTGGTTTCGTTGATCTGCTCTACCGTTTTTTTAGATTCTATATTGTTTATTTCTTCTCTGATCTTTATTATTTCTCTTCTTCTGCTGGGTTTAGGCTGCCTTTGCTGTTCTGCTTCTATTTCCTTTAGGTGTGCTGTTAGATTTTGTATTTGGGATTTTTCTTGTTTCTTGAGATAGGCCTGGATTGCAATGTATTTTCCTCTCAGGACTGCCTTCGCTGCGTCCCAAAGCGTTTGGATTGTTGTATTTTCATTTTCGTTTGTTTCCATATATTTTTTAATTTCTTCTCTAATTGCCTTGTTGACCCACTCATTCGTTAGTAGGGTGTTCTTTAACCTCCATGCTTTTGGAGGTTTTCCAGACTTTTTCCTGTGGTTGATTTCAAGCTTCATATCATTGTGGTCTGAAAGTATGCATGGTATAATTTCAATTCTTGTAAACTTAGGAAGGGCTGTTTTGTGACCCAGTATATGATCTATCTTGGAGAATGTTCCATGTGCACTCGAGAAGAAAGTATATTCTGTTGCTTTGGGATGCAGAGTTCTAAATATATCTGTCAAGTCCATCTGATCCAATGTATCATTCAGGGCCCTGTTTCTTTATTGACCGTGTGTCTAGATGATCTATCCATTTCTGTAAGTGGGGTGTTAAAGTCCCCTGCAATTACCACATTCTTATCAATAAGGTTGCTTATGTTTATGAGTAATTGTTTTATATATTTGGGGGCTCTGGTATTCGGCGCATAGACATTTATAATTGTTAGCTCTTCCTGATGGATAGACCCTGTAATTATTATATAATGCCCTTCTTCATCTCTTGTTACAGCTTTTAATTTAAAGTCTAGTTTGTCTGATATAAGTATGGCTACTCCAGCTTTCTTTTGGCTTCCAGTAGCATGATAAATAGTTCTCCATCCCCTCACTCTCAATCTAAAGGTGTCCTCAGATCTAAAATGAGTCTCTTGTAGACAGCAAATAGATGGGTCTTGTTTTTTTATCCATTCTGATACCCTATGTCTTTTGGTTGGCGCATTTAATCCATTTACATTCAGTGTTATTATAGAAAGATACGGGTTTAGAGTCATTGTGATGTCTGTCTGTTTTATGCTTGTAGTGATGTCTCTGGTACTTTGTCTCACAGGATCCCCCTTAGAATCTTTGTAGGGCTGGTTTAGTGGTGACAAATTCCTTCAGTTTTTGTTTGTTTGGGAAGACCTTTATCTCTCCTTCTATTCTAAATGACAGACTTGCTGGATAAAGGATTCTTGGCTGCATATTTTTTCTGTTTAGCACACTGAAGATATCGTGCCAATCCTTTCTGGCCTGCCAAGTTTCAAAAGAGAGATCAGTCACGAGTCTTATAGGTCTCCCTTTATATGTGAGGGCAAGTTTATCCCTTGCTGCTTTCAGAATTTTCTCTTTATCCTTGTATTTTGCCAGTTTCACTATGATATGTCGTGCAGAAGATTGATTCAAGTTACGTCTGAAGGGAGTTCTCTGTGCCTCTTGGATTTCAGTGCCTTTTTCCTTCCCCAGTTCAGGGAAGTTCTCAGCTATTATTTCTTCAAGTACCCTTTCAGCACCTTTCCCTCTCTCTTCCTCCTCTGGGATACCAATTATGTGTATATTATTTCTTTTTAGTGTATCATTTAGTTCTCTAATTTTCCCCTCATACTCCTGGATTTTTTTATCTCTCTTTCTCTCGGCTTCCTCTTTTTCCATAACTTTATCTTCTAGTTCACCTATTCTCTCCTCTGCCTCTTCAATCCGAGCTGTCGTCGTTTCCATTTTGTTTTGATTTCGTTTAAAGCGCTTTTCAGCTCCTCGTGACTGTTCCTTAGTCCCTTGATCTCTGTAGCAAGAGATTCTCTGCTGTCCTCTATACTGTTTTCAAGCCCAGCAATTAATTTTATGACTATTATTCTAAATTCACTTTCTGTTATATTATTTAAATCCTTTTTGATCAGTTCATTAGCCGTTGTTATTTCCTGGAGATTCTTCTGAGGGGAAGTCTTCTGTTTGGTCATTTTGGATAGTCCCTGGAGTGGTGAGGACCTGCAGGGCACTTCCCCTGTGCTGTGGTGTATAACTGGAGTTGGTGGGCGGGGCCACAGTCCGACCTGATGTCTGCCCCCAGCCCACCGCTGGGGCCACAGTCAAACTGGTGTGTGCCTTCTCTTCCCCTCTCCTAGGGGCGGGATTCACTGTGGGGTGGCGTGGCCCGTCTGGGCTACTTGCACACTGCCAGGCTTGTGTTGCTGGGGATCTGGTGTATTAGCTGGGGTGGGTAGGCAAGGTGCACGGGGGCAGGAGGGGCAGGCTTAGCTCGCTTCTCCTTAGGTGATCCACTTCAGGAGGGGCCCTGTGGCAGCGGGAGGGAGTCAGATCCGCTGCCGGAGGGTGGCTCCGCAGAAGCACAGAGTTGGGTGTTTGCGCGGAGCGAGCAAGTTCCCTGGCAGGAACTGGTTCCCTTTGGGATTTTGGCTGGGGGATGGGCGAAGGAGATGGCGCTGGCGAGCGCCTTTGTTCCCCACCAAGCTGAGCTCTGTCGTCAGGGGGCTCAGCAGTTCTCCCTCCCTTTGTCCTCCAGCCCTCCCGCTTTCCGAGCAGAGCTGTTAACTTATGACCTCCCAGACGTTAAGTCGCGCTTGCTGTCGGAACACAGTCTGTCAGGCCCCTCCGCTTTTGCCAGCCAGACTCGGGGGCTCTGCTTGGCCGGCAAGCCGCCCCTCCGCCCCGGCTCCCTCCCGCCAGTCCGTGGAGCGTGCACCGCCTCGCCGCCCTTCCTACCCTCTTCCGTGGGCCTCTCGTCTGCACTTGGCTCCGGAGACTCCGTTCTGCTAATCCTCTGGCGGTTTTCTGGGTTCTTTAGGCAGGTGTAGGTGGAATCTAAGTGATCAGCAGGATGCGTGGTGTGCCCAGCGTCCTCCTACGCCGCCATCTTCTCTCTCTCACTCCATTTTTTATTTTTTAAAATTTTATTTTTTATTTTTTAAAATTTACATCCAAATTAGTTAGCATATAGTGCAACAATGATTTCAGGAATAGATTCCTTAGTGCCCCTTACCCATTTACCCCATATCCCCTCCCACAACCCCTCCAGTAACCCTCAGTTTGTTCTCCATATTTATGAGTCTCTTCTGTTTTGTCCCCCTCCCTGTTTTTGTATTATTTTTGTTTCCCTTCCCTTATGTTCATCTCTTTTGTCTCTTAAAGTCCTCATATGAGTGAAGTCATATGATTTTTGTCTTTCTCTGACTAATTTCACTTAGCATAATACCCTCCAGTTCCATCCACGTAGTTGCAAATGGCAAGATTTCATTCTTTTGGATTGCCGAGTCATACTACATTGTATATATATACCACATCTTCTTTATCCATTCATCCATCGATGGACATTTGGGCTCTTTCCATACTTTGCTATTGTTGATAGTCCTGCTATAAACATGGGGGTGCATGTGTCCCTTCGAAACAGCACACCTGTATCCCTTGGATAAATGCCTAGTAGTGCCATTGCTGGGTTGTAGAGTAGTTCTACTTTTAGTTTTTTGAGGAATCTCCATACTGTTTTCCAGAGTGGCTGCACCAGTTTCCATTCCCACCAACAATGCAAAAGAGATCCTCTTTCTCCGCATCCTCGCCAATATCTGTTGTTGCTTGAGTTGTTCATGTTAGCCATTCTGACAGGTGTAAGGTGGTATCTCATTGTTTTTTTGATTTGTATTTCCCTGATGATGAGTGATGTGGAGTATTTTTTCATGTGTCGGTTGGCCATCTGGATGTCTTCCTTGGAGAAGTGTTTATTCATGTCCTTTGCCCATTTCTTCACTGGATTCTTTGATTTTTGGGTGTTGAGTTTGGTAAGTTCTTCGTAGATTTTGGATACTAACCGTTTATCTGATATGTCATTTGCAAATATCTTCTCCCATTCTGTTGGTTGCCTTTTAGTTTTGCTGATGGTTTCCTTTGCTGTGCAGAAGCTTTTTATTTTGATGAGGTCCCAGTAGTTCATTTTGCTTTTGTTTCCCTTGCCTCCGGAGATGTGTTGAGTAAGAAGTTGCTGCGGCCAAGATCAAAGAGGTTTTTGCCTGCTTTCTCCTCAAGGATTTTGATGGCTTCCTGTCTTACATTTAGGTCTTTCATCCATTTTGAGTTTATTTTTGTATATGGTGTAAGAAAGTGGTCCAGGTTCATTCTTCTGCATGTTGCTGTCCAGTTTTCCCAGTACCACTTGCTGAAGAGACTGTCTTTATTCCGTTGGATACTCTTTCCTGCTTTGTCAAAGATTAGTTGGCCATACGTTTGTGGGTCCATTTCTGAGTTCCCTATTCTATTCCATTGATCTGAGTGTCTGTTCTTGTGCTAGTATCATACTGTCTTGATGATTACAGCTTTGTAGTATAGCTTGAAGTCTGGGATTGTGATGCCTCCTGCTTTGGTTTTCTTTTTCAAGATTGCTTTGGCTATTCGGGGCCTTTTCTGGTTCCATACTAATTTTAGGATTATTTGTTCTAGCTCTGTGAAGAATGCTGGTGTTATTTTGATAGGGATTCCATTGAATATGTAGATTTATTTGGGGAGTATCAACATTTTAATATTTGTTCTTCCTATCCAGGAGCATGGAATCTTTCTCTATTTTTTTTGTGTCTTCGTCAATTTCTGTCATAAGCTTTCCAGAGTTTTCAGTGTATAGATTTTTCACCTCTTTGGTTAGGTTTTTTTTTCTTTTTTGTGCAAATAGAACCAAGCTGTTATTATTCCCAAATTACAGAGTTAGAGACTGAAGTCTAGAAATTTGGAAAGCTGTTGGTTTTGTACCTTAGCTACTTTTAAATTATTTTGTTTTATAGTTGAGTCATTTCTTAATCCTACTGTTGTAAAGTGGAGACAACAGGATCAGCCACACATGGAGTAATTTATTCAACATCTATTGAATGCCACCTGTATATCAGGAACTATGATAAATATTAGGAATGCAAAGATGAATTGGAGAAGTCTTCTGTCTTAGAGGGGCTCACAGTTAAATGAAGAAGATGAGTAATCTGATAAATAATAATACAAATGCTTTGAGACATGACTGGATGTTTCTGGAAATTTAGAGGAGAAAGAAACTCTGCCTTGGGGAGTTAACATCTGACGTGGGTCTTGAGTACTTTTTAAATAGTCTTATCTATTCTCTCCAGAAAAATAAAGCAGGGTTTGCTCTGTCTTCACATGTCTCACAGACCCTCTTCCAAAGTGACTGAGATTTGCTTAAAACTGGCTATCACTACATCATAACACGTATTTTTTGTTTTTCAGTGTACAAAGTGTTTTCTTATCTAAGTCTCAGCGAAGAACCTGCAGCATGGATATGATTCTCCCCACTTCACGTGTGAGAAAGCGGAGTGCAGAAAAGTAAGTAACTTGCACCAGGGCCCATTCAGTGGCATGGCCTGGATTCAAACCTTGCCTTCTTCTGACTCCAGAACTAACATTTTTCCTCTTGTTTTGCTCTGATACATAAATAATAGTGTCTGAAGGAGCATTTCATCAAGCTTCCTGTTTAAAGTGGAACATTTTTCATTTATGTTCCCTTTGAAGAGATGAATGTTCATCTGGCCCAGATACCCATCAGTTAAGAACTGCTCTGCCAGGCAAGCCTGGTGTTCCATCCAACCCAATATTGTGTTGACAACAGGGGCCTCGAGGGATTTGCCAGGAAAGGACACAGTTTTCCTCCCTGACATTAACCTTAAAGGTCAGGTGTACTCTCAGTAGCCGTTTATGGCTCTGACATTCATAAATTTGGTCAAAACCTTTATGAATCCATTTATATTCCTTGCCTGTACTTCTTTTGTGGTAATGAGCTCCACATGTTTATTATTTTCTGAGTAAAGTAATACTTCCTTTTATTTGTTCTTACCTCACCCAATTCGAAGGACTCCTCCTCCTCTAGTGAGGAATTGAGGATTTATGAGAATAAGTGTACTTGTGTTAACTTTACACATGGTCTCCAGAATTCTCTAGGTGTGTTTTATTTTTTCTTGAACAAGAGTAAATAAAATTGTACATTGTATTTCTGTTGCAGAGGGACTAACATTTTATTTAGAGATTAGAATTTTGTCTCCTGGCATATTTTCTGTACACTTTTTGATGAATTTACTCTAGAATTCCTTTAGAATAACCTCATTTTGGGATTTGTAATTCGTATTTGCATGTTGAGGGCAGCTCTGATCTGGCCCTGGGGAAGCTTGAGGTAATTTTTGTTCTAATCTACAACTACTTGTGGAGAGTAAATATACAGTATAATATGTTATATATATTTCATTCCTGATTCTAATTGATGTGTTATAGAACTTCATAAAGTAGGAGGAGAATGCTGGCTTGGGTGTCAAGAATCTGGTGCTCTAGAACCATCCCTGGACTATAATTTCCGAATTCATATGATTAGGGATTGAATTAGGTAATTTTCAAGATCTTGTTGTACTTTAAAATTCTGAGTCCCTGACTTCCTTGGTGATTTAACTGAATACACCCAATTCCAGTTTTTCTAAGCCTCGACAGCCCTCCTCGAATTTCATCTTGATTCATTGCTCTCAGTAGAGTCGAAGGCTTTAGATGGATCACATACACTGTGAATGAAATGATTATAATGTCTTTACCTCAAACCCTTACAGAAACAATGACCTTTCCCAAAGGTTATTCTTTTTTTTAATGTTTATTTATTTAATGTTTATTCTTTATTTTAATGTTTATTTATTAATTGAGTAGAGGAGAGGCAGGGAGAGGAGAGAGAGAGAGAATCCCAAGCATGTTTCATGCTGTCAGTGTAGAGCACGACATGGGGCTTGATGTCACAAACCAAGCTGTGAGATCATGACCAGACCCGAAATCTAGAGTCAGACACTTAACTGACTGAGCCACCCAGGCACCCTTCCCAGAAGTAATTCTTAAGTGATGGGTTTATTTTTGGTTCCACAAACCTATCCTGTTTGACATAAGTCTTAAAGGCCTGCTGTGTTCCTTTTGTTCTAAGTGGTCACTCTTGTAATTGATCAGTAGCATCCTTTAGGAATTATTAAAGGTAAATAAATATTGACCAAAGGTTCTCCATTTTCATCTTTGAACTTTATCAAAATCCTAAGACCAATAGTATCCATACCAGCTATATTTATTTGTAGCTTTAGGAAAAAAAAAAGGTTTTGATATTGGCCATTTCCTGGTTTTGCCATGAGGAACATACATTTGGTAAGAATTACTTTCTTTGCTCTTTTTCAAATAGCAGTCGAGGACTGTAAAGTTCTCAGTCATTTATATATGGCATCATTCTGCTCAGCATATGAACACTCATCATACTTCCATTTGTGACCAGGTGTGTGCCACATCTAGCCAGAGGCCCTGGTGCCTGAAGTACATGATTCATGGGGTGGTGAACTCATGGGTCAAATATCTCTTCTGAAAAATGGATCCAATGACACATCACGGGATTGTGTTGGGGACTACATGAGGAATATAGCCTACCTCTGACACACAGTGGGTATTAAGTTTATAAGTGTTGGTTTCCTCCCTCTTGCATTCTAGTTCTCTAATTAAGTAACTGACAGTGCAAATAGGGATAGACCATGGCAGCAGAGAAATATGGAAGCAAGAGGACACGAACTCCAGGAGAAATATTCTTCACAAATAGAGAAGTGCTGCAGTCTGTGAAAACATAAGTGAACTCAGTGTGACTTACAAAGCTGACTGGACTGGTGGTCATTGTTTTTAGAAAAGTTGTTCTTTATGGTCAGATTGGCTCTAGTTGTCATCAGTTGCCATGTTCTTTTTACTTTGCTGTGTGGCTCATATAACTGCAATAATCTGGGTCTTTCTCTTAGATAGCCTACTTTATTAGGCTATAAAGCTTTATGTGTGCAGGTTTGATATCAGGGCCCCTGCTCCTTAAATAGTTTTCTTTGACAGTTGAGTGCTTCTCTCAACTTCTCTGTGCTATCAGAGAGTTACTGTCATGAAAGAGTTCATTTCTTCCCCCTGTCCTAGTATAGTTCTTAAAGGACCTTTTTTATTCTATTCACCACCCAGAACCTATATCCTTTCTCTGTATCACTAAATAGAAGGGTGAGGGGGCAGGAAAGGTAGAAAAAAGGAAACAAATCCTAGAAAGTCCTTTGAAAATCCTAATTTTACATAAGGTAATAGTTAAAATTATTCTCTTTTGGTATTTCTAAAATTGAAAGAAAAATGTAGCAATTTAGGGGCACCTGGGTAGATCAGTCAGTTGAGTGTCTGACATTGGCTCAGGTCATGATCTCATGGTTTTTTGGTTTGAGCCCCAGGTCGGGTTTTGCACTGATAGCACAGAGCCTGCTTCAGATTCTCTGTCTCCCTCTCTCTCTGCCCCCCCCTTCCTGACTCATGCTCTCTCTCTCTCTCAAAATAAATAAACATTAAAATTTTTTTAATGTGGCAATTTAAAAATGTTAACTACGAAAGAATGAATGCGGGTGCCTGGCTGGCTCAGTCGGTAGAGCATGTGACACTTGATTTCAGAGTCATGAGTTCAAGCCCCACATTGAGCATAGAGATTACTTTTTAAAAAAAGAATGGCTTCATTTTAGAAAGAATAGGCTGTGTTTTTATTCATAAAAATACTCCATTAATGTTGTAGGAAACAGAACTTTGATTTTTTTAAAAGTCCAAATCCCAATTTGAAGTATGTGGTAGAAGGCCTTTGGTACACCATGGAGACCATTTATCATCTGAGCAAGGAAGGCAGACATATACTTACAATACAAATTAAAATAATATTCAGTGGGATAATAAGATAAAATACTGTAGTGGTACAATTAAGAGAGGAACCAACTGTAATGGGGGCAGATTTGGGAGCTGGTGTGTTAAAACTGGGCTCCAAAGAAGGGTAAGGTCTAGACTGGCATGCTGGGGGGAGAGCAGTCCCAGAAGAAATACCTGAGCAAGGGATAAGTTCAATGAAAGTGTCCTGTGTTTGGGGAAAGGCAAGTACCCTTGTTGGGAAGGATCTGGGGAGCATGAGGAAAGGATGTAGTAGAAGTTAGGCATGGAAAAGCTGCCCAACTCTACATAACTCTACATATTTATTCTAGTTACTTCTTATGATACCACTGCCTAGGTATGTGTTTCATC
Organism: Panthera pardus; assembly: GCF_024362965.1. Classification (NCBI taxonomy): domain Eukaryota; kingdom Metazoa; phylum Chordata; class Mammalia; order Carnivora; family Felidae; genus Panthera; species Panthera pardus. The sequence continues at coordinate 80,156,515 of NW_026526688.1, forward strand.
AGCACTTCTGGTCTTACATTCTAATTTGGAGAGGACAAAGCTTTTTCTGAAACCATTTTGTAGTCTGCTAATCTAAACATCACTTGGATGTTCAGAGAACAGGATGATGGCTCAAAAATTCACTACTAAAATGTTCCTTACTGGGTGTAAAAAAAGAAAGTGGGCTTTGGGAGCTAGCAAGAGGAAGCTGGGAGGTTTTGGAGATGCTGGTGGTGATGGTGTTTTGATTGCCCCAGGTTTGAATACCTGTTTTCACACCCAGTGCCTCAGTTTCCTCAGCTCTAAAATGGGGATAACAATGGAACCTATTTGGTATATTTTATAACCCAAAGGGTCTGCTGTTTCATAGAGTAAGAAGTGTAGAGGGAAGACAGTTTAAGGGTTAACTCAGCAGTTAATACTGTCACTGGGTACCCACATTTCTACCTTTCTCTCTTTTTTTCCTGGCATGCTTAGCAATTTGGCTTGGTGCTTAGGCTTCTAACTAATAGTTGCAAGATGACTGCTTCAGTTACTGGCATGACATGGCACTTCCTCCTGGTGCTTCTTTTGACTAGTAAGGGAGATCTTTCCCAGAAATTTCCAGTAGATTACCCCTTATTTCTCCTTGTTTACAGCTTCTCAAGGAAGAATATGCCTATCTCAAATCAACAGCTGGCAAAAGAGATTGTTGACAGAGACCAATCATGATTGTTCCCCTGGGGCTAGGGATGGAATAGACTTCTCTGAGCTCTTGGCAAGAGGGAGGTAAATACATTAAAAAATATTGGGGCTTAGACAGCAAAGAGGAGGGAGAAGCAATGGCTTTGGGGGCTGGCAGCTTACTTCCTCTGTATTATTCTGAGAATTGAGTAGAAAGAACCATAAAATTACTTAGCAAAGTGCCTGACAATTGATAAGCTCAAAATAGAGGTTAGTGTTATTGTTATTTTTATTCATATTAGTATTTAATATTATTTCACATAAATGGACTTTTTCTCTCTGAATGATGTGGGCAGAATCACCTTTCCCTTTATAGCTGTTTTTATCTTACAGGGTAGTAACTCTGATACTCTCTAAAAGATGCAAACAGAAATTCATCTGTTTCCCAATATATGTAGAATGGCACTGCTTTTTTTCTTCAAGGATATTCTTCAGGATATTCTTTGGGATACGTACTCCATAGACTCAGAAAGTCCAAGCCATGTAGATAATAGCGATGTGCTGCTCATTAGGTAGATAACCTTGGCTAAGTTAGTTACTCTGCGTCGTTGTTCCCTCATCTTTAAAAAAAAAATTTTTTTTAATGGTTATTTATTTTTGAGAGACAGAGAGAGACAGAGTGTGAGCGGGGGAGGGGCAGAGAGAGGCTGACACACAGAATCCAAAGCAGGCTCTAGGCATTGAACTGTCAGCACAGAGCCCAACACGGGGCTCGAGCTCACAAGCTGTGAGATCATGTCCTGAGCCAAAGTTGGATGCTTAACCGTCTGAGCTACCCAGGCACCCCTGTTCCCTCATCTTTAAAATGAGTATGATCTTGGGACCTATCTCATAGGTTCTTATGAACACTAAGTGAGTTAGTTCATTTAAAGCAGCACTTAAAGAGTGTTTAGTACCTAATAAGCATTCAGTAAACGTTAGCTATATGAAAGCCAGGCATCCAAGGACTGTGACCTAGATTTTCAGCCTGTCTTCTGGAACTAACTTGAGCTGTAATGTCATCATTGGCTTAGATTAATGCTCCGTGACAGGCAGATTTTGGACTAACCACACTGTATCCTGATGGATTTTGGTTGAAAATGCATAGGGAAGAGAGAAGGGGTGTACCAAACACATTTATTTTCATAGTGACTTGACAGGAATATAAACACAGCTATTTTCATTATAAATGCTTTTGGCAGCAAACAGCAGAGCAGTTGTCTACCAGGTTTAGAGAAAGAGATTCATTCTTCTCACTTGGCAGAATGGTGGAGCTGCCTACTGATGGAAGAGATGCTTCACAGTCTTAAGATGGTGACTGTAGCTCCAGAAACATGTCTACATTCAAAGCATGAAGAAGGGGAAAGAGGTGGCATAAGAAACAACTGTCTTTGTATCAGGAAGGCACTTTCCTAGAATCCCCATTTGGGCAAGAATAGACCACACGTCCGTGCAAGCTTCAGGAGAAACTGGGAAAGTGAGTATTCAGTTTTGCCAGCTTCTTAGTTAGAGGCAGGACAAGGGAGAAGGGACTCAGAAGGGAGTTGGGAATGGAAATTGGGATAGCCAACCTACATTGTCTGCAATAATAGTTTTAAACAGAAGAGCACAAAATCAATGCTTTGTATTTTCACAAAGCCCAAGGCAGAGAAAGCAAAAGCAAACAGAATTGGATGAAGATAGCACTGTTCTGTCACAGTGGTCCCTCAGCTTCTGGTGAAGGATTTATCTTCTCTTCTAATTTGTATAGTTGTTTTAAGGAAAAAACAAAAACAAAAGCAAAAAAACAACAATCTCCATTTGGTTTTGCCATGCTGAGTTTTCTAGAGTCTCTTTGTCTTTCCATAATTTACTATTCAAACAGAAGAAGGCAAGGCCTACCATTTAGCAGGTGGGAGAAAGGCCATAAGTTACCTTCTGTTTTAAATATAAGATATCCTCTTTGAGTCCTACCCTGTGGTGCTGGGAAGTCTGAACCTTTCCCACATGCACCAAACTGGACTCACATGATTTTCCTAGAAGTAGTCCATTTCCCATCTCTAGTATTTATAACCCTCTCTTAAAGAAAATGGGCTGTAGTAGGAAGTCCTATTAAGATAGAAGGGGGATTTAGGCTGCCTCAGTAGTAAAAGATAAAGACATAATTTAAATTCATATGGTTGAAAAGATAAATGCAGATAAAAGCCCAGTAAACAGGAGCCAAACAGAAAGCAGACAGACAATGGACTTGGCCCTCCTCCACAGGAGCCATTCACTTTTGCTGAAGGCTTGCTTCTGAGCAGCTGTGAGGGCCTATTGAGGGCTCTACTCCAGTGCTGTATGTGTAAGACACGGGAATGAAACTGCTGGGGAGGTGAAGACTGGCAGAGTAGGCTTCAAGAGTGTGAGGAAACAGACGAGCAGGGAGTGAGCCCGGAAGGTCTCAATAAATACATAGTCAAAAACAGCCCTTGGGTCCCGGTGCTCAGAAGACTTTTTCAAATATGCCCTCTTCTTTTAGAAAAAGGAAACAAAACCGGAATTCCTTTGTTTTTCTTAGTAGTGAAACATCATTTTTAACTAGAAACTATCTTTATTTAGAAATAACTAAAGAATGCTGTTGACACTGGGCAGTCTCTGGCATATTGCTAGAGCAGTGTCATACTTTCTGTGGTTCGGATCACTTCATTAAACATTGCCTGAATGTATGTTGTGAGCCAGATGCTGTGTTAGTTTCTGAGTTTAATAAGATGAAATAGACTAGGTACAATCCTGGAGAGGCTTACACTATAACTGGGGCAATGTTCGCCTGGGTGGCTCAGTTGGTTGAGGGTCTGATTTTGGCTCAGGTCATGATCTCACTGTTCATGGGTTCAAGCCCCGTGGTGGGTTTTGTGCTGACAGCTCAAAGTCTGGAGCCTGCTTCGGATTCTGTGTCTCCCTCTCTCTCTCTGCCCCTCCTCTTCTCACATTCTCTCTCTCTCTCTCTCTCTGTCTCTCTCTCAATCAACCAATAAACAAACAAACATTAAAAAAAATAACTGGGACAGTGTTATCCTCCAAGGGGCGTTTGACAGTATCTGGAGATATTTTGGATTGTCCAAACTTGGAGAGATGCTATTGGAATCTAGGGGGCAGAAGCCAGGGATGCCACTAAGCATCCCATAGTATATAGTACAACTAGCTACAATAATGACTTAACTGCTCTAAAATGTCAGTAGTGCTGAGATTGAGAAACTGCACTATCATGAAGATACATGGGGAAAAACTAAAAATGAGAATCAGTACAATTGTAGAAGAGTGTACAAAATGAAGAAGTGTTTTAAAGATAGGACTTATAAATTCTATCCAATTTGAAGGATAGGAAAGTGATACCCGATCATTAGTGAGTTTTGAAGGATACTTAGGAGTTCACCAGAGATGGTGGTGATAGGGACCCCATTAAGGGATTACATAAAGAAGCAAAAAATAAGATTGTAGGCAGAAGCATATCTAAAATCAGGAAGCTTTCAAATTGTACTATGTGAGAGCAGGGAAATGAAAATGTGGAAAATGTGGAAAATGAATCTGGAGGGGTAGACAAGATCAAATTATTACCAGTCCAGGAAGACAGTCTAAAGAACTCAGTTCTATAATTGATGGAGAACAATCGAAGAACAATAAGCAAATAAGTGGTATAACACAAATTTTAAGTGAGGTAAATAACTATTACTCTGAAATAAATTGAAAAATTTATTGTGGCCCAATTAACTGAGCCATTAGCATTCTACCAATTGTCTCTCCTTCTTTCCATCTTTCTGTCTTTGTCGGTCTCTCTCACACACATCTTTGATGGTTTATCCCAAGAACTATATGTACTTTCATATTCTACTTTTATGGAAGAGAGATTGTTGGTGATCAATGAAGAGATCTGCTCCACGTGGGAGGGTAAAGCCAGGAAGGGTATAATCATCTGGGAGAATGTGGAGGCACTAAGGGCTGAGAGATCTTTATGAAGCCAAAAGAAGGGAGAGAATTTTGGCAGGAAAGAGACCGTGAGAAAAACAAAGGCTAGGAGGTTGTGCTATAATTGGCATATTGGGATTTAAGGGTTTGTATGTAGAGCAGATCCAGGTCAGACAAGGCACCCAAGGATCAGTGAGTGAAGCCAGGGACAGAGACGACCGGATTTGGAGAGAGCAATCAGTAACAACAGTGTGTGGTTGGGTCAAGAAGTTTGGTGGCTTATTCATGTGGCTGTAGAAGATGCCAGAAACGAAGGCAAGATTTGGGGTGAATATGAAGAGTTTGAAGCAGGTGTCACATTTATCTGTGTCTGTGATGGAATGATTGGAAAGTAATAGTAACAGGGGCTGGGTAGAAGATAGCCAGTGGCTTCCTCTGCAGAGCAAGAAGGAATTTTACAATACAGGAGGCAACTATCCCTGGAAATAGCAACAAGAAGCCAGAGAATACCAGCTTCGTACTTGATGAGTAGTACTTGAGAGAGCCACATGTAAAGCACCATCCTCAAGAGAGTGCCAGAAGAGATCATTTGGTGAAGAAAACCAAGATGTTGGATAGCTTATTTAACATGAAGTGGGGGTTCCAGAGGTTACACCTAAAATTATGAGAATGGGAGCAACAGATAGGGTGTGTTAGTTTTAGTTTTCTAGGGCTGCATAACCAAATACTACAGAGTGGGTGGCTTATGTAGAAGAAATTTATTGTTTCATGGTTCTGGAGGCTAGAAATCCAAGATTAAAGTGTCAGTGGGGTTTGTTCCTTCTGAGGGATATAAGGAAGAATCTATTCCATGCCTCTCCCCCAGCTTCGGGCGTTTGCTGGTGATCCTTGCTGTTACTTGGCTCATAGATATATCACCCTAATCTCTTCTTACTTTCACATGGTGTTCACTGTGTCTCTGTCTTTTCACAAGGTGTTCTTTTAAATAAGGACACCAGTCATATTGAATTAGGGCCCACTCTACTTCCGTATGACCTTATTTCAACTAAGTATATCAGCAGCAACCCTATTTCTAAACAAGGCCACATTATGAGGTGCCAGGGTCAGGAATTAAACATCCGTTTTAGTGTGTGTGTGTGTGTGTGTGTGTGTGTGTGTGTGTATGGGGTCACCATTCAACCCATAGCATAGGGGTAAAAGAAGGACAGAACGATATTAGAAAAGATTAAGGGACAGGAAAGAGCACACGAGAGAGATGCTCGCTTTAGCTGCTGATCAAGAATGACAATAGTGTGAGAGTCAGTGGAATAAGTTGGTCATAAGTTTGCAAATGTATCTCTGGTGGCATAGCTAGGTACAGCTGGGATGGGCTGGTGCCTATCCAAGGCATGTAGTATCCCAAGGTACTGTCCCAACTCTAGAGGGTACCATTTATATAAATAGTCACATCATTTACAGTGTGATCTACTGGCAGATTCTGGGACTGTAGGTCACTGTCCAGGCCTCAAGAGTGTGGGTGAGGAAGTTTGCAGTGGACTCCACAGGTCTCTGAATTGCGAAGAGGTCTTAGCACCTGTTATGATGTATATACTATATGCAGACTATAAAGGCTTTCAGGAGGTCTTCCCCTAAGCTATTCCCAGAGAATAGAAACTATTATCTCTTTATATCCATCTCCCCAGTGCCTTCAAGTCCAATATAAAGTAAACAGTCAACAGATAAATGAAGAACTAATTCCAAATGATAATAATATGGTTAAAGTTAATTAGCAGTGAGTTCATGGGGAAATATTATGAATTCCAAGGTTGAATTCTTGGAAAATAGCCTCATATGTTTGAGAATGTGGGAGACATTTCTGAAGGATGTAATGTGTTTATGACTTAAATTTTTGCATATCTCTGTAACACATCCTTTTTTCTCTTATAAAGTCAACTTCCACAAGCATTTTCTACTTGAATGTTTCTAAGAGGTTCAAACACTTTTATTAGAAAGATATTTAAAGACCAGTATCTGGAAAACAAGGTTTTGGGTATTGTTCTCTCTGCGGGGGGATTTTTGTTGTTGTTGTTTTCATTTTTTTCATTATAGCAAATTTTATAATTCAGTTTTGCCTGGTTGCACGAGAAAATATTTTTGCATTGTTACCTGCATGGGGGAATTCAAATGCCTATAAAGTGGATCATGGTAGGTAAAATATGTGATTAGTATTACCAAGTTAGTCCTAAAAGTCATACACCATTTAGCTGAATTTATCCAAATTGTATGAGATATGAGAGAAGAAAAAAAAAGTGTTCTTAGATCATATATTCTAGAATTTAAAAAGGCAGAATTTTCTAGAAGGTTAGAAAATTATGTATCAGTTAGGATATTCTCAGCTGCGAGTAAGCAGCAAGTCCAAATCAAAGTGACGTTAACAACTTATTGTGTCACATAGCAAGTAGGAGGTAGGGCTGTGCTTGATTGACGAACCCCACAGCTCAAGGACTTCACTGTGGAGCTGGGTTCTTTCTGCTCCACCTCCCACCACATGTCAAGAAATTTATTTAAGGTCACCTATGGCTGTGGTAGTTCTGGGCATAACATTAATTCATTTATCCCACAGTTCTTTATCTAGTGAATATTAGGTGCCAACGTTCCCAGGTGTTGGAAATTTAATGGGACTATATGGACAGAGTGGAATCATTTGGCCATGCATTCCAAATAGATTTCCCACTGTAGTATTAGAGAAGAGACAAATTCTTTGCCTTTATCAAGTTTACATTCTAATGGGAGATTGAGAAAAGGGATGGGAAGAAATGATTTCCAGTAGTTGAAAGTTCTGTGAAGAACAATGCAGCTGTGCGTGGTAATAAAGAAGGGTGGAGGGGCTGCTTCTTTATAAATGGCTGTCCAGGAAGTCTTTGGCTACAAGGAAGAGCCTGAATGAAGGAAGGTGGTGTGGCATGGAAACTTCTTGGGGGAGGGTTTGTGAGTAGGGTGTGGTTGGTGTGTTTGAGAGGCCACAGAGGCACAGAGGCCAGGGTGGCTGGAAAGGAGTGAGCAAGGAGATTTATAGGCAATAAGATTCCCAAGGTAGCAACTGTCAGATCCTAAGGGCCTTTATAGGCTATGATTAGAATCTTGAATTTTATCCTAAGGTGGGAAGTTTTTGGAGAGTTTTGAGCAGGTAGCTGACATGATTTACGTTTGTAAAGGAAACGGTCTGCCTCCTTTCTGGGGAATTGACTGTAAAGGATGAGAGTGGAAATATGGAGCGGGCTTAGTGGGCTACTGAAGTAGCTCCCATTACAGTAGTGCTGGGAGGGGGAGGCAGTCAGAATCATGGTTTATGCTAATAGCCTCATTCATTGATACCCTGAGACAGGAACAAAAGGAACATTCCTCCGGTGTCCCTTCTTAAGATTGAGAAAAGATTTTCGAGAAACCTCCCAGCTTATTTCTTGGTTCTCATTTGTTTGAATGAGAGTCTTATACCTAGATCTCCACCAATTTACTGGTAGGTGGAATGAGACCACAGTGTGCGGCTCAGACAGATAAAAACCACTCTGTGCTGCAGAGGGGCCAGACTCTCCAGGAGGACTTGGCTACTTGGAGGAGGGAGAATACGTTTGAAGATCTATGGAACTCAGCACAAAGTAAAGATGTGGGGCTCCTTGTTTGAAAGTTATTAAAAATTTGAAGATGGAGGCAACAGAGCATTAAACCAAGTGCAGGGTCCTTCTACGTGTGGGTTTCTGTCAGATTGCCAATGAAACCAGCTGTGTCTGGTAGCAAAGAAGTGGCTGTTGAGCGCCAACAGAAGTCTCACTCACATCATATTCTGGGAGAATTTACACAATCTTGGAGGCAACATCAAGGTTTTCAGATTATGCAGTTCTTGGTTAGTATCCTACCAGCTAGAAGGAGAAAGTAATACTTACTTGACTTATAGGAAGTAATTCTTGCTACTTTTTATTCTCCTTTCACTGTTATATTGAGGTAAATTCCTTGTCTGAATGTCACAGGTGAATCTCAGAAGTGAACTCATCTACTCCACTTTTTGACTTGCTTCTAATCTAAGTCCTGACTGCTTGACTCATTTAACGTCTTGCTTCTTTCCTTAGACCTGATAGGGCTGCTGTTTCTCCTTCCCTCCCTTCTGGAATTTGTAGCTGTGCTTTGACTATGCTTTCGGGGGTTTTACAGGATATTTACTTCTAAGGGAATACCTGTCCCTTGACATTGTGACCAGCGTTGCTGCAGAGTTTGCCTTCCTGCACCCACACGTTCTCTTTCCAGTCAATTTTGTTTTAGGTTTTTCTTGGCCATTGAAGTACACCCCACCTAACTCCTCAGAGGAATTCTTGACAGTTGTCTCTGAATCTGTTAGTTCCCTACATACCTTCACAGCTTTCCCGGATTTCATATATTGTCATCACATGTCATCACATTTCACCATTGATGGGTACAAGGAGAGGAGGGGAAAAACATCTCAAGAGTCATATTGCTACTTTACAATAAGCAATTGTTTGGCGGGGTGGGAAACAGGGTATAACTGCTGGCCAGTATGAGGAACAAAAGAAAGTGCACTTTAAGTAGGCAAAATTTATTTTGTTGTTTTGTTTTGTTTTTGTAAAAGAACTTCTTGCCTTTTAGGGCATGATGTTTTTGCATCTCTTCAAGCAGAAGACAGCCATCTGGCCTGATGATTTAGATATTCAGTAGTCAGATAATTTGGATGTTAGCCTCTGAAGTCAACAGTCTTTAATTTTTCTTCTACTTTGGGTTACAGTTCCAAGGGAAAGCTGAAAGTTCTTAAGACATTACTCTTTTAGGATGAGCGTAAGCCCAGCAGCTTCCAAGTCAGGGAGACCTAATTCTATGAGGTTTACGATTGCTAGTAGAATTCAGTGTTCTCTGTGATAAATGTGATGATGATTGAAAATGATCTGAATATGTTAAATATGTTAAAAGAGAAATTGTTTTCTTCTACTGAATTATTATTATTGGCTAATCATACCAAAATATTTATATAAACATGCCTATGTTTTATTATTTTTAAATTTTTGATTGGAGACGTTAATTTTTTTTTTAAACTGATGATACCAATCCAACCACTTTTGCTTGGATAAGTTCTCTCCTTGGTGCTGAGTGTAACTCTCTATCCCCAGCTGTCACTTGTGACAAATTAGGGCTTCCAGGCCCACAAATGCAGATCTTGTAGGTCACATGTCCCAGAGATGGGGAATGTGATTTCTCCCAGGGGCCGGATATGCAGACCATTATATCATCTCACACTGTGAGAGAGTCTCCCCCGTTCAGACTTACTGAGCATCCTTTGATTGTACAACATCTTTATCTCTGACCTCTAAGCAGGGTCACTGTTGTAACAGCCCAGAGAAAGCTTTCAGGAATGAATGAGTGCTCAGAGAAATCAGGTAGCATGCTCTGTCCAGCACGGTGATCATTTCTGACAATGCTGATAGAGGGACTTCTTGTGCAGTCCATTGATTTCAGTGTCAGGCAGATGAAAAGTAGCATATTGATGAGCCTTTGTCATTACTTTGCCAAAGGTGTCTTGTCAGATAAAAGACCAATAGAGGAAACCAACTTCAGACAGGCCATCACATCAATTTTCTTGGTGCTGAAGGGAAGAGAATGAACTGTGATATTTAAACTAATCGATGCCTATAAAGATACTGTTAAACTCTTACAATAAATTGTTTTGACTTGAAGAAGAAGAAGAAGAAGAAGAAGAAGAAGAAGAAGAAGAAGAGGAGGAGGAGGAAGAAGGAGGAGGAGGAGGAGGAGGAGGAGGAGGAGGAGGAGGAGAAAAAAGAAGAGTGATCTATAACAAGGATAAAGAAAAATGGCCATGGAAGATGAAATAAGATTTCTATTCACAGCAATTGGGAAGTTACAATTGGGACTCTTTTTTAATATTTACCTCTATTAAAGGCTCATCTGTACAGCATGATGGTATGAAATGCCTATGCAATCTTTTTTAACTTTGTAGTATTGGGAACTCACAGCTGAGAGCAAAGGTCACTATGTATTCTGCATTCTAAATTCAGAGAGAACATCATACTGGGGTTCCATTTACCTTCCTAAAGGGCTTGCTGAAAAGTGCCATTTGAACAGAATCAGAGATAAACACCTTTTCCCAACCACTGCTTTTCCCACTGTCTACTCATCCTCTTTTTGTATAAAGAAAACTGGAGAGGGGCCAGGAGATAACTGTTAGAGGCCCTGACCTCCTCTTACTTTGCTAAAGGAAAGAGAAGCAGAAATGTATTGATCTCTTCTCCAAAGCTAAAGGGAATGGATAATAAAAGGCTTCCTCATAAGGTTTGTGGGTATCAGTAAGACATGGACACTGGTTTCCCATTTACTGTCTCTTAAGCAATAGGACTTGCAAACTTGTTCTGATGTTCTGGAGGCAGGAACACTAAGCAAGGATAGTGAGATAATAAAGCAAAATGGAGGAGGCATGAATTGGCTCTTTTCAGTATTTTATGACTCCCAAGAATGGACTTGGAAAGGTTGCAGATCATAGATTGGATGAGGAGGGGTGGCTGTAAGCTCTCTGAGGATTCCTAGATGTAATATGGTGGCAGGGTGAGGGCTGACTTTTGAAGATACTTTCAGATTTCTAAAGGAAATACCTTGGAGTTGAATCCAGTGCGAGCAGGATCTTGAGACCTCTTCCTTCTCACTTCTACTTCATAGACCACAGTTTGATCAGGTGGGCTGACCACGGGAAAAAAAGCAACAGGAACTTTAGCACTACTGAAGTGTGGTTGTTTGTGTAAGGGAAGAGTGTTTGGGCCAGCATGTGCCATGCTAAGACATGTCAGGATATGGATCATCTCCCTGCCTTCTCTCCATACTAACACCAGAGGAAAAGTACAAGGAGGAAGGAAGAGAGTGAAGTTCTACTACCAAAGATCTGATGGCCTTCGTGGGTTTGAGTTGGGAAAAATCCTTGCTCTAATAGGAGGTTGGTCTGAACCAAGTGTGAATAACTAAAAATTACAGGACAACCATGAAATCGGATTTAGAGGTTATTCATGGGAAGAGAGTTGGCAGTAAAACTGAAAGAAATTATTGGAAAATAAAATTCTCTGCAGTTATAACTCAGTGACTTAAGATATCTCAAACAGACCATTACATCATTTTCTTAGTGAATTTTTTAAGCAGAATAATTACAGGTTTATTTTTAACAGGCTATGAAATTTCACTGTTCATCCTCCACAAAGAAGGCATCCTAAAATCATGATAGCAGCAGTGTAAATTCACTCCTCAGTGTGGGAAGGGCTGAGGTGCCCCAGCTCAAGGTCAGCCTGACCCCTGACTGCAGACTCAAGAGAGAGCCCAGGTCAAATTGGTCAGAGTGGCCCACACTGCTGCAGACCTTTTGAATGAAATACTTTATTTTTGTTTATGCCACTGGGTTTTAGCATAGTATGTTATGCAGCAGAAGCTATCTGACACAACATTATTACATGATGTTTGAGCATCATAAAGCATCTTTAAGGTAAAGTCATCCCATGGTCCCATCACCCTAAAACAGCTCAGCATTTTAGAGTTTGTCTATTACTTACTGTAGGCCTGAAATTTCACATGGATATTCTATTCCTAACAGTTTTTGAGATGACAGAGATAGTCTGATTAGACTATTTTCTTTCTCTTTCTAGCGTGCATGTGCAGGCATGCAGAATTTCCTTTTAAGACACTGACATCGTTAAGTGATTGCTTATGTTGGGTCACTTTCCACACCAGTGCTTCAGCTTCATGAGGATTCAATCGAATTTTCACAGCTTAGCCATGTCCTTGGTCTGATCAGAGGCCCAGTTTGCTCAAAGCAAGTGGTGAGGTAGCAGTGGCAGCACTAGGAGAAGCAGGAGCATACACCTTGGCTAACCTTTGTGGCTACTGACATTAACATTCACCCTGTGAAATGTTGTCTTCTGGGATTCTTTTGGTCTAATCTCATTTGATGGGGAAAAATATATTTTTTTCCTGCATTATCCTTTGACATTAAATTCTTTTTCTTTTAATTTTTTTTAATGTTTATTTATTTTTGAGACAGAGAGAGAGCATGAAGGGGGGACGGTCAGAGAGAGAGGTAGACACAGAATCTGAAGCAGGCACAGAGCCCGACGCGACACTCAAACTCACGGACCATGAGATCATGACCTGAGCCAAAGTCGGACGCTTAACCGACTGAGCCACCCAGGCGCCCCGACATTAAATTCTTTAAAACATTTCAAAAGATAGTCAGTTTCTCTTTTCCCCTAATGATATGCTTTTTGCTTTTACTTTTTAAAAATCTTTTCTCCAAATGGTCAGTGATATAGGTGGAGTTGATCAAGTCAGACCAAGGTAAGTGCTCTGCTTAGCATGATCTAGGAAATAGCTATAGACCCAAGAGTCTGGAGATTTAAGTTTTGTTCTTGGATCTGTCACTGGTAGTGGTATGCTAGAACAAATTGCTTTGCCGTGTTGTACTTCAGTTTTCCCCATCTTTAAAGTGAGAAAAGTGTGCCTTAACAGGCTCAAGAGTAAGGAAAAGCAGATAACATGGAGGGAAGAAATCCGCTTCCAGTGAGGACAGAATGTGTGGGTGCATGAATTTGGGAGGTAGGCAGTGCCCCAGGTGTCTTGTGGCATGACAAGGAACAGGTTGTGAATTTGACCCAGAAACTCAGCTGTCATCACACTGCATCTCCTTGCTGTCTCCTCTCTTCCCATCCAAAACAATACTGTACTGGGTTGCCTATAGAAATAGCATTCATAAGTAGGCCAGCAAGGAACCTTGCATGAAAAGGTGCCAGTTCAACAAGCAAACAAAAGCCTTTCACAGCTGAAGGAATCAAATTAACAGAACAAATAGAAGTACATTGTATAAGTATTATTAATATTCTTGTCAGGACAAGATAATATTCTCATTAGGGCATTTACAAAATAAAAAAAATCTGTTAGGTAATGAACAATATAGAAAAAATATGGTAAAAATTAATAAATCTTCAAGTATGAATATTTATATTGGCAGTCCCATTCAAAGTAAAACCGAATGAATAAAAAACACAACTTAGGCACATCAAAGTTCAGAAGGAAAATTACTTCGAACTCCAAATTCTAAACACAGCCAAACTATCATTAATAGATATGCAAGGACTCCTGGAAAGAGAAGGGTATATTTCAACAAAATGAAAAATGAATCAGAAAGAATGGTAGATATGATACAGTAAACAGTGATAGGCAAAGAAATAAACAAAATGTGGAGTTGTGTAAGAGTTAGTTGTAAAAATAATATAGAATGAAAAATCTCAACATGGGTGTTGCTGTGGGTAAAGTGGGCTATTCAGAGGAGGGTGTGGGAATAGAGAACTCAAAATGCACCAGGATTCTAAGTGTTTATAGAAAAATATTTAAAATATGTTTAAAACTTCAGTGTAACATGTAGACAATTTTATGTTGTTTTGTTTTTAATGTTTATTTGTTGAGAGAGAGAAAGAGCATGAGCAGGGGAGGGTCAGAAAGAGAGAGGGAGACACAGAATCTGAAGCAGGATCCAGGCTCCAAGCTGTCAGCACAGAGCTCGATGCGGGGCTTGAACTCAGGAATCACAAGATCATGAGCTAGACCAAAGTCAGATGCTTAACTGACTGAGCCACCCAGGTGCCCCACAACTAGACAATTTTCAATAAAACATAACTTTCAAACCAAGAGAAGAAAAAAAATTTAAAAATCCCTCTATCAATAACAAATATAAGAACTGGAAAAAATAGAAATAAAGGATAAAAGATAACAGAAAGTAAGAAATAGGAAGAAATCCAAAGATGTTATTAATTCAATAAATGTCATCCTGTTAATAAATATCTTTCCATATTCTGTCTATTGGAGACATGACAGCAAGGTGGTCAATAAAAGAATAAAAAGGATATATATCATGCAAATATTTCAAAATGGAAATATAGTATAGTTATTATCAAGCAAGTGAAACTCAAAGCAATAAAATAATAATAATAAGTTCATAGTAAAAAGTATACAGTCCCCTCAGACAATAAGATAGTTACAGACTTTTTTTAACAAAATTGTTTAAAATACAGAAAGCAAAATTTTGTGGAAAAATAACAAGTTCATAATCATAACGGAAGTCTAACGTAAGCCTCTCAGAATGCAACAGATCAGAAAGACCTAAAATATCAAGGCTACAGAAGATTTGAATGACATAATAAATGAATTTGGGCTAATAGATACATGTAGAATTTTGTATTCCAAAGCTTACTACATAATCTTTTTACATGCACAAAGAAGGGTTACCATAGTTGACTAAAATACTAAGGCACAAAAATATTTCAAATAAATTCCTAAAAGTTAATTGTCTCTTCCACCCATTTAAATACCTATATTCTTGATGGAATAAAAAAGAAGAGGAAAAGCTTTTGCAAATAGCTTTTCTTTAATAAATCACACTAAATTTCAATTTAGCTTCAAATTTTATTAGAAATAAGTGATAAGCCAGATATCAAAAATGAGAGCTGGGCAAGGTAGTACTTTTGGGTTAATTTATAGACTTAAATGCATTTATTAGACAGCAAAAAAAAAAAAAAAATTAACATTCAGTTCAAGAAACTAGAAAATTAACTCCCCTCCAAAAAAGTAATTAGTAAAGGTAAAATAGGAAGGTAGTGAAATAAAAAGTTGTTCACCCTAAAGCAAAATTTTGCTCTTTTTAAAGGAGCGTATGTGTGCTCACACATACACACACATAAACACACACACCAAAATTAACCTTTAGTGACTTCAATTTTAGGAAAGATAAATGGGCACTAAGTACAAATATACATGTGCTTGGAAATGTCTGTACAAATATATGAGACTTATGGCTAATGACAGTAGCTTAATAACATATGTCTGTCAATTCTCCCTCCCTGGTTCCCCAATAAAATGGTAGAAAAGAAAGAAAAGTCTATAAGAGCACATAAATAAAGAGAATAGGAATGAGGTCATTAGGAAAAACACAGACTTCACCTATATTTAAAAGCTGAGAGCAGATAGAAGAGTGGAAGTTACTATCCCAGAGCAGAGAAAACCCGAGTACAGAGAGATCTGTTCTCCAGAGGAGCTAATCTGCTCCAAACCTATGGTTCCCAAATGCCAGTGTGCATCAGAATTGCCTGGCATACTTGTTGAAACACAGATTGCCAGATCCCATCCCCATAGTTTCTGGTTCAGTAGATCTGGGGTAGAGCCTCAGAATGTGCATTCCTGCTAAGTTCTCAGGTAATGCAGATGTTGTTAGTTTCAGGACTACATCAGGGAGCTGCTTATCTGGATAATAATTTAGGATAGGCTCAGGACTTTGAATCATCAGATGTAATGGAAGGCAAGAATGAGACATAGACCAGAAAACAGGTTACTTACCAAAAATCTGTGTATAGAACAATTGTCCAGTCTGCCCTTCAAACACATGCAGAATGCTCTACAATCAGTTATCTTTCCTCAAGCAAGAAATCAGATGTTTTTTGGTTGGGTCCTTAATGAAAAGGCCTGATGGGAATTTGTATTGTTTGAATTTCCTGCAATGGTAATGTACTTGTGCAATTAAAAACTAGGTACAGATTCTACATAGTGATGGGATTTCATTCCCGTCTCAATCTAAAGCATCTTTGTCTTCAAGAAACAGGCTCTCAAAAAAATGTGCTTTTTTTTTTTCTTTTTGTCTCTAGAAGAAAACTGAAAGAAAAGAAAGTATCTTCACTAACATATAGAGGAGTTCATTTTTCTGTTCTGTCAAGAATTAGATTAGAGCATGTGCATATAGGAATGATGAACCTCTTAATATCCATATTTATAATGAAAACTTCTGCTAGCAAGGACTAGAGTAATATAACTGCTATATTTGTAACTGTTTGTAATGTGTCTCAGAGCCCTGATTTTCTCAGTAAGGTTGCATTATTTAGTGCCAGACAAGAAAGCTACAATTCATGAGACAATAATCATTTTCTCACTAAAAGATGAATGAGCACCAGTATATATGCCTGCTGGTTTATTATTTAAAAATGGTTGAAGTCAAATCTTTGTACCTTCAAATGCTATTTTTTGTTTCTAAAAATCCTATGACATAACAAATGTTACTTTAAAAATTTAATAAGAGTCCAAAATCAGATCCACTCTAAACTGTAGCCACCTTCCTTTTACTTGTGTGAACCTGAGTCTCTATTATAAATTTCAACTGAAACCAAATGTGAATGTTTATTTTGAAGTAAGTCCCAGGAAAGACTTTTGCTTTGCTCCTCAGTAGTATGGCATCCTAGAAGATCATGTTTATTGCTATACAAATTGACATCCAGCAGAACTATTTTCCTTCCAACTCTTTCTATCCCAAGAATTTGTGACTAGGTCCATTTGCACTTTAAGCTTTCATGCTTTTCCCATACAACTTCTTTCTGTCAGCCCATTACCAGCAGGGATGCCAAGATACTGTGTTGCCAAAATATCATAACTGAGGTAGCCAATGTCTAGTCTTTGCTGCCTCATTTAGTTAGATGACTCCTGTAAGGGTACAAAGGCTATTGGGGATCTAACCTTACATATATGCTCTAGGAGAAAAGAGGTCCTTGGCATGTGAGTACTTTGGCATAATGCAAAAGGGAGAGAATGAAAAACCTGTTCAAAAAAAAGAGGGGGAGAGGAGAGAGATTCCCCCCCCCCAAACACTCAGGGAGAATGTAATTCTGATTTTCATAATCATTTTTGTCTTTTTTTTCAACTTGTGTGAACTCTGTACTTCAGAATCAGATTAATGATACTGAAAATAGAAATATATAGACAGTATATGTTATTCCTCAGACTCTATTCAGAGCTTTTCATGCATCCCCTCCTTTAATTCCGACCACAACTCTTGAGGGGAATATTATTGTAAGTCCTCATTTACAGATGATGACACTGAAGATGGGAGAGGTGAACTGACTTGCCCAAAGTTATGTACCTAATAATGGTGGGACTGTAACTCAATTTCAGGTCTATATGACTCTGTAGCCCACGATCTTAATGTAGAGCTCTATGAAAATCAAACAATAGGATGCTAGAATTATGAAAAGTTCAAAACTATTTTAAACAACTACCTTGATGTTTGGTGTGATACAGCCCAAATTGAAAATAAGCTGCAGTATGATCAATCATTCCTTATTGGAACAGCATGCCCCCATTTTGTCTTTTCGACGGTCTGGCTTGACATGAGATGATTTGTGGAGGACAGATGTCCAACGTTAGCTAATATTATCAGTGACCAACTTGTAGCAAGGCATCACCTATCCAAACCTCTCAAACAAATACAAATATTTCTCCTGTCTAGTGGTACTTCATTTTTATAAAAGGAGAAACTAAGGAGTTTACAGAACCAGATTCGTTCAAGGATCACTTTAAGGATTTTGCTTCCTATAGACTTCTGTCTTTTTCCTTAAGAGAAATATTTTATAGCCTAATAGGCATTTTGTATAGGGGTACTTCCTCAAGAAGAGTGATATCAGTAGTTGTGTGTGAAAAAATAACTACATAAATAATAAATGAGGGGAATAAATAAATGAGACACCAAAAGTTTGATGTAGGCTTACAATTAACATGGCAGGACAGTAGCAAAGTCCTGTTTAAGTTATTCTGACCAGAACAATTCCCAACTTTGAAAAATGACTTCTAAGTTTTAGAGATAAAAATATTTTTCAGGATAAAAAAATACAAAATTGAAATGGGTTAGCAACCAATTCCTATCTTGCTACCTTGGTTTTTTGTTTTTTGGTTTTAAATTTTTTACTCTTTATATGAAAATCTCTATACTTACCATTCTTTAGAAAATTCCTCTTCACTAATTCTATAGTTCAGCTTCCTACTCTCTCCTCTCCTCTTTCCCAGGCCTGCTGTGGTTTTGGGCCCCATCTTGCTCCTCGTGGGCCTGGATAGGTAACCTCCCTCAAAGAGCTCCTACGGCTCCCTGAGCCCTTCACCTACTTGGCTGGCAGTGAGGAGAATTGAACATATTTGTTGTGAAATACTTCCAGGGAAAGTATATTTACCACTTTAGAGGAGATTTTAAGTAAGAGATTGAAATAGTGGTTTCTTTAGTGGTCAGTTAATTTTTCATTGGGAACCTACTTTGTATCACATCACATGACACAGAGGCCTACCACCCCAATATGTCCAATTTTACCTGTCTACTGACCAAGTTCCCAGCTTCCTGATAAATATTCCCACTGATTTGTCTTGCAGACATTTCATTTCATTTTCAGAATTTAAATGGTGATCATTTCTAATTACATACAGCTTGCTCTTTGTTTTAAAGAAAAATCTGAATGCTGTATTAGAATCACCTGTTTTGTGCCCTTAGCACACAATTTTGCCCTTACTAGGTACCCATATTTGTTGAATTAAAGTAAACATTAAAGTAAAAAATGTTTTCTACCTAAAACTTGTAACTAATGGTATTGCCCATAGCAACATGCATGTGGGGAAGTGTGTAGAGAGAATTGCCAGAGGTGTAAATAACATACTTTCTAGCTAAGGGACATGAAGGCTCTGTCTTTTCATTTTTTTCCTTCGGTGTGTTCAAACTTATTTTTTTGTCACTCATAACTCAAAAACAGTTTAATGGAAAAACTTCAAGTGTTATATATATATTAGTCCTTGATGAGAACTACAATGTAAGAATAATTTTACCAACATGGAATTTAAAGATTTTTTATTCATTGAAGGTTAATTTTTCTTTTCATGAGAGAGCACCATGAAGCCCCTACAGACTAAATAATTTCTACCAGGCATCTGGCAATAGTTCCACTAATCTAAGGTTTCATTTCAAAAAATAAAATGACTAGTCTTTTCTTTGAAAGGACACAATCTTTGCCATAAAACAGTTTCCTGTGGGTCTAAGTTTGTCATATTTACTTCTACTAAGTGTCAGGCTATCCCACAGGTTCTATTTTCATTTGCTCCATATAGTTTGGCTTCACCTTTGCTTGTAGATCTTTCCGGTAGAAGTCAGCAGAATGTCTCTGTCTGTAGAAATGTGTGTTTACCAAAGGGAAAGATTGGACCAAGTGAAAATGAGGAAGGTGATTGGCATCAGCTCCCCAGACATCTTCAAAGCAAGACTAGCCACTATTTAAGGAGCCAGAAGTATTTTTCCTAAACTTTTGCCATTCAGGTTATATCCCTATACCTCAGCAATTGAGTGAACAGGAAACTTCAGGCTTTCCCCCCAAGAATGCCAAAGTTGCCTGTTCTATGAATGAGTGTGGTCTAGAGATAACTTTTAAAATGCTTTCTCCAAAGAGGCATTGGGTTTAAAGGAGACTGCCAAGTCCTGGGCAGCAAATAGGAAGGAAAACTGAAGTCATAGTTTTTCGGACAAGTGCTTTCTCTTCCCACACATGCCACGGATTGCTTAATGCTCCCGTGAAGGCTGTGACCATAAAATTCTTCTAGAAGGTCCCTTCGAGGAAACAGAATAAACCACAACCTGCCCATAATGGAGGGCTAGCAGGCTACATTATCCTGTAGGGACAAAGGACCTTTGGCTCTGAAAAGTCTCAGGTTTTTTTTCAGCTTGATTTGTAGAACTGCTGAACCATCATCTCTAGGAAGCAGGAGATAATAATAAACAGGTTAAGGAATCGTTAAGGCAAACCTTGCTCCTTGATGACGTTTCCTCCACGTTCCTTTTATTAAATGCTTTTAAAGCCTGCCAGCAAATAGGTTTACAATGCATTAAAACTCTTGTTGAAAGGATCAGTCTAATATAATATGGAAAAAGATGAAGAACCATGAAATACTGCCATGAACTTATTGGCTTAGATAGAGAGTAAACATCATCTTTGTGGTTTACACTGCCGTTATAAGCTCTTCTTGTGGTATATGGTTCTTACTACAGTCAATGCAGCTAGCAGACAAGATGTGAACGATTAAGCTACATTACATTTGAAAGAGGGGTTTTCCTTCCCTGGGAAGCATACCTTTCCATAGCACTTTAATGATATGCAGACCTTCATCAGCTGGGATGCACTGTTTTGTCTGTACTATCACCGTGAACATTTTCATTAGCATCAGTTAATCCTTGACTCTCTTCTTGTGTTGCTATTTGGGTTTCTTCCAGAGGGTGAATTGATGCTATGGAGTTTAGCTGCATTCACTAGTCATCATGGAAAAAGATTCCAAATAGGTTCTGTCATAAGTGCTGCTGGTGGGGGTTGTGGATTGGTTGACGGTTCACTCCTAGCATTTTTGCACCCTGAATGTGATCAGGGAGTAGCCAAAAGTTGGTGAAAGAAGGGGGAAAAAGGTTGTTGACAGCACAGCAGTAATAGAATCTTGAAGCCCCAACTGGGGAATTACACTGGGCTAGAAGAACAGCAAGGCTGAAGAGGTCAAGAAGCAATGAACCTTAAAACAGCTTTAAAAGGAAACAGATGAAAAGAATGAAGAATTCAGCAGGACACACACAGGCCTAAAAGCAGACACAGAGGAATCCTAGCAATACTAACAAAAAGCACGAACTACTGCCAGAAGAGGAAATTCAAGCTGGCTGTGGACATTTGGGAAGGAATACATTTTCTCAGGCACTCGGGTTCAGAAGATACAACATTCTATGCTATGTATTTCACTTAATGAGGATGAACTTGGGTAAATAGATTAACAAGAACTTAACATTATTCAGTTTTGTAAAAAAAAAAAAAAAGCAAATAGTAAAAATTAAACATCTCTGAAAAGAGACAGTTCTGATCTCTGAACTGCTTTCCATCACAGTCTCCTCTTTGTTGTTCTTACTGCCCTTTATAGACACGTTTATTTCTTCTCCTAGCCCTCCCCTTTTGAAAAAGTACATTGCACACTTCAGTTTGCAAATATATACATTTTTATGAGTTTTGCATATAGTTTTGTAATAGACTATGGTCAAGCCTACTCTGGGTACAATATTGCAATAAAAACACAGTACATTAGTGACACAAAATTGTGTTATTGTCGTGTAGACAGACATTGCTTTATATAGTAGTAGATAAACTCCCGACTTTATAATGGGGCCCTCTCCCTTTTCTAATGCATAAATGGAAGCGAGCTAGTGACTGAGGCTCCTTTGAGGCAGTAGTTTTCTCATCCTGCCCTCTGTTTGAAAACAAAATTTAGGAAGTGACTTTCTGAGAAACTTGGCAAGGACAGGGAAGCTGTACGTACTCTATGTGTCTTTATCTTATATATTTTGTGTTTTACTTGTTTACGGGTTCAACAGGAAAGTGAAATGAAGGTCACCATGAACTAGATTTTAGCCATCATTCTTGGCAGTCTTTAAATTTAAATCAAACATTTCTGGTGTAGCCTCGCTATACTGACAGTGGAATTGGCTTACAATTGTTTCTTGTGCTGTTCTTTACCAATTTTTTACTCAAACTTGTGTTAATCTTATAAAATTACTTGAGATGATTTTCTTCCTTCTTTTCTTTGTCTTTTTTGAAAGTTTGGTATAAATTGCCAAGAGAATTACTTGTTCTTTGTGGGTTGGAAGATAGATTTCTTAATCTACTGATTCAATTTCTTAGTGATCACAGGTGTTTCGGGGATTCTTCTCATCCTTATTAAGTTAGTTTTGGTAAATTACATCTTCCTAGAAGATAATTTCTTTGTGTTTTCAAATTTATTGGCTAAAATTTATTTACAGGCTCTTCTTCTACCCTCTTGAATGATTAAAGATGCTATATTAGTTGGGATTCCTCTGTTTATAAATAATCAAAATATAACTGTTTTATGAAAGGTGGAAATTTGTTGGTTCCCAAGACTGGTGTTCAGGAACATGAGTTCCAGACTGATGACTGGATCCAGGTGCTCAAAAAATGTTATCAGGTATCAAATGTAATTTTTAACAGATTTTGAAATTTCTTGATTCTGCTTTTCTATGTAGGCTCCATTCTACTGATTTTTCCTAAATGGTAAACAAATGCCCACTCATTGCTCCAGGCTTATTTTCTGTATGCTTAGCTGCCCCAGAAAAAAGGGGAGACACTCTTTTTCCCAACTTTTTAAGTAAAATCTATCCCACATGAATCACTTTATTACTGATTAAGTTGTCTATCCCTGAATCAGTTACTATGATCAGCATGCGGGACAGGTGGAGACATGCCAATTTTTGATTGGCCAGTACTAGGAAAATATGTTATGCTACTCTCACAGGATGGAGTAGGCTAAAGTAATGGATTTTTCACTTCATATACTCAGCAGCCAGCAACTTTTTTCCATCATTGACTTCCATTGCTTGACTAAGGTGATGTTTTAAAAAATGCAAGGCCTCCTGGGAACCACTTGTTTGCTTTAGAAGAATACATGGGAAACTGATAGTAGACTTTACTCCACTGAATTAATTTATTAAAGAAGTTCACATTGAATTTGTGCAATGGAGATTGTGTGAGGTGCGGTGGAAGTTGACTAACTGCTTTGGGAAGTGGGAGAAGTTAATGGAAGACACATGAACAATTTACAAGTGGCCATAAGGGGTCAAGATAAGGTTGGGAACCATAGATTTAGATTTATTCCAACTTAATGTGGTTTGTGATTTTCTCCTTGTTCTAAGTGAAGAAAATCAATGTTAGAATTAGGTCATGTTGGAAATCTTTATTATGGCTACCATGGAGTAGAGAAGGGGCAGGGTGACTGAGGAAGAGAGCCAGGAAGTACAGGACCATAATGGAGAAGAGAGCAGGAGGACACTCGCTGATGGCAGAATAGTCTCTTCCACATTACATGGCCACTGAACACTGCCATCCCCAATACACCACAAATACCCCCAAAAGGGGTCGACACATGCCCTTGACACCATTTGTCTTCACACAGTTAGTGACACATCATCACTCAGCTACCAGGATTTTTAAGGAATGCAAAAGCACTTTGTCAGATGATGCTCAGTGCACAGTGTTGGATAAAAAGTCCCAGTGTAAACAGTACATCATTTTAGTGACCTTTACAAGCTGTTGAAAGGGTGGAAGGTACCTTGCATTTTTTTACTTAAATTCCTTTTGGGCCTATGTGGTGAGAAATGAGAGGAGGAAAGAAAATGTGGCCTGAGGGGGTGATCAACTGGGAGAAAAGAGAAGGGGTCAAAGCTAAAGTTTCCGCGAAGTCAGAGTATTACAGTGGGAGGACATTGATAGGTCTGGAGTGTTGGGAACCTGTGGTCAGAGTGAGGAATTCAGATTTAATATTTTTTTTTTTACTTTTTTATTTTAGAGAGAGAGAGTACAAGTGGGGGGAGAGGAGCAGAGGGAGAGAGAGGGAGAGAGAGAGAGAATCCCAAGCAGGTTCCATGCTCAGCACAGAACTAGATGCAGGGTTCGATCCCACGACCCAGGGATCATGACCCAAGCTGAAATCAAGAGTCAGCTGCTCAACTGACTGAGCCACCCAGGTGCCCCTCAGATTTAATATTTTAAAGGTGGCTCAGTGTTGGGTATGAAAAGTGTTGCAAGAGTTTCTGACAAAGAACTACTAGAATAATCAGTGGTGATAGGATGGCCATCTTCTGGCTGTAGGTATCAAGGAGAACTCCATAGGGAGGATGGCATTTAAAAGAGTGTAGAAGAAAATTGGGGATTGTGATATGTGCACAGAAGTGGTTTCAGAAGCAAAACCTGCCATCAAAGAATACTCTTTTTTCTGAAGAATCATAAATACCAAGGATCTAGAGTTTCTGTTACCTAAAGATCCCAAGACACTATTATCATTAAATTTAAGTTTAGGGGTGCCTGGGTGTCTCAGTCAGGTGAGCGTCTGACTTTGGCTCAGGTCACGATCTCATGGTTCGTGAGTTCGAGCCCTATGTGGGGCTCTGTGCTGACAGCTCAGAGCCTGGGGCCTGCTTTTGATTCTGTGTCTCCCTCTCTTTCTCTGCCCCTCTCCCGCTCACACTCTGTCTCTCTGTCAAAAACAAAAATAAACGTTAAGAAATTCAAGTTTAATCTTATCCTGTTCTACTCAGATTATATTGTTTGGAAATTTCCTTTCTGTAACAGATGCTCATCTTTATGAACATCTACTTGGGTCAGGCCTTGCAGGAGACCTGATAAGACCAGGATGGCAGGATTCAGAGCCTTGCCCTCAAATGGTCTGGCCACTGCTGTTGGAGACCAACATACACAGACCACAGTATGATTAGAGATATGCAAAAGGTCTAGAGAAAGCTTAAAAAAGATTTCTCTAAGAGAGGCATTTACAGAAGTGGTGGTAACTAATTTGTCTTAAAGAATAAGATAATAGTAACAATAACAACAACAACATATATTTATGTGGTACTCTGTGCTAGCCACTGTTGTAAGTGCTTTAGATACATAAACTCCCATTTATTCTTTAAGGCAACGTTTTGAGGTAGGTTCCATTATTATCCCCAATTTACAGATGGGGTAACTATTTAATCACAGAAAGTTTAATTAACTCAACCAAGTCCAGAAAATTAGTAAGCATTAGAGCGTGGGTTCAGACCTCGGCCATCTGGCTCTAGATACCACGTTCATAACCACTACCTCACATAGGATAAGTGGTTGTTTACCTAGAGACAAATATGAGAAGGCATGAGAGGTATGGAATGTTCTGGAAATCACAAGCAGTTCAGTATGGCTTGATGCAAATGTACATAATTGAAGGTGAAGAGGTGATTAGGGTCAGGGATGTAATCTGAGGGAGTTTAGATACTAGTCTTTTGACCATGGGGATACACTGAGGAAGGCAGGGCCAGAGAGGGCCCTCCAGTCAGATTTTCCTGTTAGAAGAACTATTCTGGCCAAAGTATAGAGGAATTGGGAGGAGGCAAAACTCAGGACAAAAACATTCATACAGGATTTCTTGATGCATATTAGGTAAAAAGTGATGAAGTGAACCAGGGCATTTGCTGCAGGCACTTCAGTTACTGGACTGGCTTGGAAATATTCTTGCCATTTGTGTACTCAGATCTGTTCCCTGCACTGATTGTTTTTATCCTCTCTTCTTACCATTGAGAATTACCTTTCTGTGATTTCCTTTCTTCTGGCTTCCAGGTTGCCATAGAAAGACAATGGTTGAGGGTGAAGAAGGGGAAAATTCAGAGTATTTCTTCTTTCTTATCATTCAGCCTCTTCAGCAATAGCTACATCTCCTCAATGGCTCCGACTTCAGCAGGACAACCTCTTCCTTCATGACCCCAGCACCTGTTGGGTGGCCTCCACCATGTTATGATTCTTGCTCAGTGGCCTCCGCTTTTGGGCTCTAGCAGCACTGTCTCCTCTTTTTGTCCTTTCATCCCCAAAGAGGGGGGTGATAGCTTACTGCTGTTGCTAATCTCTGAGTTGTCTTATAATTCCATTTGGCTTCTTTCCATCACCTGTGTAATCAATGTCTTGTACTAAATCTTCCACTGGAAATGGCTGGAGTGATTTCTGTCTTCCTGGCTGTTCCCTGATTGGTGAATACATCAAAGAAGCCAACCACAAGACACGGATGCCTCTCTAGGCTTCTATGCAAATGAAGTAACAGAAGAAACCATGCTTGACAGGCAGAGGGGGAAAAAGTAACATCCTAAAGAGGGCCAGCACTGCCCTGTAGTGGAGCTTGAACAACTCCTAAGTGGAGGGACATGTTTACAATAGAATTATTATTTTTTCCAGTTTTAATGAGATATAAATGACATAAGACCTTGTATGAGTTTTTAGGTTTACAGCATAATGCTTGGATATAGGTAAAATATCGTGAAATGATTATCACAATAAGTTAGTTAACACTGATCACCTCACGTAGTTCCAAAAGTGTTTTTTTTTCTTGTGATGAGGATTCTTTTAAAAAAAAATCTTTTTAGATAAGTTTTGACCTTTATTGGAGTAATTTAGGTAATCTGAAATCAGACATCGCATGCCTTTTACATCAGCCTGAAAATGTTGAAATTAGCTAAAGAACTTAAATACAAGTTGCAGTCAAGAGAATGAACTCTGAACTCTTGCCATTTTCTTAGCTCTCCTATAGGCCTCTGAAGTTTTAATTAGTTATTTATCTGTCACTTGTGTTTCATTCTGAATATCCCCAGAGATGATGCTCATGTTCATTTCAAGAAAACCGTGAAAAGACCCACATAAATATTATTGTAGTAGTCAGTTATTTTGGAAATGTCAGTTAGAAGTAGATCATTAGATACTGTACAATTGGTAATCCTCAGTATGTGACCTATTCAAAGAACTATTTTTTTAGATTTTCAAAACATTATCCTCCTAATGCTTAATGTAGTATGATATTTAATTATATAGTCATAATGCTTCATATAGCATAATGCCTTCAATTATTAAATAAGAGCAGATAAAATGTAGAGACTGAGAATTTTGTTACAGTTGGCATCGTCCTCTCTCAGCTGTGCTGGTAGCTTTCATTTTTAATAACGTTTGTAACTATTCAATAAATGAATCCATTCATATAACAAGCATTTTTATTAATAATAAGAAAACCCATGTATTATATTCTTCCAAGTTCAAGTTGCACATTTCTTATAACTAGCATCTTACTATTATTATACAGGAGCCTGGAAATTAAAAAAAAAAAACGTAACTAAACTCAACTTAGATGTGCACACAAAGAATATAGCTTAGAACAGGATTCTTTGAGAGTCACTACTTTTTTATGTGACTAGAGATGTGGTAGTAAAGCAGCTTATTGAAATTCTAGCTCTAGGGAAAGCCATTAAGGTTAACATACTTCTTGAGGGGAAAAAAATGTTCTTGAGGCAAGGGAATGCTTCCTTGGAAATTTCATATGGTATTTTTTAAAGAATCTTGGTACTACTACTTTTTACCCAGTGGTCTATAGAACATCAGCCCATTTTCCTTAACATTGCTTGAATATGATTGCTTTTTATGTCTCCTTATTCCGTTTTCCTTAGAAATGCTACATCTGCATGCATGTGTAGATCAGACAGACGGACACATGCCTTCAGGAAGTGCTGCTGAGGGGACAAAGTCCATCCAATAAACAAAACCAAGTCTGTTCAGGCAAGAACTTCCATAGTTTTCTCTTCTTCACATGACTTTACTTTTCTTGATTAAAAACCCTTTGGGAATGAGACTTTATGAAGTTACTCATTACATTTTTCATTTATTTCCTATGAGTGGACTTCTCTACCTCCCAAGAATTTTATTTTTTTGTGTATGTCTTTGCAACTGTACCACTATTTTACATGTCACTTTCAAAATACTGTAAGTCAACACAGTCAACAGACCCCAAACTACCGACTTTCTTAATCTCAGAATCCTAAATGTGATCATATTGGCTCTACTTAGCAGCAAAATTTAGAATCTGATGCTTTTTCAATTTATCCCACTAATTCAGACCACCTGGTGTTCTCCATCACCCTATACTTCAAGCAAAACCCATAATATTTTACTTTAAAATTGAATAAAGAAAAAGACAGCGTTTAAGTTAAGGTATAAAGATAACCAAAGTCACAGAAAAATTTTGTGTGCTCTTTCTTCAGGATCACCCATATTTTTTCACATCTCGTTTTGGTGTTTTACGCTGAACATACTGAAATTGTAGCAAGTTCTTCCTTTGAACATTGCTCTATGCACTCCCTCTAGTGATACCACCATGTATAAACATTATTTCTGTGTGTGAGAGATAGAATTTCCCCAGGGGCCCACAAAACATTTAATGAAGTGTGAAGCACAAACATTTCATTACAACATATTGTGTACTTTTGCCTTTAATAACTACATTCTTCATCCAAGAAGTCTCAATAGCTTTCAAAAATGAATTATAGTAGTATTATTTTCCCCAGAATATAGTTTTTCCATGACAGAAACAGCACTTTCCTAAACTATTGTATTTATTAGCAACCTGTTGCCCTTCGACACTAGTGCCGTTTTCATCGACCCTGATCGAGTGTGTATCATTTAAACTTCCCTTAAAAAATTATTAAAATAGCTTTATGTTATTGGATTCTTTTTTCTCAACTGTACACAACCACCCCTAGAAATGATACACAGAAAGAGAAAGTGTGAAGTTGTTGAACGTTACATTTAGTGGAGAATTACATTCTCCATTGCAAAAGTGCAAGCATTTGATAGAGGAATTTAGAGGTAGGGGGGAGATTTTTACCTCTACTGAGCACAAAGGAGGCAGGTAAACTCTGGATTCCTGCATTTTCTTACTCCCCACTTTGGTCCACTCCACAGAAACTCTCCATCTCCTGCCCTCACTCCCTTCCTCCCTCCACAAGGCAGCCTCCCATTGACTCTTAGACACATCAGGGAATTGGGAAGTAACTTGCCTTAATGACTCTGGCCTTGTGCCAGTTTACAGAAGACCTTCGCTGTCCAACTCCATAATTCTAAATGGACATTTTAGAACAATCTTAAATGTTCACACAGTGTGTGTACCTGTGTACTGTATCCCAGATGCCAGCTTTTCCACCAAACCAAAACAACAAAAGCAAACCATACAAGAAACTGGCATATAAAGAGAAAGCTGTTTCTTTGTAATGGGCACATTCTTAACTTCAAATGACTTAGGGCTCCTCAGATCATGTGTTATGTAATATAACTTCTCTCTCTCTCTCTCTCTCTCTCTCTCTCTCTCTCTCTCTCTCTTTCTTTTTAGAATCATAGCTGCATCTCACTACCTCCCTGATTACTGGTTTCTACTGATAATCTCTTCAATCAGAGTTATGGGGAAACTAAAAGGAAAATTATGAAGATAATCGAGTTTTGAGTGGTTTGGGAAAATGGCATGTTTGTGGAAGCAGATAAAAAGCTACCTTCCTTTCTTCCAGAATCTTTTGTACTATGGTGAATTACCACAGAGCTTGTAAAAACAGCCAGCTTACCTCTCTCCCTTCCCTACAAAACAATATTTCACTAAGCAAGAAGATATTTTATGGCTTCCTGACATATTTTATTTGTGTTCATTAAATTGGGAAGTTTTTACCCACCATTATTTCTATTGGATGTTACCCCAGAAGTGAGTTTTGAATCCCTCAATATTTCTGGTGTTTGAGTGATGGTCTATCACTTATTCATTAGGGAAGGTGAAGGGACTAAAACTTGTTGGTAGCCATGGAGTTAGGGACAGCAATATTCAATGGCTAATGTTATGAATATGTAAAATACTTAACCTTGCTCAGTAATGGCCTTCATGGTTTTATCAGTGTTCTCCAAATGTGTTTAGAATTTTTGACTTTTAATTTACTTTTAATTATCAATAGTTTATGTTTAAATGATCACTAATGTAAAACATCCATTGCTTTGCCTTCTTGGATCTTTTTGTTTTTGGAAAATAACCTGTTAAGAATGTTATCAAAATCTGTGTTTCTAACCTGCAAATGAAGTTAAATTGGCACTTCAGAAGGTTCTCATAGATAGATTTTTGAATAGGAGGAATAAGAAAAGTTATTTCAATAATTTGTGAATCTGTGGGATATGCATATCATCAGTTGTGTAAGTTTAATTCTTGGTCTATAAACTTTCTGAAGAAACACCTATCTTTTTTTTTTTAACTTACATCCAAATTAGCATATAATGCAATAATAATTTCAGGAGTAGATTCTAGTGATTCATCCCCTACATATAACACCCAGTGCTCATCCCAACAAGTGTCCTCCTTAATGCCCTTTGCCCATTTAGCCCATCCTCCGAACCCAAAAGACTACCAGTGCCCTCAGTTTGTTCTTTATATTAAGAGTCTCTTATGTTTTGCCTCCTCCCTGTTTTTACATGATTTTTGCTTCCCTTCCCTTATGTTCATCTGTTTAATATCTTAAATTCCACATGAGTGAAATCATAAGATATTTGTCTTTCTCCGACTAATTCCGCTTAGCATAATACACTCTAGTTTAATCCATGTAGTTGCAAATGGCAAAATTTCATTCTTTTTGATTGCTGAGCAATACTCCATTGTATGTGTATACATATACATATATATGTATATATATACCACACCTTCATTATCCATTTATCCGTCTATCAACATTTGGGCTCTTTTCATACTTTGGCTGTTGTTGATAGTGCTGCTATAAACATTGGGGTGTATGTGTCCCTTCGAAACAGCACACCTGCATCCTTTGGGTAAATACCTAGTAGTGCAATTGCTGGGTCATAGGGTAGTTCTATTTTTAATTTTTTAAGGAACCTCCATGCTGTTTTCCAGAGTGGCTGCACTAGTTTGCATTCCCACCAGCTGTGCAAAAGTGTTCCTCTTTCTCCGCATCCTTGCCAACATCTGTTGTTGCCTGGGTTGTTAATTTTAGCCATTCTGACTGATGTGAGGTGGTATCTCATTGTGGTTTTGATTTGTATTTCCCTGATGATGAGTGATGTGGAGCATTTTTTTCATGTGTCTGTCAGCCATCTGGATGTCTTCTTTAGAAAAGTGTCTATTGATGTCTTTTGCCCATTTCTTCACTGGATTATTTGTATTTTGGGTGTTGAGTTTGATAAGATCTTTATAGATTTTGGATACTAACCCTTTATCTGATACGTCATTTGCAAATATCTTCTCCCATTCCATCGGTTGCCTTTTAGTTTTGCTGATTGTTTCCTTTACTGTGCAGAAGCTTTTTATCTTGATGAGGTCCCAGTCATTCATTTTTGCTTTTGTTTCCCTTACCTCCAAAGACATGTTGAATAAGAAGTTGCTGCTGCTAAGGTCAAAGAAGTTTTTGCCTGCTTTCTCCTCCAGAATTGTGATGGCTTCCTGTCTTATGTTTAGATCTTTCATCTATTTTGAGTTTATTTTTGTGTATGGTGTAAGAAAGAGGTCTAGGTTCATTCTCCATATAGAAGAATGCAACATGTAGCTGCTGTCTAGTTTTCCCAACACCATTTGCTGAAGACACTGTCTTTTATTCCACTGGATATTCTTTCCTGCTTTGTCAAAGATTAATTGGCCGTATGTTTGTGGGTCCAGTTCTGGGTTCTGTATTCTGTTCCATTGATCTAAGTGTCTGTTTCCATACTGTCTTGATGATTACAGTTTTGTAATACATATTGAAGCCTGGAATTGTGAGGTTCCCGCTTGGTTTTCTTTTTCAGGGTTGCTTTGGTTATTCAGGGTCTTTTTTGGTTCCATACAAATTTTAGGATCATTTATCGTAGCTCTGTGAAGAATGCTGGTGTTATTTTGATAGGGATTGCATTGAATATGTAGATTGCTTTGGGTAGTACTGACATTTTAACAATATGTGTTCTTCCAATTCATGAGCATGGAATATTTTCCCATTTTTTTGTGTCTTTTCGATATCTTTCATAAGCTTTCTGTAGTTTCCCTGTATAGATATAGGTTTATTCCTAGGTATTTTATAGTTTTTGGTGCAGTTGTAAATGGGATCAACTCTTTGATTTCTCTTTCTGTTGCTTCATTATTGGTGTATGGAAATGCAACTGATTCTGTGCATTGATTTTATATCCTGTGACTTTGATGAATTCATGGATCAGTTCTTGCAGTTTTTTGGTGGAATCTTTTGGGTTTTCCATATAGAGTATCTTGTCATCTGCAAAGAGTGAAAGTTTTACTTCCTCCTTGGGAACACCTATCTTTTTATTTGTTTAATTATTTGGGCGGGGGGTGGGGCGGACAAATTGCAATTTTACTTGTGGTGTAAGGGCTTCCAAGCTACGTTTCATTAGTGGTGAAAGAAAAAAGAAGCAGCTGGTATTTATGATCCTGTTTCTCTGACACCTGCTTCTTCTTCGTAGTGTGGTAGATGGAGGAACTTATTTTATTTTATTTTTATTTTTATTTTTTTAAATTAAATTCCTGTTTCTTTTTTTTTTTAACGTTTATTTATTTTTGAGACAGAGAGAGACAACATGAATGGGGGAGGGGCAGAGAGAGAGGGAGACACAGAATCGGAAGCAGGCTCCAGGCTCTGAGCCATCAGCCCAGAGCCCGACGCGGGGCTCGAACTCACAGACCTCAAGATCGTGACCTGAGCTGAAGTTGGATGCTTAACTGACTGAGCCACCCAGGCGCCCCGAGGAACTTATTTTAAAGGATGGTAGTTTGGTGATTTAAATAAAAAAGGTCTGAAAAGGCAACATGAAAGTTTTTGCCAGTGCCAGTTCCCCTTCCTCCTTTGCCTTGCATACTGTACGTGTAATATATGTTTACCCATGCATTCATTTATTTGACACATAGTCATTGAACGCTGCCTGTAGGCAAATGGGAACTACAAAGATGATCGGACATGAATTATGCTCTCAGTCTGCCAACTGAATGTGGTAGATACTGCAGATTGGACCAGTCTGCTCTGACCCACTTCTGTCATGCCTTTCGATATCATAGAGGGTGGGAACCTAGAAATAACATCTCTCAGATTCCCTTGTAGCTACAATTGCATGTGGGCGCTAGGTTTAACTAAACAAATGTACTACATAAGACTTTGAAAATGGAAGTGAGCAACATGTACTTTAGGTGACTGTATGGGGGATTGAGTGTAGTGGAAGCATTTGGTTTTCCAAGGCATCTGAAATTTTAGACTTTTTTAAAGAAAGTTTTGTGTCTGGTGTTATAGGTACCATGAACTGAGAGGAGGCAGTAAAAATGGAATCTTTGGGCAAACATTTCTCTTCATGAAGCCAAATGGTTCTTTTGGTTGCATTGTTTTTG
Organism: Panthera pardus; assembly: GCF_024362965.1. Taxonomy (NCBI): domain Eukaryota; kingdom Metazoa; phylum Chordata; class Mammalia; order Carnivora; family Felidae; genus Panthera; species Panthera pardus. The sequence goes on from NW_026526688.1 coordinate 80,189,749, forward strand.
GATGTGAATGACCTAAGCTTGATTCCTTGGCCCTCCCAGTAACTCCATAAATTATGCAATAACCTTTAATAAATATCATTTTGTATAAGCTAACTGGAGTGGATTCTGTTGTCTGTACCAAAGTACCCTGAACTTTGTACTGTACAATGGGCAGATATTTGGGCACAGATTACTGTAATATCCAGTAAACAATAACTAGTGTGATAGGAAGTGAAGGTAAACTTATATGGAAGATGGGAGGAAAGTTATTATTTTCTGATGAGGTGTTCAGAGAGAAAGAGCTATTGATACTTGGAAGGGCTTTGAAGGATGGATAGAGCAAACTTCTGGAATGGGTGGAAAGGGCATATCAGATGAAGGAAGAGCATAGAATAAGAGATAAGAATGGGAGCAGGGCTGGAACATAGAAGCATAATAAGCAGTAATGAGGTATAATGAGATATAGTATTAGAAAGATAAATAGGAAATAATGAGACCCTGAAATTTGTGTGGAGGATGGAAAAGAATCACCCATTGATTTGTTCATTTAACAAGTGTTTCTCGAAACCCTATCCTGTGCCAGGCATTGTGCCAGGCAGAACTCTCTCTCATTATGATTAATTTAATAGTAGCAAAGTAAATAATAACTTTTAGTGATGAGAGCACTGAAGACGGGGAGCCAAGAGGCTTTTAACTATAGTCTAATGAGTGATAATGAGCAGTGGCAACGGGAACAGAGTTTACTATAGTTTCTACTGCCCACTTCTTTACGTGCCCATTTTAATTGCAGAGCACAATTTTTGACTTCACTATATTAGTTAAAAATTCTAATGTATAGATTTATACACACAGGATGACTTGTGGTTTTGCTTATAATTTCATGTATGCACGGCTTGTCACCTTCTGTGAGACTGCAAGTTCCCAATGAGTAAATGACTCTCGTACTTAAAGCATATAATGGGCACTTAATAAATATCTTAATAGAAACCCCCAAATCTACAGAAATTATCATAGAACACTATTATCCTATAAAACCAAATAAAAGCCAGATATCAGCACAGGCCATTCAGGCTTTTGTGATGCAAGGAAAATTGGCTCTAACTCCCATCCAGCCAGCACTTGGAAGACCTGGCCTCCCTGGGAACCTCTGAGTGTCCTCGTGGTTGGGTTCTGGTGAGGACAGCTGGTATGAGCCAGCTCTCTGTGGTCCCAAGTTCCTGGATCATCCAGCTTTCCCAGTTGTACCATTCTTTACCATGGTGAGCAACACCCTGACTCCTTTGCTGACCAGAGTATGACTGCCAGCCTTGGGGCGGAACAGATCTGCTGATGGGCTAGAGCCACAGAGAGGGTTTATAAGGAAGCAAGCAAACATCTTTCAATTGGTTATTAGCAAATCCTGCTCCTAGTCATCTTTACGAGCATCCAGCCCCTTTAATTGTTCCCCAGTTATTTCTCTGCCAGATCCAGCTTCTCAACATACTGCTTATCCTATTCTGTCTTTTGCTTCTCTTTTCTTCCCCTTTCTCTCCATTTTACTCCCATCTCCAAGCCTCATTAACTTTGTGAATGGAGCAATCCAGTCATTTGTTGGTTTACTATTCTCTTCTCCGGGCCCTTCTCTTGGATTAAGTTAAGACCCAATTTCCTCACTCAAGGCCACCATCCATCTTGGAATTTTCCTAAACAGGGAAACTGTAGTGTCATCTGCTAAGATATATTCATTCTACTATGCAAATAGTGGCAAAGAGCATGTGTGCCAGGTGGTTCCCCTGTCAGAGGAGGACTGGTATTCCCGTCAGGAAAAAAGAGGTAACATGGACAGATAAATAGATGTCAGTTTATGAAAAATCACATAGACAGAATTAAAATTTCAATTTTTAAATTGTGTTAAATTCTTAAGTTCAGTTCCCTATTGAAAAAAGTAAGACGTTATTAAAGTTTTCTTTCTACCTTTTGTAAAAAATTTGTCTAAAACTGTAAAAAGTGAACCTAATTTACTAGCCAATTTCACCATGGCAGTACTAAAATACCACTTTTAAAAGAGTTGTTATGCTTGATAAATAAATTTATTTTAATGCCTTTGGAAATTTAAATTCCAAATATTTTGCTTTCTGGATCAACCAAAACTTTGGAAAATGTATACGTAATATAGTTACGCAGCCATGTATATATATACATATATATATATACATATATATATATAACTATAATTATATATAGTTATAAATACTTACATATAGTTACATACATAGCTATATATTTACAATATATATGTATATTCTAAAATCCTCCCCAAACACTCTATTTTAATATATTAATATGTTAGATGCCTTTAAGTGGATAAAAACTTTATTCTCATCTGTGAGCCAGAGATATGTTGGCTGGATTATGAAATCACAAATCAATTAACAAAGGCATCAGAGGCTTCTAAAGCAAAGGAAAGCATTCAGTTAAGCCAGAAAAGTTCTTTCTTCCGTCTGATGGGTATTCTGTAGCTGGTTCACATTGATACTCCACAAAACCTTAAAAGAGAACATCAGACAGTGCCAAACAAACAATTCTTTGACCTACCCATTGGCTCCAAACATCCTGCTTTGCCTCATGAACAAACAACCCTCAGGCATCTTTCCTATTTGGGGTTAAATTGGGGCTGGCAGTAGTTGATGGCATATGACCCATCTGAATTCACTTCTGTACACATATACAACACTTTCAACTCAGAATTATCACTACTTAATAATCATTCATTTGGGGGGCACTGGATATGAGTGCCTCACAAGGAAAATTGTCTCAATCTCCCCTAGCAAAGAATTTTTAAGGATATACCAATGTACATGCAATTTGAATTCTACCTTTACATTGTCTCTGTGAAAGGGTGTGTGTGTGTGTGTGTGTGTGTGTGATATTTTATGTGCATATTATACTTCTATATGTATGACTATATAAGAAAATTCTTTAACTTCCTTCTATATAATTTCTCCATTAAAAATGGGACTCTGACACTAACTCTATCAGTTTCACTTGGGTAACTATATGTTTTGATAAGAAGCAATGCTAACATGAGCTTTATAAAGGAAATCTTGAGAAATCATCATTGTGAAAAGATATATTTCACTCTCCAGCATTGGAAAAAATAATGTTTTAATTGTACTTGCGTGGCTTTTCTTTCTACCATTGATGCCTTACAGGATTTCCGAGTGTCTTCATTACTTTTGGCATTGCTTTTTGGCAAGGTACAAACAGGTTGCAAACAAATGGGTAGACTGAACTTTGCAGAAGCCTTTCTAGTGGATATTTATTCAAATCCAAAGTTCCAGAAGATGCATTGTTTCTTCTGTGACTGTAAGTGATCTAAAAATGATTGTGTGAGTTTCCATGCACAGGATACGTGTTCACAGAGTTCAGTTCTACCGTGCTGTACTGAAACATACAGGACCAGAGCAGGGTACAAATGAGAACCAGCCCAAGTTAACAGAGTGTGAGGAACCACCCATAATAAGGTTTCAAGTGAAGTGATTGGAAATAATTTTTCCTTTAGCACACACTTGAAAGGAAGGGCAGAAATGGGCAAAGGCCAACCACCATGACTTAGCTTTATCAAGAAGCACTCCAGAGCAAGAGAGATCAGCCCAGACAGTTTTAGCACCTTTGGTTTTCAGAACACAGTTGGATATAATGTCAACATCAAGGAACTGACAGAATGAAGCTAACTGGTGTGAAAAAAAAAAATCCATCCCACTCCTTCGGAAGAAGCTTCTAAATACCAGTTGTCTAAACCTATTGATAAGTATGGATGCATTATTAATGAAGCCAGCAGCCTGCCCGGTGCTACTCAGATGTTTCAAGCATTTAGTAGGAAATATTTCTGTGAAGTTTTGCACAAAATAATGACAGTGTCTGTCTTAAATGAAACAAATGGCTGTTGTAAGCTCTGGGGAAGCTGGGAGTACACAGCTGCTTTCTAGAGAAAGGCAGAGGGGCACCACCTGCTGAAGACAGGCAGGCAGGCATGCAGTGGCCCACTGAATATTGACTACTTAATAATTCAGGACAACAGGAACCCTGGCTCTTCAAACATGGCACTGTCCCTTCATCATGGGCTTTTTATCACCCTAATGAGCTACTTGAAGAATTAGATGCTAAAATGTCTTCTAGCAGTTCTCAAAAGACTAGGACTCAAACTGTCACAAGGAAAAGTTCTCTGCAACATAAGGGTCCGTTTTCTTATTTTATCTTTCTCTCTTTTTTCTCTTCCTCCTCCTCCTCTCTCTCGCGCGCGTGCCTTCTCTTTCCTCATTTCTTCAATCCTTCCATTTATGTTATAAGAATGCCAGGTAAAATACTAAGTTAGAAAGAATCTTTAGAATCACTTTGTCCATAAACTTCTGATACATTAAAAAGACAAAAAAGATACATGAGTGTTCTGATTAGGCTCCTGATTAGGCTTCAGTGGTCACACAAAACAAAACAAAAAAAATGTTGGCAAAGTGATATTTTCATTTACTAGTTGAATAACAGTTTCCTTGGTATTTTTCCTCATCTATTTAACAAGGATTTATTGAACTCCACAATATATCAGGCACGAGATTAGGTTCTAGGGATACAACAGTGATCAAGACTGACCCCTGCTTTCATGAGGTTTACACCCTCTTTGGGCATTTACATGTAATAAACTAATACACAAATATTTAAAGGCACTAATTACTGATTGTGTTAGGTGCTCTGTAAGATATAATAGGGCATCAAGACAGTAATGGGATTGGGAAAGGAGACTCCTCTACAAATCAGAGTTGTGAGGATGGTCTTGTGAGGTGGTATTTTAGCTGAGAAGAAACCTGCAAAGTGAGAAGGACCCAGCCAATGTAACAAGTCAGATGGCAGGCTTTCCATGAAGGAGGAAAGCAATTCTAGGGATTCTGTCATGTCCTGGGCCCTACCATGAAGCTCTGTTGGTTGGGGCATAGTGAGTCAGCAGGAGAGAGCAGAAGATAAGGTCAGAAATGTTCATCTTCAAGTACATAACATCATTTCAGCATTACAGTATGTAACTGTTCCAATATTCATTCTTCCTTTGCTCCTTACTAAAAAGTTGTGATTTTATTCCAAACTGTAATGTGCCTAGATAAGAGGCTATATTTCCTGGCTTTTTTTCTCCTTTGTCCTTTTTTTTTTTTTTTTTTGGCCGGTAAGGGTGGTTATTGAGATATAAGTAAAAGACATTAAGAGGTTTGGTAGGTGCAGCTATTCTGAAAAACAGAGTGGAGGTTCCTCAAAAAATTAAAATAGAATTACCCTATGGCCCACCAATAGCACTACTAGGAATTTGTCTAAAGGATACAGGAGTACCCCAATGTTTATAGCGGCACTATCAACAATAGCCAAATTAGGGAAAGTGCCCAAATGTCCATTAACTGATGAATGGATAAAGAAGATGAAAAAGAATGAAATCTTGCCATTTGCAACAACATGGATGGAACTGGAGGGTATTGTGCTAAGTGAAATAAGTCAGAGAAAGACAGATATCATATGTTTTTACTCATATGTGGAAGTTGAGAAACTTAACAGAAGATCATGGGAGAAGGGAAGGAAAAAAATAGTTACAGAGAGGGAAGCAAACCATAAGAGACTCTTAAATACTGAGAACAAACTGAGGGTGGAAGGGGGGGATGGGAAAATGAGTGATGGGCATTGAGGAGGGCACTTGTTGGGATGAGCTCTAGGTGTTGTATGTAAATGATAAATCACAGGAATCTACTCCCAAAGCCAAGAGCACATTGTATACACTGTATGTTAGTTAACTTGACAATAAATTATATTAAAAAGCAATAGAAAAATAAGAGGTTGGGTAGATTTCTGGGAAATCTCTTTAAGGGCACTGACCTCAGACAAATTACCTTTTGCCCTACCTCTCCTTTTTTTTTTTTTTTTTTTTTTTTTTTTTTTTCTTGCCTGAATAGTGGTTGTTAGGCAAGAGCTCCAGCAACCATGTTGGGCCATGTGTGAATCCTGAAAATAAAAGCTGTAAGAATGGTGCACAAAGCTAGACTAAGTAGAGCCTTGGTTGACTAGGGTGCATCCAGAATAGCCTGAATGCCTAGCCCCCAACTCTTTTCACATGGGAGAGAAATAAACCCTTATCTTTTCCCAGCCAATTCAACTTGTACAACTCTCAGAAACACCGTATCTGGTGTTATTTTAGATTTTTGTCTTTTAGATTCAAATGCTAGTTATCAAAAGAGAATAAATACGAAATAGTTTACTGGTAAAGGAGACATAGGTAAGATTTGAAAAAAAAAGAAATAGAAGTATTTTGAGAGGGATTCTCCAGTACTAATAATGTTCTTTAAAAAATATTTTCAGAGATGATTCCTATATACATTTTTTCTCATCCTTTTTAACATTTAAAACGAAACAACTTGAAAGATCTTACAAGTAGAGAAATGAAAACCTCAAAATGTCCAAAAACCCAAGAGGGACTTTGTCAATTCTGAAATCTCACTCTTTTGAGTTTAATATATCATCGTTACTTGTTATACCTATCCTTTTGAGTGGGAATTAAAGTAGATCAGTTATTAGTTACTCATATTTACCTTTTACCAAATAATTCCAAAAATTATTTGCATAAATTTTTTTTTTTGAAAATCAGTGGGTGTTCTTGGCTGTGTCTTCCTTCTGTTAATATTAGGCGCTGTGTTCCCTTTTGGGATTCATGAATCCATCTTGTCATAGTTGAGACATCATCATATTTACATTCTTACAATAGCATCCACATTAGACATGGAATGGTTTTCCATTTCCATTTGGATAAAAGTAAAAGTATAAAGGAGGAAACATTGTTCTCAGTTGCCGTTATTTGCCAAATAGGCATTTTAATTATTTTACAATTAACTTGCTTATTGTTAAGGTCTAACAAATAACAATGATTTTAGAGATTTTTATGAAAATTCTGATATGCAAAGTCATTAAATTATTTAGTAGTTTTGTTTAATAAGTGTAATTATCCTTTGTTAAATTATACAATTTATTTGCTGAAAGTAGGTAAAGGGAAGGTATCGATTAAATGTCGTTTAAAAGTTGAAGAACTCATATTAGGAGAAATACCCCAAACAGTCAGAAGTATGGTTGCTAGTGACACACTCGTATACAACCAACCTTGGTGCAAACCATGGTGGGATTCATGCTATAAATAAAGCGGTGTTGAGTCACAAGGATAAGTTAATTCTAATAAGGGAATCAAAGAAGGCTTCTGGGAGGAGGCAGCATTTGAGTGGAAAAGACAAGAAAGGTTTTGAAAGTCTCCAGATTGTTCCACATAGAGGGGAGGATATGAACAGAGGCCTGGGTGGTGTAGATATGTCTGGTAAACTTGGGAGAACAAGGAGGCTTAGATTCTGGGAGGCAAGAGATGGGAGAGTGGATGTGGTTTGGGACAGTGCATGAGTCTTGTTCATCAAAGCCACATCTTATGAAGGGGACAGAAGTGAAACAAATGCCTAAATGAGTGACAGGGAGTGTAGAGCGAAAGAAGAAACAGGATAGTGGGAGAGAAAACAACCAAATTTGGGCCCTGCTCAGACAGGCTGCCAGGCCCTTCAGTGGCATTGAAACTGAGATGTGAAGAGTCCAGCCATGTAATATTTGGAAAGAGCACTTTGGGCAGAGGCAGCAGGGTGTGGTTTGTTTAAGGGTCTGCCAGTGTGTCTGAGAGCAGTTGAGAGTGTGAAGGGGAGTGGCAGGAGGTAAAGTAGGAGGGGTATGTAGATCTTTACCATGTAAGGAACTTGGGTTTTATTCTGAGTGCACCTGGAAACCGTGGAAAGGATTTATGCAGGGAAGTGGCATGGCTTAGTGTACAATTTACAAGATCCTTAACTGACACCTGGAGAATAGATTGGGGAGGAAGCCAAGAGACCAGGAGGCCATTGCAGGAATCCAAGTGAGATATGGCAGTGGTTTAGACTGGGAGGTGAGGGATGGGGTACAATGGATTTGAGAGACACATAGGAGGTAGAGTCAAAAGGATTCATTATAGACTGAATGTTGGGTTGGGAGAGTGGAGAGGGAGTCAAATATAACTCCTTTAAAGTTTCATAACTAAAGTTGCAGTGACATTCCTACAGTTACTCTATTCAGGAAGAGGTTATAAAAGAAGTTGGAATTCTCTAGAATTTTCAAGATTCCTATTCTGCTCACAGATTATAGGACAATAAATGGAGGTAGTGATTCTGATTTTGTAAAAGACCTATTTAAATCATAGTCTCACTTCTAAGGACCCACCACTCTAAAAAGAAAGTACTTTTTAAATAAATTAATCTTTCTAAAATTTTTTAGTGTTTATTTTTGAGAGAGAGAGAGAGAGAGAGAGAGAGAGAGAGAGGAGAAAGACCAGAATGTGAGCAGGGGAGGGGCAGAGAGAGAGGGAGACACAGAATCTGAAGCAGGCTCCAGGCTCTGAGCTGTCAGCACAGAGCCCAACAACGGGCTCGAACTCACAAGCCGCGAGATCATGACCTGAGCCGAAGTTGGATGCTTAACTGACTGAACCACCCAGGTGCCCCAATAAGTTAATCTTTCTTAAAATCTGAAAGTGGATGCCTTAAAATAAAAATAATACTCTGTGGTAGTTGTACGTTAATTTTTGGATTTGTCTTGCAACACTGTTGAAAGTTTTTGTTTAAATTAAATTTTCTTGTTGATTTTGAGAGTTTATAGCTTAATCTCTTTCTTTTTTCTAGTGTTAATGATGCAATATTCATCCCCTGTGATAGTGATAGATTCAGCTGAGTAACTAAATACCTCAAAACTAATTTTAACCATATAATTATTTTTCCTAATAAGACTCTGACCAGATTTGTTAGGGCAAAGGGCAAAGAAGATGGATTTGTTGTGCCTCTCAGTTTTGCACTTTATTTGGTGAAATCATGCTTTGAGCCATCCCAAAATGAGTAGAAAAGAAACCATATTGTTTGAATGCTGTGAAGTTGCCTATATAATTGATTATTGGCTAAACCCTATTTTTAAATAGCCTATATACTACCACCTTATGCACAACAGATTTTTAACTATCCAAGAAGCCGTATGAATTTTTTGTTTCCAAATTTCAAAACAAAAGTTTTCAGAGCTCAAGTAAATGAGAAGATCAGTAATATTTTTCTTGACTACTGCTGTTCCACCACATAGAAGAATTCCTTTTGAAAGATGTATTTTTAAGTGTCTTTCAAAGAAGTTTGGATTTGGGCTCCTGGTGGTGCCCAGGAAGTGAAATGAACCATAAATGAGACACATCAAAAGTAACTTACAAAGAATTTTTTTAATATTAAAATGATGAATCAGAGCTCAAATTAACAAGTAAAGGAGTCTGCCTATAATGAAAATCTTTTTCCAACATAACACTTCATTATAAAGGGAGTTTTTCTATAATAGAAGCAAGTGTAATTACATTTTTATATATAATTAGGACATTATTATCATTTCACCATATCAAAGTTCATTATGAGACATCTCCGATACATTTTTCATAGAGCAAAAATAAAAAAAGAACAGGAGTCCTTCAATTAGACTCATATAAGGACATCCACAGAGACTGAGAGAAGCTGATCAAACAGCTTCCTTAGCCCAAAAGGGACCAGGTAGAACCCACATTGCTTTTATGACACAGAAGTTGCTTTTCTTTTTGTATCCCGCATTATTTCTAATTATAGTTTTTCACCCCATCCTATTCAACCACAAGAAATTAAAGGGTGCATCGTTCCCAGCTGGAACCCAACATCCCCAACCTTCCAAGCTAAGATGCCACATCTCCTTGGTGTTTACCTGGCTTGGCGTGATTCTTACCCTGCCTAACACAAACACCTGTCACACTGGAGGGGATCTACAAACAGCTCTGTTTTACCAGTTTTAGAAAAAATAACCAAAGTCCCCTTCTTCCTCTGCCCCCACCACCTTTTAACATCTTCGGAAGATAACTTAGGTAGCTTCTAAAGCATGAAAAAATGACATGTTATGTATTGTTATAAAACAGATTGTATAACATGAAAACTTTGTCATGTGTCAGGATTTGTAAGTGTGTTTGCAATTAAATTTTGACTTATTGAAGTTCGTATGTTTAATATGTTCAAATTTAATTAAAACAAAATGCATTTTATGCATGATTTTTCAGTCAGTGTTGCTGTTGTTGTAGATGAAAGGATGATGATAGCATGATTTCAGGAATTGACTTAGTATTCCAACCTCAGAATTCAGAATGTCTTCTTTTCAGGTTAAAAGCCCGCACTAAGCAATGCCCTCAGGAATTCATCATGGATGTTTAACTTGCTTTTAACATCTTTAGCCTCTACTCTACCTCCAGGATATGTGGGATGTGTCAGAGAAGGGGTTCTTTCAGACCCGTGTAATGAGAATACTGGAAAGTCAGCAGTGGGAGCTGAGGTGTAGGAGTGGTAAACAGACTCCCAGACTGCCCTCCTAGGGCGGGGCATTGGGCTCCTGGACTCCATAGCCAGAGACTTTTCTGCTCTACCTCTTTCCAGTGGCATTTGTCATGTTTCTCTATAATTCCCACAGTTCCAAGATTTTTTTTTCTTTTGTGGGGGAAGAGAGAGATTCCCAAGCAGGCTGCATGTTATCATGGGGGAGCCTGTCGGAGGGGCTCCATCCCGTGACTGTGAGATCATGACCTGAGCTGAAATCAAGAGTTGGGTACTTAACTGGCTGAGCTACCCTGGGGCCCCACGGTTTTTTGGTTTTTTTTTGTTTTTGTTTTTCCAAAAAAGAAATTTAAAAATGTAAATTATCTCTACTGTACTAAGCAAATTATCTTTTTTTTAAGGAGTGTGTGTGTGTGTGTGTGTGTGTGTGTGTGTGTGTGTGTGTCTGGGCTGGGGGCTATGGTATACCATCAAACTCCCCACCCTTTTTTTTCAGACAGCAGTTTGGTGTGAATCAATATATGTAAGCAAATAAAATACATGTAAGCGATATCTAAAATGAGGACTCAGAAGGTGCTTCAAGAGTTTCAGGTTTATAATTTTATATACCAATTATTTTTATTATTATAGTACATAAATATAACAATTCAATTTTATAATTAATGGAATTTATATAAATAGGCACTTTACATATAGCAGTTTCACCTGGGCTCTGTAGATCGTTTCATTCCTTGTGTTTTGGGCTCTTTCAGGTGTATATTATTTCTCACAAAATCCCCTTAGATGCTTATCAAAGTGTTAAGACTCCAAAGAACCGGGTCATATAGGGTACAGATGCATTTGAAATAATGCTCTTGTCACTTAAATCAACCACACTGCTTCTCAAAGTAGTGATAACTCATAGATACCAAAAATGGGATGAACTTATTTGGCCATTCACTTGTATAGCTGTTAGTATAGTTGTTTAGACAGAGAGAATCCTGTTAAAAATTCACTTAACTCCCTAATTTCTTAAATCAAATTTAGTGATCAGTAGCTTTTTACTGTACTCATGTTCCTGCCTATAATCCTGCCATGTTTATGATTGTATCATCACTGTTTTATGGATTAAAATAGCAGCCAGTATTTCTATACTCAGGTAGACCTTCTGCTTATTCCTTTTGAATAATCAGGAATTTGGTTGTAAATGTTATAATTTTCTATGAGAAATTATTTCTTATAATGAGGTGCTTTTTCCTAATATTAAAATGCTAAATATTAAGATGATAGTAAAATTAGGATGATAGTTTCTGTTAGTAATTCTTAAAGTAAGGGGGGGGAAGGAAATCTGTTAAAATGCCTTCTCATTTTATACCTTCTAAATTTAAAATCCCTAAGTTTTATCATAGAGATGTGTCACATTTCCCTCTAATTAAGCTTTAAAAAATCATCTTTCAGGTACATTATTTAAATGTTGCAAGTTAGGGGCGCCTGAGTGGCTCAGTCAATTAAGTGTTTGACTCTTGGTTTTGGCTCAGGTCGTGATCTCAGTGTTTGTGGGAGCTGGGCTGTGTGCTGATAGCACAGAGCCTGCTTAGGATTCTCTCTCTCCATCCCTCTCTCTCTTCCTCCACCCCCCAATCACGTGCATACACTCTCTCTCCCTCTCTCAAAATAAATATTTTTTTAAAAACTTAAAAAAAAATATTGCAGGGAAAAGTCTACAAACTACCTCCTTTTCTTTCTAGCTAAAACAAAATTCAGTCCTTTGAAAACAATTAAGGAAGGGTGAGTACATCAATCATTGCATTAATTTTATTAAACCTTTATCATATGATCAAACTTGTAACTACTGTCCTATCTCATAATTAATAAAAGCTTTGACAGAAAATGAACAAGCTTATGTTGTGGACAGTATTGTCATCCAGCTGTTTGTGTGGCTGGCAGTCCAAGATTTGAGGCTGTCTCAAAGGAAATCAGCCTGTCAGGGAGGGACTTCTGCGCGAACTCATGTGTGTTTGGTTGTAATTGGTTTTGCATGCTCTGATTGTTTAAGATTCATGTGCTGTTTATACATTCACATGCATTTGTTTATACAAAGACAAAATATGTTTTTGACTACAGACCCTTTGAGGGAAGGATATCTATTGGCCATTTTATTTACACCTCTTCATGGTACCTGGTAAAGAGCTTTGCCTACCACAGGTCTTCAGTAAATATTATATCAATTCATTATCTAACTGCCAATCACCATTACATTTTGGGGTGTTTTTTTTGTTTTGCTTGTTTTATTTTAGTTCCATGGTGCTGCTGTCTCCCCAATAAGCTGAAAATTTCTTTCTTTTCAGAACACATGAGTGCTAGTGGGGAAACGTGGGACTGAAGGACTATAATGTATTATAATGTCCCCACTGCATTTGTGATACATTCTGAGGTTTCAGATGTCTTCCTAAGGTAATGTCAAGTACATGCTCCTTATTTACAGCAGAAGCATCTTTTCACAAATCAAAGAAAGTACAGGTTTTTCCACTTTGCTTTCGGAATACAGGGCTGGGTGAAGCACCTCTTTTAGCCTATCAAAGGACTGATCACACGTTCAGAGTCTGAAGTTATGCGGATTCATATTTAATTATGTTGGCCAATTATTTTGCTACACTCACAAAAGGGGAGGATGGTGACATAGAAGAGAATTCCCAGACCACATAAACTATTGCTATCCCTCCTAGCCATCACTCCCATACTATCTACATATTCCTGTATCCTTTTTTTTTTTTTAATGAAACTTTCATCTGTGAAAAGAATAGCATTAAAATAAAGTGCAACAGAAGGAAGCTGTGTTCGGCATCGAGCAATATGCTGGAAGTGCTTGCAATTTAGAAATGCATTTTTTTGCTTCTCCAGAGGGAACCATTCTTGATCTCATTGTGTTTACAGTAAAGAGCTCTAGACATGTTTTTACAACCTTGACTCCAAACTGGACTGATTTATTATACTTGAGAATGGGAACTCTGCTCTTTTTTAACCTTTAACTCCTTGAGGTTAATATTAATAGTTATTTTTCACAAAGAATGCATATATTATATTTGTGTTTCATTCTATACATGGCGGCTTTCATTGGGACAGTATTCAAGGTGAAATTAAAAGGGGAGTTTGAGGGATGCCTGGTGGCTCAGTTGATTAAGCATCCGACTTTGGCTCAGGTCATGATCTTGTGGTTCATGAATTTGAGCTCCGCATGGGGCTGTGTGCTGACAACTCAGAGCCTGGAGCCCACTTCAGGTTCTGTGTCTCCCCCTCTCTCTGCCCCTCCCCTGCTTTCTCTCTCTCTCTCTCTCTCGAAAATAAATAAACATTTTAAAAAATTAAAAATAAATAAAAGGGGGCTTTGAAACACTTAATGAAGTGACTAATTATGAATCTAATATACTATTTTCTTATGCAAGAAGATAGAAACTTTATAAGTGATAAAATTAAGTATCTAAATTTATTCTCTGTGTTAATATTTCTGGTCCTAGGTAAGGGGCAGCTTATAAAAGACTGAAATGATATCGTTTTAAGACTTTGTATGTATCAAGATAGAATAAATCCTGTTACAGGGTGACTGGGTGGCTCAGGCAGTTAAGCATCCGACTTTGGCTCGAGTCATGATCTCACGGTTTGTGGGTTCGAGTTCTGCGTTAGGCTCTGTGCTGACAGCTCGGAACCTGGAGCCTGCTTCGGATTCTGGTCTCTCTCTCTCTCTCTCTCTCTCTCTCTCTCTCTCTCTCTGCTGTGCCCCTCCCCCGCTTGTGCTCTGTCTTTCTCTCAAAAATAAGTAAACATTAAAAAAAAAGAATAAATCCTGTTATAAGTCTCCAAGTGAACCTCTTCACTTGATGCCTCTCCAGAAAATTAGGCAGACAGTGGTGAACTATCACTCACAGGAGTGGACCTGTTTATGTGACTGTGCAACCAAAGATTTATACTTAAAACTTTTCTTCCATGACACCTGTTCTTAAAAAGCTATCTCCCGGGGCGCCTGGGTGGCTCAGTCGGTTAAGCGTCCGACTTCAGCTCAGGTCACAATCTCGCCGTCAGTGAGTTCGAGCCCCACGTCGGGCTCTGGGCTGATGGCCCAGAGCCTGGAGCCTGCTTCCGGTTCTGTGTCTCCCTCTCTCTCTGCCCCTCCCCCGTTCATGCTCTGCCTCTCTCTGTCTCAAAAATAAATAAACGTTAAAAAAAAAAATTAAAAAAAAAAAAAGAGCTATCTCCCAACTCTCTACATCAGCCTCTACCTCCTTCCCAATCCTCCAGCCGCCCACTCACTCATGCCTGTATGCATGCTTTCATTCGGTTAGAGGCTTGCAGACTGACCACAATGCTAATAGCTGCCCCTGCAGAGCGCTCACTCTGGCAGCCAAGCTCCCAAAAAGAGCACAAACATGAGGGGAAGGCTATCGTGATTTCCAAAGCAGTCCATGCTTGTCTTTCCTGCATCCTCCTCCAGGAGCGTGGCTCTATCTGCCTGGGTTTGAAATGCTACAGCAGCAATGCTTCTGGTGAACAGAGCCCCTTGGCTATGAGAAGATGCAGTCCCACCTCTGATGTGGTGATGACGCGTCTCAGGGGCAGCATGGACAGCTGTCATGGCCAGCTCCTCTCTTGTCTCTTCTGACCTCTTTAGACCTCATGTCATCCATAAGTAATGTCTGCAGTTTCATCCAGTGGACGACGCTTCCACTTCGATAACGTCATTATTCAGGTCCCACACTCCACCAGTTGGCCAGATGAGCATGGAGTGCCATCTCTTCCAGACGCCTCTGGTGCCTGACAGATGGTTGCGTCAATCATGTTTAAGACACAGTGTGTGCCTGTTCCCTTTTAGGCTCCTTTAAACCTGTATCAGCCAAGTAGAGTGTGAGAGGGAAGGTCCAAACAGCAAGACTAGATATGATGCTCGAAAACCAATGAGAGGAAACAAAGAGAAGATAGTATAAAAGGACACAATGCACACGGTGGGGGGTAGGGTGGATATGTTTGGGGAATGGTCCATGAAACTGCTCTCAGCAGTATCTTTTTCCATTCCTTCTGGTCCTTTTGCCTTAAATCCAGGATCCCATTCTCCCATCTAGCATTTAGGTGTGATTAAGAAAAAGCCTCCCTCAAGTCAGGCATAATTTCTGGATTCCAGTTGCCACTCACCCCTCAGTGGGTATCCTTGTTCGGGGCACAAACTGCTCAGTTGTCCCTGTCAGCCATGTTTACCTATTGCCTTTTTAGTAACATCAGCAGAAGGCAACAGATCTCTTCTCTTGCAGCATCAGGACCTCACCACCTCCCAAAAAGCATAAGGCCTAGACAGCCACTCTCTGAAGCAGATCTGCCATGTGGCCACATAGATGTGCTGTGTGTTATCACTTAGGACGCCAAGATATCAGCATTATAGCCCACTTCCTAAACAATGTATTTAGTCCTGTTTGCACGAAGGGATGGTGAGCACTCGTTTCCAAATAGCACTAGAGGGGAACTTTGTTATTGTTTATAATAAACTGGCCACTTCTTTAAAAAATTTTTTTTTTCTTAATGTTTATTTTTGAGAGAGAGAGAGAGAGAGAGAGAGAGAGAGAGCACAAGCAGGGGAGGAACAGACAGAGAGGGAGACACAGAATCCAAAGCAGGCTCCAGGCTCTCTGAGCTTTCGGCACAGAGCCTGACGTGGGGCTCGAACCCACGAACTGCAATATCATGAGGTGAGCTGATGTCAGACGCTTAACTGGCTGAGCCTCCCAGGTGCCCCAAAACTGGCCACTTCTCTTAAAATGAAAAAAAGTAGAAGTTATCTTTACATTCTTGTAGTAATTTTAAACAAATACAATGGGTTTTTACAATCTGTGAGGGTACACACACACACACACACACACACACACACATTTTGCACTCCAGTTTTGTCTCTCAGTTTGATTCATTCATTCAAGAGAAAATTATGAAGTGGGTATTTTCTTCAGTGTTCTATTTAGGTGTAGTGAAAGATAACACTGTGCGTAAGGGCATGGCTGCTGTCTGTGTTCACAAAACGTACTGTGTATGGCAGAAGAAGAATGTTTCTTCTGTATGTCTTATAAGACCCTTATGAATGGAGTTCCGTTTCCCCAGAAAGAAGCCTGGGATTCTCAGCAAGTTACCTCAGAACTACCCACATCAGATTAGGTAGTACTTGAGGCGTAGGGTAACAAATGAGATGGCCACTGGCAGAAAGTTCTTGCTGAAGCTCAATTCTGCTTGTTGAAGTCCCTCAAAGTGTTTCTTGAATCCAGGCTCTTGTCTTCAGCTGACTATTGCCATCACCATCTTGGGAACTGTATGTGCCCCAAACCATCTCCTTACACCAGTCTCTTCTGGAGGGGTTTCCAGCTATCACAGCTATCATAAAAAGGATGTCAGATTGTGTTCCCCTTCCCTTTTGCTGGAAGTTTCTAGTTGATCTCCTATTGCCTGTATGGTAGATACTGAATGCCTTAGCTTGGCATATGAGTCTTTGTAGGGGATGCTTCAAACCTACTTCCTTAGTCTCATCACCTGTCATTCTGTCCCCAGTGCCACACACACACACACACACACACACACACACACACACACACACATACATGGGCTAAGCTCTGGCATTCTCACCATTTTCCAATGTTGCTGCTCATCTGTGAGTCCAGGCCTCAACACGTGCCATTCATCACCTGGTAAGCTTCTCCTCACGCATTAAAGATACAGACCTCAGATGCAGTCTTACCACATTTGGCCTGGAAGACAGTGCTATTCCTTCCTTAAAGATCCCACAGCACTTTCCATTCCTTTAAAAGATGACATTATACGTTTTCTGCCTACACATGCGCTCTGCCGAGGAGATCTTTGAGGAAAGGTGTGTGTCTCACCCATCCGCGTATCCTAGGGACCCAGCAAGACCCCTGGCACAGAGTGGTATGCTAATAAATGTTCCTTGAATGAATGGATACATAAAAGAGAAATTGATGGTGAGTGCTCCAAGGCCTTGTGTCATTATTGCCCCCTTTTATTCATTGTTTAAAAGAGCTAAATGAAAGAGTCATTCCATGGATGTTTCCATAGTGATTACAGGGCTACCTCTGGCACACACCATATTCAATATCTGCAAGAAGCTATTGGTGCTTTGAATGTAGATGCAAAAAGCGAAGTTCAGTATACAAGGAGATGAGTTCTTAAGCACAGAAGCCTGCTTCCTGACTTCTCACAGCTGCCCCCTTATTAGCAGTTGGGTCAGGCCTATTTGGATGGAGCCACTGGCAGTCTTTATTTTCCCTATTGTGACTTTTTTCTCGTTTCGAAGAAGTACGGCATTGCTGTTTGGGTGATTGTTGCTCTGCAATGCCAAGATGTTTTAGAACAATGTTATGATGCCTGGTCGCACCTACTACCACTGAGACAAGCCCAGAAGTTAAATTATGAAGCAAACGTAAGCTTTGAAGAAATTTTTATTTAATCTGTATTCCCCTGTTTCATCTGTACATCCATCCAGCACAATCTGCATCATTATTAGCCACATCAACTTGCTTAAAAAAAAAAAAAGAGTAAAAAGTAAGACATCTGTGTTATAGCATTAATATATTCAAAGGTTTTTACTTTCATCTTGCAGGCATTAACAGTGTGTAAATGCAATGTAAGCGCAACTTACAACAGCACTGAGTTAGCGGAAGAAAAATGTACTTAGGAGCTTAGAAAAGGAGGGCTTGCCAAAAAAAAAAGAAAGAAAGAAAGAAAGAAAGAAAGAAAGAAAGAAAGAAAGAAAGAAAGAAAAAAAGAAAGAAAAGAAAGAAAAAAAGAGAGAGAGAAAGGAAGAAAAGGTAAGTTTGTGAGGAGGGGGACAACCAGGTTAGGAATTATGTGAAAAGCAAAATTTTATCTATAGATATTTTGCCTATTGCTCTTCCATAGCTTTATTTCTAATTGCCAGCACAATTTCTAAGGCACTGAGGCAACCCTCAAGCAGTGTGCTGAAGGTGTGTTTGTGCTGCTATGCCCTCTGGCTTGGCTGCCAGCCTATTCCCTTAGATCAGAGCCAGAAGGCAGACTGTTTTCGAATACCGATCACCTCACCCGGACCTAATCCTTTGAGTTCTCTTTGGCATCTATTCCTTCTGCCAGTTTCCTCTTCTGTTCCTCTCTTTTCTTCTGAAGTTGACAACAAAGACATCCTCAGGGCCCTCCTTGATGTAAGACCACTCTTGATGTTTTTACAGTGTGTTTTTTTTGTGCCCTAAAGTTGTGCTACTTTTATATTCAGCTAGCACAATATTTGCACACCAGAAGATAAAGAAAATGTGAATATGTTATACAGAGTGATAGTTTCTTTTTAATTTGTACCCCTCAGTGTTTTTTTGATGTAAACCCTTTCCTTTCCCTGTCACTCATCTACATACCTGATCAAGAACCTGAAGGTCTTTCTTTATAGACAATGTTACTTCTATACCTTAAATTGGCCTGACCTGCCACTTTTAATTTTAAAAATATGGCTGTATGAGATATGGATGAATATGGAATTTCTATGAAACACAAAACTTTTGAACGGTTCCTGTCCTCTGTGATAGTGAGTTTTAAAAGGGAAATCTCCAAAGAGCTAATTAGTAGACAAGTAGAGCTCAGCCTGAACAAAGCTGAAAAGATTGCAGATAACTAAAAGGACCTGGCCATAGCTGACAAAAATCAAAGCCCTGACAGAGAGCTGGCAGTAACCTTGGGCTGCTAACTGACAGGGACAATAAAAAAAAGCCCTTCTGAACCTGGCAGAGAGTGACAGCCCCACTCTAGGCTCTGGGAAGAGCACAATATCTCCACCACAAGGAAGCAGTAATCTTCCAGCAGGCAAAACCAAAGGCTTTTGCTGCCCACCTCAACTCCAGAAGATGTGACCTGGCTTCGACCACCACTCGTGGAGGAAAGAGAAAGTGGGGATGGGGGGGAAGGGGAGGAGAGAGAGAGAGAGAGAGAGAAGACCCAGGGGCTTTGAAAAGTTCCTTGAAAAGTTCTAGGAGAGAGTGAAAGAGACTGGGAGGGAGGGAGGGAGAGAGAGATGAGACCCACGGGCTTTGAAAAGTTCCAGGCTATCAGTTAAGTTGAGAATAGGAAATCTCCTTCTTGAGTGGTGGAGAAAATGTGGGGCGGCCCAAGATAGAGAAGGCTCCAGGCTGTGGCCAGAGACTCAGGCAGATGAGCAGGAAGAAAAGCTGAAGGTGCCATCTGGAAAAAAGCCTGTGCAGACCAGGAGTTGATGAGCCCAGCAGCCAACGTGGTTGCAAACGAAAGGCACTGCACTGCAAGGGAGCTTGAGGCATGTAAGGACAAAAGGAAAGTAGAAATCAAGGAAAAGAGTAACAGAAGAGCCAATAGCAATTCCTTATTTGAAAACATAATTTGCAAACAGGGGTGTGGCAGAGAGCCTCATTTTTAATCTACTAGAAGGGAGAGAAAACACAGACATTATAATCTTTAGAAACCCTCTTGAATTCACTAAGAAGTGTGAGGAGGTTCTGGTAGGTTTATGTTAAGTTTAGGCAGTAAGGAGCCCTATTCCAAAATCCCAACGGTGCAGAATTCGTGAGAGGTAAGAAAGGCTGCTTCCGGTTAATGCTGAGTGATCTTAAAATTTCTCTCTGTGTTTATGAGATTCCATTATATATTTCTAGACATACAAACAATTATATTTAGGAAAGAAGCCAAGCCCTAACGAAGTGCTACAAGTATGAGGAGGGTACTTGAGAGCAAGCACTTAAAAAGCATTTTGCTCTGAAACTCAAATGCTAATAACATACATTAGGTGGTTTCCATTATCCCTAAACAAGGTCTTAGTTCCAGACAAATTCTTCTGCTTCTATATTTGTTCCTCCCCAAGATACTGAAATCTAAATCCTCACTGACATGGTAGGACTTGAAGACGTAATCAGTGATTGCAGACTCCAGGGATGTTATCTCAGAGGGAGACAAGTGGCAAGACCACGTGAAAACTTTATAAGCGTAAACCTGAGGGACTTTTTAAGAAGAAGGGCATATAAATGTACTTAAGTTCAGTAAGAATGAATCTCAGTTTTCTTGCTCAGACTCTAATATCTGCAGTCATACACCTCCAAATTGCTATTATGTCTATATAATTAAGTTATGATGCTAAATACTATTACATTGACCATCCACCAGAAGAGTGTCACCAACTCCTCCCTGTACTACAATCCTATTTCCACAAAGAACACGTCTGCAAGTTAAAAAGCTTGGCTTGGCTCGGAATGAGTCTGATCTCATCCATCTGTCTGAGTCTGAGCAGGTATGTCAGAAAGGTCGAACCGAGTCAAGCAAGTATTTGAACACATGGATCATGGAATATCTGCCCCATATTAAACTTGGGGGTAAAGGAATAATTTTCTCTTTTGCTTTGGGTTTGAGATTCAACATACAGTTTAGAAAAGTAAGTGTGTATCAGAACAGTGTGTTTTTTAAATATATCTGCTCATATTTATAGCTGAGTACCTAATCTAAAGCAAGCTTTTTTCCCCCTCCTTAAAAGAAGTAACCTAGAAGCTATTGTAAAGCACAGCCTAGCAAATAATTTGGCTTTCGGTTCTCTTTATTTCACATTTACAGGAGAAACTAAGGGTTTTCTGTTTCCTATTTTTAAATGAGGCTACTGCCGCGCCTGGGTGGCTCGGTCAGTTAAGCGGCTGACTTCAGCCCAGGTCATGATCTCACAGTTTGTGGGTTTGAGCCCCACATCGGGCTCTGTGCTGACAGCTCAGAGCCTGGAGCCTGCTTCAGATTCTGTGTCTGTCTCTCTCTCTCTGCCCCTCCCATGCTCATGCTCTCTCTCTCTCTCTCTCTCTCTCTTAAAAATGAATAAACATTAAAAAAATTTTAATAATAAAAATGATGCTACTGATTCACTTATAGTGGAACATATTGTGTTATTTTCTTTAGGAACGGCAGTAGATTTTTGGTCAACCATTTGGCCAAGCCAAACATCTTCATCCCAGAACACTGGCATATATTTGTCTGACAAAGATTCAGAATAGTAATAGGGAAAATCTGGGAGGGTTTTAGTCCTTTGTTGTACAGGTGAGTTTTCCAAGGCCCACAAAGCTTGAAGCTGCACAGGGACCCAACAGAAAGTAGAACCCAGGCCTGACTCTCCACCAGAACTTTCACTGTTAAGAGGCACATGCACCACACTGGGTTAGTTCTGACTAGATTACTGGTCTGCTTTGGGCTTAATCAATTGCTGCTTTGACTCTAGGTAAAAATAAATTGTCCAGATATAAAGGCCTAATGATCATCTTTAGGTAGTGTATCTTCTTGCCACAGTCATCTCCTCCCCTAGCCTACCTGAAAGTATCTTCTCTTGCTCTGTTAGTCTGCTTGGGCTGCCCTAACAAAATACCATAGACCGGTGGCTTAACAACAGACATTTATTTCTCCGAGTTCTGGAAGCTGAAAGTTCACAAGATCAGGGTGTCAGCATGGTCAGGTTCTTGGTGAGGACCCTCTTCCTGGCTGCTGTCTTGCTGCGTCCTCATATGGTGAACAGAGAAAGAGCAACAGACTCTCAAGAAGCTCTCCAGTCTCTTCATATCAGGGCACTAATCCCATCACGAGAGCTTTATTCCTATGACCTCATCTAATCCCAATTACCTCCCCAAAGCCCCACCTCCAATATCACACTGGGAGTTAGAGCTTTAACATATGAGTTTGGGGGAAGATATAAGCATTTGCTTGTAACATTTGCCATCATTTGTGCTTCTTTTTCACTCACCTTCTGAAGATCAGTTTGAGAAAAGAAAACAAAAGTTGGTTATCAGTTTTTCCTCTCCAGCATCTCAAATGGTATCTGGCATACAGATACGATATCTAACATGCAATGAGTGTTCAATAATATTTTTTGAATAAGGGGAAGAACCAGTTTTCACTTCTTAGTTGAAAACTTGGTTCTCAGACAGTGGTTCACCTGATTAAAAAATTTTTTTTTCATATGAATCTTAATTACAACTCACAAAGATGATCCTAATAGCCTGCTTCCTCTTTCAACTTTTACTGGTGGTTACACCTTTCTGACAGGCCCATCTAGAACTTACTGATTGAAACCTCTCCTAAGATTGGTTTATTAACGCAAATGCAGAAAATTCTTCCTCTTTGAACATATGCATCTGTTTGTGTGCCTAAGTGATTTTTCCTTGGTGGTTCTCTGTGACAAAACCTTGAGGTACATCATAACAAAATGGAAGAGAGAGTTGAAACACTGTCATATAGACACAGATTATATATGCTTCATTTACATAATGTCAGACAGATTTTTTTTTTCTGAATTTCTTCAATGAGAACTCTTTGATGAATTCTTCAAATTCTTCCGTGACTTTGAATAAGTGCTTTCCATTCTTTTCAGTTACCTAACTTAGCTTTTTTAACAGACCTCTCTGGGGTAGTACCCAATACAAAGCTATCAACTTAAAATCATAGAAACATTGCGTTTTTCCCAGTCTTTGCACACAGCCCTTAACTCATCCCAACACTGACTTTCTTTTTATTTTCCTTTTACACTAGAAAACAAAAGCATTTTCTAAAGGACAATATGGATTTTACCTTAAAAAGAAAAAAAAAAGATAAATTGGCCTGGACAGTAAAAGATATGCACCTTTCTTGTGATAATTGCAATATACTTTTGGAAAATGGCCAAAAGATATCAATGCTAAATGCCAAACATCTCTAAGAAATGACAGAAAGAACATTCAATATCATTATGTTGGCATGAAATGTCAGTCTGGATCAGTCTTTGCCCTAAGTAGTCAATAAACCTTCTTTCCATTATTTTCATTGTAGAAGCAAAGATAATTTGTTTCTTTCTCTTTTTTCCTCCTTCCTTCTTTCTTCCCTCCCTCCCTAACTTCCTTTCTTCATTCCCTCCTTCCTTCAAGTCATAATACATAATTTGAAAGTATGGAAAATTATGTTTGAGATCTTTTGAATACTTTTTGTTAATATGATTTCCTTTGTGTTTTTAAAAATTTGCTCAAAGTTTTTTTTTTAAGTCCATGTACTTCAGTGGAGATTAAATTCTACAAATCATTAAAGTGAATTTAGAGAATCCTTATAGGCTAAAATTTCTTGTGACTTAGGTTGGAATAAAGATTCTTGATGGGAAATTTTCTTTATATATTTTTTTCTTGGAGGCTCCTACATTTCTACAAATGGAATAAGTCACAAGGAAATTATCTATAAAGTTAATGCCTATAGGAATACTAACACCTATGATGGTAGGATAACTTTTGCTAACCATACTCTAAAAAATGGTTTAGGGCTTTTGTTTTGTTTTGTTTTGTTTTTATGATAAATGGTATGGTTCTTTCTAGATGTAGGTAATAGATGTAGAGAATCCTTTATGATTATGTTCTTATTTAATTTTACAGGACTTTGTCTTATGAAACAGTATATAAAGATCTTGAGTATAAAGTGAATCTACTCTATCAAATTAACTTGAAAAAACTAGTTGAATTCAGTTAAATAGTTATGCTGAGAACAAGTAGTTTAATTCAATCTAATGCTGTTTATAAAAGAGTTTTCTAATGATTTTTCTCTCCAAATAATTGTTGGTTAAATTACTCCTTTTATCCTAGCTCAGCCTGTGTGAACACCACTGAAATAGGATAAAAGACAATGTACATAAAAGTGGTATAGAAAAATTTGTCCACCAAAGTCACAAAAGATGAAAATTTAGAATATTTTTAAAAAAAGATTTAATTCCAATATAGTTAGTATACAGTGTTATTTTAGTTTCAAGTGTACAATATAGTGATTCAACAATTCTATGTATTACTCAGTGCTCATCATGATAAGTGTACTCTTTTTTTTTTATGTTCTTATTTATTTTTGAGACAGAGCATGAGCAGGGGAGGGGCAGAGAGAGAGGGAGACACAGAATTCGAAGCAGGCTCCAGGCTCTGAGCTATCAGCACAGAGCCTGATGTGGGGCTTGAACTCACAGACTGTGAGATCATGACCTGAGTTGAAGTTGGACGCTTCACGACTGAGCCACCCAGGCGCCCCTGATAAGTGTACTTGTAATCCCTTTCACCTATTTCACCCATCTCCCACCCCCAACCCTCAAAACCAGAAAACAGATTCTTTACTATAGAGAACAAACTGATGGTTGCCAGAGGGAGGTAGAATACTTATCTTGTTAAAAAAATCCTATTTAAAGTATTTGTGGAAAATGTGGTGTATATTAGAGTATATTTGATTAATTGCTTTAAATAGCCAGTGACTTTTTTTTTTCTTTATAATCAATGTGAAGAGAGGGAGAATGGGAGAGAGGGATACAGAGAGACAGAGAGAGACATAGAGAAAGACACAGAGACTTCATCTATGTAGTCCAACGATGTTAAAAAATATTCCCATCTTGTGAAGATTTCTTAAAGCAATTTAAGTGAATAATTCTCTTGCCAGAGGGTGGAATTTTCATCTTGTGTATTCCTTGACCACTGTTACAATCATAGATGCAACTGTGTTGACCTCCTTCACTACATGGTTTCTAGTTTAACCTGAACTTAAGAATATTTCTGTTTATTTCCTCCTATTTGCCAACTTCATTGCTCAACAATGTGCAGTAAAGAAGCTTCCACAAATACTTTTCTTGCTATTATTACTTGACTAATTATTGTCAATGGTTTATAAGGAATTCTATAGAATACATTAAAATATATGCATCTAGAGTGATTAACATATAGGCATCTAGAGTGATAATAAAAATATTCAATAACCATTATGATATGAGCATTAGCCAACCCAAGTGAGTACCTGCTGGATAAAGCAGAAGGAACGCCAGCCAGTAAATAGTCGCTTGAGCCAGTCTGGTTTTGTACCATTTGAGTATCAGTCTCGTATACACCCTCACCCAAAGGTGAACCTGTTAAGGAAAACATAAGGTGTATCAACAATATTTGTTGAACTCTGTTTAGTGAAATTTGTTTCGTGTGTTTGTGTGCATATGTATACCTACATACAAATATGTGTATATGAATAGGTAGGTAATCTCTTAATTTCTAAAACACTTTTTCAAAGCACATCACTTTTAAACACATTACTCCAATATCATAAATGGCATTTAGCTGATTTAACAGAAATACTGAACATTGGCAGTAAAAATTTGAATATACTCCCTTAGCCAAATTTTACCTTTATAATTTGAAAAAGGAAGATTGTGCTCATGACATAGCTTTTTATTACCTGAAATAGGATATGTTAAATTTCTGCTTCTCTTTTTAGCTGGGTGTGATTAGGAGAAAAATTTATAAACTGGGGAACTGTAGTAACAATATCTCCTTATCTCACTCACTGTGACTTTGCAGGATTCCCTTTTCTCAGTTATCTTATTTATAAAACTATGATTCCATTAGAGATGAAAAATACACACACTTAAAAAATAAAAGTGGCAGCCGGCAGTTGCTTGTAATGATTACATTAGCTGTCCCTCAAGCTTTCCCCACTTCTCAAATGCATAAACCATCGGTAACAGAACGCACGGCAACATCTCCGATTTGCGTCCAATACAAATCATTATGGTGTTTACATTTAGAACTATACTCTGGAATTACATTTTGTACATCTGTGGTAACAATTTCCATCTTTAAGTGCTTCACATAAACACTTGTTGATGATTACTTTCCAGTTTTACAGATGGCAAAAGTAGGGAGTAAGGGTATTGTAAAGTTTCAGAGTTAAGTTGAAGATTTTCTGATGCCCAGTTTATCCACGAGACCCATCCTGATGATTCAGTTGCTTTTTATTCCTTTGAACACACTGGTGCGAAACGCACAGTTTCCTCTTTTTCATAAACAGCCACAGAATTATAGTTAATAATAAAAGAATTTTTAATTTTCAAAAAAATTAAAATGGTTTTCCAATATAATAGCTTAGTGCCTTTTAATATAATTACTTCAAAGTTAACTTTTCTAGGTGAAGATAAACATACCGTGCTTTTCTCTAGGCAGTTCTTTTCTATATTTTATCATCAAATCAAGTGTGTATATATCACAGATTTGATTAAATAATACAGTAAACACCCGACGATGGGTGCACTCAGCACTGGGTTGAAAGCCTTGTAAAAGCCAGCAGCTGTTCTATGTAAGGGGCTAATTATGCATGATGAGTGCCTAATTTGAGAGCAGCACAAAGCTCATTTCATCTAAACAACAAAGTAATTGATGTGACACACTCAGTGTATCACTTATGGATTTTTTTTTATTAACTTTACTAAGTATAAAAATGAAGAATGAGTGAATGCCACTTTCTGCTCTTGACTCAGGAAACAGGGAAGGGGGTACAGTTTCCTTGGGGAAGGACTTCTGACTTGTGCATGTTGCTGAATGATTCTGAATACGTCACAACTTAAATAGTAATTTCTAGGTTCACTCTCTAGGTGCTGTGCATTGTAATAGAAGGCTGATTGTGCCTTTCCTCTACATACCTGCAAAATATAAAGGTACTCAGTGGCGTAAACATGTTGAAAATTCAGAAAATCAACCACAAAATTCTCCTTTAACAACTTGTCTCATATTTATGACAAATCATGATTGAAGTATACCTGATACAATAAATATTTAAAGCCTGACTAAATATAAAGCATTACTGATCCTGATTCCTTCTTTAAATTTCATAAATTATGATACAGAAGCAGCATCTGTGTGTACTTGGTTTCTCACCTTCTCAGGCAGGTCGCATTGAGCCCGTTCCACCTCAGAATCCACAGAGGCCAATCTGCACTGCACTGTGCTCTGTATATACTCAGCTCTGTGATAACAGAGAGCATCTCCATCTTGCTTATCATTCTATCCAAAATGTATGTTCCAGTGCCTGGCACATAGTTGGCCATCAGAACAATATGTTTTGTGTAAAAGAATGAATGGATGGAAATACAGCATTTATCCAATGTCTTTGAGCTCTAAATGATGTCATATCTAGGTAGTTCAATGGACAAGTCCTTATGATTTCCATTTATTCCTAATAATTTTTTTGGTCTTCTACAGGGAAGTAGCATAATAAATCACACTTGGTTAGGTGAGATCCTTAGAGGGTTGAATCATCTAGACTGATGTACTATCACGAGATAAATGATATGACCACTCAGAGGAAAGAAAACATACTTAGAAAACAAATAGACCTAGGCACCTGTTCCATGATACTTAAACTCTCTGAGCCCCAGGTCTTTTGTTTTAATACTCACCTTGAAGAGCTGTTTTATTAGATGAGAAAGTAACTATAAACTTTGTAGCATCACACCCAATAACATATAGTAGATCTGGATTACACATTAGCTCCTTCCCTTTCCTTTAGATCTATATATAGACTACTGTTATATGGAGAATTTGAGGGAAAGAATTCTTAAGAATGCATTAAAACATTAACCTTCTCTTTTAATTTCACTGTAAACTGGGAATTGTGCATCATTTTGCTGTTTTCATCTGCGTATTTGATCTAGTGCCTACAAAACATATAAACTGCCTCTTGCCTTAGATGCACTCATTATCCAAATTAAGCGTAGACACATAGACATAGATTTATAGCAAGAACAGAAACAGTTACTTAAAGGAAATCAACATTGAACTCGATGGGCCATATTAAACCCACATTAAATCCACCTGAGCTGCACTTTGCTCTTGACAGGGTAATTGTAGGAGTGAGTAGTGAAGCTGAAGGGTGAAGTGATTGCACAGATGGTGAGAGGGTGGGAGACAGGTGTTTGAATAGGCACAACCTTCCCACTAGGTTTGTCCAACTCAATGATTCTCAATATATTTTTCTTGCCCCACAAGTTCTATTTTTATTCATATTGGTTCTGCAGATGTCCACGGAATAAACACATACAAATGACAGTAGAGTATGCTTAAATATTAAACATGACATTGACATGGGCTGATCTCACCATTGGAAGATAATTGCGGACATGGTGTTCTTTTGTGATGAGAGACTCTAAGTGTTTCATGCCATCAGTGGGCATGAATTCTGAAAGCTATAAGCAAGTTTGGCTACCAGAAGAGAATCACCAAATCCTAAAATTTTTATCTGATCACTTATGTTAGAGTTAACAGTGCATTGTCTTCCCTAGTCCCTATTACCACCAGAAAGGAATAAGCACTTGTAATAGGTCATCTTATTTGGGAATATGGGAAGACAACTGGAAGCTTCACTAGATTGATTCTGGCCTTGCCAGAAACCCCTCCAACGTAACTGACAACATTTGGCCAAAAGTCCTTGAGGCAGTCATCCTGGGGTGTTTGAAACAAGTCATTACACTAAGAAGTGCAGATTTTGGACGCCATTGTTTCAGAATGAAGCATGAGGAACTGGCAGCTAATCTGAAGAAGATGGTGATTGCACAGCAGGAGACGGTAATGAGACTTGCTGTGAAGGAAGTAGAGAACCAAAGATTTTAATTGTCTCCTTTATTTTATAGAAAGTTCATTGCTATTAATGCTGCTCGCTCTCTCTATTTTTATTTATTTTTGAGAGAGACAGAGAGTATGTGTGCACGGGAGGGGCAGAGAGAGAGGGACAGACAGACAAACAGAGGATCCAAAGCAGGCTCCACACTGACAACACAGAGCCTGATGTGGGGCTCAAACTCATGAACCGTGAGATCATGACCTGAGAGCTGAAGTCAGATGCTCAACCTACTGAGCCACCCAGTGCCCCAATGCTTCTCTTTACTACAACTACATTCTGCCCTTCAGAGAGATTCCATCTTAACTAAAAAGGCCTGCAAATCCTCTGCTTAAGGCAGCTGCAAGGGTTTGAATACTGAGCATCGCATTGCTTTCATGTGGGACAATGGCAGGTGCTGTTCTACACATGAAAGACTCATAAGCGTGCTTTCTCCATCCCTACTGTCCTGCTGCAATACTGAGCCCATTCAGGATGATTCTACTCAGGGGGAGCAGAAGGGATTCTCTCTTCCTCTCTGCAAACAAATGCATAGACAACACTGTGCTCTACCAGAAGCAGGCTCTTTGGGATTATAAACAAATCTAGAATGTTGGAAATTCAAATCTCAATTACTCCTTCACCCAATATATTGAGTTTTTATGAGGTAATAAGAACCATGGCAGGTACTGGGAAAAGAGTAATGAGCAAGATACACCTGGCCTCCATTTTCATAAAATTACAACCAACTGGCAGTCACAGCAAACAGATAAGTATACAAATAAGTATTAAAGAATAATGATGTGAACTGTTGTATAGATGAAGTAAAATATGCAATGAACACATGTAACATAGTGACCTGACCTAGGCTGGGGGTCAAGCAAAGCTTCTCTGAAGAAAACACTATTTATCTGGACAGTAAGCCTGAGTACTGGCTAAACAGATGAAGACTAGGGAAGAGCGGTCCAGTTTTAGGACAGAACATATGTGAAGGCTCTGGGTCAGCAAAGAGTATGGCACAGTTGAACATGAAGATGAGATACACAAAGGCAAGATCATCTAGGTCTTTATGGGAACTTAAGTTTGTCCATTGTGCAGTGCGACACCAATGAAAAATCGAATAGAGGCTGAGGGGTAATATTTTTAAAAGTTCACTTTGGATGTGTTACAGATAAATGGGAAGAGAAAACATGGAAGCAGGGAAAGGGTCTAAGAGACTTGGATAATATTTCCAGTGAACAATTTTGGCTGCAGCTAGGATGGGGCAGCGGGAATGGAGAGAGAAGAGCGTCCTTATGTAAACTGGCTTTTCTGAAGAATACTTGGACCATGTCCTTTCTCACAGCTAATTAGGCCAAAGTATTTAAATCCTGTATCATTTTCTAAGAAATAATTGCTTCCTTTTCTGTAAATATAAATACTATTGTATTTGACAATATAAAGCAATACTTACATTGTCAAGAATAGTGTTTAGTAGCACTAGGCACCACCAGGAAGATTCCAACAATGTAAGGTTAATTCATGTATGTACAATTATAGATTTGAGGTGAAGCTATATCACTTCTACCCCTTGGTTAAGGGGTCTTCTATGCATGATACTTTGAAAACAATCAGTTGTGTGTAATGATAAAATTATAACTTGATAATGATTAAATGAAACACCTAGATGTATCATCAATAAACCACCAGAATTATAAATACACAATATGCCTTTTATTTAGAACACCAATCCTTCCTTACCTAGATAACTGACAATGGCTACTCAATGTCCATTTGTATCCTGTCCCTTTGTCTTGCTTCAGTCTTCCCTGCTGGGCTGCCATGGTTGTCTGGCAGACTTCTCTGCATTTCACTACCTTCTTTTGTGCTAAGTTCTCCCTATCTTCTTCTCCCTTGCATTTTCTCCTTTTCCCTGTTTGCTTACTAGCACTCTTTTTTGCTCTTCCACCTCCCTTCCACCTGTACTTTCTCCTCTCTTACTGCACTCTACACCGATTTCTTGCCCTCTCCTCATTCTTTGCTCTTTCTTCACTTCTACCCTCACTCCTGATTTCCCTTGGGAAGCTCTGCTACTTTTCATAGGAGAGAAGGAAGTTAAATTCCAAACCTACCCAGTTGGGAATGACACTTATGTCTCTGATGAAGTCAGGAGAAGCTGACTGGATGAATCAAAGAGCTCTAGCCCTACTTCTGGGAAATAAAACCCTGTGATGTAATGAAGAATTTCCCCAGGCTCCATCAGCACCGATGTTTTTTCCTGTGAGGTCAGCTTTCATGCTGAGTTCTATCATTAAAGCTGTTCCATTGGATGAAGGCATTCATTACCAGATAGAGGGCAAATATTAGCACATTTTCCACATATGAATATCATCACACATACAGCAAATGGTGAAATAACCATCATCACACACTATCAGTTTGTAGAAGTTTAGAATTGTAAGGGACATTAAACAGATTTGAAGAGCATGTTAGTTTGCAAGAGTAATTAGGTATCATCTACCAGGGAAAAGGCTTTATGAAGATACAGTTAAGGGCAGTTTCATTTTTATGGGATGGAGAGGGAAGGACATCGTAGAGGGATTGGAGAGTGACTTGGCCATCCGGAAGGCCCCTGGGAAGAAGATGTCAGGAAAGAAGGCCTTCAGAATGAGGCACAGCAAACAACGTAAGTGATGCCCACTCTGTGTCTCGGCGTATGGGGGTGCTGGACCACGTATATACAGCTTTGACATTGGAGACTATGTTCATCACTTGTGGATTTTAGTTGCCCAAATCTTAGAAGTCATGGAAAAAGGAATATGAAGGCTTGCAGATTTTTAATGTAGTCATTCAACAAATGATTATTAAGCTTTTACTGCATGTTAGGCACTGTTCTGGGCAATGAGAATACAGTAGTGAATGAAACAGTTTCTATCCTTAAGGAGATTATATTCTCCTGTAGAAGGCAATTAATAAACCCCAAACAAATCGGTGCTAATACTACTCTTACTGCGATAACTATTATCTCTACTACCATTTCTATACTACTACTCCTAGTGATAATTAACACTTAATGTAATGCTTACAGAATTGGCCAAATATTGTTCTCATTCGCCCTTAATCTTCACACCCTTTTTTGAGATAGATACTATCATAATTACCGTTATACAGATGGGACACAAATAGTTTAGCCCATATTGGTCACACAACACAGGCTAACAGTGAAAGGGCTGGGCCAGTCTAAAGCCTTCTTCCTGAAGGACATCTCACCTGGCAAGGTACAGGTGGCTCTTTATACAGATCTAAGAGGAGAACTGGACCCGAAGCAGTGACGTCCATTTTCATTTGTCATCTATAACCTCATAATCTTTCATTTTGCCTTCCCCAGGCTTGCTGTGTTTGGCAGGACTCCTGATGGTATTTCCCATTATTGTGATATGAAAAAATAAATGCTAGTTGCCTCTAATGTGCTCCTCAGTTTCTTTCTCCTCCAAGTAGTCATGTTCTTTGCTTTTTAGACAGCTCTGTTTCATTATTAACAATCCAAGATGTGACTAAATTCATTCAAAGGATCTCTCTGAGAAACAGGTTATTTTTGGTTGGTTGTTTGGTATACTGAAAAAAAAAGATAGGCCTTGTGATCCTGGAGTGATTTTCTTGTCAATCAAAAAGACTTTAGGAACCATGACTTCTGCCCAAAGCCAAAATAAGAAATGTTTAGGACCAGTGTTAAAATGTACATCGGCATTGCAGTCAATGCTCATGGCTCCAAAGTAAAGATTAATGGATTTTATGCTGGATTTTGCCAATACTATCTTCTAACATTTTTGGACATCAATTTAGTCTGTTCATGTCATCCTTTTTTAGTGTGTTAGACCACACTATGGCTTCAGTACGACTTGTATATAATTTGTATTGAGACATTCGGTCATGAGAGAATAATTTAGTGCAATAACTTTATGGAGATAAGAGGCAAGGAGAGTACAATGTAAACTTTATTACATTATAGAGCATGAAGTTTTAACCCACGCAATATCCTTAATGAAAACAACATGGATGGACCTAGAGAGCACTACACTAAGTAAAATAAGTTAGAAAAAGACAAATACCCTGTGATTTAGCTTATATGTGGATTCTAAAAAGAAAACAAGTGAACAAACAAAAGCAGAAACAGTCCCATAAATACAGAGAATAAACAGGTTGTTGCCAGAGGGAAGGGGGATGGGGAAAGGCAAAATAAATGAGGGGGAGAGGGAGACACAGGCTTCTACTTATGGAATGAGTAAGTCACAGGGATGAAAGGTACAGCATAGGGAATAGAGTCAATGATATTGTAACAGCTATAGTAACTACACTTGTGAGCGAGACATAACATATAGCATTGTCACATCGCTATGTTGTACACCTGAAACTAATGTGACATTGTCAACTATATTTCAATTAAAAGTATATTTATTTTAAAAAATAAGCATGCTTTTTTCAAACCACTCTTGATATTATTTAGTACATTTGAGAAGTATTTGAGGTAGAAAGTACTAGTGGGAACAATTTCCACATATTTATCTCTATCAATGCTTCAATTAAATGCTTAAGTATGTATGACCCTTTGTTGAATACCTGAAAAACGCTGGCTGGTGCCATATATTGGTGAGGGTAACCTTGCTTTTCTTGGTCTACCAGATATCACTTTTGAGCCTTTCTAAACGAGTCAGGGTTAGTGCTCCCAATTGCCCTTTTGGCCCACATTTTTATTATTATTGCTATTAATTTTGTATTATTTGTAAATTTTTTTCCAGTTGGACTTTACATATTCTCTAGACTTGATTCAAATGCCTTGCTTTTTTAAGTTAAATTTCCTGTCACAACCTGGAATGACTATCACCTCTGAAATTTAAAGTTGTGTTCTTTAACCTCTGTTCTTACATGCAGGCCTAAGTAGGCACTCAGTGAATATGTGTAAGTCTATTAATAGTCATCCCCAGTGTGAGTAATTAGCACTTTCTTCTTTTATTTGAAAGACTCTGTCCTTTGAGTGTGAAGTCATGTGGACATACATTAATGGAGAATCATCATTTGTTAGAGTGTCGTGATCTAAGGGCCCTTCAGAGAAGTTACATTAAGAGATTCAAAATGGCGAACAAAAAGAACAAGGTGAAAAAAACTTCTGGGAAACCATCCTGTAAACCTATAGAATGCTTCGGGTGGTCTTTTTGAAAATACACATATTAGCAGCTCTAGCCTGCATTGATGGACTTGTAGTCTGTCATCTGTAAGTAACAGTCTTACATCTGTAAGTAACAGAAATTACTGCCTTTCAGTATAAAAAAAGTCAATTTCCCATTAACTTTTCAAACATCTTTTGCTGAGTTTCTAGCAAATCAAAAGCATCATTCTCTATTTTTGAAAAATTTTAAATATTAAAAGAGACAAATCTTCATAGCACAGGATGATATGGGGTGGATATTTGACAAGCAAGTATTGCTCTTTGAAAGAATTGTATAAATGCTGAAAAAAAAACCCAACATTTATATGGCTTGGTAGGTTCATCTCAGCCATAAATTATTTCAGCATCTGGTACAGTGGGCTCTGAATAAATACTTGTTGAATTAATGAAAGAATGTACTAACCCATGAAAAGCAGAATCTGCAAAATATTTTGAGCTTTGGGGATAGCCACACAGGGATACTCACTTTTCGTTTTTTCCCTAAATGTATTAGAGCCCACTCTTTATAGCTTCAGTGTTATCCAAGCTGACTCTGCCTCACTCCCCAACCGTGACCAACAGTGTGAGTGAAAGGCCTGGGGTGGCATCTCACAGCTCAGGGAATGTCTCCAGATTCCCCTTCTTGCCCTGTCCTCTGAATGTTCTTGCTCTGGCTTAGAACACCCGGCTTCTCTTGTGCTGTTTGACCTAAGTTATGCCCCTTGTTCAACCAATCCTGTCCACCTGGTTTTAAATTTAGGTCTCAGCTTTGACTCCCTTCTTTGATCACCACAAACCATAATCTGTGGAGTTGCCGTATCCCACCCTTTTGCCTTACCCAGGCCCTGGGTCTCAGCCTACTGGGTATCCACTAATGGAAGGGTTGTTTGAATGTCAGTCTCTGAGTATCTTCCTACGCCTACCATGTCTATGATAGTGGCTAGGCATTCCAGGATTCTTTTCATTGCCAGCATAACTGAGTGACTTATTTCTTCTGGAACCTTCATACCTTGACCAGGATGCACCCAGAGCTTGAAGTTCCAGTCCTTCAGACTCCAGATAGTCAGCTAGAGATAAAGATGGAGCCCTGATTTCAACAGAGTTCCAAAGACCAGCTCTGTCCTGAGGTTCAGTAGTGCCCTCCACAGTGAGTGATCTGAGTTCAGCTGGTAGGACTGGGATCCAAGCATTTTAACCAGAGCATTCCAGGACCCAGACTGCTGCACAGAAATTTGCCAGCCAACAGAGACCCTGCCATCCTTTCCGCATCAGTAAGATTATCGCTGATATCCAGGATTTCAGAGCAGCTTAGCCCAACTTCCTGCTCTCATGCTCAGGAGGAGAGGGAGAGAGGTAGATGGAGGCTACCCTCCAACCTGGAGCCCCAGGGCCTCCCAGCAGCATGTGCAGAGGCCCAGGCTAGAAGGGAGAATCAAGGAGGCCAGATGTGGGTGTCCACCCTTTCTAGTCCTTGTTTATGGACAGTAGTGTTCCACATGCTGCTGCCCTGCTTGCAGTACATCCTTTTCTCTTTCATGACTGAGGTGATTATGTAACAAAGTACTCATGAGGCAATAGAAAGTAGAGGTCAAGAGCTGGGGTCTTGAAGCCCCACTGCCTGGATTCCAAGCTTGATTCTGTATAAATCACTCTGAGAACTTGGGCAATTTGCTTAAACTCCCTGGAATTCATAATCTTCCTTTTAAAGTGAAGCTTCATCATTCAGCAGTGATTTATTGTGCTACTTCTCTGGGATGGGCACTATTTTGGGGTCTGAGGACAAATCCATAAGCAAACTAGATAAGTTACCTGCCACCGTGGAACTTAAGTTCTAGAGGGGAAATAGATAATGTGAAAATGAATGTATTCTGTCAAAGAGATAAGAGCTATGCAGAAAAATAAAGCATAGTAAGAGAATAAAGAATGACGTGGATTATTTTAGATGGAGTAATTAGAATAGTTCTCTCTTAGGAGATAACATTTGACCAGATGTCTGAATGCAGTGGAGAATAAGCCATGAAGGTAACTAGTGTTCCTTTCAGAGAAAACTCTTAAGTGCAAAGGCCCTAAGGCTGAAATGTGCATGGGATAATGATATTACCTGTTAAATACGGTCACCGTGAGATTAAATGGTTAATTCATTTGCTATACATAAATATTTCTTGATAAATGCTGGTTGTTAGGATTATCAGACTGCTTCATATACTCTGGCCCAGCTAGTCTAATTGTAGCTGAGGTAGGTAGTCTAGGTAGGCCAGGGTAACAGACCACCCTGATGGTTGGGCACACTGCCACCTGCTGCTTCCTGCTGGTAAAACTGGTTGGTATGGGTAGCAGGTTGAGAAGCTGATGTTGTTTCTTATCTGCTGTCCATCCTTCCTCCTGTATCTGGGTTTCTACTGGCTAGACTTCCATTCAGTTCCTCAAGTTAACTCTGCCTACTGCTTCATATGAGATCTCTATCACCAGAACTGTCTATGTCACCTGCTGAGCCCCAGCCCACTCTCCATCACAGTGCCAGGGACCCAGGACAATTGTATATCATATAAGGGGATGCCTTTAGTCACAGAAGATTGCTCCCAACACATATTTCAGTGGGACTTGTGTTTTGTCAAATGGCTACTTCCTTCTTTGAGCTTAAGTGAAAGAATAAAGACAACAAATTATGGTGGAATTTATTAGATCACCTACCTGCTCAGTGGGGGTCTGGTGATCTTATGAAAGAAATTGACAAACTCCCACAGAGCTACCACTGCCTCAATGCATTCACCATTGGAAGCTTGCACCTGCTCCCACAGACTCATGACCTTCTTAAACTGCTCTCTTGAATTATTGGTAATTTGTTACTTTTTTTTTTAAAAGAAAAGTACACTTCTGGATGCCCACAACATTGTCCATATTTAGAAAAGTGACAAGTAGAGAATGGTCTTCTAGTCATTCCTTGGTCTGGCTGTGTACATGGTGGTGCCATTTAGTGTTCGCAGATGTAAGAATCTGGCTACCTACAAGACTTGCTCAAAGAATACATCCTATATGATCCTCTGTGCCAGTACCCTTAGACAATCCCCTAACATGACATCCATAGTCAATAATAATGTCAACTTCCAACAGGTATTGTGAGCCTATTAAAAGCAAGATGTTATGGTAAGACTTTAATTTTTTTAAATCTCATTTCAGCCTCACAACAATACTATATAACCCAGATACTCCATACATCAGTAGGCTACAAGATCATACCTCCCATTAATAACTAATCACAATAACATGGGTCTCTATCTCTTGTCACTATTAGATGTCCAGCATCTTTACCATTTTCCCTTCCATGAATTTCTTGGAACTATAGGAAATTCTTCTCGTCCCCAGACCTGGCTGTCTATCTGTGTCATACTGGTCTGGGTTTGGGCCACTCCTGGGCTTTTCTGCAGGTCTCCTTTTCTTGCCCCAAGACTTATTTCATTCAAGCACCTGCTGCTGCTATCCCTGGCACAACTTTGTCTCAAGCATAGGCTCAATGCCTCCCGTAGTTCCCTACTGTCATAGGGAAGATTGAAATGTATTGTTTTAGTGAGACTCTTATGATAGCTTTGGGGAACAAAATAGAATAATACACAGGAGTTAAGATTTATTATTAGATGTGATTGCTCTCAGAAATCTCTGGTTTAGGCCCTTCTGAGGCCCTAGCCCCTGCAATGTACCGATGTTCCAGTGCCTATTTTCTGACATGTTGTAGAGGCCAATTCATGTCAACGAGACCTCCTTGCCAATGTGTTTTGTACTGATTCCAAACATCTTTTTTCTCCAGTTCTGAACAGAAAGATAGTTATTCCGATATCACCTAAAACCTAACCCTTGGACACTCGTTTTCTACTGCAGGATGAAGAACAACCTCATCCCTATCCACAAAGGTTTTCCCCAAGGTCACTAAAGGCAATGCATAAAAACACAACAAACCAACGTTAAGAAGTTCCGCAATTCCTCAGTTACTCCCTGTTAACTTACTTTATATATGAGATATAAATAAGCTGTCCAAATTCAGCTTCAGCTTTTCTAAACCAGTCCCTTATAAACACAAGGCTGAGCCCAGCTGCCATAGCCTGATGCCTTCCTGACACCTTCCTGTCTCTGCTTCCAACCTCCACCATGTTTTCTATGTACAGTAGTCCCCTCTCGTCTGCGGTTTTGCTTTCTGCAATTCAGTCAACTGTGATCCTGAATGGGGATGGTCCTGCTTCTGATGTATTGTCAGAATGACCATCATGGCCTGACACTACATCATAAAGCCTACATCATTCACCTCACTGCATCTCAGCATGTAGACATTTTATCATCTCATGTCATCACAAGAAGGGTGAGTGCAGTACAGTAAGATATTTTGGGAGGGAGACCATAGTCACATAACTTTTATTACAGTATATTGGTACAATTGTTCTATTTTATTATTAGTGATTATTGTTAGTCTCTTACTGTGCCTGATTTGTAAATTAAATTTTATCATGGGAATGTATGCATAGGAAAGAGCATAGTGCATACAGGGTTTGGTTCTATCCATGGTTTCAGGCATCCACTGGGGGTCTTGGAATGTATCCCCAAGGGATATGGGGAGACGACTATATTATCCTATTCCATTTTCACGACAGCCCTATGGAATAGGTATTATTGGTGTGTGTGTGTGTGTGTGTGTGTGTGTGTGTGTGATCTCTTACAAACAAAAATTCGATGAGATTAGAGCTATTATTAAGTCCATGTAACAGATAAGGAAACCCAGGTTTAGAAAGTTTAAATAACTTGCCTAACATGACAGCTATTTGTACACGGAGGGCACCATGTGTACTAAACATCTCCTCATCCAACATTATCTTCTTGTCAAAGATAACTTACTACCCCTGTGAACTCCTTAGCGATTTCATGAACTACCACTGGGTCTAATTTGCTTTCTAGCTTTGGATCAGGCTGTTCAAATGTGTAAGCACCTGCCTCCAGGTCTGTCCCAGCAAATTAATCACCAAATAAGGCAAATATCATTTTTACAAAACATGCCACCCCTAATTTATCGCTTGTGGACAGCACAACCCTCACCCTTCAACCTTCAGGTCTCCACACAGACCTTCTCTGACTCCTCCAGCCACAGAGATCTTCCTTCTCTGCACTGCTGTAAACACGTCTTTTTATTTTTCTTCAGCCACATACCATGGCATTTTATTATTTGTTACAAGAGGTCTTTATTCATCACAACATACCATCTTATATTGTTACCCTATACTTTTTATTCCTATATGTGTTTAACTCATCTTCCATATAAAATTAGAACTCCCTTGAAGGTAAGGGCCTTGTCTTAAACTTCTTTTATATTCTTTCCAGAGAATCTAATGTTATGCCAACTTCATACAGAATACCAAATGAATATTAGCTCATTATATTGTTTACAAGAATTAACCAAAAAAGAAGGAACTGGTATAAATAATTTTATAATGTTTCTTAAAATATGTTTTGAATAATTTTTCATATGGCCAGTAAATCTATAAGTGGTACAGATTGTCCGTGGCAATTCTAGAAGCAAATAGTAAAGCCTTTCTATGTTTATTAAAAAATTTTAAAAAGAATCTGCTTAGTTCATAAATAGATGTTGAAATAGGAAACATACACATACAATTTTTAATAACTTGAACACAAAGTTAAAGTAGTTTCTTAGGGCTTCCAAGTAACAGTGTCCACACGCTAATTGTTAGGTGGTCTTAGCTCAACATTTTCTGTAGTGTCTCTGGATGTCTTTATCATCAATTTATATAAGTAAATTGAAAACGTGAGCCTTGCAGTTATTAAAAAAAAAAGGAGAGTAGTGTTTGGTGTGATTTGGGTGAGAACTGTTTGAGGGAGGCAAATGCCAGCACCTCTTTTTGATTTCAGTTTAATGAAGTTTCTTTTAACTTACCTTTAACAAAATAGTGAATAAAAAGCTGTGTGCTTTGTGAGCAGTACTTTCTCTGTGCCTTTTTGGGAAACTGTGCAGCTTTCTGATTATAAATAGTGTATGTCTTTTGTCTTGTTTCTTGATGTTTCTGGAGTTTAAAAAATACCTCATGGTAAAGTTCAGCCTACTTCAGGAACATTAACATATGAAGCCAAAGATTATCTTGCCATGGGCCATTGCTATGCCCTTAAATAATATAAATTTGATCAAAATCAGATATTGAAGTAGACAACAT
This sequence comes from Panthera pardus, assembly GCF_024362965.1. Classification (NCBI taxonomy): domain Eukaryota; kingdom Metazoa; phylum Chordata; class Mammalia; order Carnivora; family Felidae; genus Panthera; species Panthera pardus. The sequence goes on from NW_026526688.1 coordinate 80,229,972, forward strand.
TCACGGGAAAGTTTTCATTTCTTTCCTATTTTCTTAAAACCCCTGGAAACTTGTTTATTTCAGTAAAGAGCCCACCCTCTTCCAAACACATCAGCTTTTCGAAAGCTTTATTTAAATGCCTCTGCCAAATGAAAGGCTCCTTTCATGCCATTTCAAGCCCTGAAGTACCAAAAGGGTAAATAACTTGAAGTATCATTTTTGACTGACTTGACTTTGAAACAGGCACAGCCAGCGTAAACAGCTGCTCGGCTGCGAGAAGCTTCCCTGCCTCTCTAAACAGTTGCCCCCGTTATCTGCTAATATCGGTAACAATGATAAACACCTTAATTCCCTGGATTAATGAGTTAGAGCCAATAGGAAAGGACAAAAACCCATAACTTTTCCACAAACTTAGTTAAATGTCAAGGTTTTTAAAGGCCTAGTTAGCAAGTATATTAGATGAGATATGTCAGTTTCCCAATTTACGACTCTGACTTGTCTCTTGTGATTCCTTATAGCCTCTAGCCATTCTCCTCTTACCTGAGGCATTCTCTGGCAAAAACCTGATGCTTCCAGTCATTCTGCATTCTTGTGTTTCTTCAAAAATAATTGGACAGGCACCTTTCCATAAACAATCATCATTAGTTATATACGGTACACAGATACGAATACCACACAAATAAGTTTCAATGGAATGTCTTGAGCCAAATAGTAATAATTTGGCCTGCATGTTACAGATGTGATTGACAGAGAGTTAATGCACTTAGCACTTTTCCAGGAGGCTCTGAGTATTATCTCCTTGATGCTCAGAAAGTCCTGCTCCCAGAAAAGTGACATAGACATTGACCACTGAGTTTGTTGCTGTTCAATAGCCGGTTCCGTTTCCAGACTCTATGATTAAAGTCATTATAGGAACTGTCAGCAGGGGGGAAGAAATGGAAACTGTCACAAGAAGCAACTGCCTGAAATGTTAAAGATTCCCATAATGTTTAACAGTTTTAAAGCAGGGGATTTTAACCTAATGAAGATCAACCTAAAGTGTAACGCAGCAAGCTCCAAATCGTTTCTGCTAGGTTGATTAACCATCTCTATCTTTTTATCTTTTCTTTCAGCCTCCTTGGAAAAATTCTGAAATAACCAAAATAAAAATAAATCTTTGTACTTGTGGCCATGAACAAAATTTACCACAAAAATGAATTCATATCTTTCAAGGATCTTTTCTTAGAAGCAGGCATAGTCTATGGAAAAGGTTGATGAAATGAACATTTAAACTGAGTGAGTTAGCACATACTCTGACAGTTTTTAGTAATTATTTTTGTATTCAAGGACCATGATAATGCTAACATTCAGTAGTACACGGTATTTCCAATCTGCCGTGAGCATGACTATGTTCCCAAGCTGCTACGAGTTCTTTTCCCCCCTGATGTTATAAATAAAAATTCCTGATTTGTAGTAGGATTTATTATTATTGTACGATCTTATAGAGAGAGCATTGGATGTACAGACCATTAAGATGATTTAGAAGTTAAAGGTTCTTGGAAATTCATTAATGTAAAAAAACAGACTCTGAGTGCAGACATCAAGTGTTTATTAACACTAGTAGATTATCAATTAAAATTTTATCTCATTTTGTACTCTATTTAAAAACAAATGAGAAGTCTGAGAGATGGTCACAGATCAAAGGAGCCTGTAGAGACATGATGAGTAAATGCAGTGTGGTTTCCTGATTGGGATCCTAGAACAGAAAAGACACATTAGGAAAAGCCAGTAAAATTCTAATAAAGTATAGAGTTTAGTTAACGGATGTTGATTCCTTAGTTATGACGAGTGAATGATAGTTATTAGATTTCCCTTGGGACGTGTGTGTACTAAAAACCAATTTGTCGTCTGAAATTCAGATTTCACTGGGTGTCCCATACTATATAAGTTAAATCTGGCAACCCTTATAATAATGTAAGATATTCATGGTAGAAAAGACAGGATGAGGTCTATGCAGAAACTCTCGGATATCTTTGCAACTTTTCTGTAAATCTAAAATTATTCTAAAATTAAAAAGTGTATTTAAATTTTTAAAAAGCATATGGGAAAGCACAGAGCCCATGAAATACATTTTGCTTTAGTATTTTAGTTGGAACATTTTACACACCTAAGACTAAAATCTGACACCAGCCTAAACTTTTATTTTTTTTCAATATGTAAACAAGTTTGCCCCTTAAAAAATGTGTGTTTTAACCCCATTTGCCAGTGAGAAGAGAGCCTAATACAATAATACTAACAGCAATATTCTTCTATTTATTTTTCTTTCCTCACCTGCTATGCCCAGGTTTTGACATTAAGAATATTGTGTTTGATATTTTCTGCATTAAAAACCACTTTAGGCTTTGGTTCCATTTTACTCCCAGTCAGAAAGATCAGAAAAAGCTCAAGTCACACAGTAAGAAACTTTATCCACTGAATGAGACATTATCCATTCCACCAGACTGCAAATCAAAGAGTATCTCTTAGGCTGCTTAAAAATTCATTTTAAAATCTGATCCTGATTGTACTTTTATGGTAATTTCGTACCATCAATCATCCTTTTACCTTTAGTCTCTGGGTCCACTGCTCTCCCCATAGATCTCATTCACTCTACCTCATTATAATTCTTTAGGTGAGAAAACAGGGGAAGAAATCTTAACAGAAAATGAGAGAAAGATGTAAATTTCTTGAGAAAAGTCAGGTTCACTAAGAAGCAGAGCTAATGATACGTTCTGATCTTCCCCTTTTTTGTAATTAAAAGATGGGAGGAAAAACGGACCCCAAAAAGGCAAAAGACCTGTCTCCCATGCAAATAACGTATTTGTAATCTGCATTCGGTGTCACTAATGTACCTTATAGTTTTAAGCTGTCAGGGTTCTGACTTGTTTCTGCCATTTGAAGTGAACAAAAGAAATAATTTTTGAAACTCTCGAGAACTTTTCTTTCATTGTGTGATGTTTGCCTGTCCTTCTCCTGGACTGCCTCCTTTCTAATTCTGTTTTGAGGGAGTGGAATAATCAGAATGTAGAATTATCAGCAGGCAGCTATAGGCCACACAGAGCTGGCCCCTCTCCAGGTGTAGGGGTTCACCTAGAGTTGTGGGCAATCGACACTATAACTTTGTTAGTATTCTCCATCTGGCAGTGCGTATATGCCTGCTCTGGCTAACAATTAATCACTGGAAGGGAAGAGCATGTGGCTGTGTGTCAGCCAGAAAGCGCTCGTGGCAAGTGGAATGATTTCTAACATCCAGTTTAAGTCAAGCCTTCGTTCAGCCTTTTCAGCATGATTCAATTTTACTAACAATAAATGTTATATTTTTGCTCCATTGATTTGAATGCTGACTCCGGTGTAAAGCATATTTCTTAGAGCAACAAGAAATGTAGCAGATAATAAACTCAGCGGCGCAGCTCAGCCTCGGTACATTTAGATTGGAATAAAAAAAATGGCCATTAACCGCCAGGGAAGGGACGGGTTTCTCTCAAGTAGGAAGTCCAGCTGCACTATCGTTTCTAACATCTTCAACAAAATGTTGCCATAAACCACAGAATGCCAATAATAGCAATAATCCCTCAAAAATGGGTTGTTACCAGCAGTTAGTGACCAGTTTCTTAGTTAATGGCCTGAGGGGAAAGGCTTTAAGAAAGCTGTATTCACTATTTCCTCTCAGGCAATTTAACTGGATGCATTAAACTGCATTTTCATTGGGATTTCCAAATGTTTGTGCTCTGACAAGGCACTCATCATAAGGTCTTTTGATTAAATCTCCATCTCCATGGTCTTAGGGGGAGCAAATAAGCAACATATCTAAGCGTGGGCGAGCGATAATTTGAACAGTCTCTTTAATTAGTGACAAATGACAATCTGAAATATGTAAAAATATATACGCTGATGTCCTCCCTCGAAGGTTCTTTGTTCATGATTTAAGGCGCACTCTGCCATTGATGGGTTGTAAATTGGCCCTCCTTTCATCCATTTGTTCCTGGAGATAATAATCCTGCTGCTGTCTTTGCGGGGTTACTGTGAGGGTCACAACCGATTCTGTTTGTGAACACGATGGAAAACCGCGTGATGTTGTGGTGTTCTGTAGCGGGGAGGCAGGGACCGCCAGCCCGCAGCCCGCCCGCATCAGTAGTAACCAGGTGTGCTGGTTGACAGAGCAAACTGGTTAATTCTCATTATGCCCAGGGGGCTAAATTTTAACCATTTCAAAGGTGGTTGAGGGTGGGAGTGGGGAGGTGACCAAAGAAATGAGTTTTCAGTAACTGCCTCTAGCCAGAGTCTGAACCCATTCAAATTTAGATTGAAAATTCAGGATTTAAGGGATTCAACTTTTATTTTAGGGCTTATGAAACACCAGCCCCACTTCTTTTGAAAAATGTGAACTGTTTATCAGGTGTCATGAAACATCTGTTTGTTATGGGATAGTTTCTGTTAGAAATAGAGTGTACCTCACATGCAAAGTAACTCAGGCCCATAGATGGGGACTTTGAAGTGATCGCAAGGAGCTTTAAAATTCCACAAGAGAAATAATAAGAATCCAATAATAATTAATATTGGGACTAACTGCCGGATCCTGTTCTTTTTTGGCATCCTAATATATATGAACACAAAGGCATTTTACTAACATATGTGGGAATAGCTGACTTAAATATATGTCAGGTAATAATATGGTATACCGTAGCTGAAATGTTCATAAATAAATGATGATAATAGTAATAATAATGACAATTTTAACATCTGCTTCTCAGGAACTCCAAAATAATATTTCAAATGCCATCTTTAATGATGCATTGTTTTTCCTGATTATACCTAAAATAATTTCTTCTCGTGATTCATATTTTATACATGTAATTAACATATTAGAATGAGACATGGCCACCAAAATACTTGTCTTATTTCAATGCATTAATCATAGCAATTTACTTCTTCTAGATTTAAACTAAAATGTTCTGACACTATTTATGTATCAATCATAAATCATTCAGAAACATGAATAGGGTACGTAGCATTATTTAATTCATGCACTTCCACAGTCTACAGGTTTTAAGTGAAACACTTAAATTGCTCATTAATCGCAACATTAACCTAAATTTATAAATAAAGGCAAAAATGACTGACGTTACAAAGAAAATGGCATGCGTCAGGCACGGGACTGCTCCTCTAACTCATTATATCCAGTGCTACCCAGATCACAAATACACACTTTTATGTGTGCACTGAGGGGACAAAGATATATAGTACGTGCTTTCTCTATAGATCCATATTATAGTACATGTTATATATGTTTTCTGTGTGAAAAAAAATCAAAGCAATATAAATGAAACCTTACATAGTTAAGTTTATCAAATTGGAATTACATAAGGAAAATCAAATACACATTTGAAATCAGAAATTTTAATTTTCCTTATGACCCAAGTTCAAGGTGAGTCTAGCACCAATCCTTTTAATATTTTTAAAATTATTTTTAAAGTTTATTTATTTTGAGAGAGAGACAGAGAGAGCAAACAGGGGAAGGGCAGAAAGAGGGAGAGACAGGATCCCAAGCAGGCTCTGTGCTGTCAGCACAAAGCCCAATGTGGGGCTTGAAATCACAAACTGTGAGATCATGACCTGAGCCAACAGATCAAGATTCAGATGCTTAAGGGACTAAGCCACCTGCGCACCCCAGCGCCAATCCTTTTTAAAGGATAGTTGGAAAACGATGGAGGTTAAGGTTTGTCACCTGAAGTGGATGTGTTAAGACTTAATGGGTCTGTGAAGAGCTCTGTTGGAAATGAAGGTCCCCACGCTGAGGCACTATTTTAGGAGTGTGAGAAAGCAGCGTGGAGAGGGCCCTGTGGGGGGCAGGTGAATAGAAACCCTTGCCACACACTTGATTTCTGGCAGAGGAAGGAGGCCCTGAACTTGCTACTCCCAAATCTGCTCTCCCTCCTCCACCCCCTGAAAGTATTTTAGTGGAGACAAAGCTTTTTACCCAAAGTGCACCTCAGGAAAAGGTGATAGTGTAAAAGGTCTGTTTGAAGTGGGTAGAGTGTGAGGTCATGGCCCCTGCAGGGAAAGAGTGTAGCCATACTGAGTGTGGGCAAGGATGCGGTGAGGAGGGGCTGTGGGCACAGGAAACCAGCTTTGCAACTCTTCAGTGTTTTTTCCTTTGGCCAGCTCTTTTGCCTATAAATTCATCTCTTAGGAATGTTTTACAGATTTTAAAACAGACAAGGAGTGCTGGGTTCCTGGGAGGGGAGATAAGCAATCATTCCAATATAGCCATATTTTGAAAGATTATGAAGAATGAGGGGAAGCGCCATATCTTGCATATAAAACAGAACATTAACTGAGAGTTTTCACTAACTTTCTTTTATTTGACATGGTACTAATGTGTCTTATATTACAAGAGCAAACAAAAACGTGGAAGGAATGTTAAGAGTGCAAAATCTTTGGAGGACCTCAGTGTCTTGTGTTTAGTCACAGATGTTGCCTTTGGCCGGAGAGGGTGATAGGGGTCAGAGGGAAGAGAAAGGAAACAGACGGATCACAGTGGTAGGTGTTTTCTCCCATATTACTGCTTTTTACTTCTTTATTATGAGGTAGCTATTATGATCTCCAGTTTACAGTTGGGAAAGCCATAGAGAACTCAAGTAACACGCCCAAACTATTACTTTGCATAGTTCATTAACTGGCCCAGCCCCCAAATGCTAAACCAAATCTCCCAGATGCCAACACTCCAGTCCTTTTATAGCAATGGTTAAGGATCCCAGTACATGTGAAACCAGGCCTGGTGGGGCCACTCACTGCCTACAAACATGTTGATAACAATTACCCTCAGTGATTATAAAATATCTGTGTTGCACTTACATTTTTAAGTACCAATTTTAAAGTCTACGAATTTAAAGTCTGTAGATTTCCTAAGTAAATTTTCTGCAAATATTGTTGATGCCTGACATAAGTTTCCATATTGTCCTAGCTGAAAAAGAGAGTCTGAAAAGGATGTTTTTACCTCCACTAGTGGCCGACCAGTTTTGCAGTTCTCAAAAGATTAAAAAGACCTTTCCTGAAAGATTTCTTAGGATTCTAGTATATAAAGTTTTTTTTTCACCCACTGCTCCCTAATCTGCTTTTATTTTCAGACTTTGAGAGGTCTCCTAGAGGCACAGTTTTCTTTTTTTTTGTTTTTTTGTTTTATTAAATTTTTTTTTAACGTTTATTTATTTTTGAGACAGAGAGAGACAGAGCATGAATGGGGGAGGGTCAGAGAGAGGGAGACACAGAATCTGAAGTAGGCTCCAGGCTCTGAGCTGTCAGCACAGAGCCCGACGGCGGGCTCGAACTCACAGACCATGAGATCGTGACCTGAGCTGAAGTTGGCCACTTAGCCGACTGAGCCACCCAGGCGCCCCGAGGCACAGTTTTCTAAAGAGTCTGACCCTCACCCTCAGGTTGCTTATGGAGATAGAATCTCAAACACGCAGCCCTTGCACCTACAGCTTATCAAAATGTGAAACATTTTTCAAACTACAAGGTTATTCAGTAACCTAAGCCACTGAATGTGAAATCAAAAAAATTCAGGACTAAAAGACTACTGAGAACATAAGTCCAGTTCCTCAAGTACGTTTGAAATCAGTAAGACGAAGCACAGTGTACCTAGTAACGCTGATTTCTTCAAAACTCTTTACCTAAATGTGCAACCCCCTTGCTGAGGACATTTTACTGCAAGCAGTTCTCAGCATTATAGCTGGGTAACAGCCCCTGAATGTGAGTGATTTAAATGAATCTGATTTGTGTCTCTGAACAATAGAATAATAGGGCAATGATTTTCAGACTCTGCTCCCATTCTGTAAGCTGGACCATGAGGTTTCACAATTGAAACTTAATGGTAGTGATCTTTCTTCAAATGTGCAGGAAAAAACTAAACTATTAGAATTCTCTTAACTAAAAAAAATTTTTAGTACTTTTATCATTTTTTTATTATTTGAGAGAGGGAAGAGAGTGGGAGAGAGAGAACCTCGAGCAGGCCACGCACTCAGCGCAGGTCCCGACACGGGGCTCAATCCCACAACCCTGGAATCATGACCTGAGCCAGAATCAAGAATTGGACACTCAACCGACTGAGCCACATAGGCATGCCCCCGCCCTGCCACCAACATTTTTTAAAGCAGGCTCCACACACAGCATGGAACCCAACGTGGGGCTTGAACTCAAGACCCTGAGATCAAGACCTGAGCCGAGATCAAGAGTTGGACACTTAACTGACTGAGCCATCCAGGCACCCCTTCTTTTTACTTAAATTTTTAATGTCCCATATTTTTAAAGCCTTCTCTATATGAAATTTTAATATAAAATCTATCTTATTCAGACTAAATGAATTTGTATTTGTTGATTTAGTATTTCTTTTTTTTTTTTTAATTTTTTTAACGTTTTATTTTTTTTTTTTTTGAGACACAGAGAGACAGAGCATGAATGGGGGAGGGTCAGAGAGAGGGAGACACAGAATCTGAAACAGGCTCCAGGCTCTGAGCTGTCAGCACAGAGCCCGACGCGGGGCTCGAACTCACGGATCGCGAGATCATGACCTGAGCCGAGGTCGGCCGCTTAACCGACTGAGCCACCCAGGCACCCCTGTTGATTTAGTATTTCATCATGTTTCACAGTATGACTTTTAGTTGTTCAGCTAGTTGAGTACATTTGGAACTCACAGTAAAAGGAGGCCACTTTCCTGAACCAGAACCTGGTGCGTAATTTTTTTAACAGAACTGGCCATGAATGTGGTATTGAATCAACTTTTAGTAAGACACATTTACGTCACACAACATAAAATGTTCTAATCACATGTCTGTAAATAGTGAATTGTAAATAGCATGTTAGGGAAGCAAGAATAGAACCAATGAATCAAATTTATCCAGCGGATTCCCAGAGAAGCCTCAGGAAGCAGTTGAGGACTCCTGGGCTGGTGCTTTTCCCTGTGCTGATGGGTCAGGTCAGCAGATAAGGGAGTTGCGCCCTGGCCAAATGGTGTGGTGACTTTGCTCTCTTCACTAAGTGCTGTCAGTAAATAGCAGGGATATAATTTCCAAAATTTTGCCCATAAGAATCATAGTAAGTTGGACCATTGTGAGTCAAGAATGAATCCTATTATAAATGATGAAAGCACAAGATAGTAGAAAGGACTTTATTTAAATACATGAAAGAAAGTGTGATAGAGAAAGGTTATTTCATAAAGTGGAGTAGAAATGGTCATGCTAATTCTTCAGAGAACTGATAAAGAAACTTTGAGACATATCTATATATATCTCTGTCTCTATCTCTATCTATCTAAATCTATATATCTATATCTGTATCTATCTATATCTATATATCTATATCTGTATCTATATGAAGGTCTTTAAATTGTGCCTGACCTGGAATTTAAAAAAATTCCCATTTAGAATTGATTCTCATTTAGAATGATTCTCATTTAGAATGTCCAAATTCAATGTAGGATTGCAGGATTAGCTCCTCTACCTCTAGTTATGAGAACAGAGGTTATGTGCTGAAAAGAGCCACCTGAGAAAATGGGGCAGAGAAGTGGTCGTGGCATATATTAGGATTCAAGCCTACAAAACCAGATTTGCATGTCTCATTCAGCCTCACCAGCAGAGCAAGTCAGGTGAGCTGAGAAGAGGAACGATTCTTCTCCTAGCAAATACCTAAGGAAGTTCTCCTAGTTGGTCCTCTAATTGGCCATGAAGATGGATGAGAGGACATGAATGAGCTGAAATCAGCCAGTAGAATTCTATTGAATAAAGGTATGCTTTAAGCAGAAAAATTAAACTAATGAGTAGCCTTTTCGTGGCTGTGAATTAATCCTCGACATTTTTCTCAGTGCCTGCTCTATGTGCGACCTCAGTGTAAAATATTAGCTCATTCAGAACTAGTTTCCTAGGATTCCAGTGCATGTGAAATCAGACCTAGCAGGGCCATGGCCTACACACATGGTAACAATTAATTAGAATGATTATAAAATACCTGTTATTGCAGTTACATTTTTTTTTAATTTTTTTAAACGTTTATTTATTTTTGAGACAGAGAGAAGCAGAGCATGAACAGGGGAGGGGCAGAGAGAGAGGGAGACACAGAATCTGAAACAGGCTCCAGGCTCTGAGCTGTCAGCACAGAGCCCAACGCGGGGCTCGAACTCATGGACTGTGAGATCATGACCTGAGCCGAAGTCGGACGCTTAACCGACCAAGCCACCCAGGCGCCCCTGCAGTTACATTTTTAAATGTCAATTTAGGTGGTTTGGTCTTGATGACTAAGCAAAATGATTCGTTGGAAAATGAGCTGACATCTATCATTCAGTGTTCCTTATTACCCTGCTCTGCGTCTGGCACATGGTAAGCATGCGATAAACTATTGCTAAATGATAGAATAAATGAATGCACGCTACGCTGTGGGATTCTGAAGAGTGGAGAGGCAGTGGGTTGTAAGGTAGAATATTAGTGCTACTTTAAAAGTGTCGTAATTGTAAAAATTTCTATTTCTACTGCTGCCACATTAGTTCACATGTTATCCTCTCTCACATCAACTCCTGCGACAGCCTCCGACTTGGTCTTCATGCTCTTTGCTTCTTACATTCTATTCTCCAGAGAGAGGCCAAATTAATCTTTTAAAAATATGGATCAAATCATGTCACGTTTTTGCTTAAAATCCATCAGTGGCTTCCTGAAGCATTTAAAGTATAATCCGACCTCCTTACCTGGCCTACAAAGGCCCTGCCTCACCTGGCACCTGTCTATCTCTCTTGTATCTTATCCTTTACTATCTGTCTTAATCAGTTTGCTCATGTTACACTTACCTTCTTCCATACCTGGAATGTGTCAAACTTGTTCTCACCGCAGGGCCTTTGCACTAGCTCTTCTCTCTACCTGGTAAACACAGATGCTCAAAAAACATGCTCCTTCTTATCATGAAGACCTCAGCTTACTTCTCCAGGTACTCTAAAGAACATAACTCTGATCGTTTTTATCTTTTGGCACATATCACCATCTATTATTTTCTTGTCTACCTTATCACTGTAATTATCATGAGAGCTTATTGATTCCCCACGTGGATTCCCCAAGAACCAGAACAGTCTGGCATTTAATGAGAGTTCAGTAAAAGATTTTTGAAAAAAATGAGTAAACAAATAAGTTGTCTTGGTTTGTGAAGGATCCATGATGGAGAATCTTGATGAAGAATGGATTGCTCCATGGGTTTATATGAACTTCTGTGCATGTCCCCAATGCCAAAATTACAAATTACCACAAGGGGAAAATCAGTTAAGCAGGAATATTTTTGATATCACATAGGCAACACATGGCTTCATGAATTGGATTCTTTTCTTTTTAGCCTCCTGTTTGGAGGGCTCTTCCATTGGAACTATTTAAATTTCATTTGCACACATTTAAAACTTGAAGTTTTCAAGTGGCTATTTTCTTAAAACTTTTGAGTTGCTTCACAAAGTCTATAGTGTTTTTGTGTGATTCTTCCCATCCAATGTCGGCAGGATGGTTTTCTGTGTTTCAGGTTTATAAAATTGTTGACAAATAAACGCCCACTGTGTCGAGAGCTAGCATATGCCTAGGCAGGGTGTTACAATAGGAATTTGCGATGGGCTGGGGGAAGGGGTGGGGGTGTTGAAGTGGGAATCTGTCCACCCACACTGGTTGGAAAGCCTACTTTAAAACTCACCCAGCACCAACCAAGCTTAATACGGTTGTTACAGGGAGTATGTGTGCTGTGATGGCAATGTGTCAGGCCTAATTGGGACCTTCTGAGAGCTAAGAGGACGTGCAATTCTAGCAGGGAAATGTTAATCCAGTCACAAACACCGTGTTCACAGGAAAACTTCCCTTCAGCCCTCCCTGCCTTCCTTACTTAGCTATTCAAGGGAAGTGATCGGTGCATGCAAACTTATAAAAATTTAAACTATTTGGGTGCTTTTGGAAATGAGTTATAGAGCTCAACTAAACAAAAAAAAATTCCCCCATGAAAATGAGATACTTAATGGGTATTGTTGACTCCTCTCTCCTGCGTAAGGGCAAGTCCAGCCAGTCAGAAAACTACCTGTATTTACAGGAGTGACATTTGCAGGTGATTCAAATTTAAATCAAGTTTACCCCATGAATGTGAGCCCCAAGAAATTCACAGATTTCTGCATTAACCCTAATTTCCAACCTTAGGTAAATGTTCACCAAACCATTTCTGGAACAGTAAGTGGAAAGTAATATAAGAAAGAAATCTGTCATTCTCTGACTGAGAGGGAAGCTGAGGAGGGGTGGAAGGTTGTCTGTGTTAAGATCAATTCTAGTGGCATTAACACCCAGGGAGGGCCAGTCCCTGTAAGGGGCTGTCCAAGCTTATGGTTGACACTTGACTTCTGCTGGAATGGAAGCGGGGGATCAAGGTATTTCTTGGAATCACATGGTCAGTGTACTTCCCAGATCATGAGATGACTCAAGGCATCATGACCTTCATATCACCTTGCTAGTTAACAATAAATGAACAAGAAAAGGAAGAACTCACAGAGCTAAAGAAGTAAGTCTCTACCCATCACTTGTGTGTTACACCATGTGGTCTTCCATGAAAAGAAGCTTTGACCGATAAACTATGATACCTAGAAAGCTAAATCTAAAAGAAATAAAACAGGACACCTTAGAGAAATGTATTTTACCATATTTCCCTTATTTGCTTGAAAACAAAACAAACTCACGTGGCTTTTGTTGGGTTTCTAGATTATTGGGAAGTTTGATGTAATTACTGAATGTTTTTTTATCTTGGCTGGGTTTGTGCTCCCATTTACTGATCACATCCTGTGTGCCAGGTACCGTCCAAGTATTTTACATATCCTAACTAATTTAATTCTCACAACTCCAAGAAGCATGTATATTATTATACTCATTTTCACAGATGAGGGAGTGCACAAGGTCACGTGGTTTTAAAATTTCAGCCTGTACTGAAAATAAACTACCACCTAAGTTATCATTTTCAAAGAAAGGACTTGAGCAGCACTGGAGAAAAGATTTTGACTCACAAGAATGTTTCAGATTAGATGAAAAAAACACTGGTAACTCTGAGTAGAAAGAGAGCAGCATTTGGACTTAAATGAGACTTTCAGACATTGGGTATAAGCTCTGATTGGTCAGAACCTAGAGTTTTCATGGAGCAGGAACCTTGCAGTGACACCTCTTTTCCTGCTGTCTAAAGTGAAATAAGGCACTGCTTAACTGTATTTGCTTCAACTGCATGCCACATATCCTGTTAGCTGTTTACATGTGTGTTTGCTTTGTTTTGCATAAACATTAAAAAAAAATTTTTAACATTTATTCATTTTTGAGAGACAGAGACAGAGCATGAGTAGGGGAGGGGCAGAGAGAGAGGGAGACACAGAATCCGAAGTAGGCTCCAGGCTCTGAGCTGTCAGCAGAGCCTGACATGAGGCTCAAACTCACGAACCACGAGATCATGACCTGAGCCGAAGTCAGACGCTTAACCGACTGAGCCACCCAGGCGCCCCTGTTTTGCATGAACATTTTATCTCAAGGGCTGCAGAGAGAGCAATGTAGAATGTCTTCATAACAGGATCTCCTCTGTGAGATCATTTGTTTACCTGAATCTGGTACATAAACTGCAAGTAACTTCCTTAGTGGTTACACTGAGGACAAGGTGGGGTGATGTGTCCTGCTAGGTTTCTCACAAGCAATTCTTTGTTTATCCTGATGTCTTCCAGATCATCTCCAAAGATCTGTCTACTTGTGTTTTAGTCCAGCAGTGTTTATTTACGGCATCTCACCAACACCGGGCGGTACAGATAGGGGCCCTGTGTTTTGTGATAGGTTCTCCTTTCAAAGCTTTATGCTCACAGAGAATTGACTTCAGGATGTCAGGCGACCTTTAGCTGAGGCTTAACAAGCAAGGACCATACTATGAACAGAAAATGGCTTTACTGGACATAGCACACCAAATCATGGACAGTGTTGTAAGTCTTTCCCAAGGACTCAAAGTTAGAATTATGCCTATTATGGCAGAAATTTTTAAAAATTTATTGGGAGGATTTGATTCTGACCCCTATCGTATTTTTCTTCCCCGATGAAAAGTTTATAGACATAGCAGACATTATTTTTCACTTCTGCCATATTCGGCTCGGTAGGAAATAATGTCAGCCAGAGATATTAACTTCTGCCTCGTTGTGCGTGCTAGAGTGTTCTCATTATCTCCTTTACCAGCTCTCAACTTATCCAGGGAGAAGAAAAGGGAAAAAAAAAAAAAGATCTCAGCATGAAACTCATTCTGACTGTAGGGGGCCCCGTGAACTGTTTTTAAAAATTTAGCAGAAAATGTCCATATCCCGTACATGAAGGTTTTTTGTTGTGGTGGTGGTAATAAATGTCTAAGTCCTTGAATTTTAGGAGCCACTTTCATGATTGTTTTTCTGGGGAATCTATGAAATCAAGAGAAGATGCTACTCTAGGTGTCACTGAGAGCATGGTATTCTCCTGGTTAAGAGCATCACAGAGATGCTGGTGATTCTTCCTGGATTCCACCCTAATGAATTCTTTTAACATCGCTTTGAAATGCTTATTTCTGATACTGATGCACTAGCCACTGGTAAAATGGAGAACATTGCAAAATAGTTGCAGACACTGAAAAGCCTGGCTCGATGAGTGTGCAAGTTACCCCTACACCCCCAATGACAACCACACACAACCCATGCCTCCCAGTGGAGTAGACGGCCTCTACTTTCTACTCCTCTAAGCAAGGACGTTAACATGCAGGGTAACACATTCAAGGACAGTGTGTCCGTGCTCCTGGATGTTCCATCATCAGTGGTAAATGTAGAATCTTCTCTCTTTTGGACTTGCTTTCCCAAATTCACCTCAGGCGTCTCTGCTTTGGTTCATACACTTGAAGCACGTCTGTGTCAAGGCCTCTGAACGACAGTCCAGGAGAGAGTTCCCTCTTCCTTTGGGATGTGAGGCAGGCCACAATTCTCCATGACAGTATTAAGACCCTCAATAATGCATGCCATCCTATTTCCTCTCCTTAAGTTTCCTGTATAGTACTCAGAAGAAGCAGGGCCTCATAACTTACACGTACTGTCACCTCTCCATTTACCTGGCCATCAGAATGCTTACCCATGTAAAGGATTCCTCTACCTCTGTAATAAAACATTTTGAAGTGTTGGAGATGTTTACCTGACTTCATTGTAGGAAAGAACGAGGTGCTTATTTTGAATTCCAGCATCTAACGGTGTCTGGCTCATAGTGGCACTCAATAAATTCTTATTGAATCGATTTTTAAATTTTTTATTGCTGAAATGAAACATGGGTGTCAGCCTTTTTACACAGCCTCTCGCATCCTCCCTCAAACGCTACAGTATGCGCCCTGGAACTACAATGACCTCCTACTTTCACTTCCAAAAGGGACTTTAAAAACACAACAGAAACAACTTTATTGGGAATAAAATGAAGCTGTGCTGCAACAGTGAAACGTGTTTGAGAAGTTTGAGAAGATTTTTAAACAGTTCTCCAGTGAAAAATGTCATTCATATATTCACCTTAAATTCATCTTGTAGGAATACGTTTTTCAATCAATTTTGTTTAATTTCAAGACATAGCATAATTTTTTTTATCTTTACAAACTACTATGAAAGAGCAAAGATTTACCTTATGAAGGAAAATGGCATTTGAAAGGGGTCTTCAAGAGAAGGCAGGCTTGTATATCGGAAGGGGACAAGGATGGGAAGCCAAGTAGCGGGTCAGTGTGAGATCAGGAATCATGTCTTATACATAATAGGGCCTCACACATAATAGATGCTCTACGATTGTTTAGTGGAGGGATAAATGAAAGAAAGCTACAAAAATGAAACACACAGAGACTATTAAGGAAGCTCAAGTTGTTCAGTTAGGCTGCAAAATAGGGTAGGGCAGTGATTGCTGGGGCTATCAATAGCTATCAACCTATTGATAGCTTGGACCAGACAATTCTTGGTTGTGGGAAGGGATTGTCCTAGGTGGTTTAGGGTGTTTAGCATGATCACTGACTTCTACCTACTAGATGCTAGTAACATCTTCCAAGTTGTGACAACCAAAAATATCTCCAGATACTGCCACAGATCCCCTGGGGGAACAAAATCTCTTGTGGTTAAGGACCATGGAGTTAGGGAGTTGCTCAAAAACAGGGCTGGAGAAAGAAGTTAGGATCACAATTTGAGAGAGCTGGGATGTCAAGATAGGGTATCTACACTTAATTTGATAGAGGATATTTATGAAATATTTCTGAGCTAAGGAATTACAGAATCAGTCTTGTATTTTAGGGAGAATAATTTGGCAGTTCCTATAACTGCGTTTTTGCAAAATCTAAACATGTGTATATTTTATATATGTATCTCAAATAATTACCCAGCAGCTTCATGCTTCAGTTTTCTCTTATGTAAAAAGGGGATAACCATAGCATTGCAATGAGTACTAAATTAAGTAATTCATATAACGTGCTTGGAACAGTGCCTGGTATTTTAAGTAAAAAATAAATGCATTATGGTCGTTAATATTGCTTACGCAAAACAAGGCACTATGGTGGTGCAAACACCTTTGAAACATTTTTGAAGAACAGCTACCATTTCTAACATGAGTCAATTATCAATTGACTTATTAGAAGACGAAGTCCAGGTATAACCCAAATAATCATGAACCCAAGGGGAATGCTCTTTCTCTTCCTCCCTAAATCCTGATTCAAAGCTAATAAAATTGCGCTTCAAAACAAAATGGGAGAAAATGTTAAACGGAGAAAGAAAGCTGATTTTAAAGCTTCTGCTCAAATGTGTATTGTAGTGCCCTGAATCCATGTAAAGACAGACGGAAGGCAACTAAAAGTGCTCTACAGGGGCAACTTTGAATGGGTTGGCTTCCACACGTAATTGCTAACAAGCCACAGGTGCCAAGCCACATGAGCCGGCGATAGCCTGATTTTGAGAAGAGAAATGACAATTCTTTACCCATCATTCATCCCCAGGTGCGCTTGTCATCTCTCATAGCACATAGCGAGTTACCTTTTTATTAGTGGCTTTGGAAACCTTCTCCCAAGTGAGCAGCAGCATCCTTATCTGCGAAACTGCGTGTAAATGAGACTATGCGGGATGGAGGATATGCGATCCACCTGCCAGGAGGATGAAAGGTGTGCATTTGAGCTCCCCCGGCAATCAGATTAGGGGCTCTTTCTTTCCCGCCTGTCTCTTCACACTGACCAAATTGACGGGCGAATGCAGTTCTCCCATCCTACCTGTTCTCTTCCTCTATTTTCCTGACCATCTAACCTCACCAGCTTGAAATAAAGAAAATACCTTAATGGCTTAAGACAAAAGGTTAAGTTAATCTTCTAGGTTTGCTGAATAATACAGTCTTACATTTTTAAGTGTTCAAAATGTTTTCTCATAAGCCATCTTGTTTGGGCTCTACCAAAGCACCTAGCGTAAACAGCACAAATGTTACCTGCTCCTTCAGAAGGAAGATGGGGTTCAATGAGGTTAAATGCCTTGCCCATGGAAATGATGGAACTTGAGACTAGAAGGCAGGTTTTTTGACTCACAGTCCCAACCCTGTGACTGTGGACAACCTCTTAATCATTTCCGCACCACAATGTCCAACAATATTCACATACATCTTTCTTTTTTATTCCAGTCAGTGTCCTATTTCCAACTAACACATTTACAAGAATAATTAGGCCCTTATCATCCTTTGACTGATTTTCTGAAGAAGCTTCTTGCTTGGTCTTTATGCCTTCTGTCATGTCCTCCTTAAATCCCCCATCACCCACTGCTGTCAGAGTCAATCCTGCCTCCGTGACACCTTGGCAAGATTCCATCACTTTTCAGCTACTTTCAGCTACTTGTCCAGTTCCATTCTTGCATCTAAGATTTGTCCTTTTCATCTTATCTTTGATCTCAATCCAGTCCAAAGCTTTTCTTTCCTATTCCCAGTGTAGGCAAGATTTATGACCCTAGGCTTTAACATGGTGGTAAAAACATGGTCTGGGTCTTCCATACCTACTCCCCCTCCTCCTTCTAGGTTAGTTCTTCTAGTGTTGGGGTGGAAAGGGGAGAAAAAAATGAAGGTCTCCTAACTTCCCTGGGTTGCAAAGACTCCGGATAGTAGAGGGGAAGGGAAATTGTAAAATGTTTCTATATTGTGGAGCTTTGACAATGCCATGTTGTTGCTGATTTACTGAATCACTTCAATGATGTGAAACAGCATCTGGGCCTTCAATTACTTTCTCTTTGTGCCTGGATCATCCTTCAGTTTCTCCAATTCCTGGGATCAGGGGTGTGTTTTCATCTCCATGAAGGAGAATCTGGCTTCTGAAGGCTACCCTTATTGTCAAGGTCAAAGACAACAAGAATGGAGTCAGGTTTTAATCTGTTCTTATGGGGTTCCAGCCTGCTCATCAGCTTCCTATCTTGACTGCCTGCCTGTGCACTTCAGACTTTAGTATTATTAGACAGAGGTAGTCTGAAACAGAGTGCTCACCTAGCCTTCACAACTGTGTGAGTCAATTCTTCTCTTGTGCAGATCTCTCTCTCTCTCTCTCTCTCTCTCTCTCTCTCTCTCTGTGTGTGTGTGTGTGTGTGTGTGTGTGTAGCCTACTGGTTCTCCTTCTCTAGTTGAACCCAAAATATACAAAATTTGGATGTGGGGTCAAGAGACCATTGCTTTAAAGATGGTAGAAATAATTGCACACTTATATGCTGATAGAAATGAGCCAAAAAATGTACTGTAGTGAGAGAAAATGGCTGGGACAGTAGTTCTAGCAAAAGTAGATGAAGTATAGTGTACAAGAGCAAGTCCTGGCCTTAGATAGGTGCATGAAAAGGTAATCTATAAGATAAAATATACATTATATGTCTACAGATGTTAGTAAAGGGCTAATTGTGGTACTGGCATCTTGTCGAAGTTTAATTTTGATCACAAATAGACTCTCAAAATGGAATTTCTAAAATACTTACTTCAAGTAGAAGAACAATAATATGATTCTAAAAGGAAAATCTGTTGGTGCCTGGGTGGCTCAGTTGGTTAAGCATCTGACTGGCTCAGGTCATGATCTCATGGTTCATGAGTTCAAACCCCACGTTAGGCTCTGTGCTGACAGCTCAGAGCCTGAAGCCTACTTTGGATTCTGTGTCTCCCCCACTCTCGGTCCCTCTCCCACTCATTCTCCCCCCCCCACCCCTCTCTCTCTCAAAAAAAGCATTAAACAAAATTTTTTAGGGGCACCTGGGTGGCTCAATTGGTTAAGCGTCCCACTTTGACTCAGCTCATGATCTTGCAGTTCGTGAATTTGAGCTCCGTGTGAGGCTCTGTGCGGACAGCTCAGAGCCTGGAGCCTGCTTCAGATTCTCTCTCTACCCCCCCTCCCCTGCTCTCTCTCTCTCTCCCTCTCAAAATAAATAAACATT
Organism: Panthera pardus; assembly: GCF_024362965.1. Lineage (NCBI taxonomy): Eukaryota > Metazoa > Chordata > Mammalia > Carnivora > Felidae > Panthera > Panthera pardus. The sequence continues at coordinate 80,249,431 of NW_026526688.1, forward strand.
AAAAATATTAATAAAATAAAAAAATAAATTTAAACAATTTTAATAAAAAATAAAAAGAAAATCTGAGTTACAAAAAAATGAGCAAAGAAAATGATAAAGTGTGTGGGTAAAACTAGTGAGATAGGATAAAGAAAGCCCGTGCACTTGAACTAAATCCACAAAGAACACTCCAGGCTGAGATGGCTTCACTGGCGAAATCTATCAAAAATACAAGAAAGAAAGAAAAATACTAATTTTAACCCAACTATTCTAGATAATAGACGAAGAGGAAAAGCTTCTCAACTCATCCTGTGCATCCAGCATTACACTAGTACTAACACCAGACAAAAATTCTTCACAAAATTTTAGCAAATCAAATCCAGAAATGTACCAAATGGATAATATATCATATAATGAATTTAACTCAGGAATACAAATTTGTCTTAATATACTAAAATAAATCAATATAATTCATAGTGTCAACAGAGAAGAAAAGCTAAACATCTGATAAAATGTACCACCTATGCATGATAAAAATTCTCAGCAGAGAAGACAGAAACTTCCTTAACTTGATGAATGACATTTACTAAAACATGCAGATAACATCATGTTAAATTGTGCAAGATTAAGATCAGGACCAAGGCAACAAGGCAAGGCTATCCACCTTTCCAGGTTAGAAATGTTTAAGTAAAAAAAATAATGTTTAAGTAAATTTGTTTTTATTCAAAGACAACCTGATGGTCTACATTGAAAATTCTAATGAATCTACAACAATAATAAAAACATGCCAGCATTAATAAATGAGTTAAAGAACACTGCAGCATGAAAACATTAATTGCATTTTTACATACTAATAACAAAATTAGAAATTGAAATTGATAAAAACAAAGCCATGTAGAGTAGCATTAAAAGTGTGAAATACATAAGAAAATATTTAACAAAATATGTGCAAGACCTGTACACTGAAAACTTCAATATATTACAAAGAAATATCAAAGAACACCTAAATAAGTGACAGTTATGCCCTTGTCCATGGGTCAGATGATTCAATAGCAAGATATCAACCATCCTAAAACTGATTTACAGGTTCAGTGCAATTCCAGTCAAAATCCCAGCAGAATTAGTAGTGGAGATTGACAAGTTAATTCTAGAAGTAAATGGAAAATCTAAGAACCTGCAATAGTCAAAAATTTAAAAAAAACAACACAAAACACAGCTAAGTTGGAAGACACACACTATTTGATTTTAAGACATTATTAAAGCTAATAAGAATACTATAAGGCTAGACACAGGAATCAATGGAACAGAATAGAGTTGAGAAATAGACTCATTCATAAATGGTTATTGGTTTTCCATAAAGGACCAAGGACACTCAAAGAGGAAAGGATAGTTTCCCCCTAGCCCCCCAAAAAACACTTAAAGGTTTTTTTTTAATGTTTATTTATTTTTGAGAGAGACAGAGGGAGGAGGAGGAGGAGGAGGAGGAGGAGGAGGAGGAGGAGGAGGAGGAGGAAGAGAGAGAGAGAGAGAAGGAGAGAGAGAGAAACACAGAATCTGAAGTAGGCTCCAGGCTCTGAGCTGTCAGCACAGAGCTCAACGCAGGGCTCAAACTCACAAGCTGTGAGATAATGACCTGAACTGAAGTCAGACACTTAACTGAATGAGCAACCCATGCGCCCTTAAAAAAAGTTCATAAGAAAAGAGATCTTAAGCAAAAAAAAAAAAAAAAAAAAAGTGGTGGAACAATTGGATAATTATGTGTGTGTGTGAATATATATATATATATATTTTCCATATATATATATATTTTCCATATATATATATATGGAAAATATATATATATATTCCATATATATATTTTCCATATATATTTTCCATATATATATATATTCCATATATATATATTTTCCATATATATATATTTTCCATATATATATATTCCATATATATATTTTCCATATATATATATTCCATATATATATATTCCATATATATATATTCCATATATATATATTCCATATATATATATTCCATATATATATATTCCATATATATATATATTCCATATATATATATTCCATATATATATATATTCCATATATATTCCATATATATATATTCCATATATATATATATTCCATATATATTCCATATGTATATATTCCATATATATTCCACATGTATATATTCCATATATATATATATTCCATATATATTCCATATATATATATATTCCATATATATTCCATATATATATATTCCATATATATATATATATATATATATATATATATATATATAAACTCAAAATGGATCACAGTCCTAAATGCACGAATTGGATATGTAAAACGTCTAGAAGAAAACAGAGGGAAGTTTTTGTGACCTTGAATTGGGCAAAGATTTCTTATTAGGACACACAAAAAAGCAGAGATTGTAAAAGAAAAAAATTATTAAATTGACTTCAGCAAAATTAAAAACATTTGCTTTTGAAAGGCACAGTTAAAAAGATGAACAAATTAGGCACAGGCTGGGAGAATATACTCATAAAGCATAAATCTGGTAAAAGACTTGCTTATATAATATATAAAATACTTTAACATTTTAATAACAATTTAAAAATTAATTTTAAAAAATCAATTAAGAAATGATTTTAAAAATCAGTAAAAACCTCACATAGACTCTTTACCAAAGAATATATACAAAATGCATTATTTATAAAATAAATGGCAAATATGCAAGAAAAGATGCAATATTGTTAGTCACAAAGGAAGTGCAAATTACATACTGACTAGAAAAGCTACAGTAGAAAGACTAACAACAAATACTACATATTTCCAAGATCATGGAGCAATAGGAACTCCTGGATATTGCTGCTGGCAAAGTGAAATTATACACCCATTTGGAAAATAGTTTGTCATTCACGGAGTGCATCATAAGCTCACCATACAACCCAGTAATACTACTCCCAAGTATTTTTTTTAGGATGAAACAAAATATATGTACACACAAGGACTTGTGCTCAAATGATTACAAAAGTTCTATTCATTATAAATTTAAAAATTGTAACAATCCAAAGATCTATCAACTCATAAGTTGATAAAAAAAAATGTGGCATATTCATAGAAGGGAACATTGTCCAGCAATGAAAGCTACAAACTAGGATAAGCACAATAGGATGGATGAATCTTGAAAGCATTATGTTAAGTGAAAGTCAAATACAAAAGATTACATCCCATATTATTCCATTTCCATGAAATTCCAGAACATGCAAAATTTTAGTAACAGAAGCATATCTGTGCTTGCTAGATGAAGGGAGGGGACTTTTGGGGTCATGAAAAGCCTCATGAGAGAACTTTGAGTGCTAGAAATGTTGCATACCAGGTATGATACTGGTTTCAAGATTCTATACGTTGGCTCAAACTTGATGAATTATAGAGACTTATTAAAAATAGTTTAGCAACATTTTTGGCATGGCATGCTATTCTGAAAGGTTTTCTCTAGAATTTTAGATATTCCTGGAAATAGAAGTTGCTGTTTGTTTTTATTTTTTATGGGAATTTCTCAGCTGTGTACATATTGATAAAGGAACTATCCCAATAAATATATAAAACCCCACCCACAGGCATGCTCGTACTTCAAGTTTCACTGAGAAATTGATAGATGCCTACATTCAGGCATATGAGTTCTGCTTGAATGCAGTCACTGATTGCTTTAATGGGCAATAACAGATCCACTGAAAGTGCATGTACAACGTGGGTTGATGCTGACACAGTGTTAGTATCTGTATCCTTGCCGTAAAATGTCCTTTCCTTCTCAACCCTGGGGTGAGTTACTATCTGTAACTCAGATTCATCTTGATGATCCAGCCAAGATTGTGACCTCACAGTCCCCCTCTTTTCTCATTTTAGGGACCACCATTCCCATATGAAAGATATAAATAAAAGTTCACTGAGGAGATGCTGAATATAGCACATGATTAATGTGTTGTAGACCATGTGGACAATAACTGCTGCTACAATTTAGAGGAGTTCGTTTATTTCGTGTCACTCTTCTGACCCATCAAATCTACCTTGTGGTCTCTAACCACTCACCCCTTATGTGTCTTCCCAATTCACTGGGCTTCTTATGGTTTTAACTCTTTTTCTGTAGGCAAAGATTCTTGGTGAGCCATTTCAGAGCTGCCTTCACTATTATCCAAGAATTATTTGCCCAACTGCTGATCTCCATGGTTCTCCTACACCAGTCTAATCATTCCACCTTTGTTCTAACCACACATTTTTAGCCCATTCCTTAAATCACCGCAAATAATATGAATTCATCTCATGGGCAAATCGTCTACACCTGAGATCTCACTGATTTGCCAATTTGTTCCTCTGGCCTTGCATGACTTGAGTTCCAGGCCCATACTGGCAACCCGGATGTTACTCATGAGCCCAAGATGAGCATGTGTTCTTTTTTTTCTGCCCACCCCATTTCTCAGCCTGCTCCTCTACCTGTATTTCACATCTCAGTTAATGGCACACTTACCCAATTGTCTTCAAAATAAGTTTTTGATATCTTTCTCTCTTTAAAGTCAGTCAGTTACCAGATCCAGATCCTATCAATTTTACCTCGTAACTGTCTCTATTCTGTGTCTTCGTCTCTGCTGCTGCCTTAGTTCAAATCTTCATCATCTGTCTCCTACCTGGACTCTTGCAAAAGCATGTGATCCTTTGCTTCTTTTCATTTCCATGTAGTGTTTCTCAACAAAAAAATCACATCTTTCTGTGATGGAGAAGGTGTTCTGGAGGGAGTAGATGACCCACAACTTGAGCTTTAATTCTGAGAGGTCATCTCTCATTCTTTACTATTCATCATCACCATCACCATCATCATTACCATCATCATCAAACAAATGCTTTTTAAAGTATATGTAATGTGCATTACTCTAAGCATTTACATACGTTTATTCTCACCAAGAGGCTAAGTAACGTGCCCAAGGTCACAAAGGTAGCAAGTGATGGCACTGATATCCAAATCAGGGACTCTACCTCCAGAGACTGCTCTTGACTAGAGCACTGTGCTGCCTTTTGCAATCCCACTAAGTTTCAAAATTTTTAAATTTACAAATCAAACAGGATCACACAAATTCTCTACCTCTACCACATGTATCAATCCTTTCTTTTTTCATTTCTTGCCACTCTGCCATTTTCACCTTATACTCCTGTGATAACCAATTACTTACAAATCCTGTCCATATCCCATGCTCTCTTACCTCTCTGTACCTTTGCCATGCTATTTTTGCTGCCTTTATTCCTAGTGGGCACCTACCACATTACTTCTCAGCCACTTGGGTCCCCTCAAGAAACTCTGCCAAGAGAAACCTTCTCTGCTTTTCTCCAAACAACCTGCTGCATCTAGGTGTTCTGTGGTGATTTCCTAATCATGCACATTTCCTGAGGCTGCTGTCCTCATCCTAGGAGTGGAGGCCTGTTTGGGGGATTGGCCATGTAGAAATAGCTTTGTGATTTGGTAACAACTCCTTGAATGGCTCAGTTCTGAAATGAGGTGCCCAAAGTTGTTTCTAAAAGCTCGATTTACCATCTATTCCCCCAGCCTTCCCAGTGAGCTGTAGGGCATTTAATATTTCAAGATAAATTCATTTCTGCTTAAACTTGGTAGAGCAGTTCCTGTTTTCTGCAGCTGAACCCTGTTCATTACAATTAATTGTCACATTTTCCATTAAGCCTATTCTGTTAAGCCCAGAATTCCAATACAGAGAAATCCCCCTTCTGTGAACATTTACCACTTATTTTCTATAGCAGTACTTCTTAATTTTTGCTGCATATGAAAATCACCTACAAGGCTTTATTTAGAAAGCTCTAATGGCCAGACCACAACTCCTGCCAATTAAATTTGAATCATTGGGGATGGGACCTAGACATTGGTATTTTTCTAAACCACCTAGAATAGTCCAACATGCAGAAAGATTTGAAAAGCCAGTTGTCTGAGCACTTATCGGACATTGATATCACTATACTATACAGAAGAGCTAAGTATATAAGGCAAAATGCATTTGGTTTTGAAAATTTTTTTCTTCCACTTGGAACTTATTTCATCAACAGATTTGAGACAGAGAGAAGGAACTAAAACATTAAATTCATAGGCTCATTTTAACATTGTCCAAATGATTTTCTAGATGAGAACATTTGCTCAAGCTTTGGACAATTTAAATAGTGACTTTTCTTAAATAATGTATTCAACATTTTAAGACAAAAGTTATTTTCAACTTCTTGAAAATACTGTTCCTCAGGCATACATTTGTTCCTAGTGTCTGTAAACTCTGTCTTTTTGTTTTAAATAAAACTCCCTACTCATCCTGTGCCCTGTCATATCATAACTTCTAGGGTCATGTCCCCATGCTTTAAAACAAGTTTGAATGCTGACATACCATATTTACTGAAGTATATATTTATGAGCATAGATTCCTAATTTATACAAGGATGAAATTTTACTGATTGGATGAGTGTGTAGTTGTCTTGTGGCTACTCCATTAAAGCATTCCAAAATTAATAAATAAAGCATTTTTCCAATTTACATAAAAACTAATAACACTTGGCATATACTTGTACTTGAACCATCTTCCTTTTCATTCAGTCATCGCTTCTGTGTTGTTTCAAGTTTGTTTCTTTGATAAGGCAAATACATATGTATCTTTAGGCACCAAGAAGCCACCTATACAGAAGATATATATGTATTATCTCTCAGGATCTTTGAGTTAAAGTCACATTATGTAGGTTATAAGTCTTCAAAATTTAGAATGTAAGCAAATAAATATGTAGTTTTAAAATGTCTTGCTCACATAATAAAGTCTAGATAACAAATAGTTTAAAGTGAAAGCAAGTGAAACAAAAGGGGAAAAAACTTTTTAAAAATGTTTATTTATTTTGAGAGAGAAAGCAAGGGCAGGGAAGGAGCAGAGGGAGAGGAGAGAGAGAATCCCAAGCAGGCTTCACACTGTTAGCACAGAGCCCTACGTGGGGCTCGATCTCACGAACCATGAGATCATGACCTGAGCCAAAGTCAAGAGTTCAATGATTAACTGACTGAGCCACCCAGGCGTCTCAAAAAAGAAAAAAAAATTTTAAGTGAGGAAATATTGTCATGTATTTCATCAGTATAAATCAACTATCCACCACCTAACTGAATCAGAGTAAGGAGAGTGGTGTCAATAGAGACACACAAACATTTGAAATCATGCATTGGTGATCACGAAATAGCAACTTCGTGTCAGCGTGTATTTATAGGGTTGCAGACGGTGGGCCAAATGGAGTATAAAAATAGCCTAAATAAATTATCTAAGAAACTCACTAAATATAGTAGGGGGAAAATAGCTAGAATATGTCATTGAATTCATACGAAAACACAATAAATCAAAATTCTTACTTGTTCATGCCTGTAAAAAATAGCCTTGCTATTTTACTGGCTGAATAAACTATCAAATTAGCTTTCGTGAAACTTTCATTTTATTGACATAAGTTTATATATGCTAAAATGCGTTTACTAAGTAAACTAAGTATACTAAGTATACTAAAATGCACAGACCTGCACTTTTCAGTGAGTTTTAACAAATGCATACATGTGTACAAGTCACACCTTTAAGGAGATGTGCAAAATTTCTGTTTCCTCAGAAAGTCCACTCATACCCATAACCACTCAGTTCCTGCCCTTTCAGAGAAAACCACTGTATTCTGATCTCTATCTCCATAACTTGGCTTTGCCTGTAGAACTTCATATAAGTGGAATTATAGGGGCTCCTGGGTGGCTCAGTTGGTTAAGTGTCCAATTTTGGCTCAGGTCATGATCCCCCAGTCTGTGGGTTCAAGCCCCGTATTGGGCTCTGTGCTGACAGCTCAGAGTCTGGAGCCTGCTTCAGATTTTGTGTCTCCCTCTCTCTCTGCACCTCCTCTGCTCACTCTCTCTCTCTCAAAAATAAATAAAGGTCTAAAAAAATAAATAAATGGAGTTATATAGTAAGCACTCTTTCATGTCCCTCATCTTTTGCTCCATATAATGCTTTTGGGATCATCTGTGTTGTTGAGTGCTTCAGTAGTTTATTCATTTTTATCACTGACTGGTATACAGTAGTTCTCCCTTATCTGTGATTTCCCTTGGTTTCCCATAGTTTCAGTTCCCTGAAGTCCTCTGGGGTCCAGAAGCAGATGTTCCTCCATCTGACGTATCTTCAGAAGGTCCATACTAGCCTAACGCTACATCACAATGCCTGTCATTCACTTCACTTCATCTCAGCACATAAGCATTTTATCATCACACATCATCACGAAGAAGAAGGGTGAGTGCAGTACAATAAAATATTTTAAGAAAAAGACCACATTCACATAACGTTTATTAGAGTATGTTGTTATAATTGTTCTATTTTATTATTGTTGTTGTTAATCATTTACTGTGCCTAACTTATAAATTAAACTTTACCATAGGTATGTATGTGTAGGAAAAACCATCATTTATGTAGAGTTCAGTATTATCTGTGGTTTCAGGCATCCACTGGGGGTCTTGGAGCATATCCCTGATGAATAAGCAGGGACGATGGTACCAGTGCATGAATATCCTATTATTTGTCCGTTCTCTAACAGAAGGATATATGAATTGTTGCCAGTTTGGGGTTAATATGAATAAAGCTAACATGAAGAGTTTTGTAGAAATCTTTTGTGGACATTTGTTTTCATTTCTCTTTCTAAATGGACAGTTGGAATTGCTGAATCATCGGATAGGTGGTTAGCTTTATATAACACAGACAAAAATTTTTTTTTAAGTAGTTGTGAAATTGTATGCTTCCCATCATCAGTGTATAAGAATTCTAGTTGCTCCAAATCCTCATGAATATTTAGTGTTATTAGTTTCTTTTTTACATTTTTACCCATTCTAGTCAGAGTGTGGTCTTATCTCTTGTGGTTTTAATTTGCATTTCCTTGATGAGTAATGATGTTCACTTTTTCATGTGTTTATTGGATGCTCTTATCTTTTCCTTGTGAAATGTCTGTTTAAAACTTTTGCCCATTTTTAAACTGGGCTGACTGTTTTTTAATAATTGATTTGTAGGCATTGTTTCTACTTCTGGATTCAAGCCCATTTTCAGATACGTGTATCACAAAGATTTTCTTGTACTCTGTGGCTTGCCTTTTCATTTTCTAAGTGATGTTTTTTTGATGAGCAAACATTTTAAATTTTGATATAGTCAAATTACTTAATAATTTTCTTTTATGATCATGCTTCCTAAGAAATCTTTGCCTACTTCTCAAATCATGAAGATATTCTTCTAAGAATTCTTCTTGAAACCTTTTTGTTTTAGTTTTACACCCACATTTATTATATATCTAGATTGAATTCCTATGTGTGGTGTAAGATATGAGTTAAGTTTATAATTTTCCAAATGGAACCTGGTTGTGCCAGCATTATTTGTTGGAAATACTTTCATTTCTCCCACTAAATTGCTTTGGCCCAATGTTATCAATTGAACAGGGTGCCTGGGTGGCTCAGTCAGTTGAGAGTCCGACTCTTGATTTCTGCTCAGGTCATGGTCTCGCAGTTCGCAAGATTGAGCCCCTGGTTGGGCTCTGTGCTGACAGTGCTGAGGCTGCTTGGGATTCTCTGTCTGTCTGTCTCTGCCCCTAGCCCACTTGCACCCTCTCTCTCTCAAAATAAATAAATAAACTTAAAAAAAAAAATCAATTGACTTTCTAAGTTTGGATCTATCTTTGGCCAATATTTTCTGTTCCATTCGTCTATATATTTATACTTCAGCTAGTATCACACTGCCAATGTTATTGTATTATTGTATTGTTGAATTTGGGTAGTATAGGTTTTCCAACGTTATTCTTTTTTAAAATTGGTTTTTGGATTTTCCTCCTTTTCCCTTCCCATATAACTTTTAGAATGAGCTTGTAAATTTCTTAGAAAAAAGTTTTTGGATTTTGACTGGAAGTCAAAGTACATTGACTTGATAGACCAGTATGGGATAAACTGACATTATAATACTGTTGAATATTCCACCCCATTAACGTGGTATAATTTCTCAATTTATTTAAGTCTTTTTAAATTTCTATAAGAATATTTTCTACTTTCCATTGTAGGAATCAATCTTCCACATAGTTTGCTGCAATTATCCCTAATCATTTTTATGATAATGTAAATGGTATTTTAAAATTTCATTTCTCGATTGTTCATTGCTAGTATACAGACACATAATAGATACTTACGTGTTGACCTTTTATCTTGTGATCTTGCTAATAAATTCAGTTATTAGTTATAGCAGGGTTTTTTTTTTTTTTTTGGTAGATTCTTTGGTATTTTCCAAGTACAACTGTGTGTGATTAGGTCATCTGCAGTAAAGACAATTTTTCTTATTATTTTCTTTGTCAGCCATTCTTCTCATATCTTTATTCTTTGCTTCCTTTGGATGTATTTTACTCTTTCTGGATTTTTACAGTGGAGTGATTAATTGATTCAAGCTTTTTTGCTTTACAAAATAAGAATATAAAGCTATAAATTTCACTCCAAGCACCTCTTCAGCTACCTCCCATACATTTTGATAAGTTGTATTTTTATTATCAAAATATTTTCTACTTTTCCTTGTGATTTCTTCTTTGTTCTATGGGTCATTTGGAAGTGTTTGCTTAATTTACAAATATGTGGAGGAATTTTCAGATACTTTTTGTTATTGATGTCTAATTTAAATCTATTATAATCACAGAACATACTGTGTATAATTTCAGGGTTTTTTTTGAATTACAGTATGTTTTATTGTCTGTCTTGGTGAATGTCCCATGTGCACTTGGAAAAGACCATTAAAAGACTATTCCATAGTCTTTCCATGCAGTGTTCTACAACTGAGGATTGTTTTACTTAGTTGATAGAATTATTCACATGTTTTATATAAACTTACTAAATATTTTAATCTACATGCTATACCACTTATTGAGAGAGGAGTGATAGAACCTTACTGATAATTATGATTTTCTTTCTTTTCCCCTGTATTTCTATTACTTGTTGCTTCATGCATTTTGAAATCCTGCTATCAGGTACATGCACACTTAGAATCACTCTTTAAAAAAACAAACAAACAATTTGTCCCTTTGATCATTATGAAATATGCCCCTGTGTCTCTGGTAATATACCTTCCCTTATAGTCTTCATTGTCAAATATTAATATAACCTCTTAGGCTTTCTTATCATTAGTGTTTACTTGTTATGAGTCATCCCATTCTCTTCTAACTTATTTGTCTTTATACTTCATGTGAGTTTCTTATACACTGCATATAGTCAGGTCTTGATTTTTATCCAAACTGACAATCTCAGTCACCTTTAATTGAAATTTTTAGGCCATTTGCATTTAGGATTTAAACCTATTACCTTGCTATTTGCTGCTATCTCCTCTCTGTTCCTTTTTCCCTCATCTCCTGCCTTCTTTTGGATTAATCACGTTTCTCTTTCTTTCTTTCTTTCTTTCTTTCTTTCTTTCTTTCTTTCTCTCTTTCCTTCTTTTTTTATTTTATCTACTGGCCTTTTTTGCTTTTCTAGTGGTTGTTCTAAGGATTACAATATGCATCCTTAACTTAATTCAGTCTACCTTGCAGTTGTGTCATGTCACTTCATGAATAATGTAAATATATTGTAATAGTAACTTCCATTTACCTCACTCCTCACTCAACAATGTGCTGTCATTGTCATATATTCTACTTCTTCATGTTATAAACCTTACCTCACCATATATTATCATTTTTTAAAGTCAAATCTTTTTAAAGAAATTAAGATGCAAGAAAAAGCCTTTCTATTTTATCTTCATATTTCTCATGCTCTTCATTCATTCATGAAGATCCATGTTTTCATCTATTATAATTTTTCTTCAATCCAGAGAAATGTCTTTGTCATTTATTTTATTCAAGTCTGCCATTGAGAAGTCTCAGCTTTGGTTTATTTGAAAATGTCTTTATCTTGAAAGATATTTATTTTTATTTTTTTTTCATTTGTGAATAAATATATATATATATATGTATATGTGTGAATATATATTTAAATATATATGTATGTATTTTTAATTTGTGAAAATATATAAAATATGTGAATATATATGTATATGTATATATGTATGTGTATATATATATATATATATATATATATATATATATATATATATATTTAAATTCAAGTTAGTTAACATACAGTATAGTTTTGGTTTCTGGAGTAAAACCTACCTAGTGATTCATTACTTACATATAATACCCAGTGCTCATCCCAACAAGTGCCCTCCTCAATGCCCATCACCCATTTAGCCCATCCCCCCACCCAACACCCCTCCAGCAACCCTCAGTTTGTTCTCTGTATTTAAGAGTCTCTTATGGTTTGCCTCACTGTTTTTATCTTATTTTCCTTCCCTCCCCCTATGATCATCTGTTGTGTTTTTTAAATTACACGTATGAGTGAAATCATGTGATATCTGTCTTTCTCTGACTGATTTATTTCACTTAGCATAATACATTCTAGTTCCATCCACATTGTTGCAAATGGCAAGATTTCATTCTTTTTGATCACTGACTAGTATTCCATTGTATCTTTTTCCTGGGTTTAGAATTCTACTTTTACAGGTCTTTTTTTTTTTTTTTTCAGCACTTCAGTATTATCTTCACCTTATTTTCTAGTTTGCACTGTTTCTGATGAGAATTAACCAGTCCTTCTTACCATTATACATCACGACACATGAGTGAGGAAGAGCTAGGAAGCAACAGAACACAGTATAAAGAATGGGCCTTGCCGTGAGCACTGGTGGACAAGAGTGATGATTGCTATGAGAGGAGTGGTCATTAATCAGGCCGGGTCGGGCACCCACCCCTGGGTGCCTCCCTATATGTAATGTGTCTTCTCTTGCTGCTTTAAAGATTGCCTTTTTTTCTTAAGTTTTCAGCATTTTGACTATGATGTGCCTAGGTGTAGCTTTCCTTGCATTCAGCCTGCTTGTGCTCCTTGGATCTGTGGATTTTTTTTAACGTTTATTTATTTTGAGAGAGAGAGAGAGAGAGAGAGAGAGAGAGTAAAGTAGGGGAGAGGCAGAGAGAGAATCTTAAGCAGACTCCTCAGCTGCTCTGAGCATGATGTGGGGCTCAAACTCATGAGCCATGAGATCATGACCTGAGCTAAAACCAAGAGTCAGACACTTAATCGACTGAGCCACCCTGGTGCCCCAATGTGATTATTATTTTTCATCGAATTTGAAAATTTTTCAGCGATTTTTTTCATCTATATTTTCTACCACAGTCCCTCTCTCTCCTGTCTCTAGAATTTCAAATACATAGATATTAGACTTCTTCATATTCTCACATGTCTTTTAAGACCTTGTTCTTTTTCTTTTTTTTTAACATTTTTTTCCTTCTCTATGTTTTAGTTTGATAATTTCTTTTACTTTTTAATTGATTTTCAATTTCATTGATCTTTTTTCTTGCAGTGTCCTATGCAGTGAATTCATCATTTCTAATATAGTTTTCAATTCTAGCATTTCCAATTATTTTTATACCTTCTATTCTTCTACTGGAATGCTGCATTCATCGTGTCATTTCTTCTTAAAATTCTTGAACATATTTTAAAATAGCTGTTTTAAAGATCTTCTCTGCTTATTGCTACATATTTATCATCACTGGATTTTTTTTCCTACTATTTATGTCTCCTTTTTCTGATTCTTTGCCTATCTAGCAGTGTTTTATTATATGCTAAGTATTGTGAATGTTCCATTATCAAGAATCTGAATTTTCTTATAGTCCTTGAAAAAGTGTTGAGTTTTGGGGTTTAATTCTGACAATGAGTTAATTTGCTGGAAGATCCCCTTGATCCTACAAAGACTTGGTTTTAGGTTTTGTTATGACAGAATAATCCTTATTCTAGAACTAAAGAAGCCAGACTCCTAAGGTATGGCCTTGTTGGAGTCTTAAATGAATGCTGGAGTTGTTCAGTAAGATTTCTCTACTTTGTGGGTTGGAATTCCAATGTGTCTCTATCCTGTGTGGTCTCTAGAATATCTGTCCATTTCAAAGCACACTTCTCATCATTGTTATTCTTTTCCAGACCTCACAGAGTTTCTCATTAGTATTTGGCCAAACACTTAAGGAGACCCCAGCTTGCACCTAGGTCATTTCAGTATGTGGTACAAGCCAAAAATGGATGGTATTTGCATTACAGCTACTGTCAGGCATGTCACTGAAAGACAGAGAGAGTGAAAATCTTCCCAAGTGGCTGAGCTGTGAGACGTGTACTTGGTCATACATTTTGTTTGGAAGGAGTAGTTACTCAAAGTGAGAACATATACCTACAGCTGGGCAGTGGTCATTGGCCTAAACTAATCCCTCAAAGACCTCACAAGTACAGGCAGGACTGGAAGATCTGAAAAGTATTTCTGTCTTAGAAGTATTTGGAATGACATATTAGAGTAGACACAAAGTATGAAGATTTTTGTACCACACATTAATGACCATCAGAAAGCATCCACCATGGAAGAGGCACCGAACGACTAAGCAGATAAAATAACTCGGCCAGTCAATGTTAGCTGGCCTTTATTATCAGCTACCCTAGGCATGTAATGGTACTATGGTCGTATGATGGAAGTGACTTCTGGCCCAAAAGCATGGACTCCCACTTACCAAGTCTGATCTGGCTATGGCTGACTCTGAAGTCCCTTTTTGCCAGCAACAGAGACCAAAGCTGGATCCTCAATGTGGCACTATTCCTCATGGAGACCAACTGGTTACTCAGTTGCATGTTAACTACACTGAGCCACATCCATCTTAGAGGGGTCAGGAATTCATATGAATGGATACCTAATCTAGGTATGAGTTTATCTTTCCTGTCCCAGGGCCTTAGCCAGCATTGCTATTTGGTGGTTTATGGAGAGCCTGATCCATGGACATAAAATCCTATGTAGCATAGCATTTGACCATGAGACCAACTTCACAATGAAGTGAATCTGAGATCATGGGATTATGATCACATATCTTACAACCCAGAGGCAGCTGATCTTGTAAAACACTGGAATCGACTTACAAAGATGAGACTGGAGCGCCAGCTCAATGGAAACACTGTGAAAAGCAGGATACCATCCACCAGGATGCAGTGTATTTAATTAATCAGAAATCCTATTTTCCATGAGGAAAGGAGAAGTAGGTCTGGGCACCAAGGAATAGAAGCAGATTAGTCCTGCTTAACCATGATTCCTGATGATACACTGGTGGTTTTGTGCTTCCTGTTCCTACAATTCTGGATTCTTCAGGGCAGGAAGTCCTGGTCCCCAAGAGGACGCAGAATTGAACTATATATTATGGCTGTCACCGGAACACTTTGGACTCATCGTTCTAAGAAAACAGCTAGTGAAGAGAAGAGTCACCATACTTGTAGGTGACCAGAGGAGACCTACAAGACCTACAAGACCTACTCTCGCAGACCAGAGGAGGCAACGCTGTTTACACAACAGAGGCAGGTGAATTCACGTGAAACCCAGGTAGTCTACTTGGATGCCACTTGCTTCTCCCTTTCCCCATTGTAACTTTAGGATGGAAACTTGCTGCAACCCTAGAGTGAAAAGGATACGATTTTTCAAGGGTTTAGACAATCCAGAAATACTACCGAGACCTGCTGAGGGAAGAGCTGAGTGTAAAGGGAATTAAGATGTATAGTGGAGGTGAAGGAAGATAAGTCCCAGTTAAAGCTCCAAGACCAACTGCAGTGATGAGAGCTGTACTTCACCCCACTCACCCACCTATTTTGAGTTCTCTCACAGGAAGAAAAGGCCACAGAAACTCCAGAGGGGCTTCCTTCGGAATCAGTGGAGAAGTCGATCCATGTGGCCTGAGAGTGGACTGTGAATGCATGTTGCAGACCCCCATTTGGGGCATACTCTTGACCAAGGGCCCCAGCTGCTGCATTCTAAAACCCAGTGCTGCACTTCTGCTGAATCATGCTTTCTGCTGCCAATGATGTCCTTGGCAGTGATCCTGCAGCAAGCAGGCCAATTCCCAGAAGACACAGGCATCCTCTGTCAACCAGTTTGAACTTGAGCACTCTCCAATGGCCTTGCTTAGACCACACAGCACTCAAACTGCCTTTCTTCTCTCCTTCCCTCTGGGTCAGGCTTGCATGGCCTGGCTGTCTGATGTGTTCCCAGTCTAACCCAACGTCCACCCCATTTTTTTCTAACACAGGCATTTTCCCTAAACACAGTACCTGCTTGTTGGCTGTCTCGGTGACGGCTTCTCACAGGATTAGGATCAAGGTTTTGAGATGGTCTTCCAGGTGTGGTGCAAAGCCTTGGAAAGATTGAAAGGAGGAGAATGACAGGATCAATTACTGGTTCAAGCAGTGGTGTTCAAGATTATGTGTCCAGGGGTATGTGAGATCACTTAATCAGACCCGAAGTCAAGAACTGACAGAATAGTGGAGAGTTTGCCTTGTCCCCCTCAAACTACTGGTGCCTCTGAATTTGACTGTAGAAAAGTAATATGAATTGTGTCTTCATTCAAAATTCTATTTTTGTCTTATTTAAATCTTCCCTACTCTATCTTCCCCCCTCACGCAGCTGTGGCCATCAAGTGCCCATGAAAATGTTATCAAATATGACATATTTACAGGACCTGCACTCTAATAATTATAAACACTGAATAACTTTCTCAGTGAGGTAAATAATAAGGACCATATCCTCCCTTAGGAGTCTTCCATTTAGTAGCTATTAATGAACTTTTAAAATTTCTGCATCTACTAACCACACACACAAGTTCACAATTAGTTTAAAAAAATTTTTTTTACATTTATTTATTTTTGATAGACAGAGAGAGACAGAGCACAAGTGGGGGAGGGGCAGAGAGAGAAGGAGACACAGAATCCGAAGCAGGCTCCAGGCTCCGAGCTGTAAGCACAGAGCCCAACGTGGGGCTCAAACTCACAAACCGCGAGCTCATGACCGGAGCTGAAGTCAGACGCTTAACCGACTGAGCCACCCAGGTGCCCCACAATTAGTTTAATGTTTACCTAGTTGACAATACTTTTAAAAAGGAGAAAGCAGGAAGATTATATTTGAGAGAATTTTGATGTTTAATATACAGCTTGTGTTCTACCTAGAGCATGTTAATCTGTGAAAGCAGTTTTAATCAACAGTGGGAAATAAACTGAACTGGCCATACTCCCAAATCATTTTTCTTTGTATTTTTTATAGCTGTTAAATTGTACGTAAGTAATCCACTTTGCTCAATAACTCAAGTTTGATATTTATACAGGATGTGATGGCCAGGGTGACTCCCAGACTGTTGTTCTCAAAGACAAGAGTTTTAATTACGGATTACATTTCTCCAGCAACTGCTGTTGTTTTGGTTAGCTTGTGAATTAAGAGCCATAGTTCTGAGACTTTTACTTCAAAAACACTTCAAGAATTTTGCTGTAAGATTAGTACGTGAGAAAAATGAATAAAAAATGTAGACCAACACAGTAAATTGTTAGCCATTTATAATCAGTGTCATTTTCTCTCCCTTTTCCTTCTTTTATTCACATTGGCTTCTGACTGTTGTTTTGTGTATGCAAAGTGTTGCCTGTAGGAATATAATAATGGCTTCTTATTTTTGTAGAATCTTTTACACATTATACACAATACTGTATTTAATCTCTTAACAATTATGGGGAAAAAACAGAACAATTAATATTATTTCCATTTTACAAACAGAAATTAAAACACAGAAAGGTTAAATTTAACTTCCTAAAGATCAAATGGAATCTGCAGTATGAGCCCATATTTTTTAGAGAAGCCATTCAGCCATCAATGTAGCATACACAAAATGGAGTTATTTGTACTTTGTTTTTGAACATATGCATCACAATTACTCATCAAGCACATTGAGGATACATGTTTTATATGGCATATTACTACAATGTTTGTCAAGCAGAAATATTGCAAAATGAAATCAAAATTTAGGGTTAGACGCAAAATGCAGTTGGAGTCAGAAATCGGTCTTAAAACGTATTTGTTAGGTTGGGCTTATGGCATCGATAGTCACTGCTAGATGCAGCGTGAAATGGATTATTTTCTAAAACTTGATACTTCTGAGTGTCTTCCACATTCTCATGATGAGGCAAACGGAACTAGCCATATTTTATCAAATCATTTCAACTTGCTCAACGTGAGGCCAAGTCATGATTGTTTTGTATCAAAATTGGTCCCCTGCACTGCCAGGGGGTGGGCACATTTAGGTTTGCTTAGCTTTTTCAGTCTTCTTTCATCTTCCTTCTTTACCTCTCCCTTCCATCATTAAGACCTGCCCCCTAAGCCACTCCAGCTTAAAGAGACTTTTGTTCTGGACTCAATTTGCCCATTTGACCAAATTAAGTGGTTGAATTTGCAGAAGAGGAAGAATAGGTGAAGGACAATCAAATGCTTTGACTGAAGAGATGAATTTTCTGTTGTCGTTCATACTATGAGTTGCTTATTTACTAGTAAGCCCATCAGTAAGCCTTATGTTTGTGCAAGTTTTATCACATAGTCAAAATTTCATCAGCACTCATTGAAATAAAATAATACGTTGTAGTGAGCTACATTATTCATAATTGTTTATAATGCTGCATTATTACATCCAGACCATACAAGCAATTAAGCATCGGAAAGTAGAACACCACAGCCATCATAGGTGATGAATTATCATATGGATTTTTTTTCTCTAAAATCATCATGGCTCACATTTAGCATTTACTGCATACTGATAGTTTACTAAGCACTGTACCCAAAGGATAAATGGCAAGCCTTTCCATAGTATGTTTGCTATCTATAATTCATTGAGACAAAAAGAAAAAAAATCAAGCACTCAAACCCACAATAAAGCTGCCAACTCAGTCCTGTGCTCCGAAGAGAACATTCAGCAGCACTTGCTGATAGGGCAGGCAGTTAGCTAGGGCACTGCGGGACACTGGATCTGCCCTCTGCTTGGTTCATGTAATCAGAGACTGGAATATTCTTAACCTTTTATGGGTGGAAGGACAACAAATTAGGAACTTCTAATTGCCTTCCCTCTGAGGACTCTCTCCCAACTAAGTAGCGAAGGTATTAGCAGAAAAGTGTTGTTCATCCAAGGTGATGTTAACTTTTTGTGAAATTAAGAGACCTTTATTTAAAAACAGCTTCAATAGCTAGAGGGCTCGAATATAAGAAATGTACTCCAGGCTGTAATAATTGCCGGCTGCCCTGGGAAATGGCTTCAAGGCCAGAGCAGCCGTGGCTCCGTGCAAGCACATCCTCTAATTATTGAAAAACCTGTATAGAGTCTCCATGTTAATCAGTCTCTCAGAGACTTCAGCTTTATGTGGTTAGTGCGGATTTATGGCATTTTTCTTTTCCTGTTATTAAAACTGATATTTCACAAGGAAGAAACTATCTCCAGACAACTGTTAAAATGCAAAGTTTCAGTCATAAAAGAAAACTGCAAGATTATTCTGAGAATATTCTATAGAGAATTCCAAACAAGGATAAGAAACAACACATCAAAGACGGGGGTTGGAGGGAGGAATTCAAAAATGAAAAGGCATGACTTTAAAGTATTAACAAAAAGACTCAACAGTTGGCCCATAGAATCAAGAGGTTAGAATGTAATTAATTTAAGTGCTTGTTACAATTATGGAAATAAACATTTCATGCATAAATGCAAACTGAATTATACATAATTATGAAAGCACTAAACTAATTGAAACATTTGGATTAACATAGTGAAAGCCAAATTGCCTTTTTAAACCAACGATACAGTGCTTTGCATGTATCCTGCATTTACATGGGAAGTAGTAGTTAATAATGAAAAGGAGCGTATTTAGAAAATATATTTCTATCAAGTTAGCATTTTGTTTCTCTTGTAGAGTATACACATATTTTATAAATTATACTGACTCTTATTGAAGAAGTACAAGGCTAGGACTGGCCGGTTGTGTCCATTGTAACAAATCTATAGAAGAAGACCAAAGGGCAGAGATTCCTGTTCCTAGACTCAAGTCTCCCTCCTCCAACACCAGTTGCTGTATCTTCAGTACTCCAGGCTTGATGGGCTAATGAGGATGGGTAGCAGGAAGTGGCCATCTGAGAAAAGTGAGAGGGAAGTGTGCTTAGTTTAGAGGAGGCAAGGAAAGTTGTGTCGGGTTCTGCCTCCTCAGATCTACATTTGAAAGTTTGTCCAGGCTTTCCTAGCTGCCTTTTAGCATTTTTAAACTTTGTCTATTCATGAACTTTCTCCTCTCCCAGATGCACCACATGATTTACTACTTTAAGCCTAGGCAAATCTTTATAATTTATTAGTATAGGTAGATACAACCCTCCTTGAAATGTCCTCTGCTAAAAAAAAAAAAAAAAGAAAAGAAAAGAAAAACAAACAATAAGAGTGACAAAAATCCTCCTCTTTGTACTCAGATTCCTAGAGAAGCAGATTAAGTCATAACTTGATTTTAGGCAAGCAATGTGATTGAACTACATTGTACTATGGTTGAAATGACCAATTAGATTCTTTTGAACTCTCCAAATGGCAACATGTCTATTCAAATGAGTCTGTAATTAGACGTAAACAGCTCCCCAAGCATTACCATCAGATTATCAGATTAACAGTAGTGACTCTAATCTCACCAGCTTTGACTACATGTTCACACACTGTCTCATCTTCTTGCAAAATCTCGCTCTGTGATTCCTAAGTCTTAGGAAATACCTTACATGTGCTTAAGTACAAGTTAGCTAAGTTACAGTCTATAAGGCATCCTGTCCTCCTGTTCAACCGTGGCCTTTTCATTTATATTGTGTCTGCAAACCTCTTCACTAGGACCATCGTTCCTGGTGCCCTTTGTGACAATGTTCGTATCCAAACTGAAAGTACTAAGTACTCCCTGAGAGTACTAGAAACACAGCCACTGGGGTCTTCAGTGGTTTAGGGCCATTCTGTCCAGTAAGGAAGGTAATATTTTCATTTCTAACCCTGGGTCACATATTAACACCAAAGTAGCCCCATATGCCTATGTCTCCTGGTGTCACATGAAAATTGTTCCTTTAGCTTCTTGCTTCAAGTCCTCTTTACCTACGGCTCAAATGCAGGCCCCTGGAGGTGGTTCACATGAAGCAATAGACTCAACTTTCAAGTGTATTTCTTCCGTCCCCAAATCCTCTATGCAGGCTCTTAGCTTCATAACTCAGTTTATAAAAATAGTTGGCTGTGGGCCTTTACCCCACTAAATCTTCCAACTTTTAAGCCTGTAACTGTGTCTGGCATACACTAAATGTTCAGTTAATCTTTATAAAATTGATAAATAAACTAGTCAGTAAGTTACAATATTATAAATCCCAGTGGTAGGTATAGATTAAGCTATAGCTGGAGCCACAGTTATAAGCCAAATTTCCAGAAAATTTTTGAAGCCTTTCTGGGACTCCTAAAATCCACCTCACCCCTCTACCTGAAGACACACACACACACACACACACACACACACACACGCACACGCACACGCACACACACATACACACACACATTACTACAGAGAAGGAAAAAAGTTCTTGGTAGCCCCGGCCCTTCCTTTTCTTTTGGGAAGAGTCCCTCTCTAATAATGCTTGCCCTTTCATTGCCAGCATAGTGTCAGGTTAGATGGTCATAGGTCACTGGTCTACATGACGAACAGGACAAGAGAAACTGTCATATGCTTAGGAATTGGAGGTTACAAGACAAAGAGAAAGGAAATTGTAGGCAGACAGATAATCAAAACATTGAAGGGAGCCAGTCATACCTGGAGTCAGCTACTTATTGAGGGCTTACTATTTTGTGATTATTATTTGAGTCTCAGGGAAGATATACAACTTGCCCAGAGTAACATACATAGTGAGCGCCAACCCTAGTCTGTCTGAATCAAGAACTCCAGCAATTTCTACTGCCAAGCAACCTCAAGCCTAACAGATATACCATAAAGTCTAATCCACAATGAGTAAGTAAATATAGGACTATTATCAGTTGATGTTATATGTTACTTTTGTAAATTTTCCTCCTTTCCTGAATATTTTTTCTGTTAATTTACAGAATTTCTACAGCAGACTATTGCCCATTTAAATGAGATGAGCTTTTAATCTTACTCCAGCATCTTATTTACTTAGAAAAAGTTAAACTTTGGAAGTCATTATTTCTTATGTTGGTATCATTTTGCAATGTAATATTATAACATATTCATCAATGATACTCCATAGATCCAAGAGTTTATCAGTGGACTCTTATAGTGGTCTTTTAAACCTGACCATCTTCCCCTTCTTTTTTCAGTTGCCCTTAAAATGCCCATTCCTTCCTACCCACTGCACTTCATCTCCTCTGCTTCCTCCTTTCCACTGCGGATTGAACTCCCAATATGTAAATTTGGAAATGATTTATTAGATAATTCTAACCAGAAGTATCTTTTCAATATGGCCTGGCTGCTTTGGCCCCAGGATGACTTCTCAGACCTGGTGTATTTGCCTGGAGGGGCTTCGGTGGAATAGGACCAGAGGCCAAGGGCTTCTACCACTGTAGACTCTCCACGAGCTGTAGACATGTATCTGCTGTTTTACAACTTTACTGTCTCCTTACTTTGGAAATTGGCATCCACTTAACAAGCTTTAAAAACTATATAAAATTATTATAGCTAGGGTGGCCTAAAAGCCAATATCTACCAATGGTCATTAGTGGACGAACAATGGACAATCTTTTATACCTAGTGGTTGGCTGAAGTCATAACTTTTTAAAGGGGTTTTAAAAAAAACATAAGGGAGTAAAGATAACCTAATCCAGTAACAAAAGTGTAAGCATATGCATAGTCATTTAAATTTGACAGCTCCAAATGAATATAAAACCTATCAATTAAAGACATTTTTAAAAATTAATTAATTAATTAATTTTTTAAATTTACATCCAAGTTAGTTAGCATATAGTGCAACAATGATTTCTGGAGTAGATTCCTTAATGCCCCTTACCCATTTAGCCCATCCCCTCCCCCACAACGCCTCCAGCAACCCTCTGTTTGTTCTCTGTATTTAAGTCTCTTATGTTTTGTCCCCCTCCCTATTTTTATATTATTTTTGCTTCCCTACCTTTATATTCATCTGTTTTGTATCTTAAATTCCTCATGTGAGTGAAGTCATATGATATTTGTCTTTCTCTGGCTAATTTTGCTTAGCAAAATACCCTCCAGTTCCATCCACATGTTGCAAATGACAAGATTTCATTCTTTTTGATTGCCAAGTAATACTCCATTGTGTGTGTGTGTGTGTGTGTGTGTGTGTGTGTATATATATATATATATACACACACACACACCACATCTTCTTTATCCATTCATCCACCGATGGACATTTGGGCTCTTTCCATACTTTGGCTTTTGTTGGTAGTGCTGCTGTAAACATTGGGGTACATGTGCCCCTTTAAAACAGCATACCTGTATCCCTTGGATAAATACCTAGTAGTGCCATTGCTGGGTTGTAGGGTAGTTCTATTTTTAATTTTTTGAGGAACGTCCATACTGTTTTCCAGAGTGGCTGCACCAGTTTGCATTCCCACCAGCAGCATAAAAGGGTTCCTCTTTCTCTGCATCCTCACCAACATCTGTTGTTGCCTGAGTTGTTAATGTTAGCCATTCTGACAGATGTGAGGTGGTATCTCACTGTGGTTTTGATTTGTATTTCCCTGATGAGGAAGTGATGTTGAGCATTTTTTTATGTGTTGGTTGGCCATCTGGATGTCTTCTTTGGAAAAGTGTCTATTCATGTTAAAGACACTTTTTAAACAGATAATTGAATGTTGACAGATACCTGGATCTGCCCTACCTATTCTGATTTATACTACTGAGGTTGGGCTTGGATGCCCACATTAAAAAATAATAATAGGGGCATCTGGGTGGCTCAGTCAGTTGAGCATCCAACTCTTGATTTCAGCTCAGGTCATGATCCCAGTGTCGTGGGATCGAGCCCCACATCAGGCTTCATGCTGGGCATGGAACCTGCTCTCTCTCTCTCTCTCTCTCTCTCTCTGTCTCTCTCTATCTCTCTTTTGCTCTCCCGCTCTCTCCCTCTCCCCCTCTCCCCCTCTTTCCAGCTCATGCATACTTTCTCTCCTCTCTAAAATAAAAAGAATATTTAAATAATAAAAACAATTCATAAGTAAAACATACACAAATGCATACATAAATGAATATGATATGCGGTGTACCAATTCGTAATAGAGACCATTCACCTTTATAATATATCTCTCAAGCAGAAAAGGCATTCAGTTTAAGAGAGAGAGGCTGTCATCCACACTGGGTGAAAAGAGAGTAAGCTTAACGGTCTTTATGAAAAAAAGCTATAATCCCTTTGTCTCTCCTCCTCCCTTGTATTGGTAGGAGTCCAACGGTGAGGGAAAACACTTGACCATGGGCAGCTCAGCCACTGAAGGCCTTAGTTGCTTACCTTGTGAGCAAGAATCCACTCTCATAAAAGAAAGTATTTCATGATTCTCTCTCAGAAGGAGCCTAAAGGAGCATGACATCTGGTTCAGCTGGTGAGCTGTCTGTTCTTTCCTGACTAGACAAAGCAAACCCAGTTCCTGGAAGTTCTCCAGGTTGCTAGAACCACACCCACTCCATCCCTCCAGGGCCCTGGAGTTGTTTTTCACTCTGTCTACAAGAGTGGAATCAAAACGCTTTCATGTGTTTTTGGGTTCTCACTGGGCATAGAGAAGGTGGGAGAGCATTAAAGCTTTCTTTGATTTTACTTTATTGCAGGGTCTGTGTATTATTCTGTGTAAAAAGTTCATTCTTCATTTTCTTTTGGGAATGAAAAAAAATCATGTTTCATAAGATGAAGACACTACCATAGCTCCCTCTCTACCTGACCTGGAATTGCTACCATTAGAACGACTTCTACAAATTCAGACCCCAGTGTGGGGACTTCATCCTCAGGAAGCTGAAGTAATTTGCACAGGTCACCTGGGATGGAAAAGGGATAAGAAAATTAGTAGATATCCAGACAACTTTGATATTGTCAGGTTCCAACAAAATAGACTACGAATCAGGCAAAGTTGGTGGGGATATGTTTGCTAGGGAAAAGGAAGCAACAGGGGAATGTTTAAACACCTCAATTCTTGCCTCAGTCCTGCTCCAGTTTGCTTAAAGACCCTATGCAAAATGGAAAGACAGTGGGTTATTTTCACTGATTTTTGCCTTCCCACTTGCAATGCAAATACATGGGACATGGACACCTAGAAGGAAAAATTGACTCAGAAAAAAGGGGATTGTGAAGTTGAAAGAGAATGATACTGAGTATGAATTTAGAATCATTAAATCCTGGTATCTCATTGCTGGAAACGACCACAGAGATCATTAGTTCAATGTACCTCCTTTCACAAGTGGAGAGCTGTGAGGTGAGCCACCAGGGAGGTTGAGCCATCCATTCCAGGCTGCAAAAATGATCATACTAGAACCATGGTTGCCTGATTCCCTAGTTCACTGTTTTCTAATTGGTTTAGGGGCAGCCTTGATTTCCAACTAAAAGGTTTATTTTCAAGATCCTCATTGTAACGTATGTACTCTCAGAGATATTTTTAAGTAAATTAGCTGTCCATGTTATGTTCAGGAAGTTACTTAGCTCCTATGAACCTCAGTTTCCACATCTGTGAAAGAGTCAGACCAGTTTTCTATAGTACCTTAGCACAGAATCTTAGCACCTTAGTCTTACAGAATCTGATGATTCTTGAAAGCAAAGTCATTTGTAAATCATCAGAAAAGAAGAGAGGTAGCAACTTTTGATATATGGATACAAACTGGGGGCGCATGTGTTAGAAGCTGAATAAGCCCAAGCCTTCAATGACCTTTGTCTTCTCCAATACCTGTTACTGCCCATGTGTCCCATGAGGCATTTGTCACTTGCCTGACACATATTTACAAGTACATATATGTACATGCTTACACACAGTTTCTGGAAGGCAGAAACTGTCACTTACTGTTCTTCGAATTCTCAATGCCTGGTGTGTAAGATTATATAACAACCTTTTAAGGTTATTAAGTTCGACAACTTTAAGTGGAGTTAGATGACTCATTACTATTTTCTTAGTTAATGTGAGAACATATATGGTGAAATCATAAGGTATGTGGTACGGGTCGTTTCCCTACATCTAGCCCATGTTCCCATTGGTATGGGATACACCCTTTTTAAGTTTTCTTCCCATTGCAAGGAATAAGAATGTGGACAAGACACGGACCTAAATGCAACACTGAATCTGCAGAATCATTAAGCAGCTTAAAGGCTGCTCTTTTTTTCTAACAGAAGGAAATAAACATAGCTTTACTTTTGCAATATTCAGTTTGTTTAATGAAAATGCACATCATGTGAGCAAGTAAGAAGAATGTCAAGCCCAAGCACTTAGAAAGGTTGCATTGTGAGGGCTTCTCGAGTCAACCTCACCTTCTCATCCCCCTAAAGGAGTGGAGGAAGTGTGCAATGGGGAGAGTTCCTGCTTATATTTAGATAAGATTATATGCCTTAATTTCTCTGAACCTCAGAATCTTTATCCTAAAATGGGAAAAATAATGCCTTTTCAGGAAACTCCTGTGGGGATGAAATGGAATAGTGCAGAGGGTCTAACACTGTGCCTGGTCCATGATAGGTACTCAAAAAATGATCTGTGAATTTGCAAGAAAAATGGGCAAGACAATTGCATTACCTGTTCATGCCTCCCAGCCAGCCATTTTTGTCCTTAAAATACCTATCACAACTTACTTGTGACGTTTATTTTTAAAATACTTGTCACAGTACTTTTCTGCAAATCTCTCTAATGAAATGGAATTTATCCTTAATAAGTAAGAAGCCACCTTTATACAGATACACACATATTCACATACACCGCTGCTCCCCCAGTAAGTTAAAAATTTTTTATGCATATATATGGCCCATTGTTCTATTTACATAAACATATAGTCGTTTAGAATATGGCTTCTTTAAAAACAATGAATCCTGTGCTAGTTTAATTCTGTGTAGTTCCTATGTATATGAGAATACCACATAAATACTATTATGGTTACATTTTGTTAGAATAAGAGTTTCGCTCACCAGTGACTCATCCCTTGAATGTTTCATATTCTAAGCATTTTCTCCTACCCAATCCTCATGTCTCTTCCGTGCATTTGTCTTTATATTTGCATTGTCTGGTAATTTGGATATTTTTATTTGAGATTATTTGGCCTATGTCAGGTATTCTTCTCTGTGGTCCCCAGGGTCTTGTATCTTGTTTTGAACTTCTTCTCTTTCCTTGCTCTCTTTTTATCAGATGTCATCCATTGTGCCTCACTGTTTTACCCTAGGGTGTTTCAATTATGCATGGATGAGATCTGCCTCACAGTTGCACGTTTCCATTTTCAGTCTAAATAACGGCACACAGGAATTAAAATCTCTGCATTGAACTTGAGAGGCTCTCAACTGGTCCCAGGTTTCATTCAGGCTTACTCTCTGGTCCTCTGTCCCAGTAGCAGTTTTAGGGTTGTGCTTAAACCAGCTCTCCTCTGCCTTCACCCCACTGTTGCAATTGCCCAAGCATTTGCATCCATCTCTCTCTAGCCTTCACTCCAAAATTGCATCTAAGCCACTATTTATATGTTTGTATATTTGCAACAACTATGGTTGCTTTGAGTTTCCTTTTCAGATAAGAAACAGATACTTTAGCAGCAGGTTCTCTGCAGATCTTAAATCAATGAATCGTGTTTCAGCAGTACCAATAAATCACGATTTCTCTAGTAAGCTCCATGTTTTAAATCAGCCAGAATTTCTCAGGATTTCAAACTTAACATGCTTTGGAGGAGGCAAGAAATAAAGGAATGGAAACTATCATCTTAGTAGTCAAAGGTGTGTGTGCCTAATGCAGATGCAGAGAAGGGCAAACAGAAGATAATGGTTAGGGTTGGTTTCTTTTTGTGGATTATCAGCCTGGCCATGAATATAAGCTCTCAGCTGTCTGAGCTTGCTCTGGACATAGAACTTACTACATTTTATTAATTATTAGATTACACTCTTTCGATTATGTGTTCCCAGTACCCAGCACACTGCCTAGCCCATAAAAGAAACTTAGAGATGAATGAATGAGTGAATGGATGAGTCAATCACAAGGATGTTACAATGGTGACAACAAAAATATTATGTTATGCATTTTAATCGTATAGTGTAAATTAGTGAAGTAAGTCTGAGGTAGTCAGTATGAACAACACACCTATAAAATTGGTAGCTTTTTAAAAATTTCAGTAATTTTTAAAAAGTTTTTATTTAAATTCTAGCTAATTAACGTACAGTGTAATATTAGTTTCAGGGGTACAATATAGTGATTCAACACTTCATTCAACCCCCAATGCTCACCACAACAAATTGCACTTCTTTTTTTTTTTAATGTTATTTATTTTTGAGACAGAGGGAGACAAAGCGCGAGTGGGGGAAGGGCAGAGAGAGAGGGAGACATAGAATCTGAAACAGGCTCCAGGCTCTGAGCTGTCAGCACAGAGCCTGATGCAGGGCTCGAGCCCACGAACCATGAGATCATGACCTGAGCCGAAGTCAGACACTCAACTGACTGAGCCACTCAGGTGCCCCAACAAATTGCATTTCTTAATCTCCATCACCTATTTAACCTTCCCCCTACCCACCAACCATCAGTTTGTTCTCTATAGTTAAGAGTCTGTTTCTTGGTTTGCCTCTCTCTTCCCCACCCCATTTACTCATTTGTTTTGTTTCTTAAATTCCACATATGAGTGAAATCATATAATATTTGTCTTTCTCTGACTTCTTTTGCTTAGCATAATACTGTCTAGCTCCATCCATGTCCTTGCAAAAGGCAAGATTTTGTTCCTTTTTCCGGCTGAAAAATATTCCACTGTGTATATATCCCACCTCTTCTTTACCTTCATCATTCGAGGGACACTTGGGCTGTTTCCATAATTTGACTATTGTAGATAATGCTGCTGTAAACATCCGGGTGCATGTATCCCTTTGGATTAGTGTTTTTGTATTCTTTGGCTAGATACCTAGTAGTGCAATTGCTGGATCATAGGGTAGTTCTATTTTTAACTTTCTGAGGAACCTCCATACCCTTTTCTAATGTGACTGCACCAGTTTACATTCCCACCAGCAGCGCAAGAGTGTTTCCCTTTCTCCACATCCTCCCCAACACCTGTTGTTTCTTGTGTTGTTGGTTTTAGCCATTCTGACAGGTATGAGGTGGTATCTCATCATGGGGCCGATTTGTATTTCTCTGTTGATGAGTGATATTGAACATCTTTTTGTGTGTCTGTTAGCCATCTGTATGTCTTCTTTGGAAAAATGTCTGTTCATGTCTTATGCCCATTTCTTAACTGGATTATTTATTTGGGAGTATTGAGTTTGTGGTCCTAGCCGCAGCAATCAGACAACAAAAAGAAATAAAAAGTATCCTGATTGGAGAATTAAAACTTTCACTATTTGCAGATGACATGATACTTTCTATATAAAACCCAAAAGGCTCCACTGGAAAACTGCTAGAGCTGATAAACAAATTTAGTTGCAGGATACAAAATTAACAGACAGAAATCTATTTCAGTTCTACACACCAATAATGAAGCAGCAGAAAGAGAAATTAAGGAATCAATCCCATTCTTATTAAAACAATAAGACACCTAGGAATAAACCTAACCAAAGAGGGAAAAGACTCTGAAAACTATAAAACACTGATGAAAGAAATTGAAGATGACACAAAGAAATGGAAAGACATTCCATTTTCATGGATTGGAAGAACAAATATTGTTAACGTGTCTATATTACAGAAAGCAATCTACACATTTAATTCAATCTCCATCAAAATATCAGTAGCATTTTTCACAAAGTTAAAACAAACAGTCCTAAAATTTGTATGGAACCACGAATGACCCTGGATAGCCACAGCAACCTAGTAAAAGAAAAGAAAAGCTGGAGGCATCACAATTCCAGACTTAAAGTATATTACAAAGCTGTAGTGATCAAAATAATATGGTACTGGCACCAAAGTAGACACATAGATCAATAAAACAGAATAGAAAACCCAGAAAGTAACCCACAACTAGATGATCAATCTTCAACAAAGCAGGAAAGAATATTCAATGGAAAAAAAACAGTGTCTTCAACAAACGGTGTTGGGAAAACTGGACAGCAACATGCAAAAGAATGAAATTGAACCACTTTCTTACACCATAAACAAAAATAAATTTAAAATAGATTATAGACCTAAATGTGAGACTTGAAACAATAAAAATCCTAGAAGAGAACACAGGAAGTAACCCCTTTATCATTGGTCATAACAACTTGTTTCTAGAAATGTTTCCTCCAGCAAAAGAAGCAAAAGCACACATAAACTATTGGGACTTCATCAAAATAAAAATCTTCACGGTGAAGGAAACAATCAACAAAACTAAAAGACAACTTATGGAATGGGAAAATATATTTGAAAATGACATATCTGTTAAAGGATTAGTATCTAAAATATATAAAGACCGTATCAAACTCGATACTCCCAAATAAATAATCCAGTTAAGAAATGGGCATAAGACATGAACAGACATTTTTCCAAAGAAGACATACAGATGGCTAACAGACACACAAAAAGATGTTCAATATCACTCATCAACAGAGAAATACAAATCGGCCCCATGATGAGATACCACCTCATACCTGTCAGAATGGCTAAAACCAACAACACAAGAAACAACAGGTGTTGGGGAGGATGTGGAGAAAGGGAAACACTCTTGTGCTGCTGGTGGGAATGTAAACTGGTGCAGTCACATTAGAAAAGGGTATGGAGGTTCCTCAGAAAGTTAAAAATAGAACTACCCTATGATCCAGCAATTGCACTACTAGGTATCTAGCCAAAGAATACAAAAACACTAATCCAAAGGGATACATGCACCCGGATGTTTACAGCAGCATTATCTACAATAGTCAAATTATGGAAACAGCCCAAGTGTCCCTCGAATGATGAAGGTAAAGAAGAGGTGGGATATATACACAGTGGAATATTTTTCAGCCGGAAAAAGGAACAAAATCTTGCCTTTTGCAAGGACATGGATGGAGCTAGACAGTATTATGCTAAGCAAAAGAAGTCAGTGCAAGAAAGACAAATGCCTCTAAACCTACTTTGCTGAGGGTTTGATCATGAATAGATGTTGTACTTTGTCAAATGCATCTATTGAAATGATCATATGGTTCTTTTCCTTTCTTTTATTAATGTGGTGTATCAGGTTGATTGACTTGTCTACACTGAACCACTCTGCAACCCAGGAATAAATTTCTCTTGATCGTGGTGAATGATTTTTTAAATCATTTAAATTTTGTAAGTAGAACAATTTTAATATTAGGTGGTCTTTTTCTCCTCAGCGTTATTCTAATAGGCAATTCTTTGAATCCTATGCACAAAATAATTTTAAATATTCTGTGCTATCTTTATATAAGAAGGCTTCTTTATTACTAATACAATTGGAGCAACATGCATATTTAGAGAATGACAATATAAAGTAACTCCTTGTGAGAGTGAACAAAGTGGATTATGCCTGTACTTATCCAGACTAATGCCTCAGAGCCTTAGCAGGGTATTTTTCAGCCTAGTTAGTGGTTTAATTCTCCTCACTCTGCAGAGCCCTAGATGCTGGCCCTTGTGTAAAGAACCCTTACAGCCGATCTATAGTAGTGCATAGTCTAGGTTTTCCTAGCAGTCTCATTTAGATGAGAAGCAGCCACTGTGCCAGGGAAATGTGTGTGCCATTTCCTGAGTTGTTCCAGCTCCGTTTCATTGAAGGAGCACATCTTTAACTTTGTGGCAAGCACTTCAGTACTGCCATCTGGTCACAGAGATCAATGCCCTGAACCATAGAGATGACAAACAATCATGCGTTCTCTGTTGCACAGAAATACACTCTTGCAGCATCAGAGGAGTAACTAGAATTCGGAGGCTGTGGCAAGAAACAGAAGCAAGAAACTTGTATGTAGGCCAGCATTTCCGAAGGCATGTGGATTTTCTGACAGAAAATTTTGAAATATTTTTTAAAGACTGAGTAGATCCAACATAGAGCTTCAAACTTTTTACTGCAAAGTGAGACCATTAAAAATACATACACATATACTATTATTAACTGTCACCATTATAAAAGAAAGGACAGTTAATTGAAAAAAAAGGCGGGGGGATGCCTGGGTGGCTCAGTCAGTTAACGGTCTGACTTCAGCTCAGGTCATGATCTCATGGATCTCTTAAGAGTTCCAGCCCCATGTCAGGCTCTGTGCTGATGGCTCAGAGGCCTAGAGCCTGGTTTGGATTCTGTTTCTCCCTCTCTCTGCTTCCCTCTCTCTCTCTCAAGAATAAATGAACATTAAAAAAAAAAAGAATAAATGAACATTTAAAAATAATTTTAAAAGGGAAAGACATAATTTCAGCATTTTTTGAGCGGAAGTATCCTTATTTTTCTTTTTCACAAGGTTTGGCCTTCGTGGTTGGTGGCTCGGCCTTGACAACTACTCTGGAAGCTTCCTGCCTTGTCCCTTTAGGAACAATCTGTCAGGCCCTGTATTAAAGTTCTGGCAGCTCAGTCCTGGTCAGGCACATCGGAGATATTCAGATTTTTACTGCTTCTTTACGTAACCAAATAAAAGTCTGTGTCTGTACTTGAAGTGAACTTTTAAAGCCTATTTAACCAATATCAGAGTTACCCCCTTGTTCTGTGGATTTCTTTCACACCAAGGAAATCCCTAGGAAATAGAAATATGTAAGAAGACCAATGGAAGACTGAGTTCTGCTTTCACTGCCAGCTAAATCTTTTCTCTTATGAGGATTCATTATCATTCAATCCGGTCAATGATTTCTCTTGAGTATACAGTTTCAAGTATAATAAACAAAAGTGTTCATCTGTGATGTGATCAGCAGAGCTTCTAATGGGACATAGATAAGAAGCAAAGTAAATACAAATCAACAAACATGACTTTAGGAAAAAACAGCACTGTCTCTCTAGGGAACTTTAGGGGAAAAAAAAAAAAACAACCAGAAAACAATCATCCTGCTCAAACAAAGACTGGGTGTAAGAGACATGATTATTAGTTAAACCATCTTAATGAAATGTACAGACCTGTGTGCTCTTAGATAGATAATTCATGTGCAATTTTATTATCTCGCAAGGTTTAATTAAATATTTGCCTTTTGGCTAATCAACAGCAATTAATAAGAGATGCTTATATTCACACAACTTATAAGAAATGTGGACATGGCCTCCATTGGAATTTTAGTGGTCGTCTTAATGAAAGCAAGAGTAAGCAATAACATGACAGCATATATACCAGGCCAGAGCTGAAAACCTGTGTTAGTCAGTGTTCTCTAGAGAAATAGAACCCCTAGGGTGTGTGTGTGTGTGTGTGTGTGTGTGTGTGTATGTATGTATATAGAGAGAAACAGAGAGAGAAAGAGGGAGAGACACAAGGACAGAGATAGATTTATTTTAAGGAGATTTCTTGGCTCCTACAATTGTGGGGGATTCCACAGGGCAGGCCAGAAGGCTGGAGAGCCAGGGAAGAGTTGATGGTGCAGCTCAAGTCCTAAGGCAGACCAGAGGCAGAATTCCTTCTTCCTCCAGGGACTTCAGTCTTCTCACATATGTTCTTTACTCAAAGATTACCGATTTAAACATTAATCTCACCTAAAAAAAATACCTTCACAGCAATACCTAGACTGGTGTCTGACCAAATATGGGGGCACTGTGGCCTAATCAGGTTGATACATAAAATTAATTATCACAACCCTAGAAAGAAAAAAAAAATACGTGAGAATATTTATTTTAAACTAGAAGAATGGAAGTGAAAAGATAAATATAATAAATACTTGATAGGTAAGGTTATCTTTTAAGTACCACACTTCTCAGCATGGAACTAGAAGAAGGAATTTGGATTAAAAGGGCAAAGGTAATAATGGATAACTGATCTGCAAGCATCTCTGTTCTAAGACTGTCATGTTGTGTTTTATGTTTGATATGCACTCAAGGTGTCTAAAATATGCACATGCAGTACACTTTAGGTGCCCCCCAGAAAAGCACAAAATGGCAAGGTAAAGGTGGGATACTTATGAAAAACATAAAGATCCAAGAGTGTCATTTATTTCATAACTTGTCATAAAATAAATGACTTTTTGATCCTCACCATGGTACCACCATTTCATGGCAGCAAGATACTATTTTTTACAGTGTTAGTCTTAAAAACAAACAAACAAATATAATCTCTTCTGAGACTGGGCAACCAAACTTCGAGTAAAATGCAGTGGCTGCATGATCTCACCTCTAAAAGAGGAAATAATAATGGCAGCTCTCTCATTAAGTTGTTGAAGATATCTTATGATATATGACATGAAAAAGTGCTCAGGGCGGTGCCTGGTTCACAGTGAGCATCCATTCCATGTTTATTCCTACTGAGGTGATGAGGGACTTTTTAAAACCCTTGCTGTTGATCTCACTCAGCCTCTTTACTCCTAATGTCTGAACTAAGTTACTAATCTTGCACCTTCCATACACTGTACACTTGTTAAGTGATCAAACCTCGCTTCTCCTTTAGAGAGAAAAAAAATAAAGAAAAGTAATTTCCCAGGTTCAGGCACTACCAAAAGAGAAAGGAATTATAAAGAAGTCATCCTCCCTTCAGGGATTACAGCCCTGTTTAGGGCCCACAGAAGGCAAGTGGAAATGGGCTGAATTTCAGCCTCCACTTTGCACCTCCTCCCCTTGGGAGCCTGAAATACACAGTGGTGTCTTTGACCTCGTGTTCCCGAGGGGGTCTGAATAAGGGGTATTTAACTTTACCATATCTTCAAGGCAAATAAAATCTGGTATCTTTCTTTTTGCTAATGGAGTTGATACCAACTTATACAACACCATCCTAATAAACTGACACATAGAGGATTTCAACAAAGAGAACTTAAATTCATGCAGCGACACCCAAAAAATGGATAGTTTGAGGGGAATAATTGACTTTCTACTCTTATATTCTGCCCATCCTTCCTAGAATCTGCACCCAAAACAGTCAGGAAGGACACACTCAAAGATACAGGAGATGATCCACCAGAAGATTCACCTTTGTAGGAAGGTAGGGTGATTTTTTAGATATTCTGCCTTTAGGCCAGACCCCTACGGGGGTGTCTTCCTCTTCCTTAGCTCCCTCTGTTCATTGCTCTCAAATTTAGAAAATTTCTCCTACTCACTACTAACAAGGGAAATAAGGTGGGAGAAAATGACATAACTATGGGTAGAGCGTGGGTCAAGGGAAGAGTCACCTGGAAGGATGAGAAAAAATGGTTTTAGAGACCAAAGGACTAGGATCATCTGGGATTGGGAAGCTGAGATAAAACAGAATCCAGGAGGATGGACTCACTGGCTACAGAGGCTTTCTAGCACACCATAAATGAGGCTGTGAGCCCAGGAAAGGTGGTGGAGGTGAGCTTAGCCACCTCAGGAAAACTCTCTCCAGGACTTTGACCCTTTGACATTTGTATAGTTTGGTGTGGGTTGAATGACAACTCTTCAGAAAGAAACTGCCTGATTACTCCTCAGGAGCATGCTGTATGTGTGCACGTGCTCAGAAGTGCAAAGGAATACTCTCTTCCTCTACTCCATCTAAAGATCTTCTGTTTCCTTCCTGTCCTTGTCCAGTGCAGAAGATGGGAAGGCAAGCAAATGATGCTCAGGAACGTCTCACCAATAGTCCATTTATATTTTCAGTTACAATTATACCTTTAGTGATAGGAGGAATAGTGCCTCAGTTTCGTATAATAAGCTTCAATGGATTCTGGGAGAAACTGGCAAGTCATTATATTCCAGAGAAATTGTTCTGCCAGGTCCAGATTCACTTGGGTTCTTTGATATTTTAGAATGCAGTGAGGGCTTTTAATCTATACCAAATAAATATGTTACTATTAATCCTCAGCTACGTTGGGGGTGACTAATCACTTTGTGGATTTTCTATATCCTTTTCTTTTTCTCCTTTCTTACTTTTGGCCCTTTCATTGCTCATTTGCAACTCCATAAGAAATCAAAGAGGAAATAAAAGGAGATGAAACTTAAATCATTTGGGTTCTGTTATTTCTCTGTGATTTACTCTGATTTTGCCAGAGGAAAGTTGGACATTTTAGCTGAAAAGGAAGTTGAGGGCTTACTTGTAAATTTCAGTAATCCATCTTGTCTCTGAAGGAGAGATGACACTGTGCCTTTATTGTAGTGTGTTGGAGAAAGGCCTGACTTTTTTAGAGTTGGTTGACCTGTGTTATTCTGCCTTCACTTTTGGCCGGATGATCATTTCATCTCTTTGGACCTCAATCCTTCGATTGTAATTCGGACTGGATGATTTCCCATTTGCCTAGAAAACTTCCAGTGAGCCACTGGCAGTTGTGGAAATTCATTAGCAACTAAGAATTCTTACCCATCTAACCTCCTTGTGACCATTAGTCATCATTTTATGAGAAAGTTGACCGGAAGTTCAGTGAAATTTGGGGTCATAAAACAGAATCAGAAACCTGGCCTTGCTGTCATTAATCCTTTGCTCCTTCATGCGATCTGACCTCCCTATAGACCACTAGCCAGTTACCACTGCCATCCTTCACTCTCCTTGTTTTCAGGGACTAATCAGAAGAGGCCTTCTCTTCCAAGTTCACTGCTGAGTATGTGAACTTTACTGTAAATAACTCCCTCATCCCACAGTTCAGAGCCCTAGTTCTCCAATCCACCTCCTTAGCATCTGTAGACTTCAGAATATGCAAGTGATAACTCTTATTCTTTTTTTTTTTAACGTTTTTATTTATTTATTTATTTATTTATTTATTTATTTATTTATTTTTGAGACAGAGAGAGACAGAGCATGAACGGGGGAGGGGCAGAGAGAGAGGGAGACACAGAATCGGAAGCAGGCTCCAGGCTCTGAGCCATCAGCCCAGAGCCCGATGCGGGGCTCGAACTCACGGACCGTGAGATCGTGACCTGAGCTGAAGTCGGACGCTTAACCGACTGAGCCACCCAGGCGCCCCGATAACTCTTATTCTAATAGAACTCAAACACGCTATTTCTACCTCTTTTAACACTTTATTGTTTTCTTCCAGATAGTCCGGTTGTTATATGAAGTCCTCAGCCAGAGAGTGCAATTTTGATCTGTTTTCTTGTTTTCTTGATATTAACAAGGCAGCTAGCTATCTCTGAATTTTTTGGTACTCACTTTGACTGTATCCTAATCTCATTAATGCTATGATGTATACTTCTTCATATGGAACCAGAATTCATAACCAACTCTATGAATGAATTGATAATACGAGGAAACTTTCAGAGTAAAGTGCTTAATGTTTACATTAACATACACTTACATTTACATACTCTTAAATGCCAGTGTTCACTTGGTATATAGTACAAACTAGAATGCTTTTGTTGAAATGTAGAGCATATGCAATATAGCTTAATTTCTCCCATAGAAAAGTATGTGTGGTGAATCAGGGCACAGTCAGTTAAGCATTAGACTCTTGATTTTGGCTCAGGTCATGATCTTATGGTTGTGAGATCAAGCCCCATGTGCTAAGGCTCTGTGCTAAGCATGGAGCCTGCTTAAGATTCTGTATCTCCCTCTCTCTGCCCCTTCCCACTTTCTCTCTCTCTCTCTCTCTCTCAAAAAACAAAGAAAAGTATGTATGATGGATAATTATTTTTATTCCCCACCAATTTTTTACCACTTTAAAAATTTTTGTTGTATCCTTCTCAAATTTTTTTCACTTCCTCTATTTTATGGTTATGGTTATGCCTGTGCTATTGCTGATGATAACTAGCAATGGCTTCCTTCTGGTTCTCCAAAAGTAAACTTTTCTTGTCATGGATCAGACTAGATTCCTTTTCCTTTCCACTTTTTCTATTCTGTTTCATTCTCTCTCGCGCTCTCTTTTTTGTACAAACCCTTTGTTTTCATTCTCTCTCTGAAAACTATATTGAAGTTTCTAAACCTTTCAGACTCATACTGCATACCTGTGTCTTGAGAAATAGTTAGATGCAATGAAGGAAGTTTGATATCTTTGTAATGATAATTTAATAGCTGTACTACTTGATGTTAGAAAATTCCTCAAAGTAAAACAGTCCGAATGAGATTACAATGTGTGCAGTCATTAAGAATATCTGATAGGCATCGTATGAATCATGTATTAAAATGTGTTCTGACTTAAATTTAAAGCATTAGCTTAAACAATTCTCTATAGAATAAATAGTATCTTGACCTAGATTTTGATTATTATCTTTCATTCAGTCTTGAGGAAGACCTTCAAACTCACTTGCCTGAGGCACTTGCAAGCTCCAGGATTTTTTGGCTCATGAAAGAAAGATAAGTCACTCTTGAGAAGTGAGAAATCCTACAGTAAAAACCTAGTGGGGGATTATCTCTGTTTCCTTTAACCAAATCACACCTTTGTATAACCTTAGTTTATTATTATCAGTTTATGTGACTCTGTAACCATAATCCATTGCTGTCATGGGTTAACATCACTACAACTAGTGTAAGAGAGGGTATAGTTTAAATGTATCCTGTTAGGTAATTTTATTTTGAAAGCAATCATTTTTAACTACTAAATTAATATTGCTATTTAAACAAACATGACTAATTGCTGGAAGGCTAGAAGCAAAGAGACCACATAAAACCAGTAAAGAGTGAAGGTAGATGAGCAGAGTCAGTTCACTGGGACTGAATCAATGGCTCAAATAGAAACAGGGTAGGGGTGAGAGGGAAATGTGAAATCTCACCCCAGGTAGGAGCTCCCCACAAAGAAGGCTGCAGTAGAACTTTAGCCAACCTTGGTTTTACTTTATCATGTTACTCCCATTCTCAAAATTCCAAGTAAATACTAAGTGCACATTAAATATGTATTTTATGAACGTTGTGGAACATAGTGATAATAGCCTACTGGTATAAATGTTGACAAAGCACAGTTCTCTATTCAGTGTCAACAGAAAGTTTATGTATTTATTTAATTCCTTTCTTATTACATAGCCTGCTAACACTTCCTTCTTTGATGATTTTCGTCCCATTCTTGATTTTAATTGCAATCAGTATTTCATTTTCTTCCAAATATATATCACTAATACTGAGTTCCAGACCTGTTTGTTCAATAGCATCCCTGACCTCTTCCTCTAGAATATCTCATGGACCTCTTTTTAAAAATATTTATTTATTTTTTGGAGAGTGCTAGTGGGGGAGAAGCAGGGGGAGGGGGACAGATGATCCGAAGTGGGTTCTGTACTGACAGGCTGACAGCAGTGAGCCTGATGTGAGGCTCAAACTCACGAACCATGAGATCATGACCTGAGCCAACCAACTGAGTCACTCAGGTGCCCCTCTCATAGACCTCTTAATTTAACATGTCAACGCTCTGGATTTTCTCTCTCTCTCTGTTCCAGCTTAGAAACCCAACTTACCCTCTTTCAGGTTTCTCCATTGTAGTAAAGAAATCACTGTCCTTCTAGTTGTTAAATCCAAATGTCTAGGATTTGGTAGCTGCACTGAAATTTTTCCTGGCTTTTTTTCACCATACTTCACTTCTACCCTAATCTGAGCCACCTCATTCTCTCACCTTGTCTAATGAATGCAGCTGCCTACTGAGAAGTCTTCCTGTCCACTCTGGGCCTCCTATAGCCCATCTTTCACAAGTAGCCAGGAAACGTTTAAACACATCATAAAAATCATGCCACTTTCTTGCTTAAATCTCTCCAATGATTTTGCAACATGCTTGTAATAAAATCTAATTTCCTTATCATGGCTAAAGGTTCTATGTAGTCACCCTTCTACATCACCTCATATGTACCCACTCTCCCCTTGGATTGTTACCCTCCAGCCAAATGTGTATTCTAACTGTCAGGCTATGTATTAGTTTTCTATGCTTTGTAACAAATCATTACAAACTTACAACCTAGGATAACACATCTATTATCTCATAGTTTCCATGGGTTGGGACTCTAAGACTGTGCTTAGCGTCCCATAGAATGAAATCAAGTGGCTGTCCAGGGCTGAATTCTCATCTGAAGGCTCAACTAAGGAGGTATCTGTTTTCTCACTAGTGTGTTTTTTTGGGGAGCATTTGGTTTCTTCGGGCTGTGACTTTTTCAAAACCAACAACAGAGAGAGAGAGAGGGACAGAGAGAGAGACTGGAGTGACTTGGATGACAAGATAAAATCTTATATTACAAAAAATAATCATGAAAGTGACCTCTCACACTTTTGCCATATTTTATTGGTTAGAAGTAAGTCACAGATAATACACACAAGAGAAAGGAATTATCCAAAGGTGTGAACACAAGAAAGAGGTAGTCACAGGGAGGCACCTGAGTTGCGTTGTCTGCCACACAGCCACATATCAACTCTGCTCCCACCTCTGGAGATTTGCCTGTTCTTTTCCATCTACCTATGATGCTCCCCACCCCACCCCAGCTCCCTGCCTGACTCTTCCACGATTTCAGCTCAAATGACACTTTTACATGGAGGCCTTTTCTAAGAATCCACTCTAAACAAACATCCCCAACACACATACACACACACACACTCATGAATTATATTATCCTGTTTTATCTTACTTCATAACCCTAAAATCACCTTGTTTACTCATTTACTACTTGTGTCTCACTCCCCCTACAATAAAATGTCCAAATGACCACTGGAGTGGAGACTCATTTAACATATTTTCAGCGCTTAGAAGTGATATGCAAGAGCATAACTAATGCTGTTGGGTAAATTTAGAGTAATATAAGAATAAAAAGTGGATAGTTCATAATTGGGATAAAGAACTGAAAGAATTATAAGATTCCCACTTGAAAATTAAAAAAAAAAGTCAAAACTCTGTTCTAATATTAGTCTGCTAAGGTGAATAGCCAAGTGTAAAATGTACTATTTAGAATTCCCAGCTCTGATTTAAACCTTATAATTATTTATTCCTTCTTGTTTTGAAAGGATTATGAAGGAAAATGATAGTACTTATAAAATGTTTTGTTTCTACAGTGATAATTTTAGTCCTAAATTTATAATACTTCTTTGTATGAAGATTGGAGTATAAGTTTACAGTAGTAAATTTCATCCTAATTTGGACTCCTGTGTCTTTCCAGGTTGGAAACATAGACCAATTGAATAGCTATAATACTCATTGGGGCAAGAAAAAGATATTGAAGCCAGCGTCTTTGTAGAGTTTCATAAGGCAGTCTGGTGGAAGCACTACCTCAGTGTCTAGTTTACAGCTTGACAGATTCAAAAAACAAATGCTTACCAGTTTGCCAAGAAATAATCAGGATGTAGAAGTTGATTTGCATAAACCAAAAATCTTAAAAGACTAGTTTATGCATCAGTTTGCCAGTTTATGCTCGAATCTATATTTGACAAAGCAACAGATCCTGACTGTTAACTTAAGACATAACTTCCCATTTCGCTGTAGATAATAAATGTCGATCAGAAAGTCTATTCCTGAGCACAGAATAAGAAAAGAATCAGATGTCCTTAAAAGATGGGTCTGTCAGGCTTTGACCACCTATATTGCATTACTCTAGGGAAGTCTCTGGCTAGATAACTGAAACTGGCCATTGAAGTCAACCCACCTTCTCTGGAGACTGCTTTGGATACTTGGCAAATTATTCCTCATGCACACCCTTCTGCTGTTTTTATCAGTCATGACATTCTCTCTTCTGGGAAACTTATATTTTGGTGGAATTGGTTATAAGCACAACTTTCAGAAAACACAAGTAGGTCTTTACAGCCACAAGTTCTCAGAGGCAACACTCATAAGCCATTTTGCACAATGGGCTACTTTTACGGATGCTTAGTCTGTTTATGAGTGTTGA
Organism: Panthera pardus; assembly: GCF_024362965.1. Taxonomy (NCBI): domain Eukaryota; kingdom Metazoa; phylum Chordata; class Mammalia; order Carnivora; family Felidae; genus Panthera; species Panthera pardus. The sequence goes on from NW_026526688.1 coordinate 80,291,323, forward strand.
TTTTTACAGCTCAGAGTTTCACTTGACAACCTCCTCCTGTCACTGTTTTCAAACCTTTTGATTCATCCTCCTTGGTACCTGTAGCCTGCTATGAACTGACTGTATACATTGCTCTTTACTTTATTAACTAATCATCTGCTTGGATAGTTTTGGTTACACCAGCAGGAGAAAAAATGAAAAATATTTTTATTATGAATTTCATCCATATTTATAATAATGAGCTATTGGAAAACATCTGCAATTTTCTATCATGATTTTCAGCTTTTTGTCTCTGGAACAAAAGGTAATGAAGGGTAAAATGGAAATGCTGAAATAAACAATTTGGGTATCAAGTTTTTAAAAAATACTTTACTCTTCCTTCTATGTGTTGTTGGAGCAATGAAACATGACACTGATGTTCTCTTCCAGCATTTATGTGTTTAATGACTTTCAGGATGAGCTCTATCTACTGAGAATGCTTGCAATGGTCGTTCATTTGATCATCAACAGCACTCCTGTCTCCATCTCATCTTTCAATCTGAATGTTTAAAAAAAGGAGAAATGATTTGGAGAATTTTCAAAGCTTATGTATTTCAAGTGAGACACCCATTTTTTTCTGTTAGGAAACCAGCAAGATTCATCAACCCAGCAAGATTCTGCTTTTATAAAATATGCCTCCTACCTATGAATTTCATACAGAATTAAGTGCATAAAGTAAGTAAATTGTATTTGTGGTAAGCTTTTATTCAGTTAAAACAGCCTCATCAAATATCCTTCTGCACCTTTAAAGGTTTCTTCTTTTCACAAAGACAGCTGCCATTTCAAAAACAATTCTGGAATCAGAAGAGAGGAAAATGTGGGGCTGCAAAAAATATGGGAAAATCACTTACTGGAGTGCCCATGAAGTCTGGAGTCAGGAATTCTGGAGTCATTATCTTTTTCCAATTCAATGAGCTTTCTCTAATTGTTCCTTTGTTAATCACCCAAGTTAAGACATGGAATTCTAGATGAACTATAAAGTGTTACATTATTCCAGTTGTATGGATTGATAGAGGACCAACCTGAGCCCTGAGAAAGTATACCAGGAGTTTGAGATGGAAGGAAGTGGAAGGAGCGGTAATTCCATTGGTGGGACCCAGGCTGAAGAGGATGCCAGGACAATTCTGTTCTTTCTGGGGAGAGGAAGTTAGTAAAAGATACACTTATATAGGGCAAGTGCTAAGATATGAGGGGTACATTGATGAAGTGAAAGGTGCAGGATAGTTAATGTGGATGATATTAGAAGAAGTTTTAATAGTATAGCTTGCTAATCAACATGAATGCTATTGTCAGTAGGTGGTAGTCTGTCAGATTATATGGAGACTATATAATGACATGATTTGGAAGAGTCTCGAGGAGGCCACTCACCTTCAAAGGGACCATTCCCATCTGTGAGATGTAGCTAAAGTCAGTAGGAGGTGATGATTAGGAGCAAGGACTTTGGAGTCACAAAGTCTAAATAAATACCAGGTCTGCTGCTTATTAGCTGGGAAAACTGAAGCAATATGGAAGAACTGAATACATGGTGCACATCTGTGTGTAGCTTCACAAAGCTCTAGAGGCAGAGCTAATCCTAACCAGGCCTGAAACAAATTATTCAAACAGTAGGGTCAGTATCTAGCAGGTTGGGGCTGATCTTGAAGGCACATAAAGGCAACACAGGCTACTTTGGGCAGTAAGAGCCAAAAGGCTCTCAAATTACCTATTCACAAAACAGAGTATTAATCATATTCTCAATGGCAAAAAGCCCTCAATTACAAAAATTAGCTCTGTCTATTACAGTCAGACAAAATTTTGTTAAAATCATATTTGATCTTTTACAGAATATTCACAGAGTGGAGACCAAACATGAATCCTTGAACAATACTCCAAATCCTGCCTCGTAACTAGTGCCAGGGAGACTCTGTGGGCACAGATGCCCCACCTTGGACTTATAAATCTATCAGTGTTGGCCCTGGGCTCTAGACAGTGCTGCCTCTGAAAACAACATAATCACTATCACTACTCTCAGCCTTGCCATTATCTGCATGATCGTTATGTGTTTGCATGAGTCACTTGTGGTTCAAAGTCTGAAGCAGATGTCTCTAATTGGCTGACACTGGCAGTGTATCAGTATGCTCATTGCAAAGGAGTCTCAGAAAGTAATGTCTTGGCATACTGAGCTTCTGTACCCGGAAGTGAACTTCTTATAGCTTACAAGGTTTCCTAAAATATGAGTAGAAGGTTCAGAAGCAGAATGACTAAAACAGAATGACAAATTCCCATTATGACCTACCATTCGGGCTGCCCACTGTCAACGTACACCAGTATTCCTATACTTACACATATTTTAAAAAGAAAAGTTACTACCCTCCGTAATACAGTTCTCATTTGTACAACGAAAGTAATGGTCATTCCATACCCAAAAGGAGTCAACCAAAAATATTGCGTGTTACAGATCCAAGATTGTTCAGTAATATCCATCATGCTCAAGTTCTGGTATGATTTCATGTCAATATTTTAGGTAGATGAAAGTTTGTTTATTTCTACAACTTGTCATGCACGATTATATAAAAGTATATACAATTTTCCTCTCCACTGTACATTTTCTTTTTATTTTATCTTTTATTTTTTTCGATTTAATCAGTTTATGTCTTGGAATAACTTAAAAATGCATTCCAAGTGGATACAAGTCCTTGGTGTTTCCAAATATTTGAGATTGTTGGGTCTTCTAATAACTTTAACTATTAGACACAGAGGTTCTGGAAGGCAATCCTCGCCAAGGCTCCCCTTGGTTTCATCCTTATTTCTCCTTTTTTCTTGGTAGGCAAGATCAACCATCTAATCAATATTATAACCATTATGAAGAAACCAAAATACCAGATAGCAGTCTTAGCTACTCTAACTCAATGGAAACAAAATGTGTCCCTTGGTAGAATCATTTCTCCCTTTGGTACTAAGGAGCTGTATCTCAGTACATCCTAGAGTTGTGTTGTTAAGAAGTAAAGTTTTGCAAATGGGATATTAGGTGTACCAAGCAGTACCATCCCTATTCTCTGTGTTCTTGGACCTAAGTATCCTGGCTCTGGGAAACAGCACCATACATTGATTCTTGTTTCAGAGTACATACTGTATCCTACAGCACAACATCCCAAACTTAGAAAGTAGTGTGTGTCAGCTGGAGCTCTAAGTCTTCATTTGTTTCCTTTTATAAGGTCAGGATCTTATGGATAATAGATTATGTGTAAAAGCAGTTAAACCATGAGTATCAACAAACTCCCTTGTTTCATCCCCGAGAAGCCATTTGCATTGTAGCCATAAATAAGGCATTTATAAGTCCATAGGTGGTGATGCTGTCAGAAGCATAGCCAACAGGGAAGGCAAATATATATACAGAATACATGTCTGTTCTAGTTAGGACAAAATACTGCCTCCTCTGTGATGGAGGGGATATAGTATAACCAGCATGCTATTAGCTAGTAGATTGGTCCTTCTAGAATATGGTATCCAATCAGGAACATGGGGTTATTTATTGCTACTTGCAAAATGGGCTCTCAGCAGTAGCAAAAACTAGGTCATCTGTGGGGTGGGAAAATGCTCGTTACTGTGCCTATCCATGTGTTCCTTCCTTTCCTACCAATATGATCATGTTGCTCATAAACCATTGAGTAAGCTCTAGAATAAATTTACCTCCACTGAGCAGGAAAGTCTACCTGACTGTTAAGAGACTCTTTTATCTACTCTGGGTCTATTCAAAGTAGTCTATCCAGACTCTTTTTTTTTTAATGTTTATTTTTTGAGAGACAGAGAGTGAGTGAGCAGGGGGGTGCACAGAGAGAGGGGGAGAGAGAGAATCCCAAGAAGGCTCTGTACTGTCAGCGCGTAGCCCATCACAGGGCTTGAATCCATGAACTGTGAGATCACGACCTGAACTGAAACCAAAAATCGCTTAACCGACTGAGCCACCCAGGTGCTCCTACCCATATAACTCTTATCCAAACTTCCATGTCAGCAATCTTGCTTTTCCCATGTCTCTGATCTTTCAGGAAAACTAATAGATAATACCCATATATCAGCATGGACTCTTTCCTCAAACACTTCCTCCATCTGGGTAAAGTGGACAAGAGGATATACCATTCAATATTCTGCCCACTGGGAGGATTAGCCCAGTTGGAATTCTTACCTTTTGTACCATGGCATAAAATGTTGAAGAGAATTTAGCAAAATTTTTAGAAGTGTTGTTCAGGGTCCTTCAGAAGGTGATGCAAAGATGAGGTAGGTAATATGCAAGGATTTTATTTGAAGAAATGCTTCTTTGAGAGAAAATAGGGAGGGAGCTAGAGAAGGCTAAGAGAGCCATCAGACTCTGATGCAGTTCTGATCTCAAATAAAGGAGAGAGAGAGAGGTTTGGTGGAAGTACCCTAGACTGATAGAAGGTTTGGGGAAACAATAGGGAATCCTTAAGCCAAAGTTGGCCTTCAGAGAAGTCAGTGTCTCTCAAGAATGGGTTTGCTTTAGTACTTCTTCTGCACACAGTCATTGGCTGGGAATGATCTCTGGGAGGTGTGGAACCACAAATTTCAAAACACAGTAGCTGGTACCCTTGGTTAATTACACACCCTGTAGTCAAGTCAGTGGTCTCTGAGGTGCATTCTCACGGCCACTGTGATGCATAAGATATTCTCAGTTATCTGATTATCCTAGAAAAAATGTAAGGATGTTACAGCTAACATTGTTCAAAGAGCCACTGAAATTATTATTTTTTAATATAATTTATTGTCAAATTGGCTAACATACAGTGTGTAAAGTGTGCTCTTGGTTTTTGGGGTGATTCCCATCATTCATCGCTTACATGCAACACCCAGTGCTCATCCCAACAAGTGCCCTCCCCAATGCCCATCACCCATTTTCCCCTGTCCCCTACACCCCCATCCACCCTCAGTTTATTCTCTGTATTTAAGAGTCTCTTATGGTTTGCCTCCCTCCCTCTCTGTTTTTAACTATTTTCCCCCCTTCCCTTCCCCCATGGTCTTCTGAAATTGTTATTCTTAAAACTTTGTTTTATAATATTCAAAATTCTTCCTTCCTGGGTATGTTTTTGGTTCACTGACTTTCTATTTTCCCTTGTGGTCCCTTATGTTACTTAAAATTTTTTTAATGTTTATTTATTTTGAGAAAGAGAGACAGCAAGCATGAGCAGGGGAGGGGCAGAGAGAGGAGGAGAGAGAGAATCATAAGCAGTATCTGTGCTGTCAGCGCAGAGCCTGACACGGGGCTCGAACTCACGAACCATGAGATCATGACTTGAGCCAAAATCAAGAGTCAGACACTCAACCAACTGAGCCACCCATGTGGCCCTACTTAAAAATTTTGAATAAATCACATAGAACCATAATTACTTTTGTAATAAAGAGGGTCAAGATGGGGGTAATTACCAAGAGAAGTCAATGGTCACTAACCTGGCCTTCATAAGATGACTCTTTCTGGATGGATTACTCTAGTCAAAGACCTGTTCCTCAGTTTTGAAAATCCAGAACCATGACTACAGCATATCAAGTGGTGAACAACCTTAGTAAACACAAAATAACTAAAGACACATGCTGACACATAAGCCAAATGCCAGTGCATTTGTAGTGGGAATATATTAATTAATTTATTTGTAGTGAGAATATAATTTCAAGGATAACCTAAATATTCATAGTTGGTTAACCAAAACACAACTTCCGTCCATTTAGGAAACTCTACAAAGAGAAGGAAATTATACATATTATTGTTAAGCATGGGATAAGAGGAAAGAAAGCTAAAATAATAATTTAGGAGAGAATCTTTGGAGTCAGATCAACCAAGGTTCTTTGTAGAATGTTCTGTAAGTAACCAGTTTCACCCATAAAGAACTGATGCCCTTTTTACTTTATTTCACTCTTCTTGAGGAACATTCATAATTTTCCCTGTCCTGACTATAACTAATACTATAAAATCAATATCTGTTCCAATTATAATCCCAAATATACTAAACTGATGAATATATTATTGTGTGCTCAGTTTTTCATTGCCTTGGTTGGAGCTCAGATTTTTATATTGCTATGTTGTTTGGGGATGACTTCATCTTCCACACCTCTGTGCCCCTATATTCTAGAATTCATGTGAATCTAAAGAGCTAAGGTTTTCTGCCATTGTATTCTCTGTATACCTGGCACACCTCTACTCATTTTTCGAGACTCAAAATTACATTTCAAACATTATTCTCTATAAAGTGTTTTGTAGCTGTCAAACTTCCACTCAGTCCTGGGAAGCTGCATAGTCCCTCCTCAAGGCACCCAAGGTGATGTTATTTTATAGCACTTATCATGTGGTACTGTAGATTTCCGTAGGACTGGATGATCCAGGGAGGCACGTTGGCCATGATGGTCTGTGCTGTACCAGGTCCCATTAGAATAATTGGTTATGCAAACTGGCTGAAGGAACATAACTCATGGGGTGTGAATGCCTGGGTGTCCTGAGGTCAGTACTAGAGGAGAATTAGATCTGAGTGCAGAATGTGAGGCTGAATGAGTCAGGAGCAGAGAGGATTAGGCACAGCCTGGGGACCAGAATGGGATGGCTAGGACTTAAGTGATTGAGAAGAAAAGGACATCAGTCCAGTTCTTTCTGATGCAGGTGCAGATGGGTCACAGAGCTTGAAAACAAAGAAATAGTTGTCTCTTTTGCATGTCTGTCTTGATTCCTAGGCTGTGAGTTCACTGAGAACATGATTTATCTTTGTATTCCTACTCTAGCAGACTACCTGGCCTACTGAAGTGATGAATGGATGGATAGATAGATGAATGGTTGGTTGGATGGATGAATGGATTTAGACTTTCAAATTTAGTGCATAGGACTGCTACTCCATATTTTTTTGTTATGTCTAATTCAGCTTTTATTTATACTTTTATTTAATAAAGTTATTTTAGTATGAGACTGAACTGGAAGTTATAGAATTTTACCAAATGTGATATTTATCATCTTATTTAAAACAATCTTTGAAAAATATTATTATATTCAATATAATATATAATATGTTTATATGCTTATATATATTGTTAAAATTGTTCATAGAACCACTGAAGTTATTATTTTTAAAACTTTTTTTTATAATATTCAAAATGCTTTCTTCCTGGGTATGTTTTTGGTTCACTGACTTTCTGTTTTTCCTTGTGGTCCTCTATGTTACTTAAACATTTTTTTTAATGTTTATTTATTTATTTTGAGAAAGAGAGCAAGCACGAGCAGAGGAGGGGAAGAGAGAGGAGAGAGAGAATCATAAGCAGTATCTGTGTGTCAGCACAGAGCCTGACACGGGGCTTGAACTCACGAACCATGAAATCATGACTTGAGCCAAAATCAAGAGTCAGACATTCAACCAAGTGAGCCACCCAGGTGCCCCTACGTAAAAAGATCATGAGATCACATGATCTCATCTATATAATATATATATTCTATAGAATATATAATCTATATGTAAATATATAATATGCTTGTATATAAAATATGCTTACATATATTCGATACATATAGAATATATGTTTTGTTCATGAATTTAGAATTCCCCTTGTGTATACAGTTAGATCTTTGTCCTTGGAAAATGGGAAATTTCACTTCTGAATTGAATTGGAAAAATATTGATATGCCTCTTAGTATCTTAAAATGATATTTATATACATATAAGCAGATATGTATATACACATATATTTTTATTATGATGTGCACACATAATTAAGCTTTTGAAAGATGTGACAACTGTTAAAGCATATTATTTTGTTGAAATTTGCCTACACTTGTAGAAAACATTGTCATTGTAGTTTTATCCAGTGTGTGGAGGCACAAAATGAGTAAAATTAGCAAAAAGCATATAAAGTATGTTCAAATTCAAATGGCACTTTTTTTAATTGGCAGATTTAGCCGTCTGAGAAAACAGAATGCAGCAAACAGAATTCAGAGTATAAAAACACTGAAAAAAAATGGGGAAATAAGTTTTAATAACAACTAATATTTACAAGACATTATAAAAGAAAGTTCTCTGTATACTTTGGCATTAAAAACAATGTGGTTTGCACACATTGAGTGAGAAAAAAAAAAACAATTAAAACTGAATTTAAAACCAAGATAATATACATTAGATGTCAAGACAGGTAAAAGATTTTCAAGCCGGATCCTAAAGGCTTTCCAAGCTTCTTAGATGTTGATGATTTTCAGGCAATTATTTCCTATACCCTTAATTTTAAAATGTGCTTTCCTAACATTAGTATGACTGAGTATCATGCCTTCAGCCTGTTGCTTCTCCTTTTCCAGCTCTCTTGCATTTTACAGAATCTTGCCAAACAATTTGAGAATGTGTAGTTCAAAAACTATTTGCTGATTATATTTGATTGAATCTTAAAAGTTATTTTTCTAGGTTCTTTTAACTGCAAAACACTTAGGACAATTAGAAGAGTGTTATACACATTGGTACAATCTATAAAAATGCTTTCAACTCTAAATTCAGCATAAAAATTATTGCTTGCAAACATCAATAAGCAAATGGCTTTTTATTTTACCTTAGAATATTTAGTTCAGTGCACTGTTTATGTAAGATCAATAAATATTGACTAGATTTCTCCACCTAATTTATTTTACAAATAGGAAATAGTAAAACCTCAAAAATATTTTATATTTTCAGCCAGGTAAAAAAAATGCACATAATCACTTGACTACACAGATAGAATATTTTGGGGGCACCTGAGTGGCTCAATCAGTTAAGCACCCAACTCTTGATTTCAGCTCAGGTCATGATCTCACAGTTGGGGAAATCGAGCCTGAGTCAGGCCCTGGGCTGATAGGGTGGAGCCTGCTTAGGATTCTCTCCCTCCCTCTCTGTCATCCCCTCCCCCACTTCCACACACACTTTCTCTCTCTCTCAGAATAAGTAAATAAACTTAAAAACAAAACAATAACAACAAAAAATCAAATAGAATATTTTAGCCTCCATTTTTTAAACTAATTTCATCAAATCTCGATGTAACAATAGAAAAATATATGTAATTCCGTATAATCTTTAAAGCAATTTCTTTTTTTTTTTTATTTTTTAAGTTTATTTATTTATTTTGAGAGAAACAGAGACAACATGAGCAGGGGAGGGGCAGAGAGAGAGAATCCCAAGCAGGCTCTTAATCAGCACAGAGCCCCATGTAGGGATCAAACTCATGAAATCATGAGATCATGACCTGAGCCGAAACCGGGAGTTGGACACTTAGCCAACTGAGCCACCCAGGCACCCACTCTTTAAAGGAAATTTCTTAATAGAATCTTAGAGTTTCAACTATGACTTTAGAAAATGTATAATGTTAGGGGTGCCTGGGTAGCTCAGTCAGTTAAGCGTCTGACTTCAGTACAGTTCACCATCTCACAGTTCTTGGGTTCGAGCACTGCGTCAGGCTTTGTGCTGACAGCTCAGAGTCTGGAGTCTGCTTGGGATTCTGTGTCTCCCTGTCTTTCTGCCCCTTCCCTGCTCATGCTCTGTCTCTCTGTCTCTCAAAAATGAATAAATGTTGAAAAAAATTTTTACAGAAATTAAATGTTATAAAATGTTCAATGTGAATAATTGATATCTATAATTAACACTTACTAATTTGTGTTTTTTTAATTAAGTTTTACTTCATTTGTACTACATCCTTAATTATTGTGTAAATTAACATTCTTTAGTTGTAAGTAATAAAAGTCAACTCTGGCTAAGTTCAGAAAAATTAATTTATTGGAATGGATTTCAGAGGTTCACAAAATCATTGTGAAGCTGTGAACAAGACTTGGGAAGGGCAGATATGAGGACAGATCCTGGGGCCAGAAACCAAGAACTGTGTTTTATTATATCAAGGCAGACAACAGCTACAGATGTGATGACAGGCCAGGATTCATATCAGCCTCTAAAATCCAAAGTTACGCAAATAAGCATTTTGATTGGGTAGGCAAATTTCAACAAATTGTCCTTCACATTGGAGTGTTTGTCCATCTAAACCCTCCAGAACCTCACTGATGTGAGAAAACTCCTGTGTTTTCATAAGATGTATATTGTCCCTTTTCCCATGCATTTATAGTATGAGGGTATAGAGTACCTGGTATATCTTGCTCTCCAGTTTCTGCTAAACAACCAATCAGTGTCGCAATCCAGCCTGATATTCTACAAGATGGTAAGAGAATTAAGGTCCCTGTGAACTAAATTGCAGCAAAGAGCCAAAGTTGACAGATTACTGAGGTGGAAAATAAAAGTGTACTTCTGTTCTTGCTAAGTAAAAGCAAATCACTTCTGTTTTGTTTTGTTTTTCTGTGAATCAAAATATGGGAGTAGGCAGTATATGCTGCTTATCAGGTTGCTCCAGCAAGAAAGCTCTATCAGGAACAGCGGCACAATGATTAAGCTTTTATTCTTCAAAACGTACATCTACTTTGTCCACCTAACCCAAGGAAACAAATAGGAATATGCAAAGAATTTTCACTCCTAAGTTTTCCATGTGTGAAGTTCCTTGCAGATGTAGTATTACTTTCCATTTATTCTCCCATTACCAAGATATGAATGAAATATACTAGGTAGTGACACTTAATATGCTGTTTAAAGTCTGAAACTCCCCTGAATGCACGCTGAACTAGTTTGTCTACATTGTTTATCAAAATATATAGATTGGTAATCCGTACCTACTTTATAGCCTGCTTTGGCTGTGTGACCAGTGGAGTATAACGACCCCTTGATGGGGCGCCTGGGTGGCTTGGTCGGTTAAGCGTCCGACTTCGGCTCAGGTCATGATCTCACGGTCCGGGAGTTCGAGCCCCGCGTCAGGCTCTGTGCTGACAGCTCAGAGCCTGGAGCCTGTTTCAGATTCTGTGTCTCCCTCTCTCTCTGCCCCTCCGCTGTTCATGCTCTCTCTCTGTCTCAAAAATAAATAAACGTTAACGACCCCTTGATGAAAAGAAACCCTTGTACACTGTTGTGGAAATGTAAACTGGTACAGCCAATATGGAAAACAATGTGGAGCTTCCTCAAAAAACTAAAAACAGAGTTACTGCATAATCCAGCAATCTCACTCCTGGGTTGGGAAGAAACAAAATCTTCATCTCAAAGAGATACCTACATTCCCATGTCCATTGCAGCATTATTCACAATAGCCAAGGCATGGAAACAATCTAATGCCCTCCAGTGGATGAATGAATAAAGAAAATGTCACACACACACACACACACACACACACACACACACACACAGGAATATTATTTAGCCATAAAAAAGAATAAAATTTTGCCATTTGTGACCACAAAAAAATTGTATACTTGAAAGATGCTGGGAGTAATCTTAAGTGTTCTCAGCACACACATACCAGAAGAGTTCATTATAAGGTGGTGAATATGTTAATTACCTTGGTCTTGGTAATTATTTCACAATTTGTATATATATTAAATCATCATGTTGTACATTTTAAATATATGCAGTTATATTTTTCAGTAATTTTTCAATTATTCCTTAACATAGATTGGGGAAAAAATAAAGTATATATTAAGACTTAAATCCAACAATAAATAAGAGATCCCCAGGTAAACTTTTGTTCTAGAGATGAAGGTCATCACGTGCAAATGAGGGAGAACCAAAGAAGTTGTATATGGGTGTCAGGACCAATCTGAAGTTGCATTATACCTTTTTGTTTTTAATATATTTTGAGGGAGACAGTGCGACCTGGGGAGGAGCAGAGAGAGAAGGAGAATCCGAAGCATGATGTGGGGCTTGAACTCGCAAAACTGAGATCGTGACCTGAGCCAAAATCAAGAGTTGGACGCTTAGCCGGCTGAGCCACCCAGGCGCCCCCCATTATGCTTTCTTGCCCCTGCTTCTCTGTATCTTTTACCCAGAGGAATCTTTTTGAGTAAGTCTTGCTAGAGTCTGGTGAATCTTTCCAATTATCTGACCCACTGTAATTGCTGCATAAAGGTAGAATCTCAAGAACTTCCTCTTGATGCTCTTGTACCGTAATAACCTTTATTCTAAAGGTCAGGTGATCACTAAAAATTCCTACCATCAGAAAAATAACCATAGGATGGGCCCAGAGTTTACTAGGCCTATTTTAGACTTAAAAAAACCAAAAAATTAATTTACCTTAAATCTATTAATAATGGATTAAAAATTAGCATTAGCATTAACTCAGAATTAGTGTATGGTATCTAACAACCCGAAAGTTTTGGGTATACTCTTTTTTCCAGTACAGTTACCTGAGTGAATAAATATAGTTACCTTTAAAGAAAAAAAGGAGAAAGATTCAAGTGCACTTTGGGTGTAATGTCTGGACTCCAGGGTACATAGCTTTCATTCAAGGGGCTGTGGTTCTCATCTTGGCATTTAATGAAAAATCAGTACTCTCTACTGTCTATTATGGGAACTCAAGCCAGGCTTCTGTTTATCAGGTTTAGGGGATCTTTTTTCTTCTTACACAAATTAAGTTCTAAGTATAAAGGTTACCCATTAGTTTGATTCCTAGCAATGTCATGACAAATTAATCATAGCCACAGATCTCTGTAGATCAGGCTATTCTAATGAACACATTGGCATGGCTGAATATTATGGCAAATGTACCTAGTCTCCCACTGAGATTTAATAATTCCACTGACCTCTTCTACCTTGGGAACATTGCATCTCTGTTAAAGTCATGGTGCTTTTTTTCGATTATAACACTTCCCACCAGCACTTTTAACCTAGGGAAATAAGTTAGTAGAGAACTTACAGAGGTTTGGCATTTTCCTCTTTAGATCTCAAACTGTTGGTGAAGGGAAGGTTTTTAAGACTTTCTTAGGGAATATAGTTAGAAGGTGAGCCATATATGATATATGCACCCTAGCATCCTATCTCTGAAAGACTTTAAATTTCTGCCTTTAAACCAAATTTTTTGCAACACAAATTACTATCCATTTGGCCAGATATACATTAACTAAACCAGGAAACTATTAAATAAACTGTATCTAATCACCTAAAATAACACATGGAATCTAAAGTCTTTAAAAAATCTACCCATCATGACAAATTTATACTGATATTACATTTCAAATTCTGGTATTACATTCCCCACTTTTTGTTCAAACGCCCTAAAAATCCATTCTGGAGGAAAAACAATGTTTCTGGAATTTGGCTGACATAAACTAGCAAATTCTGTGCACACGCGCATGTGTGTCTGTGCTTGTGTGTGTATGTGTACACATGAGTCATCTCAGAGTTGTATTTTTTCATTTTTGTCCCCTAGGACACTATGAGATTTAAATCTAATTACAGATGTGAATATTATGAGGTGCTGAGTAAGAAAGAAATTATTGTATTTTTTCTTCAAGGGAACAACCTCAGGCAAAAAAGTAACAGTATCTTCAAGCAAGGGAAGAATAGCTGTGTGACCAGTGGAGTATAAAGTGGATTATTTATCTTTGCAAGACGCTTCAGTGGAAGATAGGTAAGAGGGGCTTTGGACTTCCACTTACTCAATGTCTTCTGAATATGCCTGAATAACTCCATTTATATTGTTAAAGCAGCACTCTTTTCTGATGAATGCCCTGACATTCACATGACAGATCTTCCTGGGCTATAGAATCAGCTCTTGTTGTGATTAAGTCACTTGACTTTTTGTGCCAGGATGGTTATATAAAGCACGGTTAGCCCATGCTTTGAAAACAGAGATTTAGTATTTTTAGTTTGTCACTCTCTTCCTTATATTATCCAGTGTCACCAAAAGCAACTACTCAACCGCAAATACTTGGATTCCTCATTGTTTCACAATGATCTTTGGTTGTGGTAGCTCCATGATCTGTTAGACTTTTACTCTCCCCAATGGAAAATTTTTCACAAGTAATCTCGGTTGATAATTGCTGTTTCATCAACGTTGTCATGGTTTGCTACCTTTCTTGTAAGGACAAGAATCAAGAGCTTCATTGCTTTTCACCTTAATGTAGATAGATGATCAATCGTAAGAACCCTTCCCTGAAGTTCCTTTTCCCACAATCCAGCCTCTGGTGCCAACATTTATGTCAGTTAGGATTTAATCCCAAGCAACAGAATTTTGCTGTACTTCATTTAGACAAAAGGAAATGGACAGAGATCTGAAAAGCTGGGCTTGGGAACTGGTAGGAATCAATGCAGATTCTGAGACTAAGGAAGCAGAAACCACAACCATATCTTGGCAGGAATTATCTTGGCAGGAGGCCACTGCTGGTATGGAGTAAATGCCAAAACTTTTGGGGTTCTTTGTCTTGCTGCTCAAAATTCAAATTCTAAGGTGGAAGCCTGAAATTGACCCTCTTCAGTCATATTCTCTCCTGATTAGACAAGTATAAGGATACCTGCTACTGTCCCACTGAATTGTATCTAATGGAATTTGATATTTCCTCAAGATGTATTTTTAGGAAGAAGGATGCGTAACAGCCAACCTACATACAAATAAATTAATTTGATCCAAAATTGTATTTATTTTCTTATATTTTTTAATGCCTATTTATTTTTGAAGGAGAGAGAGCGCATGACAGGGGAGGGGCAGAGAGGAGGAGACACAGAATCCGAAGCAGGCTTCAGGCTCTGAGCTGTCAGCACAGAGCCCAACAGGGCTCGAATTCATGAGCTGTAAGATCATGACCTGAGCCCAAGTCTGATGCTTAACTGACTGAGCCACCCAGGTACCCCTATCCAAAATTTTAGATAATTATATTAATTAATTTATCTATTACAAATTTAAGGCAGGTGGTTTGTGACTTGACTATTATGATTTAATCAATGTCTCCCTGTAACTTTTCATCGCATTTTCTAGTTTTGTTCTATAATTTCCCTTCCTTTCTTTTCTTCCCCTTAATTTTTCCTGTGTCTTATTTCAGTATTCCATTCCTGAAAAATGTTTAGATGCTAACAAACTAAGCACATATATGTACCTCCCTTCCCTCCCAAGATCCCAGTGAAATAAAAATGTGTAAGTACCACAAAAAAATTACTAATAACAGTGATGAAAATAGGGTATTAGCTATCAATGGGTGAGAGATTTAAAAAACCACCTTAAGATACAAAGTGGAATGGAGTGGGGTAAAGGATGAAACAGGTAGAGAAAGCCATAGCACTGGAGCAGCCAAGGACAGTCTTCAACATAAACCCTGGAGTCATTGTTCAGCATCTACAGGGCAAGAAGAGCAAGAAATGAGAAGGGAGGTTGAAAATAAGGGCAAAAATAGTCTGTATATGATAAATTTCACCACTCAAACCCCTATTTATTTATTTTTTTTTAATTTTTTTTAACGTTTATTTATTTATGAGACAGAGAGAGACAGAGCATGAACGGGGGAGGGGCAGAGAGAGAGGGAGACACAGAATCGGAAGCAGGCTCCAAGCTGTGAGCCATCAGCCCAGATCCCGACGCGGGGCTCGAACTCATGGACCGTGAGATCGTGACCTGAGCCGAAGTCGGACGCTTAACCGACTGAGCCACCCAGGCGCCCCTCAAACCCCTATTTAACACCCTCACTCCTAGGAGCAAGAAGGAATACTTTAAACCAAAACTCTTCTATAAAGACTTTCAATGAACTTTCAGTTGAAAGTTTAGGCTCCAGGTGTGCATGTTGGTACCTCAGGCCTGACTACGTCTTCTGGCATAGCGGGCACAGCCAGATAGCTTCCCCATGTTTTCACTCTAAAAGAAACTCAAGAAGACAGGACTTGCCCACCTTACCCAGAGCTTTGAAAATTCTTACCCAAGGAGGAAACTTGGAGAACAGTCCCATTTAGACAATAGAGGAAACTCAACACCAGAAATCCAGTCTTTCTTTCTTATATAAGAACTGATGTCTTTAGCATTGATGCTGATTGTCCCCTATCATCCACTCTTTCTTATTTTCCACAGTTATAGGATCTTGACTTTTAGCAAATCACATGGCTACTCAAAATGAAGATCATATTTTCAGCTGCCTTTGAAACTAACGATGACATTGTGATGAAGTCCTTGCCAGTGCTATGTAGCACAAAAGATGTGTTCATCTCTTGGGATGAGTATGCATGCCATTATTCCCCTGTGCATCCTTCCTTCAGAGAAAATACACACATATGCTTGGGAAGCAGCCATTGTGGACAATCAATGATCTTGGGAGTGGTATCCATATATAGTGGAGTTACAAAGCCAAAGAAACTGGGAATCTGACACTGTGGAGTATCATTCCAATTCTATATATTTTTTCCTGTTATTAGCAGCTAATTACCTAATATTAATTAATATAAAAACAAAGAACAATAACTATGTAAAAGAGATATGTCAACATTAACAAAAGAAAAGAATTTTCTGGAGGAAAAAATAATTTAGAGAAAACTAATTAATATATTCAGAAATAATTGTACATCCATAAACGATAGTACGCCTATAAAAGAGTTTATACAAAAGGATGAATAAAAGAACAAGAACTATCAAAGACTAAGAAATATGATTTATCTCACAAAAAAATCAATAAAATACTGAAAAATAATACTGTCCAAAATGTCCAAATTTTAGAACCAAAAAGGCAAAGAAAATAAAAATGAAATAAAAATCAGAGATAAAAAGGACAAATCTAGGTTGATGTTTAATAAGCAAGAATCATAGAAAAAGAAAATGAGAACATGAAATAATTTTTTAAAAATAGAAGATTATTATCTAAATCTGAGGAAGAATGTGAGTACTCAGCTGACAAGTTCTACTAGAGAACTCCATGAAATGTCAGAACAGAAAGGATACAAAAGTCCAAAAAATGTCTTAGTTGAAGGAAAAAACCAGATGTGCGATATTCATTATGACCATTCGCAGAGATCTGGTTCTTCTTTCAGACACATGGCAAGATCAAAGTTACCTGCTCCCTTAAAACTGAGCATCGCCATGTGACTTCAAGTAGGAGAGGAAATGATGAATATAATTTTGGATGAAGGCTTTAAAAGCTAATGTGCAATTTACTCTCATCTTCCAGCTGCCACAGACCAGCAATGCTCCAGGGGGTAATAATCCTCTTAGCACGATTATGCTATTGAACATAGTATGGAACAAAACCCAAGGCTGACCTGGGATGGTTACATATTGTAATCAGGAGATAAACTTCATCATTTTAGGTCACTGAGATTTGGGGATGTCACTGCAAACACGGATCTTATCACAAAATCCCATCAAAAAAATGAAAATTGGCTCTAGGCTTCTTATCATTAACAATGAATACTGGGTGGGGGGGGGTGTGTGGTGGAAATCAATACCTTCTAAACTGAGAAATGATTGTTAACCTAGAATGTCCAACCCTGCCAAATAACCATGGGTAAAATGAGCACATTTTCAGACATGAAAGAACTCAAAAACTTTACCTCATATATTCTTTCTTCAGTTGTTCCTTGGAGATGTGTTCAGTAAAACAAAAATGATTCAGAGTAATTTTCATCGTGGAAGATCATGATAATGGAGATGACTGAAATGATGATTGAGGTATCAGAAACACTTTGAGAACAATTGTAAGGAGTAGTTAAGATATATTGGCTTCCCCTAGAGGATTATCATTTGCTTCTTTGCACGCTGAGACATCCTAAAAACCTTTCTCCAGAGCAAAGATCAGAAGGGGGCACTCTAGATCTTAAGTCAGTATTAGCATTCAAACTGTAACTGCATCCCCTCCCACCTCACCAATTCTAGGTGGGGAAGAGAGAGGAAGCAATAAGAACAATTACAAATGGAAGAATCAGCTCCAGAAGCTTCTAGCCATCCTGTCATTCATTTGATTAATTCAAAAAACATTTTTGAGCGTATGCTATATACTAATCCCCATATGGTATATACTAATTCCCCAGGGAATTCAGAGAAAAATAAAATGGTCTCTGCTTTCAAAGAGCTCAGAATCTTTCAGGAGAGATTAACTCACATAAACCAAGATCCACGCAAAGTGAAACACATATGGTAGAACTGGTCTAAGAGGAAAAGGTAGAAAGAAGGAGAGATTAATTCTGTGTGGTGAAGGGTGGGGTGTTCTAGAGTCCTCAAAGTTTACAGAAGGCCCTGATTCTATAGGTAAAGTTGTACCTGGAGCTGGCATCCTTTGGTTGTGTGAAATAATCAGGTTCCTTTTTTGCTTAACCCAGTGTGAGTCAGGTTTTCTATCCCTTGCAAAAAAAGCTAACTGAATTCCCTAGCTCTAAGAAATATTATACTAAGCAGAAAGAGAAAGAGAATTGGTCAAAGAACTGCCAGTGAAAACGCAGCAAGCAGGAGGAATATATCCAAAGAGGCAAGAAGAAGCCACCTAGAAAACCAAACCAGGAGAGTCTCATGTGAAAAAGCAGGTGCATGGAATTCACAAACCTCTAAGGAGAAAAGGCAGTAAAGACCGGAAAAGAATTCACACCGGTGACAGTGGAGCCGTGTTAAGGTGATGTTGATAACTGGGAGATGAATTCTTGAGGATAGGGCAGGCCTTACTGCCATGGGGGATCATGTGGAGCCCAGTTACGGGTAGTCAGAGTGATCAATTGAGTGCATGATGTAAACTTACATGCTGGAAATAATTTCATAATTTGGTGCAGCAAATTAGACGTCGGAATGAAATGTGTAGTTATGGTTGTTATGTTTGTACTCCAAATAGAATCAATTTATGGCTAATAGAATGACTTGCGTGAGCAATATTGCTGGCTCTCTCTCCTACAGTGTGTGACAGTAGGCACTGAATAAAAGCCTCACTTTCCAGCACGTTTGTATTTGAGAAGTAATAAGCAACAATCCTCACCCTCTTGCCCTATATACATATGAGAGAATGTGCAAGAAAGCTCACTTCCTTGCACTTACACATGTGAGAGACGGGATGGAATGATGGGCTGAGATTAATAGGCTGACATTTAGTCAATGTAAATATAAAATCCTGAGTTTCAGCTAAAAAATTTAAAAAGTAATAATAAGACAGGGTGCAGGAAGATTCTATGAACAGGAGATCTTGAGTCTGTCACTCACCACAACTCAAAATTGGACTATCTTGCTGGAGACAGGAGTGGAAAAGGTATTCATGGATGGCAGGGCAAAAATGGTTCTGGTTACAACAAAGGCTGAGGAAGAAGGGAATGAATGACTTTTCCAGTTCCTTAAAGTGGCATCAGGTCACGGGGGTCACGAATGCCAAGCTGAATGCTTTCCCATTGATCAGGGAAATGTAGCAAAATATTAAGAATGAGGCGCCATGAAGGAAATGACTCCAGGCGGCAAATTGGAGACCCTTGGATCAGTTGAACTAATTTCTGAAAGCGGCCACAAACTTTTGAAAGCTGCCTTGTTTGAAAAGCGTGCTAGATCTGGAGGTCCCGCTCAGCCTTCGTAGGCTCTGTCCCCACCAGGCTCCGCCCCCGTGCCCGAGGAATCTGGAACTGCCCCAATCCCGAGACCCTGTTTAGCCTAATCCCGCCCCCACCAGCCCGGCCCCACCCCCTCAGTATCCCGGGCGACGCTCCCGCGTCCCTTCTCTCCGCGCAGACTGTGCCAGGTCTCCGAACAACTGCTGGAAGAGGAGGCAGCACCGGCGCCCAGCACCTGCCACCGGTGGGGATCACACTTCGGCGGAACGGAAAACCAGAACTGCCCCACGGGGCCAGCCCACCGAGGTTCGTGACGGCTGAGGCGAAGCTCGGGGCAGGACTTTAACAGTTCCCAGGAGAGGCGGGCTGCTCTTCCAGGCAGTCCAGTCCCTTTCGTGACCCCAGCAGGCCTTCCTTCGTCAGTGTGTAGACGCCTTCTCAAGCTTCGTGAACAGAGGCCCTCGCCATTTAGCCTCAAGAAGTGGATAGAAGTAGGAGCCAGGAGAGGCGCTTTTCCTGCTTCCCAGTTCACCTGACCCTCTGAGGGCAGTGGGAAAATAAACCGGTGTAGGAATAAATTACTAGTCCCGTTTAGGACTAAGTAGGAACAGAAAGGGAACTGAGGTGCCCGCTGTTTGAGTAAAGATAACTTAGTGTCTAATAAGTTTGAGAGATCAAATTGTTATCCCTAATGTCACATTTGTATTGGAATATATTAATACATATACATAATTCAGATGTACTGGCATTTCATTGAATTAGTTATTAGTTTCTCCCCTAGGACTACATTTTGGTATTAAAACGTCCATTTAAACACACATTAGGTACTTGGTATTATTTGTATGAGTGACTCTTATTCCATGATTTGGTACAGGAAGAGGAGTTATTCTGTTAACTGATTTGTAACTTTTTTCTTCTCTCCTTTGCTATCATTATTCCTAATTTTCAGACTGACGTCTGTAAACCTTGGAGAGACCTTCAGCAGTAATCTCCGAATGTAAGTCAACTGAAACATGGCCTGCCTTCAACACTTTTCCTACTTTATATTTTGATTTCATCATCAAGAAATGTCAGTTGGTAGAAAATGTCTGATTTCTTTTTATTTAATGACCTAACTCATGACCTACCACTGAGTGCTAGAGGTGTTTAAAAATTATGATACAAGGGATAGACGTTTAGCCACTCTTTCAGCTTCTTTGTGTGACTTTCTTTTACCCTTTTCAGGACCATAATTATTGATACTTTTTCCATAGTTTTCTTTAAGCTTTTATAGTAAAAAGAGCTTATGGTGATAACGTGAACAGTTCTAATTCTTACAAATGATTTTATTGGTGATCGGAAAATCATATTTATTTTGAATTCTCTTGATGACAAATAATAAATTTGTTTGCTGTGGTCTGTCGGCTTTCTCACATCCCAAAGTGATTGAATTCTAGAGATGGTAGTCGGCCTCAGACCTCCTCACTCCCCAAGTAGCCTCTGTCTACTCAGTGCTAGGCCTACCCTTTTCTTTGTGTTTCCTGATGAGGGCATCTCTGGGCCGGAGGAGGAGGGTTACTCTTTGAAGAATTTTACTTGGGGGGCAGAAATTTAAACTCTCACCATGGGACACGTTCATCCTGACCCAGCACTCTTAAACCTTTCATCCTGTATTTCTCCATTCTCATTTGTCTTTGCATGTGGGGGCCAAACCGTGATACAAGAGCCAACCAGCAGATCAAAGAACCCACCAAATCTCTTCTGAATACCAACAGTGGAATGGCTTCAGGCGGCCTTTTGATCTCTGTCTCAGCACCCTTGGTGCCACATGCAGCACCGCCCACTTGCTGGTACTGGGAGAGCTGCCTCTGGGTCCTCCTCACACACTGCTTCACCCTCGGCTCCTGGAGCTAAGCTGGTTTTGGTACCAGCCAGAGAGGTGCCTCACATTCTCTGTCTCCATGTGCCTGGATCGGAACCATTCCCTTCCTGCAGTCACACCCATCTTGTGTGATTTCCTCTGTGCTCTTGAACCAGGAGAGCCCTGATACAGCGCATTGTTTAGGATGTGTTCCATTTCTGCTTGAACACAGATAGTCACCCTGAACCATTCGTCCCGCTCGGTGGAGCTCACCTAGGAGCTGGGAACACTGTCTGTCCAACACCAGGAAAGTGATACAACTCATATCAACAAAGAGCAAAGGGCTTCCTTTACAGATATAATTTCAGACTAAAATGACAGGTCCCTAAGCATGCTTGCGTTTTTTCTCATTTATTTTCCTCTTGGCTGCTTCTATTTGCTAGAAAGCACCAACTTCCTACTTTAACAAAATTCAGCATAAATAAGACTGAACTTACAAAAGAGATGGTGATTATTTAGATTAAAAAAATTTGTTGTAGGAAACCTTTAAATATTTGATGCATATCAAATGTTATGTGCCATAAAATTCAGTTCACACATTACCTGTTGTGTAGAACAAAATACCTTTATGTGACCATGAATCAATTGTGAAAAACAACATCCCGTTTCCCAGCAGGCATAAGCCAGGTACGTGTGTGGGGTTTAAGGCAGGGGGGGAGCCTGCTCAACTTTCACCCTAACTCTGAGCTTAAACTTTCCAACACAGTTTGGTTGGAGCCTATTTTTTCCAACATTGAGTTAATAACTTTTTTTTCCACTTTATCATTCAGCTCTGACCACCCCCCATTCAGAGTCTGTGCCTTGAGGCTTGCCAGCAGGGCTTGCAATACTAACATTAAACTAAATTTAAGAGTAAAGGTGCTCCTGCTGCTAATGTTCTCAGATCAGAGGAGAGCAAAATGAAGGAACTGGCAGCTGAAACATTAATGGTAGGAAACGACTCAGATATTGAAAAAAAAAAGAATCGCAGTTCATATGTGTGACAAAGAAGACATGTTCCTCTCCACGTGTGGCGTTTGCATTTGATTTCATTAGATGCTTATATTTTCTAGCAACAATTATCTAACCCAAGTAAACATCAAAAAGGATAAATTTTACATCACATACTGACAGCCCAACTTTACAGGGGTGGCTTTTACATACCTTGTTGGCTGGATCGCACTCTGGGGTTTGGTGCCTCTTTCTGTCTACAAGCAGCTGGATCTTTCTAGTACTTGGAGAATTACAAGTACTATTTCCTCATTTTGAAACTCCTTGATGAACCCTTCAAGGGCCCTTGCAGTTATGTAGAAATCACTCCTGCCCCAGTGCCCTTGGCAAGCAAAGTGGGGGCTCTCAGAACTGTCTTAATTCATAAAGGATGAAATGCCCCAACTGAAACAAACAGTCATTGTTTTCTCCTGTCCCTTTAGAAATCCATTAAGGATAGACAGATGAGGGTTAAGAGCTGAGATGGCCCAGATTTGCTCTGTAACATCAGAGGACTGTGGAACATAGACTCTTCTTAGCTTCTCTGAAATAGGCTTATCAGAGGTGGGCTTGGGGAAGCCTTTGGTATGCCTTCAAACCTGTCCATGAGATTTTTCTTTATGTTGGCCTTAACCTCTTACCACATGTTCTACATAATGTTGTCATTTAGTAAGTTCTGGTTATCCAAGTAACTCAACTAGTTAATATGACATCTGATCAGAAGAGTAGGGTTTTTTTTTTAGTTTTATTTACAAAAGAAGTAACTATATTATGAAGTTATGAAGTAGGAAAGGACTAAATAACATTTGCTGTTCAGACAGTGTGCTTTAAAGCTGTAACTATTTAAAAGTAAGTGGACATTGTTTCATGGATCATACCATGCCCTGATAATCTGGGTAATGCTAGGATTCCATCATATGTAAAACATGACACTGATCTGCATTAAATTTTCTCTCGGGGCACCTGGGTGGTTCAATCGGTTAAGTGTCCATGATCTCATGCTTCATGGGTTCGAGCCCTACATCACACTCTGTGCCGACAGCTCAGAGCCTGGGGCCTGCTTCAGATTCTGTGTCTCCCTCTCCCTCTGCCCCTCCCCTTCTCACGCTCTGCCTCTCTCTCTCTCTCTCTCTCTCTCCCTCAAAAATAAATAAACATTAAAAAAATTAACAAAACAATACTTTTCTCTTTATGCAAAAAATTATTTTCATAATCTTTCATTTATTTCAAAGACTTTCCCTCAAGTCTTATTATTCTTCTACCTCCCTCCCTCATGGCTTTGTAGCACTAGAGGAATATTGTACCTTGGCTGTCCACAGCTGGCTGTACCCCAGATCTGACCACATCTCTCCACCTCCAACTCTCCCTGAGTAACCATCAACTTTCACCCAGATTTCATAACAACTGGCCTCCCAGCTGGCCTGTGTTATCTGCCCTTCATCCCCTGTAGTCTAAGCTCAAAGGAAACAAAACTGATCCTTTCGAGATGCAAGTCAGGTCATATTACCCCTATGCTCAAAATCTCCAAAAGATTCTTAATGAGAGTAAAAGTCAGTTTTTATAGTAATCTTCAAGATCCTACACCATCAGAACACTACCAAATTTCTCATTAATGTCTTTGACTTTATCTCATTCTGCTCTTATTTATGCCTTCACTACTGGTGAGCACTTGGGTAATTTCTAGGTCCCTGCTTTATATTTTGCTGTACATCTTATCATCATCGGACATTATATATATTTTGTATGTTTGTGTATTATCTGTTTTCCCCCACATCACCCCTATAATGTAAATTTTGTGAGATCAGAGATTTTCATCTTTTTTGTTCACTGCTATATCTTTAGCACCTTGAACAGTACTTGGCACCAAGTAGTAGCTCAATAAATATCTGTTAAATATATTTAAGGCCCATGTTGATAGTGCTTTACCCTGGGTCTCACATGTAGTAAATGCTGGAAGTAAGTGACTTAAAACCTAAAATAAGCCTTTCAGTTGTTTGGTGAGGCTTAGGATAGACATCACAACTGGTGGACATGGTGGTGGAATCAAGAGGCTGTGGCCTTTTAGATGCCTCTCTAACAGTAGAAATGTGTGTTCTTTTGCATCTGAAAGCCCTTGCAGCATGTGACAGTTTTTCCATTCTACGTCCACAGACATTATGTCCACACTTCTTCCTATTTAGGGTAAATTTTAGATAACTTGATTTTATAGACCCACCTTCATTATTGCTCAGCTACCTTACCCACTGTGACACATTACATCTCCCAAAGATGGCCACAACAATATCTCCATCCCACATTCTCTTCATACAATGTGGTGTTGATACTCTCCCATCAATAGGTGAATCTATGTTCTTTAGCCTTGGATCTGAACAGGACTTTTATCCCAGTAGAAGCAGTACTATGTGACTTCCAAGGCCAAGCTCTGAAAGTGGATATAGTTTCCATGGCTCTTCTTCAGCATACTTGTCTTTGGAGCACTGAGCTGCTGCGGGAGAAGCCTGAGGCTGCCAGGCTGTGAGGAAGCCAAAGCCCTATGAGGTGGCCAAATGTAGTGTTCTGGAAAATAGCCTGTTAAGGTCACAGCTAATACTTTTAATTACCAGATACAAGGGATGAGACACAGATGATTTCTGACCACCCCCCCCCCACCATTGAGTTACCCCTAAACTTCTGAGTCTTCTCAGAAGAGGCCCCAGTCATCATGGCATAAAGAAAAGCCATCCCTTGTACCCTGTCCTAATTCTTGACCCACAAAAAGTGTGAAAGATGATAAATTGATGGTTGTTTTAAACAGTCTTTTCTGGATCTCTATATTTTGAAGTGATTTGTTACACTATGGTAGCTGTGTGCCTCTTGGGGAAGCTGTCTCCTTGTTGAGAATCAGTCTTAGCATCCATCACTTCTAAAGCCTTTATTTGTGAGTGAGAAAGTTTTTAGAAAACAGCAAAGTATGAGCAATTTTCAATTATTGATTGTAACAGGAAAGCAAAGCATGAACATTTGAAATCTATAGCTGTCCTGAAAATCTTCACTCTTTAATTGCAACCATGTCCCTTAACAAAACTCCTACCAAAGCCCCTGATTGTCTGAATCTTCAATTCATTTATCAGATTTTTTCCTTATCCATTGTTGGTAGAGATGCAGACAAGTAATAAATTGGCCAAAAGGCACATAGTAGAAGAAAATAATGAGAAGCCACCTGCAGAATCCACTTAGTGAGTATCCTTCCTGAATAACAGAGCTATAGCTCTACACACAGAGGCATTCTCAGCTAAGATGACAGACTGTGGATCTCTAATTATGTCTTAAAGGATTATTTGAAAGATTCATTCGTTAAAATACTGTTTCTGGTTTTTGTTTTTGTGTTTTGGTTTTTTTTTTTTTGTAGTCTAAAATGACCACCCTGCCCCCACTGCCCATGACACACCCAAAGCTTACATCTTTAGCCAGACAGAAGCTGCCATGTTTCCCCAGCACGATTCCAAGGTACGTGACCCTGGTTTTCATTTCTTTTCCTACAGAATGAACTGATTGCAGTAAGAAATGTCAATAACACATCTCAGAAAACAAAATTGTTGAAAGACAAAAGTATATTGTTATATTCAGAATATTCAGGTCTGCTGTTTCAAAAGGATTGATGAACTTCATCCAAATATTAAGAATTTATTTGCTTAGCAAGCTAGTGCTCATTTGAGTGTTTTATTTCCTGTTCTAATTATATCATGGTCCTATAAAACATTGGAGATATATTTGCTTTTTAAGATGTTGATGGAGAATTGAAAGCAGAGGCTTTAGGACTGAAAGGTGGATAGATTCTAATCCAAAGGTCCTGAGTGCTGATTTCCGTTTTGGAGGAAGGAGAACCCAGTGTTATTGCTGGGGTAAGTTGGCAGGCAAGATTTAGGAACTGAAGTGATCCTGGGGCCTGAAAATGCTGCTGCACGTGAAGGACTGCTGAGCTCCTGGAGCTGCCACGCAGAAACTTAAGGACAGAGAACAATGTATTTTGCCCTAAGTATTAATGTGTTTAGAAACTGTTCCTTAGAAATTGCCATTTATGGCTTTATTGAGTTATAGTGATGCAAATATTATTTATCAATATAAATAATTTGTGTAGGTTTGATTATTTATTTCATATGCCAACTTTTCACTTCCTGCAAGGCATAAGGATCAAAGTATTACGAAACTACTTTCTTTTGAGAAGGACCATACTTTAGTATTTCTGGGAAAGACCAAAGTCCCTGGACCAAAATAAATGCATACAGCTAAACTAACATAAAAGTTCCCTTATAATAGCAAATCAAATTTTCCTTTCAGAAAATTTGAAAAACAGATTTTTTGATGCATGCATAATTCAGGGTATATGTATATTCTTATTTTCAATTTTACTTTTGAATAATGTGGAATATTTACAAAGTCTGACAAAGCTTGTTCTTCCTGTCTTTTATAATGCTTGAGATTCATTTTCTTTTCAACACCAGCACAAACACAGCCCAATCTCACATCTCTACAATAAAGTTTTTAAAGAAAACTATTTCTTGTATTCATTTTATTGAAGAAAAAACATTTTTTTCATCACCATTTAAGGCATAGTTTTGTATTAACATTTTACATTAGCTTCTGAATAAAAACACATACTTGTTTAGGCCTGTACTTCCATTGTTACAGGATGTTAGTAGTATGCTTGTTTTTAAAGGTGCAAGGGAGTGTGAAGAATAAATACACTACAACTGTAATGTATTTCTCAGTAAAGTCTTCTTAAAATCACTTTTTTAAAAAATAATTTGAATTTATGTGTGATAAAAAAAACCACTCAAACATTTCAGTGCACAGTTGGTGATGTTTAGAACAAATAAATTTTATACATTTGTATCAAATAGGTGTTCTTAGTTCAAAATCCAGTGTGAGACAGAATATGACTTCTGTATTGGAAAGTTACAGTGTGAAGCAATGTGAGTCAAATGGAAGAGCTTATAAGCTTGGAGGAGAAAACTCCATTTACTTAAGAATGCTGATTCTTTTAATGTACTGGTGCTTTATTTGTTTGCACGCTGAGTTAATATTCTTCCCTGTCCCTTTCCATTCAAGAAAATGAAAATTTGGAAATTATTAATCAACAACCTAAGTCTATAGCTATTGTAGAACATTTATTATATATAGTATTATACCTTAAGTATTTCTCTTCTCCTGGTGGCATTTTATATATTTGGGAGCTTTTCCACTTGATAAAGCAGTGCTTTATTATTTCTTTCCATTTCATTTAGGTCTCAGTTGATCAAAGAAAAAGATGACATAGATCATTATCTGGAGGTGAATTTCAAAGGATTGTCAAAAGAGGAGGTTGCTGCGTAAGTATAACCTCTTAAAGGTACTTTAATATAAAGTTTGTTTCTTTTGTCTTGATTCTTTATTGAAATTTCAGTTTTCTTGTGCAGTACAACTTTTTCATTGGAACATGGCATTTAAAAATTAAAGCCCATATTAAATAGTGATAAGTCATGTCTATTGATCTTACACATATCAAAGTCTTTAATTTCATGGCTTTCAAAATTCTCATATTTACCAAGATATTATACTATCACATTTGCAATATTTTAGTTAAGTCTGTGCTATTAATTGCTTATTAACTTCCATTTTAAGGTGTATTGCCTCCATGGGGAGAAATTTCTTTTAGAGAAAGATCATATCTCTTTTTCCTAGCAACTTAAAACAACAATTCCTTACAAATATATGTTCCTCCCCCCACCAAAAACCCACAAAAGAATGAGTGGATTGTACTTTATTGGTTACTTTTTACATAAATCTAAACTGTCTGGATTTATTTTATCAATGGACAACACGAACTTTGCCATTTTATCACGTTAGAAACTAATTTATGGTTTGAGTAAAAACAGTATAAAAATCTGTGTAGGTTAGTGAGAAATGAATAAAAACCTATAATAATAGCTAAAAAGGCTTAATATTTCTTGTCTGTAGACTTGGTGGCTATGTTATCATCAGATCGTTAGATATAAGTACTGAAAAATAGAAATATTTTAATACACATGCATCTTATGAAACTCATTAGATGACTCAATTAAAATATTTTATGAAATAAATGCTTTTAAAGCATCCTCTCTACTAGTATTGTCTAGTGCTGTGGGATTCTACTGAAAGTACTTTCTTAGTATTTTTGGTATAGATTTTCACAAAGTGTAAAATTCCAAGTGTCTTGATATGTTTCATTTGATTAGATATTATCTTTGTGAATTTGCATATAATGTGGAAAAATGGAATAGTTCATTCTGTCAGTAGTTACTTCATAGAGTGACAAAATTTTATGGTACCTGTAATCACTGTCTTCCTTGGAATGCTATTGACTTCCATATGTGGTATATGGGCCCTCTGGTTAAATGCTTTTCTGATTGCTGATTTATTAACTTTCCATGGTAACCTGTTGGTTAAAATTAAAGGTTAATATTGTCTGATGATACTTCTTAAAAGAAAAGTATATATGAGTGATATTTTCCTTCTTATTTAAATATAATGATATACAAATATCTGTAATTGACTTAAGAAGTAGGAATTAAATTTGGAATTAAACATGCTTCAGATATTTTAACAAGCTAGAAATCCATATACAGCACTTAAAATCTGCTAAGCTTTCAGTCTGCACTGAAGAAAACTTTGACCTAAAAATGCAAAATAGGCTTTGCTGATGAGCATTCTCTTAATATTTTTTTGATTAAAGGTATTACCAAAATTATTTCAAATCCATAATATGCTACAGAAAACAAGTAGCACCAGATAAATCTCAATCCTTACAATTGCATTCTCCTTAAAGTTTCCTGCACCTGAATACTTTCTTAGACCAAAGCTAAGATAGTGGATGCAAACCTTAATAGGAAGATAGCTTGTACTTAGTTCACTCTTTTGATTGATATATATTCTAGGCTTTGCCACAGACAAACTAATTGAATAACATGTAAGGGAGAAAGTTGATGAATAATTTCATCATCTCCCAGCAATACTCAGCAGGTGCCATAGGAATTATGCATATTCTGTTAACCAAGGAATTGCTACATAAAACTTTTTATTAGTCATTCAACTCTAAAAAGATAAATTGGTCAGCAAGCCTTCAAGTGCCTGCTTTATATCTAATACTAGGTTTTTCACAGGGGGAAAGACAATGATATCTTATTATAAAATATTTGGCCCCTTCCTTGTCTCTATTTGAAACAATATTTACAAACAGGAAACAAATATGGAATAAATGAGTGCTGATTGTATTATGAGGGGCAGCCTCAAGGTCTAGAGGAAATCAGGATAAAACCTACCAAGGAAGACAGATTTTGAGTTTGGCTTTCTGTTTGGTAGCATTATAAAGTGACCAAACTAGGACATCACAGATCCTCAATATAAAAGGGGAAGAAATTGATGAATCAAATTTTCAGTCAGACAAAAGCAATGTCTATGATAAACCTTTAAATCTCTATATACACTGCTTTATACATGCTAAGATCAAGTGTATAAAGATGGTTATATACATGTTCATTATATAATTGATATACATATCCCATAATATGTATGTGCTCTCTGTCCCAAAATAATGTGAGTCCCAAAATAATGCTTCATCATCTAACCCAAAAACTTTATACTCTGGACTTCTCTTCTATCATAATGGGTGGAAAGTTCCTATTCTTGTCTAAGGATGATGCCTCTACTTATGCTCTGAATACCATCCGCTCTTACTTGTTCCAAGACTTTCTCCTGCAATTAAACACATTTTTCTTCTACATCATCATTTTCTCCCTTTCCACTGGATCAGTCTCACTTAGCATTCATATTGACTTTAGTGTTTCCCTTGACTTCTTATCCCCCTCCAGGTTCTGTCCCATTTTTCTCTACCCTTCATAGCAACCAGAAGCACTGTCTCAATATTTGTACCCATTCTTTGCATCAGTTGACTCTAACTAGATTTCCAGCCCCAGAAGTCACAGAAATCTCTCTGTTTAGAGTGACCAACGTCATTCATTTTTACAATATATAATGATGATGTTTCTGGACTCATCTTTCTTGATGTCTTCACAGTATCTGATAGAGTTGAGCACTCTGCCATTGATCACTGTGTACTTGTGCCTGCCAGGATGCCATGTTCTATGGTTTTCCTCCAAACTCTGACTGTGCCACCTTAGTCTTTCCTGGCTGGCTTTCTTTTCAAACTCTCAGTGGTGGGTTGTCCTAGGGCTGAATCCTAGGCCTTGTATTCCAGCTACATTCTCCTTGGATCCATTCTTAAAGTTTTAAGTATCACAATATCCTGATGACTATCACATTTATAAATTCAACCCTGAGCTTGCTATTGAGCTTCCAATTTTTAAAAATATATTCATTTATTTATTTTGAGACAGTGTGAGCAGGGGAGGAGGAGGAGGAGGAGGAGGAGGAGAGAGAGACAGAGAGAGAGAGAGAGAGAGAGAAGAGAGAGAAGAGAGAGAGAGAGAGGAGAGAGAGAGAATCCCAAGCAGACTTCACGCTGTCAGCCCAGAGCCTGATGTGGAGCTTGGTCTCACGAACTGTGAGATCATGACCTGAGCCGAAATCAAGAGTCAGATGCTTAACCAACCGAGCCAGTAGGAGCCCCGAGCTCCAGATTTTTATATCCAACTGCCTCTTTTCCGTATATACTTGTATTTTTAATAGACATTCTAAGGTTAATATGACCACAAATGACTCTTGATTTATCCCTACTTTCCCTCAACTCCCCCAACAAATATTCCCCCCACGGTGTTTCCCATATTCAGTAAATGGCACCAAGGAAGCCTTGAGTTTCGCCCTGACTTCACCACCCTCCCCCATCTAATCCATCTCTATGACCTATCATGTAACTCCAAAATATATTCTGTGTTCATCTACTTCTCTTCATTGCATAGCTACCATCATCCCTTGCCATGGACACTAGAATTGTCCTGGCTGCTCTTCACATAGCCCCTCTAACTCTGCCAAACTTCAGCTTCCAGAGTCATTTTTTGAAAAAAATAGATTATGACATTCATTTGCTTAAAACCCCCTGAGCTTCCCATTGCTCTTATGATAAACTCTAAGGTTTACTGTTGTTTGGACTTTGCTGTACATGATCTGGACTTCACTGACCTCTCTGACTTCATCTCCCATTCTCCCCGCCACTCATTCTTCTCATTGTGGCCTTATTGCTGATACTGTTTCTTGTCATGCAGGTAATGTGACCCCTTCAGTCTCCCACTTCCTGACCTCATAATCTAGTAGCCCTCACTCCACCTATACTTAC
This sequence comes from Panthera pardus, assembly GCF_024362965.1. NCBI lineage: Eukaryota > Metazoa > Chordata > Mammalia > Carnivora > Felidae > Panthera > Panthera pardus. The sequence goes on from NW_026526688.1 coordinate 80,322,812, forward strand.
TCTCAGCCAAATCATCTGGTTCTATTTCTGCTATAATTTGGTCCCCCTCTTGCATTGGGAGTTTGTATTTTGACTGTCTTCATCCCAGCAGAATAGATCTGCACGGGCACAGGAGCATGTCTCTGTGTGCCTTGGCACGTGGCCAGAAGCCAACAATTGCAAGTTAAATGAATGAATGAACAAAATGTTACATAAACACCGTGAAATAGGTAGCCTGCTAGGGATATTCTTTGCTTGCAATATTTTCAGGTCAATGTTGTTTGTTAACTGGTTTGAATATTGAATCAAAGAAGTTTAACTCCTCAAAAGTGTCTTATATACACAAATAGGAGCATAAAATTTAAATGAGTAATTGAGCAAGACAGTATAGACTAGTTCCTGGAATGGCCAGATCCAATTGGGGGATCATTTTACTTGGGAATGGGTAAAGTAGTTCAAAAGCAAAGGGCTTCTGGTTTTTTTGTTTGTTTTTGTTTTTGTTTTTGTTTATCATCTGCATTTGCAGAAGAATTTCAGTATGCTTCATTACTTTTTAAGTGACTGGATTATTTCTGTGCCTAGTAGGTACATTTTTCCCACGTTTTGTGTTCACGTACAATATAATTAACACTGACAATTTGACTTTTTTAGATAAATCTGCAAATAGTTCATTGATAATATTTGACTCACCTTTAACAACTAAAGAAGATCCTGTTGTGGTTTTGTGCTTTGCTTTTTGTTCTGTATTATATTGTCAGAATATTGTATTTTTTAAAAGGATTGAAAGTATCAGGGGCGCCTGGGTGGCGCAGTCGGTTAAGCGTCCGACTTCAGCCAGGTCACGATCTCGTGGTCCGTGAGTTCGAGCCCCGCGATGATCTCGCGGTCCGTGAGTTCGAGCCCCGCGTCAGGCTCTGGGCTGATGGCTCGGAGCCTGGAGCCTGTTTCCGATTCTGTGTCTCCCTCTCTCTCTGACCCTCCCCCGTTCATGCTCTGTCTCTCTCTGTCCCAAAAATAAATAAAAAACGTTGAAAAATTTAAAAAAAAAGAAAGTATCATTTATTATCATATCATAATTGCTTTGAATAGCTAAGTAATGAAAGTGTCATTTGTAGATTCAAATAAAAATTTCTGGGGGGCAGTGTTTACAGCTTCAGCTATGTGTATGAGGATACAAATAAACAAAATCATCAAGGGACAGAGAGTGCTTATCTTTCTTCTTCAGATACCACGTTTTATTATGTGGAAGAATAGATTTAGATCAAATAGAGATGTGTGCATCTCTAAGATATTGCTTTCTTTCAGAGCATCTCTCAGCATTATCAGTTAAAGCTCAGTAAGCGTCACTTTGTCAGCACAAGTGGCAATTAGACTGTCAGTTGTCATATTCAATGAGTTTGGGTTGTAGAGACAAAGAACCATTTATTTTCATATCTTTTAATGGCTTTCACCCCTTCCTCATTTTGAATTGTATTATACTGACACAGTTAAAGTAAATTAGCATTTTGCCAGTGTTAAGTTTTCGTCTTGAGTTTATCTCAAAATTGTCTTCCAAAGACGCTTTTATGAATCACAGATACTCTTGTTTTAAGCAAATGTAGCACCTGGATTTGCACAACGGCCAGGTTATCAAAATATACGTGACAGAGCGAAGTTTATTCAGGATATAGTTCACATTAACACCATGGGAATTTAGACCCCTTCGGTGTGCTTTTCAAAGCTCTGCTTCATTTATCCTGTTTACCTTTAAATAATTTTGTGAAATCGTTTGGTTTTCTCTTCAAAACATTTTGTTCTTTTGTGATGTGACAAGTTAAATTCTGTATGGAGTTTTGCAAATCAACTTTCTGAAAAGGGTAGTTGACAAATAAATGGCTCCATGACTAACAGGAACAGTCAGGAAAGAGAGGGATGGAAGCTGCCCTTCTTTCCTTCCAGGTAGCAGACCGGGCTTTAAGGTCTTACTGATTCAAGAAAGAGAGACAGGATTTTGATGTTCTGAAGTTTCGGAAAGGCATTAATTAGTCCTTACCTTATCATGAGTATAAAAAAATTAAGCAATAGCAGGGAATACTGATAGGAACAGAGGATGGGTAACTTTTGTTTGTTTGTTTCTTCAAATTCTAGTATTGTTTCCACAGCGGATCCCTAGGATGGGAAACTGGGAAAGACTTTTTTGACCATAATTTTTTTTTAAAGAATATTGATATTAATAAAATTTAAAATTTTGGAATTTAAGAAATGTAGTTGGAAAGAACTTTTAAAAATATTGTTCCAGGGACACCTGGGTGGCTCAGTCAGTTAAGCTTCCGACTCTTGGTTTTGGCTTAGGTCATGATCTCATGGTTCAGGAGTTTGAGGCCCATGTTGAGCTCTGTGCTGACAGCACTGAGCCTGCTTGAGCTTCTCTCTCTCCCTCTCTCTCTCTGCCCCTCCCCCACTTGCTCTCTCAGTCTCTCTCTCAAAATAAATAGACTTTAAAAAGTTAAAAAAAAATCGCTCCCTAGATGCAAAGAGGATCTCATAGTTTCATCAAAACTAAGTCTAAATAAATTAAAAAAGGAGGAAAGGTTTCAAATGCCAACTTCTTAGGCATTTATGTCTCTATGTCTTTTAAAAGTTTGCTTTAAAATATTATTTTCATATATGATGTTTAAACTTAGCAGCTCTGTTAGACTTAAAAAAAAATCTTTGTAAGGCAAAAGCACAGGAATCATGACATTACAGCTGTGGCTTTTATGGGAGCTGATTTCTCCCTCAGTTGGAAATTTGGTTTTACTGCTTAATATCTGTGTGATCTTATGCAGGTTATCTGATTTCTCTAATCTTTGATTTCCACAACCATTTGGAAAGCACAATGATAATAGGAAATTCTTATGAAAGTTAAATGAAATTCTGTATAAGAAACACATGTAGACAACATTTACTTTAGCTATTTAACAGTCACTGATCTTTTTTTTTTTGCTTTTAAAGCATCTACTAATAATATATATAACCTAAATACTTCACATTAACATTATGTGTTGATTTAGGTATTAATATTCATTTATCACTTTTCTTTACATATGTATAATTACGTATTTTACTTTGTTACCTAGGTATCATTTTCATCATGTTCAGAAGATAGAGATTTTTGTGTGTTTTTTTTTTAATGTTTATTTATTTTTGAAAGAGAGACAGAGCATGAGCCGGAGAGGGGCAGAGAGAGAGGGAGACACAGAATCCAAAGCAGGCTCCAGACTCTGAGCTGTTGGCAAGGAGCCTGATGCAGGGCTTTAACTCACAAACCATGAGATCATGACCTGAGCCAAAGTTGGATGCTTAACCAACTGAGCCACCCAGGCGCCCCAGAAGATAGAGTTTTTAATAAGTTTTAATTTCAAACTTAGTAATGCTAACCAACGAGGGGAAAATATTTTTTATTTCAACTTATGGTAAATTTTTCATAAACTTACTTATGCTACACCAAGCAATACAATTTGTATAGTCTGCTGAGCTATTCCAACCCCCTTTAAAACATTTCTACAAATTGCTTTAACTTACCATTACTATAATAAGATTGCTTTACTTATAAACCTACAGTTTGAGAAATGTAAGGAAGATAGCCAGAGAATGTGGCTCTTTCCCATAATAGCTTGTAAACCTGAAAGTGCACAATAGCCCTCCTGTATTTGGAAATCATTTGGGAAATTGCTCTTTCAGGAACAAGGAACAAAGTGATAAAAGGAGATAAACACCCAGGTACCAGAGAGGTTGAATCAGTCAGAACTGTCAGTGGGATGAGCAATGACCTAGCCACATCACCTGTAATTCACGTGGCAAGATGATTTTGTTATGTTGAGTTTTGTCTTTGATATTGTATTCTGTCTGTATTGAGAAAGAAGGCAAGGGAATATCTAAATTAATTAGGCCTTTTTCCATTTTCCATTATGGCTAAAAAATAATCTTCAAAATGTTGATATTACTGCAATTATGTAAAAATCACCCCCTGGCTCATACCCACACCCTATTCTGTTTTCTGTTCTGGAAACTGGAGTTACTGTAACTAGTGTCACCTTCTCAGTACTTAAAGCAAAACTAGGATATAGGCTCACAAATATCCTTTTGCTTTCCCAGGGTTTCCACAAATATTACCAGATCAGAGTCTTTTTTGGTATAGCAAAATTAGGTGATGCCTAACTCTACATTAGAAATGTACAACATTATTCTCTTTTTAAAAGATTTTTAGATTGTAATATGCATAGCATAGTATTTTCCATCTTAACTGTTTTTAAGTGTGTGGCTCCGTGACATTAAATCATACTGTTGTGCAACCATCACCACCATCTATCTCCAGAATTACTTTCAATTTGCAGAACTGAAACTCTGTAACCAATAAACAATACCTCTCCTTACCTGCTCCCCTCAACTCCTAGGAACCATTATGCTACTTTCTGTTTATATTATTTTGACTACTTATGTAAATACCTCATGTAACTAAAGTTATTCAGCACTTATCTTTCTATGACTGGCTGATTTCACTTTGCACAATGTCCTCAAGGTTCATCCATGTTGTAGCATATGTAAGAATTGCCTTCCTTTTTCAAGCTGAATAATATTCCATTGTATGTATATACTACATTTGGCTTATCCATTTATGCATTGATGGACACTTGGTTACTTCCATGTTTTAGCTATAAAATGCTGCTGTGAACATGGGTGTACAATTATGTCTTAAGGACCCTGCTTTCAATCCTTTTGATTATGAACCTAAAAGTGGAGTTTCTGAATAATTTGTAATGTTATTTTTGATTGTTTTGGGAACACCATTCTGCCACAACAGTGGCTGTACCATTTTACATTCCAGTAACAATGCACAGGGGTGCCAATGTCACCACATCTTCACCCACATTTATTTTTTTCTGCTTTTATGACAATACCCATCCTAATGGGTATGAGATGGTATCTCATTGTGGTTTTGATTTACATTTCCCTAATGATTAGTGGTGTTGAGCATCTTTCCATGTGCTTATTGGTTGGTCACTTGGATATCTTCTTTGGAGAAATGTCTGTTCAAGTCCTTTGTCTATTTTTGAATTGAATTGTTTGGTTTTTGCTATTAAGTTTTAGGAGTTCTCTATATATCATGATGTTGACCCATGATATGATACGTGATTTGCGATTATTTTGTCCTGTTACATAGGTTGCCTTTTCACTCTGTTGATAATGTCTTTTGATAACAAAAGTTTTTAATTTTCATGAAGTCCAGTTTGTCTTTTGTTGCCTGTACCTTTGATGCCATATCCAAGAAATCATTACCAAATCCCATGTTGTAAAACTTTGCCGTAAGTTTTCTTTGCATATTATAGTTTTAAATTATGTTTGGGTCTTTAATCCATTTTAATTAATGTATCCAGTGTTAGGTAAGGGTTTAACTTCATTCTTTTGCATGTGGATAAACTTGTTTTCCTACCACCAATTGTTGAAAAGACTGTCCCTTCTCCACTGAATAGTTTTGACATCCTTATCAAAAATTATTTGGCCATACATGTGAAGATTTATTTCTGACTCTCTGTTCTATTCCATTGGTTTATATGTCTGTCTTTATGCCAGTAGCACACTGTTTGATTACTGTAGCTTTGTGGTAAGTTTTGAAGTTAGGAAGTGGGTGCAACTTTGTTCTTCTTTTTTCAAGATTATTTTGGCTATTAGGATGCCTTGGGATTCATTATGAATTTTAGGATGGATTTTTCTACCTTGCAAAAATTCTCATTGGTATTTTGATAGGAATTGCATTGAATCTATAGACTGATTTAGGTAGTATTGACATCTTAACAATATTAACTCTTCCAATTTATGATCATGGGATGTCTTTCCATTTATTTATATCTTGCTTAACTTTTTCAACAATGTTTCACAGTTTTCATTGTATAAGTCTTTCATCTCCTTAGTTAATTCCTTGGTTTATATTTTGTTGCTATTATAAATGAAGTCGTTTTCTTAATTTCCCTTTCAAATTATTTATTATTAGTGTATAGGTATGCTACTGAATTTTGTGTATTGACCTTGTATCCTAATAATTTGTTATTAGTTCTAACAGCTTTTTCTGTGGAATCTTTAGGGTTTTCTACACCAGGTTTCTACAACAGCTGGAAACAGATCATTTTATTTCCTTCCAATTTGGATGTCTTTTATTTCTTTTTTCTTGCCTAATTGCTCTGGCTGGGACTTCTAGTATTATGTTGAAAAGACATGATGAAATTGAGTATCTTTGCCTGGCTCCTGAACTAAGAGGAAAGCTTTCAGTCTTTCATCATTGAATATTCTGTTTTCTGTGGGTTTTTCATATATGGCTTTTATTATGTTGATGTAGTTTCCTTCTATTTTTATTTGTTGGGTGTTTTTATTGAATTTTTTCAAATGCTTTTTCTCTATCAGTTGAGATGATCATGCAGTAATTTTTTCTTCATTCTATTAATGTGGTGTATTACATTGATCAATTTTAGTATGTTGAACTATTCTTGCATTTCAGGAAGAATTTCCACTTGGTCACGATGTATAATCCTTTTAATATGATGCTGAGTTTGGTTCACTCGTATTTGTTAAATCAACATTCATAAGGGATATTGGTTTTCTTGTAATTTTCTTTTCTTGTAGTATTTTTGTCTGACTTTGGTATCAGGGGCAAAGCTCTCCTAATTGAATTAGGAAGTTAGGAAGTGTTTGCTCCTCTTCAATTTTTTGGAAAAGTTTGATAAAGATTGGTGTTAGTCCTTTAAATGTTTTTGTAGAATTCACCAGTGAAACCATCAGATCCAGGTTTTTTTTTGTTGTTGTTTGGATATTTTTGATTACTGATTCATTATCATTAGTAGTTATACAGGTTTACTATTTCTTCATATTCAGTTTTGATAGGTTTTGTGTTTCTAGAAATTTGTCCATTTCATCTAGGTTATTGAATTTATTGTATACTGTTTTTCATAGTACTCTCATATTTTTTTTTATTTCTGTAGAATCAGTAGTGATGTCCCTACTTTCATTTCTGATTACAGTAATTTGAGTTTTCTTTCTGTTTTTCTTAGTCAGTCTAGCTAAAGGTTTTTCAATTTTGCTGATTTTTTTCAAAGAACCAACTCTTGGTTTCATTAATTTTTTAAAATACTATTTTTCTATTCTCTATTTCACTTGTCTTTGCTCTAATTTTTGTTATTTTCTACCTTCTGCTAGCTCTGGGTTTAGTTTGTACTTTTTCTAATTCATTAAATTGTAAAATTAAGCTGTTTATTTGAGATCTTTCTTGTTTTTAAATGTTTTTGAAAGATCTTTCTTGTTTACAAATTTAAGCTCTTACAATTAAATTTCCCCTTTGGCACTACTTTCATCATGTTCCATAAATTTTGCTATGTTGTGTTTTCATTTTCATTCATCTCTAAGCATTTTCTAATTTCCCTTGTGATTTCTTCTTTGATCCATTGGTTGTTTAAGAGAATGTTTTGCAATTTCCACAAATTTGTGAATTTTCTAGTTTCTTCTCTGATTTCTAACTTCATCCAGCTGTGGGCAGAGAAGATACTTTGGTATAATTTAAATTTAAATTTTAAAAAATAAATCTACTGAGACTTAATTTGTGGCCTAATATATGGTCTATTCTGGAAAATGTCTCATGTACCTTTGAGAGAATGTGTATTCTGTTGTTGGTAGAGTGCTCTGTATATGTCTATTAGATCCAGTTGGCTTATTGTGTTATTGAGTCCTCTCTTTCTTACTTATCTTTTGTTTGTTTGTTCTAACCATTATTGAAAGTCAGGTATTGAAGTCTTCAGCTATTATTTTAGAACTATCTATTTCTCCCTTCAATTCTGTCATTTTATTGCTTATGTATTTCGATAGTCTGTTATTAGGTGTATAAATGTTTATAATGATTATATCTTCTTCCTGTATTGAATCTTTTATGAATGTATTATGTCCTGATTTGTCTCTTGTAAACTTTTTTAATTTCAAGTCTATTTTGTCTGACATTGATATAGCCACCATTGCTCTTTTTTGGTTACTATTTGCATGGAATATCTTCTTCCATCCTTTTACTTTCGACCTATTTTCACCTTTGGATCTAAAATGAGTCTCTTGGAGACAACACATAGCTGGATCATGTTCTTTTATCCATTCTGCAAATCTCTGTCCTTAACTGGAGAGTTTAATGCATTTACATCTGAAGTATTTACTGATACGGAGGGACTTCTGTCATTTGCTATATATTTTCTATATGCCTTTTGGCTTTTTTGTCCCTCATTTCCTTCATTACTGTCTTCTTTTTTTGTTTAGTTAACTTTTTGTAATGAAACAATGTTAATTGCCTTTTAATTTCCTTTTGTATATATTCTATAACTGTTTTCTTTGTGGTTACCATGGATTACATCTGACACCCTAAAATTATAACCCTCTAATTTGAATTTATACTGGCTTATTAACTTTATGAACATACAAAAACTTTACTCCTTTATAGCTCCATCTCTGCCCCTTTCAGTTATGGGCATAAGAGAATTAAATTTTATACATTGTCCAAAAAACATAAACTAATCATTTTTTTTGCTTAGAACCCTTTTTGGAGCAGTTTTAGATTCACAACAGAATTGAAGGGAGGGTGCAGAGATTTCTCTTATACCCTCTGCTCACACACATACATTAATAATTGTTTTGCTAATGCATTAGAACCTTAAGTTATGTGGAAAACAAAATGTAGAAGTTACAAATCAAAGTGAAAATAATACTAGCTTTTAGGGTAATAATTGTTTTTTTATAAATGTATTAGTCTCTTAATAAGGTACAAGACAAAAATGTGAAGTTAAAAACCATTGGTGTAATAATACTAGCTTTTGCAATTGACCATGCATTTACCTTCACTGAGATCTTTATTTCTTTATATGGCTTCAAGTTCCTATTTAGTAGCCTTTTATTTCAACCTGCAGGACTCCCTTTAGCATTTCTTGCAGTGGTCCAGTGGTAATGAGCCTTCTCAGCTTTTGTTTATCTGGGAATGTCTTAATTTCTCCTTCACTTTTGAAGGCAATTTTGCTGGATGTTGTTGTTGTTGTTGTTTTCCCCTTCTAGCACTTTCAATATATCAGCCACCTACTTTCTGGCCTCCAAAGTTTCTGATGAGAGATCTGCTTACAGTCTTAATGAGGACCTCTGGTTGTAATGAGTTGGTTTTCTATTTCTGCTTTCAAGATTCACTCTTTGTTTTTGCCTTTCAGAGTTTGATTTTATGTCTCAGTGTGGATCTTTTAGAGTTGTCCTCCTTAGAGTTCACTGAATGTCTTGGATGTTTTTATTCATGACTTTTATAAAACTTGGGACATTTTTTGCCATTTTTCTTGAAATAATTTTTCTGCCCCTTTCTCTCTCTCTCTTCGCCATCTGGGACTCCCACAACACATATGTTGGTCCACTTGATCATGTCTCACAGGTCTCTTGGGCTCTGTTCATTTTTATTCAGTCTCCTTTCTTTCTTTCCTCATACCTGAAAATTTCAGTTGTCCTATTTTAAGGTCACTGATTCTTTCTTCTGCCTGCTTCAGATCTGCCTTTGAATACCTCTAGTTAATTTTTCATTTTAGTTAATTGTATTTTTTAGCTCTAGAATTTCTTTTTGGTTTCTTTCTAGTTTTCCTTTCTCTTTATTGATATTTCCATTTATTCATACATATTTTTCTTGACTTACTTCCCATCTTTCTATAATTCTCTTAGCATCTTTATGACAGTTATTTTCAAATCTCTGGTTAGTAGTTCTGCCATCTGGTCTTTCTCAGGGACAGTTTCAGTGCCTTATTTTTTTTTCCCCTTGAATGGGCCATACCTTCTTGTTTCTTTGTACACCTTGTGATTTTTGCTGTTTTTGCTGTTGTTGTTAAATATTGGACATTTGAATCTAATAATGTGGGTAACTCTGGCAATCAGATTCTTTGACTTTTACAGCATTTGCTGCTTTTTATTTTGCTGTGCTTTGTTTTACTGTTGTACTCTGTCTTTGTGCCAAGGATCAGCCTGAAGTATACATTTAAGGTCTTCCTAGGTCTTTTTGGTGCCTGTACCTTTCCTTGGGCATGAGTGGTGACTTATTTCCCCCTACATACTATTGCTTTCAAATGTCCTAATCTTGTGGTGCCTGGGTGGCTCATTCGGTTGAGCTTCTGACTCTTGATTTTGGCTCAGGCCATGATCTCACAGTTGTGAGACCAAGCCCGCATTGGGCTCTAGTACATGGACCCTGCTTAAGATTCTCTCTCCCCCTTTCTCTCTTCCCCTCCCCTGCTTGTGCTTGTGTGCTCTCTCTCTCTCTCTAAAAAAAAAAAATCTGGCTTTCAAAGGGTATAAAAGAGAAAAATGAAGGAGAAAAGAATGGTGCCAGGAAAGTACCAGCCCTTTGAATCTCCTGGAAGTTGCTTCAGCCCGAGAGGGAGGGGCTTACAAGAATGAAGGTGTATGTGCAATAATGGCTGCCCCCCCCCCCACTTGGTATCTGCCTATTCATGATCAGAAGCAACAATCAGAACACAGAACCCCGGTATTTGGAAGACAGGGCCTTTATTGCCTACCATGGCTCCTGCAAGCTGTTTGCATGCTGGACCAGGAGCAAGTGCATAGATGCCTGCCATGAGGCTTGGGGGTGGGGGATGAGTGGCTACCACGAGCTAAGAGTTAAAACTGACCAAAATTAATAAGAATTTACTGTCTAAGCCTTCCCTTGGATGTTGCAAGGCTTCAATAGACTCTAGCACTGCAAAATAATTACATCAAGCTGCAATTATTGTCTAGGTTGGGAGACAGATTGGTGAAGCTTCTTATGCCACCATTTCTCAAGAATCCTCTTCATTGCCATTCTCTTTCGAAGTAAAAAAAATTTAAATGTCTAGTTATAAGAAATAAAACGCATGCATAAATGTATAGAGGATCCTTTTCTGTGTTCATTTTAAAATTATTTGGAAACTTTAACGATTTTGTTTGGAATGATTCTCTAAAATCATTTTAAATACTCTATACTTTTTTGATCTTGTAAGGTTCTATATATACACATAAAGTTATATACAGTGGTTGTGTTTATATATATAATGTTTATATATATACATTTATATATATGTTTACATATATACAGTATGTGTGTATATGTATGTGTATGTGTACATATATGTATATGTGTGTGTGTGTATATATATAGATATATATAGCCTCAAACTGTGATTTAACTATGAACTGAATTTTCTTCATATTACTATATAAACATCTTTTTATATATTTTAAGCATTTTTCTTCAAGCTAATGTGTAAGCATGTTAAACGAAATCAAATGTTGGGGGAAAGTCTAGATAGAGGAGAATACATCGCCTTCATTGTAATCCACACACCCTGGGTAAAATTTGGCAGTCCCTTTCCAGTAATAACATCAGGGATACCCCACTAATTAAGATACCAGATTTAGGTTAGCCAATACCAGTATATCCTTGCAAACTTTGACATAAACAAGAAAAGCTCTAGAAAAATGGTATTTTACTATCAAGAGGGATGTGTGGAGCCATTCTTAGGACAAGTCAGTTGACTTAGAAATGTATATAAAATTAGGTTGTCTGATTTAACAGGCTTGGCTATATTGTTTTCTGTGGAAACCTCTCATTTTTCTAACTTTTTTGTGGCTTGAAACTATGAGGAGAAAGCTAACATACTGAAATGACATCTGATAAAGAGGAAGTCAAAAGTATCAGCCACTAATGAAAGGTTGAACTGTCTGGAAATGACTGGTACTCTTTTTAGTGTGTTTGCATGGTGTTGAAATTAAGTAATTGAAATTTAGTAGCAAAATATTATTGTGTTCACCTTACTCTGTTTCATATGGCAGTGAAGTAAGAAATATATTTTAGAAAAACTGAATAATATATTTTGGTTTACTAGTTTTGTTTCATTCTGGGCTTCTGTATTTAAAGATTTTGGTTGTTTGGAATTAACCAGTGTGAATCCCCGCTTCATTTCTTAATTAAAATTAATTATAATTAATTCACAAAGTAGCTAGTTAATTATTATAGTGTCTTTCAAAACTCTTAGGCAATCAATGGGATAGAATCTTCCCAAACTTCTTTTGCCCTTTTTTTTTTTATTATGTTCACATTATTCTTAAGGGATTAGAAATTACTTAGGATAATTTGAAGTGCTTAAATTTTATTCTAGGTGTACTGGGAAATTATTGGATCATTTTAAGCAGGGAATGATGTGATGTAACATTTTTAAAAGATCACTAAGGCTGCTCTGTGGATATCTGCCTGGGTAAGAGCCCAAGTGAGAGATGATGGCATCTTGACAGAGAAGATCTGGTGAAAATGATGAAAAATGGTTTGATTTAAAAAAAATTTTAATTTTATTTATTTTTGAGAGAGACAGAGTGTGAATGGGGGAGGGGCAGAGAGAAAGGGAGACAGAATCCAGAGCAGGCTCCGGGCTCTGAGCTGTCAGCACAGAGCGTGATGCGGGGCTCAAACCCACAAACTACAAGATCATGACCTGAGCTGAAGTCGGACGCCCAAACAACTGAGCCACCCAGGCATCCCAGAAATGGTTTGGTTTAGAATATATTTAGGTGATAGGGAGATTAGAACTTACCAACAGAATGAGTGTGGAATTGAGTGAAGGAAGTAATCAAAGATGATGCCTTCTGAACTCAACTGAGCAACTGGGACAATGTCTTAGTCATTGCTGAGTCTCTAGTACCTATAATAGTACCCAGCACATGGTAGGCACTTAATTGAGTGAATGGTGAGTAATTGGTGAAGTGCCAACCACACTTCTGTCTATGCAATCTCTACCATTCCCACTTTGAAATTTATTATTTGCCAAAATAATAATGACTAATATTGGGCACTTAGTATATTTAAAATACCGTTCTAAGTACCTCACATGTATTCATCCATTTAATCATAGAAAAATCTTTGTTAATTCCATTTACAGCTAAGGAAATTGAAGCACAGAGATATTAGGTAACTTACCTGTAGTTACACAGCAAATAAATACAAGAGTGGGAATTTGAACCTATGCAGTCTGGTTCCAGAACCCATCCTCAAATCATTACACTATTCTGTCTTTGGATTTACTTAGGTCATCACTAAACCATGTTCTGTCTCATCTCCCAACTTGAGTGTACTGCCATTCCCTTGTCCTAGAATGCTTTTTTCCCCTTATCATTTCATGGCTAACGCTTACTCATTCTTAAATGGCTTCACTATATACTGTAACCTTGCTACTATAATACCTGTAATAAAACCTACTATAAAACCTGTAATACCCAGAACTGTTCCCATCATGGCACTTACAGCATTGCATTGTGATTGCTACTTTCTTTCTTCTACTAGACTACAAGCTTCAAGAAGGCTGGAGCCATGCCTTCTTTGCTCTCATGTGCAACCTTCGTACTTGTGCAGTGCTTGGCTTATAGGTGTTTAGAGGATGGACGCGTGATGATCTTTTATCCCTTCATGGCCTTGTATATGTGCTTTGCCTGAAATGGCTTTCTCCTTCCTCCTTGCCTGTGTACTTGGTAAACTTCTGTTTTCCACCTAACTGTTTCTTGCTCTGTGAGGCTCCTGTAGAGCCATCCTCAACCATATGGTAGAGTTCAGAGCTCCTGCTTGAAGTCTCTTAGTATCCATTGGCAATCATGTACGTGTAGGGTTTTTTCCTTCTTGATTAACAGTTAACAAACTAGAGACTCTGACCCTTTGTGGATATGGTTATGACCCACTGGTTTGGGGATCATGAGTAGCATTTTCGAAATGAAAGAGAGTGTAGTAAAACAGAATAGAAAAGAGTACATTGCATAGAGTAAGGCTAAATATTGGGAGGCTACCAGCAGATGCACCAGAGCATGGATTCTAAAACAAGACACCCTGGACTCAAAACTCAACTGTATGCTTACAGACAAAATAACTAGTTGACCTTGGCCAAGTTATTTAACCTTTCTGCATCTCAGTTCCCCCATGTGAAAAAACAGCGATACTGATGGGATGGATGGCTCATGGAATGGTTACAAGGACTAATTAAATTAATATTTATAAAGAGATGAGAACATTTTGAGGATTAATGCATTTCAACTTTTGTTTCATACGCATGCATGTATAAAATATATATGTGCATGTGCTGAACTGCTGTGTAAAATGTCTTTCCTGCTGTGAATTGCCATAAGGAAAGGACTCTGCTCTAGGCTTAGAGTTCTTTGAAAGCAGGGATTGTATTTCATTCTCCTTTAAGAGTCTTCTGACTTACATAAAGTAACACTTTATTTCTTGTTTTCTTTCTAGAAAAGATTGAAGAAACTTAAAGTTAACATTTTATATTATACATCTGTCAGATTATAAATAGAAAATGAGAGGTAAATAAAGGAAAAGTGTGGACATATGCTGCCCACTAGAGTCAATATAGTTTCCCTGAGGGAACATTAAGTTTCACTCTGAATTTCTGGGCAGGTTGGGCAAAAGGGGAGATGTGATGGACTATAAAATTCTCATTTCCTGATGAAAGGAAACCTATCAGTTCTTCAAGAGGGACAAGCTTTTTTCCTGATTCTAAATTCCAAAGGAAAGTTATCACATGGACTTGTATAGGAAAAATGGGGCAACAAAAAAGAACTTTGCACACCTAATGAACAATAAAAAGGGCATTCAGACAGCTTGTCATAAATATTACATCCCTTAACTAGGTTTTATTTCAGGCAAGATAGGAACAGGTAGGATATATTAAATGAATACTGTGTGCTGGTCTTTGTTTAAAGTGATCCTCACCATAACTCTGTGAAGAATTGTTACTCCCGAGACCAAGGCATAGAGAGGTTGAGTAATTTGGCCAAAGTGATCTAATGTTATACAGAATCAGAAGCAATGAGATAGAAAAAAAAAGGTTCATAGAGACAAAGGAATGAATGAGCTAGAAAGAAAATGGACCAGACCTACATCAGAGATCAGATTTCGAAGCACCTCCTGAATTCTGAGTATTACTTTGGATCTAGAACCTTCCTTAGGGTTCACCTCATAAGGACTAGTCATTCTTTAATCCTGATTCACATTTCCATAAAATATCCTTAAACTTATCTGAAAAAAACTCTCTTATCCCACAACCAGAATAGCCAAAGAAATATGTTGCCAAACATGGGATTTACCTTAAAAGTTAACTCAGCTTGTGTTTTTTTCCATTTCAAGATCAAGATCAAGATAGATGTTAAATACATTTCCTTCCTATATTTGAAATGACCTCATACAAGTACAGAAGGTAGTAAAATCTTAATAACATGATGAAAAAGGAGGGGCGAAAAGAGACTCCAAGATTTTAAGAAATACATTTTTAGAAAGCAGATGGAATATTACCAGGAGTAAAAAGTGCCCTTTCGTAATGATAAAAGGAGTTGACTTATCAAGAAAACATAATACTAAATGTTTGTGCTCCAAATGACAGGACTTCAAAATACATAAAAACAGATAGAAAAGGAGAAACACAAAGGTCCATAATTTTAGTTGGAAATCCCAACACCGCTCTCTCAATAATTGATAGAACAATCAGTAAGAGTATTCAAGACTTGAACAATACCATCAGCCAACTTAAATAATTGACATTTACAGAACATTCCACCAAATGACAGCAGAACACACATTTTTTCAGTGCACCTGGAATACTTAATCAAAGGAGATGATATTCTGAGCCATAAAACAAATTTGAATATATTTAAAAATATTTAAATCCTAAAAATTATTTTTGCCTTACAACAATGGGATTAAATTAGAAATAAAAGCAGAAAGGTTCTGGAAAATCCCCATAAGTTAGGAAACCAAGCAACATACTTTGAACTAGCCCATGGAACAAAGAAGACATTGCAAGGGAAATTAGAAAACACAGTAAAACCTTGGATTGCAAGTAACTTGTTCTGCAAGCGTACCACAAGACGAGCAAACATTTCTAATAAATTTAACTTGATAAACGAGCGATGTCTTGCAATATGAGTAGCATGTGACACCGAATGTCACATGATCACAACTGAGCCATTGGTTCTTGAACTGCTTTGCTATATGAGTGCTTTGGATTACAAGCATGTTTCCGGAACTACTTATGCTTGCAAACCAAGGTTTTATGTACTTCTAACCAAATGAAAAGAAAATGTGGCATATCAAAATATATGGGATACAGCTGAGGCAGTGCTGAAAGGGAAGTTTCTAGCATTTTAAAATTCTTATTAGAAAGTTAGAAATGTCCAAAATCAGTGCCCTAAGCTTTCATTTTAAAAAACTGAGAAAAGAAAACAAATTAAACTGAAAGTCAAGGAAAGAAATATTAAGATAACAGAGAAATAGAGAAAATCAATGAAACTAAAAACTGGTTCTTTGAAAAGATCAGTTAAAATTGATCTTCTAGTCAGATTGATCAGAGAAAAAAGAAGACACAAATTACCCATTTCAGAAATGAAAGAGGGAATGTATCACTATAGCTTATACAAATATTAAAATGCTAATTAGATAATAAACCGTATGCTGATAAATTCAACTTCTATGGAATGGCTGAATTTCTTGAGAGACACTGCCAAAGTTTACTTAAGTAGAAATAGGTAACAGAATAGGTTTATATCTGTTAAAGGTTTATATCTGTTTGTATCTGTTAAAGAATTCATAGCTTAAAAACTTCCCCCAGGGGCACCTAGGTGGCTCAGGCAGTTAAGTGTCGCGCTTGATTTCAGCTCAGGTCATGATCTCATGGATTATGAGATCAAGTCTGGCACTGGGCTCTGTGCTGACAGTGTGGAGCCTGCTTGGGATTCTCTTTCCTTCTCTCTCTCCCCCTCCCCCACTGGGGTTGTCTCCCTCAAAATACATAAACACTGGGGGAAAAAAAAAAAAAACTTCCCACACAGAAAATTCCAGGCCCATAATGGCTTCACTGGTGAATTCTACTGAGTAGTTTAGGATGAAATAAGGAGCACCTGGGTGGCTTAGTTGGTTGTGCGTCCTGACTTCAGCTCAGGTCATGATCTTGCAGTTCATGAGTTCAAGCCCCACAGTGCACTCACTGCCATCAGTACAGAGCCTGCTTCAGATCCTCTGTCCCTCTCTCTCTCTGCCCCTCCCCTGCTTGCACTCTCTTAAAAATAAACAAAGAGGAAGAAATAATAACAATTTAGTACAAACTCTTCAAGAAAATAGAAGAAGAGGAAACAATTCTCAACTTATTCTCTGGGACTGGCATTATCCTGCTATCAATACCAGAAAAAGTCATTACATAAAAAGACACCACAGAATAACATCCCTCATTAACATAGGTGCAAAACATTTTAAAGAAAAGTGGCAGTTGACCAGAGATCCTGTCAGAAAGCTGGTGCACAATGCAAAGTCCTTTTCATTTGGCATTGGTGCAAGGTGTAGCCTGCTGGTGCTTTCCTGCCCTATGCACCAAAGAATGAAACCTACCAACACAGGCACACTACCAAAGTTAAGAACTCTGGAACTTCATTATTATGAGCAGACAAATATCTTCTGATATTTGAGAAAATATCACAGTACAAAAGAAAAAAAAAAAAGATTAACAAAGATTATATTTGTAAAGGTGTGAGATATAGAACATTAGTCCAGAGGGTAAATATTTATCCAAGAGAAAGAGAGAGGAGCAAATGGAGAGAATGAATGGTAACAGCCATATAGATGTAGATTTCATAGATACACATTACCAAGATAAAGAATTCATTTTTTAGTTTCTATTTTTCTTAATTATGAATGAGTTTTGAATTTACTAATTAACTTTCTAGCATCTAATGAGATTATCATACAGTTACTAGATTTTGTAATTTGGAACCATTTTTGAAATTCTGGGAAAAAATATTCACTATGATTTTTATTTGCTAAGGGTTCTTTTCTGAGAGGAGAGGGAGAGAATTTTGCATGATATTAACCTACTCTTTTGCTGCATTTTTGGGA
Organism: Panthera pardus; assembly: GCF_024362965.1. Lineage (NCBI taxonomy): Eukaryota > Metazoa > Chordata > Mammalia > Carnivora > Felidae > Panthera > Panthera pardus. The sequence goes on from NW_026526688.1 coordinate 80,340,753, forward strand.
TTTTGAAAAATGAACTAAATAATTTTTTTTTACCTTTTTCTATGCTCTGGAACATTTCCTATGAGATGGGAATTTCTTATTTATTGAGAGTAGTTTGATAGAACTCCCCTCTATGAAAGCAAATAGTTTTCTCCTTTGGTGGGAGAAGGGTCGGGGGAAGAGAATAGATCTATTGTAAATTGGTCTTCTAAGCCTTCTCCAGCAAACTGATAATTGGTATTTTGATGTTTTATATAAGTATCTATTTTATGTGGGTTATTATATTTAGCATGATAAAGTTTATCATGATATTTTCTAATAATGTTTAAATCTCTTTTATATCTATAAAAACATTATATCTTGGAGATAGTATGAAGGTAATGGTGGCAAATAACATCGGCTCTAAAATTAGACTGCTGGGGTTGATACCCCAGCTCCACCATTCACAGGGTGATCTTCAACTCATTAATTAAACTCTTTGTGCCGTAGTTTCCTCATCTGTAAAATGGAGGTAATCATCATCATTATCATCATCATCATCATCATCCTCATCCATCTCATTAAAAATACTGTAAGGTTTTAAAAAGGTAATTCATGTAAATAAAGTATTGAGAACATTGGCCCATTGTAAGTATACAATAAAAGTTAGCCATTACTATAATTGTAATTAGAAGCTGTATTACTTTTTTCATTCCTGGCACAATTTTGGAGACTTCCCTATTTTTGTTTTTCTCGATTATACTTGCAAAGATTTATTTGTCTTTTCACATAATCAGTTTTTTTTGTTTTATGGATCAGCTTTTTGGTTTTCTATTAATTTATACATTTACCTCTAGTATTTCCTTCTCTGTCCTTTATTTTACTTCATGTCATTGTTGATTTTGTTAAGATTTCTTTTCTAGAATCCTGATTCAAAAGCTAGCTTCTTCACTTGTTTCAGTGCTCTTGTTTTCTAACAAATACATTTAAATTATAAATTTCTTTTTGAACAGTATGATGACATCTCCCTCAGGATTTGATATTTAGTGTTTTTATTTTGTTTCAGTTCTAAATATGTGAACAATTTCTATAGTGGTTTTCCCTTTAGGCAATGAATACATTAGAAATACATTTGTAAATTTGGAGATGAATAGTTTTTGTTTGTTTGTGAGGGGAGAAATGCAAGGTTGGGGAGTGAATCTTGTGCTCAGTAAATGGGCTGTGTATATCAGTTTATAAAATTTCCCAAATGGCCAGTACATGGTCAATTTTTATAAGTATTCCTTGTATATTTGAAAAATAAATATATATTCTCTATTTATTTGGTAAACATTTCCATACAGAAAACCCTAACAGAAACTAATAATTAGATTGAGCCTGTTACTTCAATCAAGCTAGAAAATTGTTATTTAAATCCTTTTTTCCTTGACTTTATTTGTAATTTTCTGAAAAAAATGCATTAAAATCAATTCCCCCTTATTCTGTTAATTTTGAAGCTGTGTTATTAGATGTATTGTCTCCTAATTGCTCTATATCTCAGTAAATCAATCTATTTATGAGTTTCTGTTATTAGTATGCCCCTTTAATTTTTATGCCTAAATTCTATTTTGTTTGATATTAATAATGTTGTAACAGCTTTCTCTTTGTTGGCATTTGCATTATAATATGAAAATACAAAAGAAACAAATGACATGTTCTTTATCTCAAGGAAGTTATAATCACTACTATATGTACATTTTGTACTACTGTTTTTAAAGTTTGAATTCAAGGCTCTTTTATTTTACTTCTGACAAATACTTCTTTTGTTCCTACAATATTCTTATTGATGCACATCTTTGATTGGATGTTCTCTATGCACTTAGTTATTACAAGTAGAAATTTTCTAAATGTTCGAGATAGCTATGATAAAATTAACACAACACTCAGCAAAATAAGATATTACCGATATTGTCTGACAAAAGCATCAAATTGATCAATTTGCTTTTTGTTTTTATTAATTTAGTTTTTCTTAATGTATGTTTTGGAAGTTTGATCATTTGTACATAGAACCTATGAGAAATCCCCGGTCTCATTGTTCCCCTGTGCAATATATACCTCCTTTGTAACGGTAATTAAGGAGCATACACTTCACATGGCTACTTCACATGGCTTACATTATGGTGGTTATTTTTAAGTATTCAAGCTTGAAAGGGCAAAATCGATGCTTTTTTTTGAAACAGGGAAAATTAAAACATCAAAATGTGATATATAATTACTATGTTAAATAGTGAAAAACAAACTATTCCACAGTAGAAATTTAACAGTGCAAAGAATTGAGGTCATCTGCTGGCCTAAAATAGAACTTAACATTTCTCTTCACTTAAATTTATTGCAGATTTCTTATTCAAGAAATATAGAATGACAGAGCAGTCATGAGCCTAATAATCATTTGGTTTAATATTTTTTCTTTTATCAAAAAAAGACAAAACAGTGTAGTTAATGGAACATCAACGGATAGTTTGTAAAGAAATTCTATAAAGGTATATATTTTCTTCTCATGACAAAATATCATCACCACACTAGAAGAAATGTCATAATAAGAGAAATTTAAATGCAGGTTTTATTATTTACCCTTACTCTATCTTCCATTACATTGCTGGAAAGAGCATGAGTAATGTTTTGTTTTCATTTTTAATTTATGTGACTTTCCCTTTGTAATTTAAACATCAGTTACATTTTTTTAGATACTTGTCATGTTTATAGCCCAATGTATACTATTTTTCTTACCATCATTTTAATAACTAAGTAAGTATTACAAAGGAATATGTGTTTGGAAGGAACAGCATTAGAATATATATGATAAAGCTATAGGTGGAAAGAATTGATTGGTTTACTTTTCCCAAAGAAACCTCCTCATGCAGTTGTTTAATGTGAAAGGTTTTTTCTTGAAAAGGTTAAAAAAGTTCTAATCAACTTTTGTACATTATGTAGAACTTCATTTTCTAAACTCTGCAAAAGAAAGTTTCATATTTAATGGGAAATCATGAATTATTCCATTTATTATCTACTTCCTCCTTTCAAAGACATGATCTGGATAAAAGGCGGGGTGAATAATTTCAAAAAAATACAATACATTTTTAATGGGAAGGTGCAAACTACAGATTCTCATGACTATTAGCAAGTGTAGAGGAAACAGAATTTTACTTGCAAAACTCGTCAAACTCTTGCAAAGATAAAATGTATGACATACTTTAGTAAAAAAAGAACACAGTGAACTTAAGTTTTCTTTTTAATGCAACTTGTTGTTTTTACTAAGTTTTGTTATATTCTTCAGCTTCACATTTTTATTAAAAGTTGATTATTTCACTCAACTTATATGGAAAATTGATAGTTCTTTAATTTATAAAGATGAAAAGCTGTAAGAAAAAGTTTAAATTATATTATTGGAGACAAAATTTCCCAAATAATAGAATATTAAAAATTTTAGAGAACAATCACAAGATTATGTTTCAAAAAACAGAGTGACTATTATATTGCATGGGATTTTATTTTATTCTAATGAAAATTTGTAAATAGTAATATAGACAAAAATGTGGAGTTAATGAGCTAGCATGATCATGTTTATACATGTTTGTAATCCATTGCTTGTAATCATTAGTATGAAGCTTACTTTTTGTTTTTCTCTTCTTTTTCTTGTTTATTATTGTTATATTAGGACACAGACTATAATAATTATATTACTTGCTCAGATTTCTTTTTTTATCATTGTGACTCAATCCCAAACCTAAGATTATTTTCAGGCTTTATTTTTCAGCTCGTGGTGAATTGATTTTCCTTTAGTTGAAAGTTACAGTGCAATTTAAAAGAAAAGAACAAAAATACATGACTGCCTCATTTAGCCAAAAGTGCTTGGACTCAGCTGTGGTACTGTGAAAATACCTTCCCTGAAAATTCTTCCTAAATGATGACACTCATTTCGTACCTTTCCATGTATAATCTTTAGCTTAACCCTTCCGTTTGTAAATAAGTTTAAATTTCTCATCTTAGAAGTTTACAAGTAATAGGACCGTTTTAAAGATGACGTAATTAGCTTCTCCTATAAAGAGCTTGCTTTCTTCTAGCTCTTTTCCACTGAACTTCTGAAGAAGAACTTTTTATAATGTGGTTAAGTTCAAGAGTTTTCCAGTAGAGAAAATCTTTCCGTAAAGAAAATGTGTGTTACAGCTACATGGGTAAATTTTTTGATAATACCTTATATTGACTGACAAATAGTTGCTTCATTCCTGATTGATGACAATCTCTGTACTCCAGATATTTGATTGCATTGGAATCACTTGAGTAAATAATTTTTAATAGGAAATAGACACAAAAAAATTCCTGTATATCATTAAGGGAATTTTTTAAAGCTATTGTAACATTGCAGTCTGCACTGTACTAAATAACCACAGCTTTTCTCTGATCTCAGGTAGCAATCACTAGGAAAAATACCATTTGATTAACGTTTTTGATCTAACAAAAAGTTACTGCCTTTTATGCTAAATACCAGTTCTTACATAATTGCTAAATATCAGTTCGTACATAATTGAGCCTGAGAAATAATCTTTGTTCTACATTCTACACCAATATCCCATGTATCCTGAAATAAAATCACCGATATTGAAGTGAATTTTTATTGTGCTCTCGGCAGAATTCTTTGCTGAACAAATTTTTAAATATTTTATTTATTGTTGATTTATGTTAGTAATAGTGCTATTTGGAAAATATAGGCTAAACTTTATTTCTTAGTTGTTATTAGATTTTTTAAAAAATAATTAAAGGTTGAACTTGGGTTAAATAGTTTCTTCCAAATGGCATTTTTCAATTTGTACACATATCCTTTAACTGTTGGCAGTCTGACTATAGTTTCTGTGATTATTAATAGATAAAAATGTGTATTTTCTAAAAATACAAAGCACAACTTGCCTGTGTAGCAGTTTCAAATTTAGTAAACTTGTAATTGTTTAGAAAATCACAAAAAATTCTGTCCCATAACTTCTTGGGGGCAGATTTTATTTATTTATTCTTAAGTTATCAAATAAGTCCATCTATCTAAAATGATTCTAAATCTAAACTGGAAAAAAAATCCTGCCAAATTAATATTTATGTTCTGATTTATTGATAACATTTTTAGGATGATTAGTTTTTTCAATTTATACAACTAAAGGTGGTATCACATTTATTTGGATAGCGATTCTAATCGCTAAACCGTGTAAACATGCATTTGTGGTGTTTCTTTAAAATGAAGCTAACATGTTATGTATTTCAATCGTTGTTAGGAGACTTTATATATTTTATATAAATTTATTATAAATATATTGTTATTTATTATAAATAAATTTATAAATAGTATACATTTATTAAATTTTATATACATTTATGTAAAATTATACTTATATTGTATAACAATATAAGTATTGCACAATAGATATACCTTCAAAATTAGTTTTAGATTTTCTGTTAAAGAAATATGACCAATACATTTCACAAAGAAAATCATTATTGTTAAAAAGGCTTACATTAAAATTCCTGTGACATGACTAGTCAAAACTGCAATAATATTATTACAGAAGTTATTTTCTTTATTGAAATATATGCTAAAACTATACATAAGCTGCAGTGATTGTATTATCTTTATTATATGTTCATTTTTATTTGAGGAAGTTCTCCAGAAATATTTAGGAGAAATTAATAACAGTGTTCATTTTAATGACTAATTCTACTTTTAATTACTAATTATAATAAACGGTGCTCGCTTCAGCAGCACATATACTAATTATAATAAACAATAATAAGCAATAGATTTTTTTGTTTCAAGTATAACAAATTCTACTTTTTGAGATGTTGACATGTAAATAATTCAAGTAAGTCATAAAGAAAATAAGCAGTGATTATCAAGTTATTTATGATTAAATGGATATACTGAGATGCAAAATGAATTTGCTTTAGAGAAACTATCATATCAAAAGTGCTTTTTATGTACATTTTATTTGGATTCATAAAAATGCCTCATTAAATTTGTATATGTTTATCTCTAAAATATATTTCTAATTTTTCCAGACATGAGAACTGAATAGTTTGAAAACTGTTCATCTGTGATATGCCACCTGTCCTATTTACATTTTTAACAGTTGAGTATTTGTTAACTGATCTCATAGACAGCTACATATTTTGCTGTTTCCAGATGGATGAGATAGAATACCATGCATAACTTTACATTTATCTTCTTTGAATGTCACCTTATTTACATATCAATTAAAATAATATCTGTATTAAGATGGATAATGAAAGTTATCAAATTTACATGATGTAACTGCAGTTTGCTAAATTTCCAGTAGATGCCCCCAGAGACCAGTCAACTCATTGGAAATCCTTTAAATTTAAAAAGAGCCTTTTTCATATTGAAACATTTTTTTTCTTGTTATATTTTGAAGTACATGGAAAATAATTAAATGTCCTAAAAGTTCCAACTCTCCAATGGTTATTACATAAAAATATATATGAATGATTTTAGTCTATTTCTTAATTAGCGTTAGTTCTCAATCACTCTTACTACTATGACTAACAATTGTTAAAAACCTAAATTAGTGTAAAATTAAGAAAATACTTTCAGTTGTCATTGTAATTTTATATGCTTTTAAGTCATTTTAAATATAATTGATATTTTTTCATTCTAACTTCTCTCTTTACCTATATTTTATATGGCTAGGGGAATGGCATATCTTTGTTTTAGCTTTTCGGGAAAATTTTATTCTTTTCACAAAAAAACTATAAAACACACCCAAATTATATGGTTTTTATCAGTGTGAGTATGTCAAAAAATACATATTTCCTCCATTCAAACTATATGTAATGTCTACCTACACTGAAAAGTATGGGTAAGAATAGTGACTCACTTTATTCCGTGGAAATTATATTAACTGAAGCTATTTAAGTATTAATTTAAGAGTCAGTGTAATTATCCCGTAGGTGATTCCAATAACATTTATTCCTACAATACGAATGTAAGACTGTTATAACTGACACATAGATAACCCACTAGTGACTTATAAATATTAACTTAATGGAATAAAAGTATTATCCTGACTTTTGACTAGATATTACACATCTTCTAGGTTTATCTTTGTCAGATTAAATAAAATTTTTATGATCTTGTTTTAAATTATGATTTTTTTTATTAAACTGGTTTTGAAATATTTTACAGAATATGAAACTTCACCTTGATACAGTATTTGAGTTTGTCCTATGAAAAAAATATGTTAAATATATTAGTCATATATTTGAGTAGTTGATAATTCGTTTTGATTTTGAAAGCCCATCTGATAACTAATATAAATACCTATGGGTTAAGAGAAATAAAAGAAGTTGTCATATGTATTCATTCCATTTATTCATGTTGTTCAGATTTGTAGAAGTATGTGCTTTTTATCCTTTTATATGTTTGTCCTCAGTGTTTTTCTTTTATTAGACTTCATATATCCTTGAGTGACAATCATATCTATTTAATTTGCTTTGCATGGGTGCTACTGTCTACTTACTCACTTTAAGGAAGGGGATTCTGTGGGAGGGTCACATAATGACACTAATCTCTTTTCCTAGTCCAGCAGAAACATGGATTAACAAGGACAAAGGCAATGGCTTTCATATTTGAGGGTTACATTATAATTGTCCAATAATGACAAATTCCTAAACAATCAATGCAAATAAACAAAAAACAATGTGTAGAGGAAGAAAAGGAGAAGAAAACCCAACAAATTTAAAGCAATAAGAGAGAGTGTGGTAAAGTGCAAAAATATAGAATTCATACTCAGAAACCTGGATGTGAATTCCAGTTCTGCCCCTTATTAGTTTGTATGGCTTTGTCACTTATATGGCAAATCACATCCTCACCGAAGACAGTTTCTTTATCTGTGAAAATGGAAGTATTACTTTGTAGAGTTACTGTGTGTTAGAAATTGTGTCTACAGTGTCTAACACATTGTAGGTAGTCTATAAAATAGTAGCTGCTCAGAATGTTTTAAAGCAGAATTTTAAAATGATAGAATATCTCCATGGCTGTTTAACAGAAAGCTCTCCATCTCTCAGCTTCTCCACACATTCAGCTATGAAGTTCTGTCAAAGTGTTCAGTTTTACTTTCTGTAAATTTACAGATTTTTTTTTAATCTTAGGATCTTTTAGGGCAATTTTTACGTACGTTCAAAATGCACAGTATCTCTTTTGAAGAATGGCTTTAAATTGTAATAAGTCCATATTAAATGGATGGCCACTTAATTCCATTCCTAAATTCATTCTTCTCCAGCTGCATCCCTCAGTCCGGTGCAACCTTAGGTGTCTGCAGTGGTAGATACCTTCTTATAGAGTCCAGTAAAAGTCACGACTTCTGCTACTGTGAGTGGCATATTCTCTGTCAGGGAAACTCTTCTCAAACTCCATAATATCAAATCTCTACGTAAATTTTACCAGAATTCTCAATTTCCCCCCAGCATAGTGACTTTTTAGGTCAAAGAGATATTTCTTCTTCTGATTCTTGCAAAGAATATATTTTAATTTAGACTAATACTTGTTCTAATATGCAGATGAAACCAAAGACTGATAACATTGTACCCAAATGAATAACAAAATAATGAACTGGAATTGTTTATATTTCTATTTGTGTTTAGAAAAATTTTCTTTCCATAAGGCAAGTCAACTTTAACTATGATTCTGTTATGAAATATGAAACCTGAGAAGTCCAAATATCATAGTGAAATTGACATACGTTTTTTTCAGGTAGTCAGTTCATTTTAATAAAAGAAAATTATTTTCGTTAAAAGAAATAATTTGCAAGGCACCTGGGTGGCTCATTCAGTTAAGCATCCAACTCTCATGGTTCCTGAGTTTGAGCCCTGCATCGGGCTTCACGCTGATAGCAGGGAGCCTGCTTGGGATTTTCTGTCTCCCTCGCCCTCTGCCCCTTGCTTGCACTCTCTCTCAAAAATAAATAAATTTTAAAAAAAGAAAGAATTTGCATTAACTATGAAGATTTAAATAGGAACTAATTTAGTAAATCACTAACTGCTCGTTCTTGCTCTCAAATTAATAATGAAGCTTTAACAATGACTTAGGTGTACAGATGCATGTATATGCGCACATGAATTTGTATATAAATAGAAATGATAATCAGCATAGTTATATATACATTTTAAAATACATCTCTATTTGAAATCTCTCTTGCAAAGAATGGTCTTTTAAAAAAAGTTACCAGAGGGGCGCCTGGGTGTCTCAGTCAGTTGAGTGTCTGACTTTGGCTCAGGTCATGATCTCACCGTTCATGGGTTCAAGCCCCACATTGAGCTCTGTGCTGACAGCTCAGAGCCTGGAGCCTGCTTCAGATTCTGTGTCTCCCTCTCTCTTTGCCCTTCCCCTGCTCGTGCTCTGTCTCTCTTTCTCAAAAATAAAAAAACGTTAAAAAAAAGTAGCAGAAATTTAAAAAAATTGTTATCAGTTATATATCATGGATGTTTTGAGGCTGAAAATATGTCTTGGAAACAATTTTAGTATAGCCTCTTCTGAATCCATTCATGTTCTTTGGTCACAGGCAACAGAAACTGATTCTGACTAAATAAAGTAGAAACAATTTTATTGGAAGGATATTAGGTAACAAGCTGAATTTAGGTAGAGCCCAGCTCATATGAAAAGGACAAGACCTGAGACCCTTGATAGGATCTTGGTAGAGAGAACTACTTGAGACTCTTGTCAGGATATCAAGTTGACTGAGCTCCAGAAGCCTTCTAACCGTTTGTGTTTTTCTTGCCCCAAGATTCAGAATTATGGGAGAGAAACTGGTTTGCTTAGTTTGGGTCACTGATCCACCCCTTGGTTAGAGAGTCTTTACAATCAAGTCCCACCAAGATGACACACAGTGTGAGAATGTCATTTTCAAAAGTGTTTGGAGTGCTGCCACCTGTGGAAATGGAACTAGGTGTTGGGTGACCAAAGCCAACCAAAACACCCTCACCTTCCAGGTGAAGGAAACAAGGCCTGCAGAGTGATTTTCTGCGTTTTTGTCCCAGTTGAGATTAGAATGTGCATAGCCTCCTGGCTTGTGTTTATTTTTATTGTTTAAAGTCAATATTCTATTTTTTATTTATTTACAACTTTCTTCTCTTCCAAGGCATAACCATCAAAGATGACAGCGCTTGTCTGAAGCAAGGTTAGATTTTTAGCCCCTCAGATCTCGTCCTCAGATCTCCTATATTCCCCCACAACCTGTCTCCATTTGGAGGTACTACTTGGATATCCTTTCAGCCTTCTTCTCACTTAAGTTATCTGAATCCAATCTCATTATCTTTCCCCAAACCTGTTCATCCTTTTGTGTTCTCTTCTTTAGCAAATAACCAATTACCTATTGCCCAGCCTCAAAACCTGGTGTCCTCCTAGGTCTTCCTTTTCCTCCTCCCCCAACACCCCCTCAGTCACCAAGGAATTGATATTTTTATCTCCTAAATATGTGTTGAACCCACCTACTTCTATCCATTCCCCCTGCCTTTCCTTTGGTCCAGCCCCTGTGACCTCTCCTTTCCAAGACCACCAGATTCTTCCATCTCTTTGCCCTGCTCCCAGTTCTACCCTCCTCCTGGCCATTCTCTTGGATCAGGTGCAAATTTCAGAGTCACAAGCTCGAAGATGCTAAATTGAAAGCCTTTATTTTTTTTATAACAATTTTAATTCCTGGCCGCGAGCCTTGATCTTCCCTAGTGTAAAAATCCAGTCTTGTTCTTCTCAGGTAATGTGAGTCCAATTCAGTGATTTCTCAGGCTATTCAAGATTCTGACACCTCTTCCCCCACCCTGTTTTCTCATATAGAAACAACACAGTGCTGGAGCAGGGTAGAGAGGAGGAGAGTTGCCAGATTTAGCAAATAATAATATAGGATATATACTTCAATTTGAGTTTCAAAAAAATTAGTATAAATATGTCCTATGCAATGTTTGGAGCATACTAATACTAAAAAAATATTCATTGTTTATCTGATATTCAAATTTAACTGGGAATCCTGCCCAGTTTCATCTGGCAACTCCAGGGCTGGGGATTTGTCAGTATTTACTTTCAGATCTTAATCTAAGACCTTACTATAGACACTGAATATCCTTCTCTAGTATCTGTTTCTTCATTCTTCTTTACCAACAAAACTACAGTTTTGCTTGGGAGAGCAATGTATCTAAGAACAGGCAGAATTTTAGTTTTTCCAGTCTCCTTGCAGCAAGGGGTGGCCATGGTGAATGGGACCAAAGTAAGAATTTACTAGCAGTTACAGGAATGCTTTTGGTTTTCCCAGTAATAGGGAAAGACATATCTGGTGCCACCCATCTCCCCATTCTTTTTGCCTTGAAGATGGACACAATATCTGAAGCTATAACAACCATCCAGTGACCAGCAGGGGACAAGCATGAGGGAAAGAATAAGATAATCCCAGGTGCATTGACCTTGCCAGGCCACTGAACCAAGGCCATCAGATGCCTACTTTTAGGCATCTTTTGCTGAGAGAAATGGAAATCTCTAGTTTTAAAGGTACTATGAAACAAGTTCTCTTGCTTGTAGTTGAATGCATTCCAAACCTATGGGGTTGTATACATGTGTCCATCTCTCACGCATTCAATCCATCCTTTTCTGTCAGATTTGGAAACATGCTGACCTGACTCCTTTGATAGCTCCCTAAGGCTTCTTATTCTCAGCGTTATAGTTGTGTCCTCCTTCAGCCCCCAGTGGGCAGCCATACAAGAACATTTTAGCACACATTCCCTCGTTGTGGCCAGTGACATTGTGACAGATACACCAGCCCTCTATTTCCATTAACTGTTGTGTCATACATGGAGCCCACTAGATGACTATGGCATTTCACCCATACCATTCAGGAGCTATGGGAAATTATAGTGGCTGGTTCTGAGAAATCCAATACAGTGACTTTTGGTATACCTTGTGTGGGGCAGGTAGAAGGAAGGGAGAGAGAGGACATGGCCTTTGCAGCATTTCACTGCTCCTTCTTCATACTATCTTCCTTTGTCTTGACAAGAGGGCAGAAACAAACAAAAATCTGTTACTTCTTTTCTCTTCCCTATGTTATACGTTTTTGGTCTCCTACAACATGGGGGCCTTTGACCTTGTGGCCTAGGAATGTGGCTTCCTTATTCTCTTTATGATGAGTCCTATTAAACAGGTGCTGTGTATCTATCTGGATGCCAGAGCGGGGAGGATAACAGCTCAGCTGGAACACTCCTTCCGGGTGATTTTTCTAAACTGTAATCTCATGTAGTCATTTCTCTAACTGGGACCCTTCAATGGCTCTAACTCACTCCTCGCTTGGAGTCCACACTTCTTACCATGGCTTTGAGGTCCTGTCTTTTCTTTAAAAGCTACTCTCTCACCACTCCTCTCTTCACCTTTCTTTATACCTAAGTTATACCTTACTTATACTTAGTAAGAAATTCTTGGTGGATGGCATATGGGCTGTTTTTTTCTTTTTGCTTTTGTTTTTTTAATTCTTTAGATGAATCTACTGCATATCCAGGAGTTGAGAACCAGTAGTGCAGGACTTTACATGTATCTGAGCATCTTCACATACATAATCTTTTTTTTTTTTTTTTACAAGTGGGGGAGGGGCAGAGAGAGAGGGAGACACAGAATCTGTAGCAGGCTCCAGGCTCTGAGCTGTCAGCACAGAGCCTGACACGGAGCTTGAACTCACAAACCGCGAGATCATGACCTGAGCCAAAGTCAGACGGTCCACCAGCTGAGCCACACAGGCACCCCTACATAATTTAATTTTGTTCTTAGAAGAATCCTGTGATATAGGTACGGCATAGATTGATACACACATTTTACAAACAAGATGAAATGAGGTACACGGAGCGGTAGAACTGGGCCCAACCTTGAGTAATTTGACTAATTCGAGGCTGTCTCCACTCCACCCTGAAATTTTTATTACTAGTAATATCACATTGTGTCAGTTGTTCTAAATATTTAACTGGCTCCTAATTTTTAAAAAATGTAATGTAATATAATTAGTAGCTATATGATTTGGCCTCTGATTGCTCATTAAGTGGAATAAAAGCTGCCACACAGCTGTTGTCCCATAACTCTGTTTATTTCCTGTATTACACTTTTCATCATCTGAAATGATTTATTATTTCCTATATACTTGTTGGTTGTGTTCTGCCACTAGAGTACAAACTTCACAAGGAGATTGAACCCATTTGGTCTAGAACAGTGCCTTCTAGGGGCGCCTGGGTGGCGCAGTCGGTTAAGCGTCCGACTTCAGCCAGGTCACGATCTCGCGGTCAGTGAGTTCGAGCCCCGCGTCAGGCTCTGGGCTGATGGCTCGGAGCCTGGAGCCTGTTTCCGATTCTGCGTCTCCCTCTCTCTCTGCCCCTCCCCCATTCATGCTCTGTCTCTCTCTGTCCCAAAAATAAAATTAAAAACGTTGAAAAAAAAAAAATTAAAAAAAAAAAAAAAAAAAAAAGAACAGTGCCTTCTACCTAGAAAATTTAATAGCTATCTGTTAAATAAATTGAGTATTCATTTGTCACTTTATCTCCTTGTATATGATTTATCACTAAATTAGAAGTGAATTATTAATCTAAAAAATCATTAACTTAATCCTAACTGAAAATATTTTTAAATGTATTTATTAATAGATTTTAATAAACATTTTCTAACCAAACATCCAAGCATGAGTGAATGAACGAATGAAGGAACTTCCATAACTTATAATGAAGCCACATAATATAGAGTGCCTTTTTGACATTAAATGGCATATTTAATTTTTGCTTGGCATGTTGAATTTTTTGTTTTGTTTTACTGGGAGGCTAGTATATCAAGTACTTTTGGATCTTGCAATTGCTACAGTCTGCATGTGTTCCCCCAAATTCATATGTTGAAATCCTAACTCCCAAAGGTGATGGTGTTAGTAATTGAGGTCTTTGGGAGGTGCTTAGGTCATGAAGGCTCTGCCCTCATGAATGGGATTAGTGCCTTATTAAAAAAAAAAAAAAGAAAGAAAGAAAAAGTCTCCAGAGAGATCCCTAACCCTTCCACTATGTAAGGACACAGTGAGAAGGCACCAACCATGAACAAGGAAGAGGGCCCTCACCAGGAGGCAACCATGCTGGTGACTTGATCTTGAAATTCCAGCCTCTAGAACTGTGAGCAATATATTTCTGTTGTTTATAAGCTACTCAGTCACTAGTATTTTGTTCTAGCAGCCAGCATGGACTGACATCAGTCAACTAGTTTATTTGTCCCTATCAAACAGAGCTCAGCTCTGGAACTGCTATATTTATAATGTAATTTTATTAAAATTACTACATTTGGGTAGCTCCTGGCATCTTTCATTAAACTGAAGTTGTTCAATTATAAGCGTGTGAGGCAAAGATAGTTTTCACCTTTCACTGAGGGGGAAAAAAAAAGGCAGCACAATTCAACCTTTAATCTTTAGAGACGAAAAACACTGCATGGATTTAAAGGATTAAAATCACGTTCTGAGTGTTGGGTTTCTTCTTCCCAGTTACCGGAACTCGTACAAGAAGAACATTTGTGTGGACATGCTGCGAGACGGTTATCACAAGTCCTTTACTGAGCTCTTCGCCCTGATGGAGAAGTGGGATGCCCTGCAGGAGGCTGCAAGAGTTAGGTCCCTTTTCTGGTTGCAGAGACCCCTGGAGGAGCAGCCTGATAAGCTGGGTCACTTCTACCACCACCTGACCAGGGCTGAGGCGGCTGAACGGAAAGGTGAGTGGAGGGACTGTGGGCAGCAGTACTGTGGGCAGCAGTGCTGCAGGAGCTGGAGCAGTGAGCCCGAGGGAGGATTGCAGAGTGTTTCATGTCTGAATTGAGACCATTAAGACACCTTAGCACAGTGCATTCTAGACATCTAAGCATCTTTATGGAATACATGATAGGGGAACGCTGAATCACAAGCTGCCCAGACACAGGGGCATCCTGCTGATGTCATTTCAAGCAGGAAAGACAATGCATGCATCGCACCTAATAACACCGCCACAATGTTCCAATGTATTAAAATCTTTTGTATCATGAATTACAAATATTTCCATGGTTTTTAAAATATATAATCTGAATAGAGACTTTTACTAAGAGTTTCATTCTTTCAAAGAGTATTATAACTTGAAAATTTGTATTGATTTTCTATTATTTATATAATAGAATTTGAAGATCTTACCAACAAGTCCTACAGATTTCAATCTGAGAATTTTTATTAGTGAATAGTAGGAAGATATGAAAAGCCTGCAATTCACAATTATAAATAAAATTGTTAATTTTATATTTTCCATCACATCATTTGTAGTAAATTCCTTTTCTTGTATCTGAAAATTTTCCCAAAAGTCAATGTTTCATCTAGTGAATAAAATATTTTGATCTCCACTGTAATTATACTCATATTGTTGTCATGAGCCTTTCCTAGTTACATATTAGGAATTGGTCATTTTATATAATCAAAGAAAGGAAATCCTAGATCCTAGAAGTCAGCATATAAATTTGGTGATCTAAATTATTTTTTTCTTCAACTTCTTGTGGGAAAATAGCATAGGACTGAAAGAGAGAAGCTCAGGCCCCAACAATGCCTATATTTTACTTCAGGCCTTTTTATGAGAAAATACAGTATTAGAGGGACACCTGGGTGGCTCAGTCAGTTAAGCATCTGTCTTCAGCTCAGGTCATAATCTCAAAGTTCATGAATTTGAGTCCTGCATTGGGCTCTGTGCTAACAGTTCAGAGCCTGGAGCCTGCTTTGGATTCTGTGTTTCCCTGTTTCTATGCCCCTCCCCAGCTCCTGCTCTGTCTCTGTCTCTATCTCTGTCTCTCTCTCTCTCTCTCTCTCTCTCTCAAAAATAAACATTGAAAAAATTATTTAAAGAAAGTTGAGTATTACACAACTTTCCACAACTGTACCAATGACAGTGGGGAAAATTAATGGGGGCATGGTAACAGTATTAGAGGGATAGCAGAAGTCTTTCAACCTCTACAGTGGAGTTAATACATGTTTCCTATCAAGTTGTGACCTGACTTACCAATATGAGATACACGAAAATTTTAACAAGTGAATGTGTGTGTGTGTGTGTGTGTGAGTGTGAATGTGCATGTGTGTGCGTGTGAATGTGTGTGTGTGTTTGTATGTGTGTGTGAGTACAGGAGGCAGATATTGGTATTCTGAAAAATACTTAGCTGCAGGATTAACTTTTTAATTTTTTTTTAAGTTTCTTTGAGAGTGAGTGCAAGCAGGGGAGGAGCAGAGAGAGAGAGAGAATCTTAAGCAGGCTCTGCATTGTCAGTGCAAAGCCCTTTGCAGGGCTGGAACCCACAAACCATGAGATCATGACCTGAGCCAAAATCAAGAGCCAGATATTTAACTGACTGAGCCACTCAGATGCCCCACAGGATTCACTTTAAAAATAGAATCCTCTGGTGAATTTTAAAATATGACATCTAATTTCTCAAGAAATTAACTATTATAAATAAAAAATGCTTTGTAAAAAACTTACATTCTCGTTTCAGCTCCAAATTCTGAAGTGATATTTGCACTGAAAATAGAATTGAGCAAGATAAAAATTTCCCATTAGTCGTTTTTTCAAGTTGAATTCATCACATTCGCTAAGTGTTTTAAATAGAGGCTTTCATCTGAGTAGCATAAATATGAGCCCCATACATCACTTGTTATAAAAAAGTGTCATAATTATGAGAAACTTGTCATAAAGCATTTTGTAATTATAAAGAAACTAAAATGCTAAGTAGTCTATTTTAATGTAGAAAACATTAATTTACAATTTTTTATTAAATAAAAGTAAACATTTAAAGAAAACTGTTTCTTGGGGTGCCTGGGTGGCTCAGTTGGTTGAGCATCTGGCTCTTGATTTAGGCTCAGGTCAGGATCTCACCTTTCGTGGGTTCAAGCCCCAGAGCCAACTCTGCACTGACAGTATGGAGCATGCTTGGGATTCTCTCTCTTTCCCTCTATCTCTCCCCACACCCTCAAAGTAAATAAATAAACCTAAAAAAAAAAAAAAAAAACTTTCTCCAATCCCAAAAATTAACAAAGTCCAAACTTTATAGTAATCAATACCTTATACACATGATATTAGTAAAGAAAAGAAATATTTTCTTTACTGGTTGGTTTTATCATATATTCATAGCAACTAAGCTGTATTTGTTAAAGAAATAAAATTACCTCTTGCTCAGGTTATCTTGTTCAAAAATGCAGTGGCTTTTGCCTGGTTGAAATATAGAAAATTAAGATTACAGCAAAGAATATTGTTGGAAATACCTCAGTTGAAGGTGTTGTGAATATTTGTATACTTTAAAAAAATTGTGTTAATTACTTTCATCTTTACTATATAAGCTTTATCGAGGAAAAAATGTGATACAAGTTAAGAACATCCCAGAAAATGGGAAAGGGGATATACTCATTCACTCTTATTAATTTGAATTAATCTTAAATCTTAAAACATGCACACATGCAAACACACACACACTTAATCTAGAATGTAAAAATTTGTTAATGGTGTCTCAGGATTCCATCTTATATGGTCATAAGACATATATGGAATCTGAAACAATTATCCTGAAGTAGCATTATCTCTGAGCATTCTCATTGCTTCTCATTGGAAAGACTATCACTCTAGGGCCACAATGAAGTTCATTTAATCAAAGCTATAGCACTAATAATAGTCATCTTGGGCCAGTTCTGTCTCTTGAGACTTACAGAACAGGAACCTAGAGTTATTTAAATTATTCTGCAAAACACCACTTGCTGGTTTATAGCAAAAAGTGTTTAAAGTAAGCTAGTCATTTCTTTTTGGATTATTTTCCATTTGTTAAAGTGTTTTTATTTTTTGTCCCTAATAACATTTCTTATATTACCCATTATTGTAAATCATCTCTGTACCATCTATAATGTTATGATTAGGGCCTTGTGCCCCATGGGGCTGGAGAAGAGATGGCAATAATGGTAATGGGCAACTGAATCAATAGATAATTCAAACATTACTTACACTTGACTTTAAATTATTGTTAAGGGTTAAGCAGCAATTTTTTTCTAATAACTTTTATTTAAGATACCCAAATATGTTCTATACAAGCAGAGTCCGACAGGATGTTTACAGGTTTTATGTAAAGCAAAACAAAAATAATTATCTGATGAAATAAGTTTGAGAAACACCGGATGAATTAACGTTGACATTAAGGAGGCTGATTTATTGCAGGACTTACCAGAGCCTTTAATATGCTGATGTATACCGTGTGGTTCACTAAAAGAGGGAAATTAGCAACTGTATTTTCCACATTTATTTCATCATGGAATCTCCTTCTTAGATAGCACAGTGAATACTTGTCTAAATAATAAACCAACAGTAAAAATGTTTTTCATGTTATAAATGTCTACTGACAATTCAAATAAGCAGTCTACAAGCAAGGAGATAGGCTGCTTAGAATGTAAAGGGTACAGCCCATATATTTGGATTGTCCAAAGACTCAAAACTTGAATATATCCCTTTATACTTAATACTATGAAAAATATTGCATTTTTAATAGAAAAATAGTTTAACTGACAGTGATCTTTATTTTTTTTTAAATTTTTTAAATGTTTATTTTTGAGAGACACACACACACACAGAGTATGAGTGGGCGAGGGGCAGAGAGAGAGAGGGAGACACAGAATCAGAAGCAGGATCCAGGCTCTGAGCTGTCAACACAGAGCCTGATGCACACTGGAACTTACCAACCTCAAGATCAGACCTGAGCTAAAGCTGGCCACTTAAAATGACTGAGCCACCCAGAGGCCCCTGACAAGTGTCTTTAAATATGGAATCTTGATAGCTTATATAACTCATTCTAAAAAGAAAAAAGAAAAAAAAAAGTATGAAATTTTGGAAATGTTTTTCTATTGAGGTGTGATTACTGAAAAACAAATTATTTTGGGATCATTTTTTTTTCATGAAAGCTCTTTATAGAACTTTTTAAAAATGGAAGATATGGAACGCTTTATAGACTTTATAAAATAACTCTTTAATCACTAAAGATGACAAAGAATATAAAATATTATAGGTGCCCCCTGGGTGGCTCGGTCGGTTGGTTAAGCGGCTGACTTCGGCCCAGGTCATGATCTCACGGTCGGTGAGTTCCAGACCCTGGTCGGGGTCTGTGCTGACAGCTCAGAGCCTGGAGCCTGACTTGGATTCTGTGTACCCCCCGCCCCTCCCCCACTTGTGCTCTGTCTTGCTCTGTCTCTCAAAAATAAATAAATGTTAAATAAATAAATAAATAAATAAATAAATAAATAAATAAATAAAATATTATAAAACAGACTTTAGTGCTTTGTTCACATTAGGTAGAAGGTTCACAATGCAAAGACAAAACATAAGAGAAGTCAGTTCTGCGATGAGAGTTTTTGTTTTTGTTTTTTAATTTATTTATTTATTTTGAGAGAGAGAGGGCAATAGAGCACGCAAGGGAGGGCAGAGAGAGGGAGAGAAAATCCCAAGCAGGCTCTGTGCTGTTTTCAACGAAAAGGGTATTTCAATTTCTAATATATTCTTTTAGTTTTTTTATTATTTTTTAATGTTTTAATTTTTTAATGTTTATTTTGGAGAGAGAGAGACAGAGTTTGGGGGGGGGGGTCACAGAGAGAGAGGGAGACACAGAAACCAAAGCAGGCTCCAGGCTCTGAGCTGTCAGCACAGAGCAGACAGCAGCCTCAACCCCACAGACCGGGAGATCATGATCTGAGCCGAAATCCCACACCTGACCGGTAGAGCCACCCAGGCACCCCTATTTTTTTATTTTGAAGAGAGAGAGGGCGTGAGTGAGTGAGGAGCAGAGAGAGAGGGAGAGAAAGAGAATCCCACGCAGGCTCCACACTTTCAGTGCTGAGCTCACCCAGGCAGGGCCTGAGTTAAGGATGTGGGGCTGGAACTCACCAACAGTGAGATCATGACCCGGCCGCTGAGGTTGGATGCTTAACTTCCTGGGCTACGCAGGTGCCCCTTTCTAACATCTTCTAAGTTTTCAAAAAGGTTTTTGTTGTATTTTTGGAGTACACATCTTCGATGTAACTATTTTAGTGGTTAAAATACATGAACTTAAGTTTGCATTTCCATTTTTAAAATAGCTAATCATGCTTTTAAGGAAAAATAAAAAATAAATGTCACTAACTTGGTTTAACATTTGAAGGGGCAAGCCGTGAGACATTTTTCTAATGCAGTGTATGTTTTTGTTTGAAGAATACTTTGAAGATGTCTATAACAACTTGTATGCACTGGCCTGTTACTTCAGTAATTCTGAAGACAAATGGGTAAGGAACCACTTCTATGAACGATGTTTTAAGATAGCTCAACGGATCAAAATTGACGGTGGGAAGAAAGAAGCCGAGGCGCATGCGCACATGGGACTTCTCTTCGAGGAAGAGGGTGAGTGGTCATTTGTCAGGCTGTCCTGGGTGCTTTGGAGGATTCAGAGTCCAGGCAACCAGATAGCACGTGGGGATTGAGAAAAAGACCTGAGGCGTTAGTAGAAGCATGTAAGTTATTGAGATTAGAAAACAAAAGTGTGTGACTTATGGATTCACCTTAAGTATTCCTTGCAGTCATACTCCACCCAAGCGCTCAGGCTAGGGTTCCCAGCAGCAGCAGCACCGAGAAAAAGCATCCTCCCGTATCCATCCACATATATCCGTCAGTGCCACTTGCTGTATGGTTTTGAATTTCTTACCATTCTTAAGTCCTCTATTCATTTTAACTTGATTTCTCCTGTATGAAAATGGGAATAAAGGAAGGCGTGCTTCGTGATTTTCCTAATGCCACACGTCCCCTACAAAGGGGACCAAAAAAATACCTCTATAATTTAGATATTGCCCCATTGTGATTTTATAACAACTTCTGAAGGAAAAGTCCTTTAAAAGTAACTTCATACTTACTGATGTTATCTTAAGACAAGACTGAAACAACAAAAATCATCTAAACATATTTTGTATGATGGCTTACTAAAGGATGCAAATAGAAATTTAAGAATTAAAATTATGGAGAGGACCAGGAAGATGGCGGCATAGGAGGACGCTGGGCTCACCGCGCGTCCTGCTGATCACTTAGATTCCACCTACACCTGCCTAAAGAACCCAGAAAACCGCCAGAGGATTAGCAGAACGGAGTCTCCGGAGCCAAGCGCAGACGACAGGCCCACGGAAGAGGGTAGGAAGGGCGGCGAGGCTGTGCGCACTCCACGGACTGGCGGGAGGGAGCCGGGGCGGAGGGGCGGCTCGCCGGCCAAGCGGAGCCCCCGAGTCTGGCTGGCAAAAGCGGAGGGGCCTGACGGACTGTGTTCCGACAGCAAGCGCGACTTAGCGTCTGGGAGGTCAGAAGTTAACAGCTCTGCTCGGAAAGCGGGAAGGCTGGAGGACAAAGGGAGGGAGAGCTGCTGAGCCCCCTGACGACAGAACTCAGTTTGGTGGGGAACAAAGGCGCCAGCGCCATCTCCCCCGCCCATCCCCCAGCCAAAATCCCAAAGGGAACCAGTTCCTGCCAGGGAACTTGCTCGCTCCGCAAACACCCAACTCTGTGCTTCTGCGGAGCCAAACCTCCGGCATCGGATCTGACTCCCTCCCGCTGCCACAGGGCCCCTCCTGAAGTGGATCACCTAAGGAGAAGCGAGCTAAGCCTGCCCCTCCAGCCCCCGTGCACCTTGCCTACCCACCCCAGCTAATACGCCAGATCCCCAGCACCACAAGCCTGGCAGTGTGCGAGTAGCCCAGACGGGCCACGCCACCCCACAGTGAATCCCGCCCCTAGGAGAGTGGAAGAGAAGGCACACACCAGTCTGACTGTGTCCCCAGCGGTGGGCTGGGGGCAGACATCAGGTCGGACTGCGGCCCCGCCCACCAACTCCAGTTATACACCACAGCACAGGGGAAGTGCCCTGCAGGTCCTCACCACTCCAGGAACTATCCAAAATGACCAAACGGAAGAATTCCCCTCAGAAGAATCTCCAGGAAATAACAACAGCTAATGAACTGATCAAAAAGGATTTAAATAATATAACAGAAAGTGAATTTAGAATAATAGTCATAAAATTAATCGCTGGGCTTGAAAACAGTATACAGGACAGCAGAGAATCTCTTGCCACAGAGATCAAGGGACTAAGGAACAGTCACAAGGAGGTGAAAAACGCTTTAAATGAAATGCAAAACAAAATGGAAACCACAACGGCTCGGCTTGAAGAGGCAGAGGAGAGAATAGGTGAACTAGAAGATAAAGTTATGGAGAAAGAGGAAGCTGAAAGAAAGAGAGATAAAAAAATTCAGGACTATGAGGGGAAAATTAGAGAACTAAGTGATACACTAAAAAGAAATAATATACGCATAATTGGTATCCCAGAGGAGGAAGAGAGAGGGAAAGGTGCTGAAGGGGTACTTGAAGAAATTATAGCTGAGAACTTCCCTGAACTGGGGAAGGAAAAAGGCATTGAAATCCAAGAGGCACAGAGAACTCCCTTCAGACGTAACTTGAATCGATCTTCTGCACGATATATCATAGTGAAACTGGCAAAATACAAGGATAAAGAGAAAATTCTGAAAGCAGCAAGGGATAAACGTGCCCTCACATATAAAGGGAGAACTATAAGACTCGTGACTGATCTCTCTTTTGAAACTTGGCAGGCCAGAAAGGCTTGGCACGATATCTACAGTGTGCTAAACAGAAAAAATATGCAGCCGAGAATCCTTTATCCAGCAAGTCTGTCATTTAGAATAGAAGGAGAGATAAAGGTCTTCTCAAACAAACAAAAACTGAAGGAATTTGTCACCACTAAACCAGCCCTACAAGAGATCCTAAGGGGGATCCTGTGAGACAAAGTACCAGAGACATCGCTACAAGCATAAAACATACAGACATCAGAATGACTCTAAACCCATATCTTTCTATAATAACACTGAATGTAAATGGATTAAATGCGCCAACTAAAAGACATAGGGTATCAGAATGGATAAAAAAACAAGACCCATCTATTTGCTGTCTACAAGAGACTCATTTTAGATCTGAGGACACCTTTAGATTGAGAGTGAGGGGATGGAGAACTATCTATCATGCTCCTGGAAGCCAAAAGAAAGCTGGAGTAGCCATACTTATATCAGACAAACTAGACTTTAAATTAAAGGCTGTAACAAGAGATGAAGAAGGGCATTATATAATAATCACAGGGTCTATCCATCAGGAAGAGCTAACTATTATAAATGTCTATGTGCCAAATACCAGAGCCCCCACATATATAAAACAATTACTCATAAACATAAGCAACCTTATGGATAAGAATGTGGTCATTGCAGGGGACTTTAACACCCCACTTACAGAAATGGATAGATCATCTAGACACACAGTCAATAAAGAAACAAGGGCCCTGAATGATACATTGGATTAGATGGACTTGACAGATATATTTAGAACTCTGCATCCCAAAGCAACAGAATATACTTTCTTCTCGAGTGCACATGGAACATTCTCCAAGATAGATCATATACTGGGTCACAAAACAGCCCTTCATAAGTTTACAAGAATTGAAATTATACCATGCATACTTTCAGACCACAATGCTATGAAGCTTGAAATCAACCACAGGAAAAAGTCTGGAAAACCTCCAAAAGCGTGGAGGTTAAAGAACACCCTACTAACGAATGAGTGGGTCAACCAGGCAATTAGAGAAGAAATTAAAAAATATATGGAAACAAACGAAAATGAAAATACAACAATCCAGACGCTTTGGGACGCAGCGAAGGCAGTCCTGAGAGGAAAATACATTGCAATCCAGGCCTATCTCAAGAAACAAGAAAAATCCCAAATACAAAATCTAACAGCACACCTAAAGGAAATAGAAGCAGAACAGCAAAGGCAGCCTAAACCCAGCAGAAGAAGAGAAATAATAAAGATCAGAGCAGAAATAAACAATATAGAATCTAAAAAAACTGTAGAGCAGATCAACGAAACCAAGAGTTGGTTTTTTGAAAAAATAAACAAAATTGACAAACCTCTAGCCAGGCTTCTCAAAAAGAAAAGGGAGATGACCCAAATAGATAAAATCATGAATGAAAATGGAATGATTACAACCAATCCCTCAGAGATACAAACAATTATCAGGGAATACTATGAAAAATTATATGCCAACAAATTGGACAACCTGGAAGAAATGGACAAATTCCTAAACACCCACACTCTTCCAAAACTCAATCAGGAGGAAATAGAAAGCTTGAACAGACCCATAACCAGCGAAGAAATTGAATCGGTTATCAAAAATCTCCCAACAAATAAGAGTCCAGGACCAGATGGCTTCCCAGGGGAGTTCTACCAGACGTTTAAAGCAGAGATAATACCTATCCTTCTCAAGCTATTCCAAGAAATAGAAAGGGAAGGAAAACTTCCAGACTCATTCTATGAAGCCAGTATTACTTTGATTCCTAAACCAGACAGAGACCCAGTAAAAAAAGAGAACTACAGGCCAATATCTCTGATGAATATGGATGCAAAAATTCTCAATAAGATACTAGCAAATCGAATTCAACGGCATATAAAAAGAATTATTCACCATGATCAAGTGGGATTCATTCCTGGGATGCAGGGCTGGTTCAACATTCGCAAATCGATCAACGTGATACATCACATTAACAAAAAAAAAGAGAAGAACCATATGATCTTGTCAATCGATGCAGAAAAGGCCTTTGACAAAATCCAGCACCCTTTCTTAATAAAAACCCTTGAGAAAGTCGGGATAGAAGGAACATACTTAAAGATCATAAAAGCCATTTATGAAAAGCCCACAGCTAACATCATCCTCAACGGGGAAAAACTGAGAGCTTTTTCCCTGAGATCAGGAACACGACAGGGATGCCCACTCTCACCGCTGTTGTTTAATATAGTGCTGGAAGTTCTAGCATCAGCAATCAGACAACAAAAGGAAATCAAAGGCATCAAAATTGGCAAAGATGAGGTCAAGCTTTCGCTTTTTGCAGATGACATGATATTATACATGGAAAATCCGATAGACTCCACCAAAAGTCTGCTAGAACTGATACATGAATTCAGCAAAGTTGCAGGATACAAAATCAATGTGCAGAAATCAGTTGCATTCTTATACACTAACAATGAAGCAACAGAAAGACAAATGAAGAAACTGATCCCATTCACAATTGCACCAAGAAGCATAAAATACCTAGGAATAAATCTAACCAAAGATGTAAAAGATCTGTATGCTGAAAACTATAGAAAGCTTATGCAGGTAATTGAAGAAGATATAAAGAAATGGAAAGACATTCCCTGCTCATGGATTGGAAGAATAAATATTGTCAAAATGTCAATACTACCCAAAGCTATCTACACATTCAATGCAATCCCAATCAAAATTGCACCAGCATTCTTCTCGAAACTAGAACAAGCAATCCTGAAATTCATATGGAACCACAAAAGGCCCCGAATAGCCAAAGTAATTTTGAAGAAGAAGACCAAAGCAGGAGGCATCACAATCCCAGACTTTAGCCTCTACTACAAAGCTGTCATCATCAAGACAGCATGGTATTGCATAAAAACAGACACATAGACCAATGGAATAGAATAGAAACCCCAGAACTAGACCCACAAACGTATGGCCAACTCATCTTTGACAAAGCAGGAAAGAACATCCAATGGAAAAAAGACAGTCTCTTTAACAAATGGTGCTGGGAGAACTGGACAGCAACATGCAGAAGGTTGAAACTAGACCACTTTCTCACACCATTCACAAAAATAAACTCAAAATGGATAAAGGACCTGAATGTGAGACAGGAAACCATCAAAACCTTAGAGGAGAAAGCAGGAAAAGACCTCTCTGACCTCAGCCGTAGCAATCTCTTACTCGGCACATCCCCAAAGGCAAGGGAATTAAAAGCAAAAGTGAATTACTGGGACCTTATGAAGATAAAAAGCTTCTGCACAGCAAAGGAAACAACCAACAAAACTAAAAGGCAACCAACGGAATGGGAAAAGATATTTGCAAATGACACATCGGACAAAGGGCTAGTATCCAAAATCTATAAAGAGCTCATCAAACTCCACACCCGAAAAACAAATAACCCAGTGAAGAAATGGGCAGAAAACATGAATAGACACTTCTCTAAAGAAGACATCCGGATGGCCAACAGGCACATGAAAAGATGTTCAACGTCGCTCCTTATCAGGGAAATACAAATCAAAACCACACTCAGATATCACCTCACGCCAGTCAGAGTGGCCAAAATGAAGAAATCAGGAGACTATAGATGCTGGAGAGGATGTGGAGAAACGGGAACCCTCTTGCACTGTTGGTGGGAATGCAAATTGGTGCAGCCGCTCTGGAAAGCAGTGTGGAGATTCCTCAGAAAATTAAAAATAGACCTACCCTATGACCCAGCAATAGCACTGCTAGGAATTTATCCAAGGGATACAGGAGTACTGATGCATAGGGGCACTTGTACCCCAATGTTTATAGCAGCACTCTCAACAATAGCCAAATTATGGAAAGAGCCTAAACGTCCATCAACTGATGAATGGATAAAGAAATTGTGGTTTATATACACAATGGAATACTACGTGGCAATGAGAAAAAATGAAATATGGCCTTTTGTAGCAACATGGATGGAACTGGAGAGTGTGATGCTAAGTGAAATTAGCCATACAGAGAAAGACAGATACCATATGGTTTCACTCTTATGTGGATCCTGAGAAACGTAACAGAAACCCATGGGGGAGGGGAAGGAAAAAAAAAAAAAAGAGGTTAGAGTGGGAGAGAGCCAAAGCATAAGAGACTGTTAAAAACTGAGAACAAACTGAGGGTTGATGGGGGGTGGGAGGGAGGGCAGGGTGGGTGATGGGTATTGAGGAGGGCACCTTTTGGGATGAGCACTGGGTGTTGTATGGAAACCAATTTGACAGTAAATTTCATATATTAAAAAATAAAAAATAAATAAAAATAAATAAAAAGAAAAGAATTAAAATTATGGAAGGAATGGTGGGTAGATAATATGCAAAGAAAATATATGAAAAGATATGAATAATCCTGTTTCTTTTCCCGAAAAACTGTCTCATTTTCCAGAAAGGTTTTGCCTTTGGCCAAACAGTTAAATTAGAAAATATTTATTATTTTGTAGCTAGGACTGTATAGGACTTGGAGAAAGATTAAAAAAAAAAAAAGTTTTTGTGCTTCAGGAAATTACACGTAATCTATAACATGGTAGGTGCTAGGACGTGGCATAGGGTCGGGAGCCATCTTGAGGGATAAATACCAGGTTTATCAGAAAAACTCAGAGAAATGAGAGATCATACAGACTAGATTCAAGGAAGGCATAATGGGATCAGTAGGGACTGGTGGGGGATTTGGAAGATGGGGTGGAATTTAGGCAGGTAAGAAAACAGGAATATATTCTATAAGAGGGAGTTACTAAAGCATAGTTAGAAAAACTTGTAGGAGGAGCAACCTGTTTAAAATGGAAAGTGTGGGGGCGCCTGGGTGTCTCAGTGACTTGAGCGTCTGACTCTTGATTTTAGCTCAGGTCATAATCTCACATTTTGTGGGTTTGAGCCCCACATCGGGCTCCCAATGCTTGCTTGAGATTCTCCCTCTCTCTCCTGCTCTCTCTGTCCCTCCCCAGAGCTCTCTCTCTCTGTCTCTCTCTCTCTCTCAAAATAAATAAATAAACTTTAAAGCAAATAAATAAAGTGGAAAGTGTGTTTCTGAGCAGTGGTGGCAGCTAAGAGTGGAAAGGCAAAATAGGGACACAGCAGGATTCAGAGCTTGGGTTTAAGCTTCTGTATATTCAGAGTAAGGAAAGGTTGGTTATTACTGTAATTTGAGAAGTTGTTAAAGCTTGCAACCTGTTGTTAAAAGTAGTGTTCTTCCAGTTTGTAAAAATGGGATAAATTCTTGCTTAAGTAAAATTCTTTCTTAAGCTTTTAAAAATTACTCTCATTTCATAGGTGTGGTGGATACTTTTTTAAACTGTAAAAAATTATTATCTTCACTTCGAGGATGAGAAAACTGGCCCAAAGAGATTAAGCTGGTTGGTAGTGAAGCTAGTTTTGACTAGTCAGCTAGCTTCAGAGCCTGTAGTCACTGCTCTGTGCAAACAAAGGATTGGTTGCTTTACCTCCATGATGTGCTAGTTATGAAAATTATATATTAGAAGATAAGTTACCACTTTTTTATTCTTTACTATAGGAAACACGGAACCCCACCCCCCACCCCGCAACTGAATACAATAAAAATCATTTTTTGTTTTGTTTTGTTTCTGTAATTGGGGCCCTAATTTTCTGTCATCTGTGGTAACAAATCAGATCAATTTAAGTGTCCACTTCTAGTCGCCAAAAAAGTCACAAAAGAAATAAGAAATAATATATGATAATAAGGCTGAAGAAGTCAGGGCTACATTGGTGAAAATATTAAGAGTGGCCCAGTGAGATTCAAATAGCTATCATAGGTATATTCTGAATTTCTGTATCAATTTTAATTCTGATTTTTAAAATTCAGTTTGATTTAAAAAAAATTATTGCAGAAAAAATGCATAACAAAATTTACCATCTCAACATCTAAGTGTGCAGCTCAGTGTTTAGTATATTCACACTGTCATGTGATCTGTCTTCAGAACTTTGCAAAACTGAAACTCAATACCCATTAAACATCAACTTCCAGTTTCCCTCCTGATTTTTTTAAAATATCTGAATGCATTTCTGTTGGAGGATTTATGCATTGCTTCCCTTAGTTATTCATAAAGCTACCCATTTACTCAGCAACTGTGCCACCGTGGTTGCCCACATAATTTTAGTGACTGCAAATGAGGATGAGTTTGGGAAATATGAGGGCTGAGCTGCTGTGGGATTACATTTGCAGGTCCTTGGCTTGCTCATATTTAGGTGTCACACCCTATAGCATGATAAAATGCACCCATATTCCACAGCAAATAGAATATTTTGCCCATGAAATTATTTTTAAATTAGGTTGTGTTTTTTGTTTGCAATCACTTTTGTCAGGTCTAAAATATTTTTCTATGCCCTTGATCAGTTCATAGGCCCTGAGAACCATGCCTTTATTGACTGATGGATAAAATAACTGCGTTGAT
Source organism: Panthera pardus (assembly GCF_024362965.1). Classification (NCBI taxonomy): domain Eukaryota; kingdom Metazoa; phylum Chordata; class Mammalia; order Carnivora; family Felidae; genus Panthera; species Panthera pardus. The sequence continues at coordinate 80,369,873 of NW_026526688.1, forward strand.
GTTGCTGAAAATTCTAGACACGGACTTTGAGTATTGCTTAGCAATGGTGAAAAGTATCTGTGCAGCTTTTGTAATCCAGGTAAACTAGGACTACTTAGAATGTGTGGCTAGAGTGCAGTGAGGACTCACCTGGCTGTAGGGCTCCTCCTGAGGTGATGGAGGTATAGCATCCACAAATCTGAGCTGATTGGTCCAGACAAGCGAATGGAGGCCCCACAGCAACAGCTAGGCAGCAGCTGTGCTCAGGGGCAGGTGGCAGCATCCTGATTCCAGGGGTGCCCATTCAGGTTAAAGCAGGATACCAGCCGGCAGATGGGAAAGGGCAGGTTGTCAGGGCCCAACGAAGCAGGCTGTAGTCCAGGGCATGGCTCCAGAACCCTCAGGGAACTATAGAGCAAATGAACATGAGCAGAAGCCATAGTCACAGGGACTGGGCACCTGGGTGCAGTCAGGGCCAGTGTGCAGCCCACTGGCACATATGTGACCAGAGCTTCACCCAGAGCCCCCTGGCCAGAGTAGAGCACAGGTCCTCGTTCCCACTGCTGTTAAAGATCAGGCCCTAGTAGACAATGTGGCCTGATTTCCATAGGCTAAAGGGTTGGCAGTGTGACTCTTCATGTCAGGTATCTTCAGACTATAGCTGGGGAGTGAAGCATAAATAGTCATGGACTGACAAATACTTGTAGCAAATCAGTGGCTATATCTTCTTTCAGAACTGTGACATATTTGTAAGGAAAAATGGACCAGCCGCATTCACACCACATCTGTGGAGGATTAGAGAAAACTCTCAGACACTATGTCAGTAGGAGATTTGTCCATACCTTCTAGAGCAGCACACAGAGGTCTAGCAAGGCCAGCTGTCAGATACTGGGAGAGAGGGTTTTTTAAGAGACATGATTAAGGAAACACTGGCTCCTCCCCTGGGATGATCTGGGTCTAGGACAACAATAGCATGATGACATGGCAGAGCTGTAACCTCAGTCCTTTTCTGCCAGATCAGCATTACTGGTTGGGTCCAGCACCAACCCCTTTACTTGGCATGATTAGGATACTGGGGTCCAAGCCTTGCAGTTGTGGTTTTATTGGGTTTGGGGGTAGGGATAGCAAACTTGGGCAGAAATGACCACATCAACATTCACAGCTGAGCAAGAAGCAACATTTTTTCCCCTTTCCCCACTTCCAGTGATTCAGGATCTGGGTCCAAGCCTTGCTTTTGGCCAGATTAATGGACTTAGTACTGAGGCTAACTGGTTTCTATGGAGGCTTGCAGGAGGCCAAACTCCTTTCTGAAAGGCTAGCCTGAAGAGCCAGTCTTGGGCAAGTTAACCATTAATTTCTATCCACCTATTTGTCTGTTCTTCCTCTTCCAGTTCAGTCCATGGCTTATAAAGAGCATCTCTTACTGGCAGCAACCCATTCCATTTCAACCCAGAAGGGCTTTGAGTCCAAACTGTGCTGTGGAAGACCAAAAGGATAATTAGATATAGATGTTGGGTGACAACCCCAGAGTGCTGATCATGGCCACTAAAAACAGGCAGGGGAAGACCAGTGTAAGAAGAGCTTAGACAATGTACATCTTCCAGTTCAGGAAGCCATCATCTGTGATGTTAGCACAAGGATTGAGTAATGGCTAACCAGATTCTACAGCACTGATCCTAAGCTCTCCCAATGACAGAGGAACTTCTGAAGAAAGGAGTTGTCCCGATCGGCTTGCCCAGTTCGGGTCCCAGAATAACTTTCGACAGTCAGCTCCATGTGCAGATTGCAGTTTGCCAGGGGCCGGAAGGCACCAGGAGCAGAGTCGTGTTGTGAAGACACATTGGAGTGGCTTCCACTCTCCCCTGATATATCCAGTAATGGAAGGTAGATCCAGCAACAGATCAGTGGAGAAGCCCGCCATTGTAAGGGACTGTCCCCCTTATCGTCTTGATCTCATGAAAAGGAGTTGGAATTCAGAAGCCTACTTATCCTTGTCTTACTGATGTTCCCTAATTTTCTCTCCTTTTTAGTAGAAGACATCCCTTTTCATTTTTTTTTTTTTTTGCATGAATTTTAGGAGAGGCAAGAGTTCAGCTTTCCTCTTAGTGAAGCATCGGACCCATCCAAGGCGACTCCCTCCAATATCACAAAAAAAGGAAACAAGGTATCCTATAACTGAGAGTCTGAACCCTATAGGCCTCCCACTACTTAGGATTTTTTAAAATTTGTTTCTGCTAATAGTCACTCATTGGCCTCCTTGAAGGCTGGCCACAACACCACTAGCAGACTCTTCCCACTCCAATTTTGGTCTTCAATTTATTTCCAGTCATCTGACTTGCTTCCAGAAGGCCGTGGTAAGGGCCTGGACAGATGCCCAGTTTGCTGGGACAACTGCCATGCTAACAAGATAATTGGTCAGCAGCACTCACAGCAGGCCTGCTAGAACAGCCTTGCTCTGAGAGAACTCACGGACACAGGAACAGTAGCAGGTGTGCTGGTGCCCATTGCCCTTTCATTGGATGCTATATGTTTAGAGAAGTGTGGTCACACCCCTGGTGTGACTGGGGACAGACACAATAGCAACATGATGTGGCAGAGCCTTAATATAGGTCTTACCCAGCATCTCAGCATTCGTGATTTGACCTAGCATAGCCCCTCCCATGCATGATCAGCAGAGGGGAAGAGGAGAAAGGGGAGGGGCCTGAGGTCTCTGCCTTATGACTGCAGCCATAGGATATGGCATAAAAAAAGCAAGATTTGCCATACAGGCATTTATAGTTGGGAAGCACCAATCTCTCCCCTGTCAGGAGAGAGGTACTGCCTTTCCAGTAGATCAGAACTGATTACCTTAAAAGCACTGGACCTGAATGGTTTCCTTTTCCTTGGAATTTGCTAAAGTCCATTTTCTTTTCTAGAAAACTAGCCTCCAAAAGTCAGTCCTGGACAAATAAACCCTTATCCCCTTAAATCTTTAAGTTCTGCCTAAAGAGTGTTATTAACATAAAGAGACTCGGGTCAGGTTATTAGATGTAGAAGTCCCGTCCTTTGAGAAGAACTAGGACAAAGACAGGGCCATGAGCAAGATGATAAGCTTCAAAAGAAGCTCCAACCCCAAAGACTAGATGTTTTTAAGAACTGTCCAAATTAGAAGAGAACCAGTGAGTTAAAGTAAGAGTAGAACAAATCTCAGTCTTAGGAGAATGCCTGTTAGTGAAATTAAATGAAGTGTTGTTCCTACCAACTGCCCCCTGACTATAGGTAGAAGTAGGGGGATTCTACCAGCACTGAGAGGCCAGGGAGCAGAGAGGCAAGGGCAGACTGTCCACTCTGCTTACTTTTGAGAACCAAGATTAAGTAAACTGCTCCTAAATAAGGTATGTAGGAAATTCAAGGAAAACAAAGCATTTATCTGATGACTCTGGTAAAGAACAAACCAGTAAAAGTGATCATTTTAGGGAAATTCTTGGTATCTTCAGAAAGATACATGTGGAGGACAGAAAAGCTTAAGGATAGAGCCAAATGAGTTGAGAATGAGCCCCAGATTATGAAATAATCAATGCTTTCATTAAGATGTGTCAGTAGAATTAACGTACAGTGTGGAAAAGGTAAAGAGTAGAATTGACCCAATAGGAAGTTGAATCAATGATATTGAGGGCAAACTTGAAACACTCATGCAAAAGAAAGACTAAGATGAAAACAATGAGAAATAAATATGGAAGTTCCTGAGAAAGAATATAAGGTAATTGCAATATAAGACATAACCAAAGACATTTTAAGAAAACTCTAGACCCTAAAAGACCCCCCTCAGAATGTGCAGACTGAATTTGTCATTTGTGCTCCAGTCAAAAATTATTAAGAAAGATCCATAACTAGACAAATTCTGGGTAATTTTTCGAAGGACTTAAATGAAGACAGACTTGCTTTCAAAGAGAAAACACATGGAAGTGAGGGCGATCTGGCTGCAACATCTGTCACCCCATTGATCGCCAGGGTTGATTTGGCTGATGTGGCTGGCTAGGCGGGTGTTCCCTTCCTCCCTCACCACTCCATGTGAGTCCCTCCTGAAGCTGCGCAGTTGATAAAAGAGGACGACCCTCCCGGATAGAGGAGGATCATTCTTGGGTCAAGGGTGTACAAGTAGCTGCACTCCCCTGTTAGAACCTCCAAACAAGCTCAAAGAGAAAACGCAGATTGCCTGCATTGTAACAAAAATTAGGACTCAGTTTTCTCCCTTGCAACAGTACTTGTTGCAAAATAAAAAGAAGTAAAGTCCACAGGGCTTGAGGGGAGGGGAAAGAGCAGAATGCTGCCAAGTTGAAAACTACTGAGAGTATGCTACAGAGTTCAGTTCTGGCTCCCATGTGAAGCAACAGGAAGACATTCAGAAAGTACACTGTAAAGGTATTTTCCATGTGTATTGTATTCTCCAATTCAACAAGAGATAAACCAAAAATAAATAAATAAAAATTCAGGGGTGCCTGGATGGCTCAGTCAGTTGAGCATCTGACTCTTGATTTTATCTCAGGTCTTGATCCCAGGGTTGTGGGATCAAGCCCCTGGTCAGGTTCTGCGTGGAGCATAGTGCCTGCTTGGTGATTCTCCCTCTGTCTCTGTCTCTTTCTTTTTCTCTGCCCCTCTCCTGCTCACACTCACTCTCTCTCTCTCCCCCTAAGATAAAAATAAACAAATAAAATTAAAAATAATAAAAAATAAAAATTCAAGAAGAAGGAAGTTCTAATGTAAAAGAACTGACAGTCAACACTGAAACTGATTAAACATGGCTAAGCCTACAAAAAAACATACATGTCAAAAATTTTGGAAATAGAGGATACACAGTATAAAAATTAAGTATGGATTTAATTTTTCCCTTTATGATTTTCTATATTTACCATTCTGCATTAACGCTAATTACTTCTGTATCTTACTGTAAAATTAAATTTTATGAGAAACATTTAAAAATAAACTATAAAAATCCAAGTGGAAAATATATGCAAATATTTATTCAGTCTTAGTTGGGAAAGACCTTCAAACATAAAAACAGTTGTACAAAGCACAAGTGAAAATGATAGAGTTTACTGAGGGATCATTATATTCTCTCCCTGCTCCAAGTTCAGAACTGATTCAGAAGAAACATAGGAATCAGATCATAATTGTTAAGACTTATCAGGGGAACAAAGCTTATATCTCTTCAAGCCAAACTCTGTTATCCTCAGAATTCATCGTAACCACCTAATTACCAGGTGACTGGTCAGGCTGAGACTCTCCTGCAGGTTCTAAGCCTGTGCCTATGAGCTTCAGTCTGGAGCTTGGTAGTCAGACCTCCTTGAGAACCGAGTCCACAGAGGATGAGAATTCAGAATTTCACATGATGTCATACTTCTTCCCCTGATGAGAAGTGAAGGGGGAAAGAGAGAGGGAGTCCCCTCATGGAAAAATGAGGCTAGGGGAATAGAATTCTCACTATCAGAAACAAGTATTGAGAGATTTGACACATACTGTTTTTAAAAAATGTTTATTAAAAACCTTATTTAATTAAAGGATAAATCTGGGAAATATTTGGAAGAAACGTGATAACAGATTAATAGCATTATTATTTCAAGAATGTGTACTAATTGTTGAGAAAAACCATATACACATCAGTACAAAAATGGTAAAGGAATTAAGAAGAAAATTCAAAGAAGAAATCCAACTGGATAATAAACATGAAAAAAAAAACAAGATAAATAATAAAAAAGCAAAGTTAGAGCACTAAAGATAGACTTTTCACCTGTAATATTATAACAAACATTTATTATGTTCCAACTATGTGCAAGACACTGGGCTAAGTGTTGGAAACCCATGGCTGGAAAAGATATTTATGGCCCCTTAATTAAGAGGCTTACATTTTAATGGAAGAGGCAAGTCAGTTCTCTGATCATTGCAATTATGTGAGTGAATGTACTGATAGGACAGGTACAAAATGCACCAAATTCAAATGTGCAAGAGTCAATGTTGCCTATTTATTTTTTTTTAAGGTAGCATTTACTACTTGTGTAAAGTTGATAAGTTGATAAGCATGATAAACATGCTTGATAAGTTAAGCATGTTTTTTACATTGTTGGTGATAGGATAAATTAGCCTGACATTTCTAGCAAAGAGTTTGGAAATAAGTATCAAGAGTTTAAAATGTCCATATCCTTTAACCCCACTAATCTACTTCTAGGAAATAATCAGATATTAAGACAACAATTTACATAAAGATATATTATGTCTTTCTGTATGTACTATTTATGATAGTTAAAAATGGAAATTATAGAAATGTCTTACATTAGGGTAACACTCTAATTATGGTAATTATACATGATGAACTCATATCCCGCCATTCAAAAATGGTTTTTTCCAGTAACTGCAATTGTAAGAGCTACCATTATTTAAGTCCTATTTGTTAGTCACTGTAACAGTGCTAACTCTTGCCAATAGGCTATAAGCAGTCACTTCCAGACTAATGTATGGAGGAGCAGATCTGTATTTTCCAAGCAGATCTTCCAAGCTATCTGTATTTTTGCCATGGTGACCTTGGGGGATATAGGCTGAGATGGTGAAGCCACAAGATGGAAACAAGCTGGATCCCTGAATGAGTGTTTGGAGGGGAGTTACCCTGGAGAGTCACTCAGTTCTCAGTGGACTTCATGTGAACAAGAAAATTACTTTTTCTAAACCCCTGGGATTTCAGGATCTATTTGCTACCACCATGTGCAATCTCCAGTCTCTAACACTTACATGCCCTTATTGTGAATGAAGGATTTTACGAGTTCTGTGAATGGTTTTTGGCAATTTCTTTGAAAATTTCACACAATACTCTAACCCTTTCTTTTAGAATGTGATATCTAATGTTTTTGCGCTTCCCTGAAAACTTCATTTTAATATTTTTAAAAATATATAAATCCCTCAATTTACAATATAATTTAGTCTTCCAAAAATTCCATTTCTATTTTTTCAATATAGAAAAAATAGATGCATTTTACTTTTTCTATTATGTGTTTCTCTATTTGAATATAGTAGATGTGCAACATTTATGATCTGAAAAACTAAAAATGTACAATTTTTTAAAGCTAGCTGATATGCAGTGACTCCACCATAAATCTATAGAAGTGTTTTGTTTATAATACGGGGTCTTAACCTGCTTCAGGATCTCATGATTATCATTACTGAACACTAAACCTAGGAGGAAATAATGGACCCCTTGGCTGACCCTGTCTTGGGGTGTCTCAGTCAGAGGAGCAGAGACTCAAACCTGATCATGGGTTTTGGAATTAGGATCTAGTACTCAAATGAGCTCTCTGACTCAATCCTGGATTCCTAGTCTCCTTCACTCAAATCTCTTGGCAACTCCCTCCCAGCCAACTCAGTAACCCAGTGTAGAACTAATCATCAGTACAAAGGCATCAAAAGATCGGGCACAGTAGTTGTGGTTGTCAATATTGAACACAACACATAGACACTCAGAAACTCAGTCAGATAAAAATATTTGAGTTAACAGATTCTTTATATATGCCTTATCTGAAAAATCAGGAACGTCTGATCTGCCATCTTCAAGATAATCCACCCTGAAAGTATCTCTGTCACCCTGATTCCACTTGAACCATCATAGCAAGCAATAATTCATACAGCCTTCTTCAGAATTTATGTGGACATTCCCAAAACAGGCTTCCAGTGCTGAAGAACAGCTTTAAGTAGTCTTGTTAACTGTACATCCTCACCATGAACATACAGACCCTTGTCTTCTGACTGTGCTGCAGTATTGCTCAGCCTGTAGAAATATTTGGTGGCCATAAACCTTGTCAGTATACCTTCCCAATACCAAAAATCATTGTATCCCTGCTCACCACCTAGTATCTGTGGGTTTCTTCATCTTGTATTTTATCTCCCACATACCCACCAGCCTCAGAGCATTGATGCTATAACAGTGGCAGTTCTCAACAATTTTTCTCATGGCAACAAATATGACAGTTAATACTGACTTAGACAATCCTACAATAAGAATAGTGAGATTCAACATGCACACCCTGCCCACAGCATAAGCACTAATTTTGGGCTATGGTCAAAGGAAAATGGTCTGAAGGTTTATGCACTACCAATAGTTCTGTAGCATTTCTCTCCCGCCTAGAAAGCATAGTGGAGTTTAAATGAGCCAGAGTAACACTTAAAATGGGTAATGACCAATCAACATTATATACTTTAAAAAAAAAAGTACACCATTCAGGAAATTTGGTTATTCATTGTTGTAAAAAATTATTGGTAACACATTTTAGAACTGATCTGGACACACAACTATACCACAACACAGCTGTTAAGAACTACTGGTTTAGAAGGAAACTATCCATCAGGAAGCTTGATTAACAAATTTCTGAGACCCTTTTTAATCATTGCTTCATCAATCTGACTTTCCCCCCTCTCATTTTCCCTTCTGTATGTCTCTATGTGTACTCTGTATTCACAAATCAATCATCTGCCAGACCACGAGACCCCATTCTTCATTGGATCATGCTTCCAACGGATCCCTCACTAGTTGGAGAGACTTCCAAACTCCACCATAGGAGCTGAACTCCATTCCCATTGACAGAAATAAATGAGGCCAAAGTAAGCAGAGAACTTTTTGGCTCCTTTACCAAACCCCTTTTCTGGTGACAGCTTTCCCAGTGATTTTCCCACAAGCCCAAGCCCTCTATGTGTGAGGGGAATGTTATTTTCCCTGTTCATCAGTCTGGGCTTTAGGCTAGTTGGAGGCACCACCATAATGGCCAGTTCTTATTCTTTCAAACAGATTCTTTCAAACAGCCTTTTAGGACCGTCATGGTATTCTGCCCTGTCTCCTCTCTGTTGTGACCTCAGGTTTGCCTTGGGCTTGGGCTCCTCCATGTACCTCACTTATAGCCGTGTCTGTGATTCTCCTTATCGCTTTATGGATGGGTTAGGCCTTTTAACATCCCATTTGCAGTCTCTTCTCATGGCGTTACCTGTGCCAAGCTGCTTTGCTTTGCTTTGTCTTGTCGGTGTTGGTGCCATCAGCTCTTAGTAACTATAGCTAAAACAAGACAACTACTGTATACATTGTCTACGTTGTCTACATTGTTTTCTTGTTTGAGAGAAAATTTTCAGTCATATTTTTTTATGGGTTGAATTGTGGACCCCAAAAAGTATTGAATTCTTTATTTTAAAAAATGTGCTGAGGTTTATACCAACCAAATCTAGTAAAGTATAACTGTTTCTGCATGCATGGCTCATATTTTCTTAAAATAGTGCAAATGAAAAAAAAAAGAATTAATGTATTAAATACTACTGAATAAAATAAATCCATGTGTCAAAGTGAGGTGTGAGTTATTAGATAATTGACTTATAAGAGAACTTTAATTTCCATATTTATAACTTTATGTTTTAAAATAGGTTATTCCATGGGTTGGATAATATGTGCCTTTGTCTCTACTTTCTGCCACTTACCTATTTTAAAATTAGCATTCCTAATGTTGTCAGTGCCAGTTTCATAATATCGGTGGCAAAACATAATTTAAAATCCAAAGGACAGGGACACCTGGGTGGTTTAGTCAGTTAAGTGTCTGGCTCTTGATCTCAGCTCAGGTCTTGATCTCAGGGTTATGAGTTCAAGCCCCACATTGGGCTCCATGCTGGGCATGAAGCCCATTAAAAAAAAAAAAAATCCAAGGACAAAAGTGTTTTTCTTTTTTTGACTATAAACATACTGCCAGTTATACTTCATAATGTTTAAATTGTCTGTACAGATGTCGATAGCATGAGGAAGTACAGATATATTTTCTTTGAATCTTTTAGTTTGACTCTCATATTATCTATCACATAGCTACTAAAGTTGTATTAGAACTGGCTGTTAGAGACTAAATTGGTCATACAGCACGGTATTTAGACCTCTTTTCAGATGCCTGGCAAATAACACCAAAAAGTGATTCATGTCTTAAATGTTAGCCTTGAAGATATCTGGCTGTTGTGTTTTTTTTTTTTAATTTTTTTGAATATTTATTTTTGAGAGAGAGAGAGAGAGAGAGAGAGAGAGAGAATGAGTGGGGGAGGGGCAGAGAGACCGGGAGACACAGAATCCGAAGCAGGCTCCAGGCTCCGAGCTGTCAGCACAGAGCCCGATGTGGGGCTCGAACTCACAAGCCGTGAGATCATGACCTGAGCCGAAGTCGGACGCTCAACAGACTGAGCCACCCAGGTGCCCCAAAGATATCTGGTTTCATATGAAAATCCTGATCCAAATTCTTGATCCAGAATTCTAATTAAACCAGCAAATTTTTATTTTAGATTAATGAAATACATACCAAAGTCTTCACTGGTACTTCAGACAGCTAAAATCTATTTGAAAGTTTTCTGGACTTTGTGCTTTCCATGTAGCCATCAGCTAGCATATGAACATTAAAACCTATGACAAAGATGATACAAAACTTGTGGGTTTGCAGGGGGGGGGGGGGTGTTTGTTTTGTTTTGTTTTGTTTTGTTTTTTGGGGTTTTTTTGCACCTGCATGCCCCTATCTTGGGTACATCTGCCAGCCACAGTATTGGGCCCACAATTCACTGTGAGCCAAAAGACTATCACTACTTCCTTTATACTTTCTAAATGTGAAAAAAAAAATTTTTTTTTGGATGAAAGGACTTCAGGTTGCTCGTTTGAAGCTGTACATTCTGTCCCTATCTTCTATAAATGTATGCTGAGATTATTTAATTTTAAAATGTAATTTGATGGTTTTGTGCACTAGTCATGTTTGGTCTTGCTTAGATTCAATTGCTATGGAATATTCCATGCAGTCATTTGATTCATCTGCCATGATTTGAAAGAAGAGTTGTCTCTTTTCAACTAATAATGCCATTTCATATCTTGGTAACTCAGTACAAGATACAGCTTCATGTTATCTGCCAATATTGTGTATAATGTACATCTGCCACAATTTTTCTTGCCTTCTGTTATACAGTTTTGAATATGTTGGAAAGTTCTTTTGTGTTTTGTTATTTAAGCAAAATATTGATAGAACAGGCTGTCTTCTGAGCAGAAAGGATAGTTTCAATGTGTGTAAGAAACACTTGCAGAGAAATTCAGTGTAACTGGACTTATATAGTAATGGCATTTTAGTATCATGGTAAATAAAACTCTTATTAAAGCTTGTGTGATAATTGTTAGTGATAATATCTTTTATCACTTAAACTAGTAATCTAAGAACTTTGCATTAACTGAACCTGATCAAATGCCAGTGTCATCATTTATTAGCTGTATATTCTTAGGCAAGTTACACACGTTATCTGAGTCTTACATTTCTCATCTCTAAACGGAATAATAATAATCTACATGTAAAGTTGGTTCAGGGAGGTAAGAGTTAAATGAAGTAAATTGGTCCCTGGTACATGACAGACACTCATTAGATACAATTGATGATTATTAGTTCTAGAGAGCAGTGCTCATTTTTCAGTGTTTTGACTAGATGGGATTTGGTGATATTCTTTAAAAAATTTTTTTTATACAATTTATTTAAACTAAAAAATAAAAAGCTTCACCCATCTCTCTCACCCTTCTCACCCACTGCTTCTGGCAACCACCAATCTGTTCTCTGTGACTATGATCTTGGTTGTTCTTTTGTTTATTTGTTTTAGATTCCACATACAAAAGAGATCATAGGGTATTTGTCTTTGTCTGACTTATTTCACTTAGCATAATGCCTTCAAGGTCCACCCATGTTGTCATAAGTGGCAAGATTTCATTCTACTTTATGGCTGAAATTATTTAATTATATATATATATATACACACAAGGAATATGTATATGATATGTCATATCATATATATATCATGATTTCTTTATCCATTCATCGATCAGTGAACACTTAGGTTGCTTCCATATCTTAGCTATTGTAAAAAATGCTACAATGAACATGTGGGTGCATATATCTTTGAGTTAATGTTTTTGTTTTCTTCAGGTAAATAACCAGTAATGGAATTACTAGATCATATGTTATTTCTATTTTTAATTTTTTGAGAGACCTCCATACTGTTTTCCATAGTGGCTACACCAATTTACATTCCCACCAACAGTGCACAAAGGATCCTTGCTCTCCAAATCCTTGCCACCACTTGTTACTTCTTGTCTTTTTGGTGGTAGCCATTCTAACAGGTGTGATGATATCTTATTGTGATTTTGATTTGCATTTCCCTGATGATTAATGACATTGAATATCTCTTCATGTACCTGTTAGCCATCTATATATCTTCTTTGGACAATGTCTATTCAGATCTTTCACCCATTTTTCAATCAAATGGTTTTTGCTGTTGAGTTGTATGTGTTCTGTATATATTTTGGATATTAGCCCTTTATTAGATATATGCAAATATTTTCACCCATTCAGTAGATTGCTGTGCAAACACTTTTTAGTTTGTGTAGTCCCACTTTTTGTTTTTTTGCTTTTGTTTTTGGTGTCAGATTCAAAAAACTATTGCCAAGCCTGCATTATGGAGTTTACCACCTATGTTTTCTTCCCAGAGTTTTATATTCTCAGGTATTACATTCAAGTGTTTAATCCATTTTGAGTTAGTTTTTGTATATGATGTAAGATGATGGTCTAGTTTCATTCTTTTACCTGTAGCTATTTAATTTTCTTGACACCATTTACTAAAGAGACTGTCTTTTCACCATTGTATATTCTTGGCCCTTTGTTGTAAATTAATGACCATATATATGCGGGTTTATTTTGGGGCTCTCTGTTATGTCCCTTTTATCTATGTATTTTAATTACTATACCTTTGTAATATAGTTTGAAATTATGGCATGTGATTCCTCCAGTGTTGTTCTTCTTTGTCAAGATTGCTTTGGCTATTTAGGGTCTTTTGTGGTTCCATATAAATTTTAGGATTATATGTTCTATTTTTGAGAAAAATGCCACTGGGATTTTGATAGGGATTGCATTGGATCTGTAGATTCCTTTGGGTAGTATGGACATTTTAATAATATAATTCTTCCAAACTATGAACATGGAATTTTTTTTTATTTATTTGTGTCTTGTTTAATTTCTTTCAATAATGTCTTGTAGTTTTCAAAATAAGGTCTTTGACCTCCTTGGTTAATTTCTAGGTAATTTTGTTATTTTTTGATACAAGTAAATAGGATTGCATTCTTAATTTTTCTTTTTGATAGTTCATTTTTAGTGTATAGAAATGCAACAGATTTTTGTGTATTGATATTATATCCTGCAACTTTACTGAATTTGTTTGTAAGTTCTAACCATTTTTTTAATTGAGTCTTTAGGTTTTTCTGTGTATAATATCATGCCATCTGCAAATAGTAACAGTTTTGTGTCTTCCTTCCCAATTTGGATGCTTTTTTTTTCTTGCCTAATTCCTCTCTATGACTAATGAAGTGGAAGTATGGACATTCTTGTCTTTTTCCTGATATTAGTAGAAAGGCTTTTGGCTTTTCACTGTTAAGTATGACATTAGATGTGGGTTTGTCATATATGACCTATACTGTGTTGGAGAACATTCCTTCTGTGTCTGTTTTGTTGACGGTTTTTATTATAAATGGATGTTGAATTTAGTCAGAATGGCTTTTCTGCATCTATTGAGATGATCATGTGAATTTTTTTCTTCATTTTGTTAATATGGTATAGCACATTAACTGTTTTGTGGATGTTAAACCATTCTTGCATCCTTGGAATAAATCCCACTTGATCATGCTGTTTGATCCTTTTAATGTATTGATAAATTTGGTTCCCTAATATTTTGTTGAGGATTTTTCATCTAAGTTCTCCAGGAATATTGGCCTGTAATTTTCTTTTCTTGTGGTATCCTTGTCTGGTTTTGGTATTAAGATAATGATGACCTCATAAAATAAATTTGGAAGAATTTCCTCCTCTTCTATTCTTTGGAAGAGTTTGAGAAGAATCAGTGTTAATTCTTCTTTGAATGATTGGTAGAGTTCACCAGTAAAGCTATCTGGTCCTAGTCTTTTGTTTGTTAGGAGTTTTGTGACTATTGATTCAATCTTCTTACTAGTAATCAATCTGTTTAGATTTTACATTTCATGATGATTTTGTCTTGATAGGTTATATGTGTCTAAAAATTTATCCAGTTCACCTAGGTTGTCCAACTTGTTGGCATATAACTGTTCACAGTAGTCTCTTATGATCCTTTTGTATATGGTGGTATCAGTTATCATATCCTTTCATTTCTGATTTTATTTGAGTCCCTTTTCTTTTCTTTTAGGCAAGTCTACCTAAAGGTTTGTCAATTTTGTTTATCTTTTCAAAGAACTAGGACTTAGTGTTATTGATCTTTTTTATTGTCTTTTTAGTCTATTTGTTTCTGCTTTAATCTTCATTGTTTCCTTTATTTTACTAATTTGGGCTTAATTTGCTCTTTTTTTTAGTTTCTTGAGGTATAAAGTGAAGATATTTATTTGAGACCTTTCTTGTTTCTTCAGATAGGCATTTATTGCTATGAACATCTTCTTAGAACTGCTTTTGTTGCATTTCATAAATTTTGTTATGTTACATTTCCATTTTCATTTGTCTCAGAGTATTATTTGATTTCTCTTCTGATTTCTTCACCCAAACGTTCTCAGTAGATGCTGTCTTAATCTAAATATTTGTGAGTTTTCCAGCTTTCTTCATGTAATTAGTTTCTAATGTCATACCAAAATGATCAGAAAAGATGCTTGATATAATTTCATTTCTCTTAAAGTTATTGAGACATATTTTATGACCTAACATATGATCTGTCTTGGAAAATGTTTCATGTCCTTCCACTTGAGAAGAATGTATATTCTGTTGCTTTGGGATGGAATGTTCTGTAAATATCTGTTAAGTCCATCTGGTATATGTGTCATTTAAGGCCAATATTTTCTTACTGATTTTCAGTCTGAATTTATGTAAGTGGGGTATTAAAGTCCCCTACTCTTATTGTATTGCTACCTATTTCTCTCTATGGGTATGTTAATATTTCCTTTATATATTTAAAGGCTTCTATGTTGGGTGCATAAATATTTATAAATGTTATATTCTCTTGTCGATTGACCCCTTTATCATTATATAATACTCTTATTTATCTTTTATTACATTCTTGGTTTTAAACCCATTTTGTCTGATATAAGTATAGGTATTTCAGCTTTCTGTTTTCCATTCATATGGAACATCTTTTTTCCATCTGTTTACTCTGAGTCTATATATCCCTACATCAAAAATGAGTCTCTTATGGGCAGCATATAGGTGGTGTATTTTGTGAGTGTGTGTGTGTATGTGTGTGTGTGTTTTAATCCATTCAGCCACTCTATGTCTTCTGATTAGAGAATTTATTCCATTTACATTTAAAGTAATTGTTGATAGTTAAGTGCTTATCGCCACCTTATTCATTGTTTGTGGCTTTTTTAAAAAAGTATATTTATTTACTTATTTTTGAGAGAGGGAGAGAGCAGGGGAGGGGCAGAGAGAGAGAAGGAGAGTGAGAATCCCAAGCAGGCTCTGCACTGTTAGCACAGAGCCTGACTCAGGGCTTAAACCCACAAACTTTGAGATCATGACCTGAGCTGAAATCAAGAGTTGGACACTTGACTGAGTCACCCAGGCACCCCAACTGTCTTCTATTTTTTTTTTATTGTCATTCACTTTTTACTTCATATACTACTAATTCTTAGATCAGTGTCACAGGAGAAAACTCCATTGGCAATGTCAAGCCAGTTTTGCATTCGTTCCTCTTATTCATATTAACTGTTGTTTTAAATTTAATAGTTGATCTTATGGTGCCATATGACATTAGACAGGGATTTCAGTTACTATAACAAATGGTGAACTATGCTTAGAATGATAATACTGTTATTCATTACATAATTTCTAAAACTAACTTTCAGCTTAGTTCCCTATTTGCAAATGAGGACAAATGGTAGTATTTCTGAAGTAAAATAAACAGATATTATTTGAATTTTTGCCTGAAAAAAATAATTAAAAATATGACTCAGTAAAATAGAGGCAATGGGAGTTAGTGGTTCATGTACAGGTTACAGAGTCATACTCCCTGAGTTTATTTTTTGGATGTTTTGTTTGTTTGTTTGTTTTAAATATTAAATATAATTTATTGTCAAATTGGTTTCCATGCAACACCCAGTACTCATCCCAACAGGTGCCCTCCTCAATGCCCATCATCCACTTTCCCCTCTCCCTCACCCCCCCATCAACCCTCAGTTTGTTCTCAATATTTAAGAGTCTCTTATGGTTTGTTTTTTTACATTTTATTTTCAACACATTTCATTATCCATATGCAAAATCAACAAGAAGATTTTTTACTTGAAGCATACTTCAGAATACATGGTTCTAAAAGATATATATAAAACATTCTATCCAAGAAAAATAGAATACACATTTACCTGGAGTACACACAGAAGAATCCCCTGGTTAAATCATATAAAAAGAGATATAACAAATATTAGAAATTTTAAAAGACTGAAATCATACCAAGTATATTTTCCAACCACAGTGGTACAAAACTAAAGATCAATAGTAAAACAAAGCTGGAAAATCTACCATGTAAATATTAAATATTTAACACATAAATATTAAGCAACACACTACTGCACAAGCAATGGGCAAATAAGAAATCAAATGGTAAATCAAAATGTGTCTCAAAACAACAACAAAAGAAAACACAATATTCTAAATCCTATGGGATGCATCAAAAGCAGATGTTAGATGGAAACTTATGCTATAAATGCTTGTATTAAAAAAGATAAGTTTAGAAGAACTTTCCAGAAGAAACAACATTATACCAGAAGGAACTAGAAAAAAAAAAACTTAACTGAAATTTAGTAGAAGAAGAAAATAACAAAGAAAAATCAGAAATAAATAAAATAGAGACCAGAATAAACAATAAGATAACCTTGAAAGTAATGACCAGTTTTTCCAAAAAAATAAACAAAATTGGCAGTGCTTTAACAACATTAACTAAGATAAAAAAAAGAGAGAGAGAGAAGACTCAGAAACTAAAATAAGAAATGTAAGAGAAAACAATACAACAGATAAACACAGAAATGCATACTCTGAAGACAGATTATTATAAATAATTATATACTAATAAATCAGATAACTTAGAAAAAAAAAGATAATACCTAAAAATGTACAAGTTACCAAAATCCAATCATGAATCTTGAATACAAGAAATAGGAAATCTTCTTAGACCAATAATAAGAATGAAAGTTGAATTCGGAATCAAAAATCTCTCAGCATAGAAAAGCCCAAGACTACATGGTTTCATTGGTGACTTTTACCAAACATTAAAAAATAACTAATAGCAATCTTTATCAAAATCTTACAAATAATGGAATAAAGGGAACACATTTAGAATCATTCCAGGAGGCCAGTACTACCCCGATACCAAAGCAGGATAAAAACAGTACAAGAACAGGGGTGCCTGTTGGTTAAGTGTCCGACTCTTGGTTTTGGGTTCAGCTCAGGTCAGGATCCCCCAGTTCATGGGTTTGAGTCCCCCAGTCCAGAGCCAGCTTGGAATTTGTCTCTTTCCCTCTCTCTGCATCTCCCCTGCTCATTCTTGCTCTCAAAATAAATAAATAAACATTAAAAAAAAAAGAACAAAAAAGCCTAGTTTGTCCAATATAAGTATTGCTACTCTGACTTTCTTTTGATATTCATTTGTATGATAGCTGTTTTTCCATCCCCTCACTTTCAATCTGCAGGTGTCTTTAAGTCTAAAATGAGTCTGTTATAGGCAGCATATAGATAGATCATGTTTTTTTGTTTGTTTGTTTGTTTGATTGATAGGTTGGTTTTTTTAATCCATTCTGACACTCTGTTTCTTTTGATTGGAGACTTTAGTCCATTTATATTCAAAGTAACTAGTGATAGATATGTACTTATTACCATTGTATTACTTGTTTTGTCATTTCTGGAGATTTTCTCTGATCTTTTCTTGTCTTTGTCACTTTTGGTCTTTCCTTTGCACTCAAAAGAGTCCCCTTTAATATTTCTTGAATGCTGATTTAGTGGTCACAAACTCCTTTAATTTTTGTTTGTCTGGGAAACTCTTTATCTCTCCTTCTGTTCTGAATGATAGTCTTGCTGGATAGAGTATATTCTTAGCTGCAGATTTTTCCCATTTAGCACTTTGAATATATCATGCCACCCCCTTCTGGCTTGCCAAATTTCTGTTGAGAAATCTCCAGCTAGCCTTATGAGTTTTCCCTCATAAGTTAAGGACTTCTTTGGTCTTGCTACTTTTAAGAATGTTTCTTTATCACTATATTTTGCACTATAAATATCACTATATTTAAAATTTTTTTAATGTTTATTTATTTTTGAGACAGAGAGAGACAGAGCATGAACAGGGGAGGGTCAGAGAGAGAGGGAGACACAGAATCCGAAACAGGCTCTGGGCTCCGAGCTGTCAGCACAGAGCCCAACGCGGGGTTCGAACTCACGGACCGTGAGATCATGACCTGAGCTGAAGTCAGACGCTCAACCGACTGAGCCACCCAGGCACCCCAATATCACTATATTTAATTACAGTGTGACTTGGTGTTGGCCTGCTTTTGCTGATTTCGATGGGAGTTTTCTGTGCCTCTTAGATCTGTATGTCTGTTTCCTTCCCCAGATTAGGGAAGTTTTCTGCTTTCGTTTACTGAAATAAATTTTCTGCCTCCTTTCCTCCCTCTTCATCTTCTGAAATTCCTATAATATGAATGTTATTATGTTTGGTGGAGTCACTGAGTTCCCTAGTCTATCCTCATGTTGCATAATTCGTCTTTCTCTCTTTTGTTCAGCTTCATTATTTTCCATTATTTTGTTTTCTGGGTCACCAATTTGTTCCTCTGCTTCTTCCAGCTGGTTCACTGCATCAAGCCTGTTACCAGTCTTGTTTATTGCATTCTTCATCTCTGATTGATTATTTTTTAACTCTGTAATCTCTGTGGTAAGGGTCTTACTGATGTCTTCTTTTCTCAAGCGCAGTGAGTATCCTTATGATTGTTGCTTTAAATTCTCCATCAGGCATGTTACTTGTGTCTATCTGTTTCACTTAGATCTCTGGCCATGGCCTTTTCTTGTTCTTCATTTAGGATAAATTCTGCCATCTTGGCATTTTGTCTAAGTCTCTGCATTATAGAAAAGCCAGTTATATCTCCTTCTCCTGAAATAATGGCCTTATGAAGAAGAGGTCATGTAGTTTCCAGGGCCTGGTGCTTCAGAGGGTGTCTCCAGTGTGTGATGCATGCACTCTGCTGTTGTGTTTTGACTTCTCTATTGTTCAAGCCATTCATTCTGTTCCTTTCTTCTCTTTTTCTTCCTTGTGATTTGATGACTTTCTTTAGTGTTATATTTAGATCATTTATATGGTAGATAAAACTACTTCTTCAGTCTTGAAGGAGTGAACTTGTGTAGGAGATGAATGTTGTCATTCAACCTTATTCCAGTTATTGGTTGATTCTCAAACCTTTGTGCTTATCCAAGCAGCCTCTTTTATATTTAATAGCTCCCAGTGTTTGAGAATATGCCAAGACCTGTCAGTGTTCCAAAGAGGAGTATCTCAGTTCCTAGATTCAGGCTACCCAGAAGCCAGACCCTCCAGCATCAGTCTTTTTGTTTTTTGTTTTTAATGATTATTTATTTTTAAGGGGGGGTGGAGCACAAGCGGAGGAGGGGTAGAGAGAGAGGGAGACACAGAATCCGAAGCAAGTTCCAGGCTGCTGGAAGCACAGAGCCCAATGTGGGGCTTGAACTCACGAACCGTGAGATCATGACCTGAGCTGAAGTCAGATGCTCAACCAACTGAGCCACCCAGGTGTCCTGATCGGCTTTTAAAAGTATGCAAATATATACATTCCTGTGAGACCACAATCATAAATTCCCTGGCCCCCAGAGTCAAGCAATCTGGAAGTGTCCCCTGGGGATCGGTTGCAAATGTCAAGATTCCAAATAAGTTATATATACTCTTTTATGGGAGATAACAGTGAGCTAGAGCAAGGCAGAGGGAGAGCACTAAGAAGATGTCCACAGCCTACATTCTAGAGGACAGCTCTATAGGCCATTAGATGTATGCCAAACATGAAGCCCCTCCCTTAGCCCCAAAGCTCTAGGATAGGCAAGGAAGCCTTCTTCATAGAAAGATCGGGATGTGTGCCTCAGTCCACTCTTTGCTCAGTGTCTTGGGAGTGGTAGCCTGCCAAGAATTGTCTCTCCAATTGCTGTAGTCCCATGGAACCCAAGAACACAAGCCCCCTGGCCACCAGAGCCAAGTGATCAAGGAGCATCCCTTGGGTTTTGTGGGGCAGCCACAAAAACTGGGGAACAAGATGCATGCAAAGCTCCCCTCCAGGAGACTGTGGCACTGTGGAGTGCAGCAGAGGGTGATCACAGAGATAGCACCTACCTTCTGAGGTCTCTGGAAAGGATTATAGTCAGCCCTTAGATGGATGTTTAGAGGCCTAACCCTCAGGCCGCAGTCATGATGATTAGCTAATAGGACTCCTCAGAAACACTGAGCTCCTGGGTCTCTTGCCTCTTGCTGTGCCCTGTGAGTTATAATTCTTTAAGAACTCTTTGTCTGTTGGTTATAGTCCTGTGGAACCCATGAGCAAAAGCCCATGTGCTCACTGGCCACCATAACCAGGTGATGTAGAAGTGTCCCTTTGGCAGCAGCCACAAAAACCAGAACACCAGACATGTGCAAAAACTTCCTTCCAAGAAATACTGGTCCTCTGGAGTACAGCAGAGGGAGAGCATGAAAATGGTGCCTGCCTGTCCCCAGAGAGTGTTCTAGCAGGCTCCTAAATGTGTGTTTAAATTACATGCCTGCCCCTCAGGGCAGTGTTTTAAAATAAACAGATGAGCCTTCTTCACTTTAAATCTGGGTCTGATTAGCTGCCTCTGAGCTGGGCCCTAGGGTGAGTGAGTCCCAACTTGCAAGCTCTTTTAAGAGTGGCTTCTCAGATAGCTTGTCTTGTGGGTCTCAGGATACGAGCTCTGTTGGTTTTCAGAGCGAGATGTTTTGGGGCGTGTCTCTCAAGTGCGTATCTTAAAAGTTGGGTTATCCAATATGGAGTTTGAACCCTTTACTCTTAAGGGAGAAGCTCTGGGTTTTGAGTTCCCTCCCAGTTGTGAGTCAGTTGCCATGCCAGGGGTATAGTTTCGGCAAGTTTGTGTTTTAGCCTCTTCTACCCACTTTGATATGGTTTTCTTCTTGTTTGCCTGATGAGTAGACATCGCTCAGCCAGCCTTTAAGGTTTTTTGGTGTTTGGGTTTTTTTGAAGTAATTGTTTCATATGTAGCTATTGACTCAGTGTGTCCCTGGGAAGAGGTGAGTTCAGGATCTTCTTACATCGCTGTCTTGAACCAAAACCTACAGATGTTTTATTCTCAACCTCCATACCTTTGGATGTGACCTTATTTGGAAACAGGAGATGACCAAGTTGAGATCTTTAGGGTGAGCCTGAATCCAGTACAGCTGGTGTCCTTATAAAAAGGGGAAATTTGTCACAGAGATAGACATTTGTAGAGGGAAGGTAATGTGAAGACACTGGGAGGACATCATCTACAGCCAAAGAATGCCTGAAGCTACCAAAAGAAGCAAAGAGACATGGAACAGATTCTCCCTCACAACATTCAGAAGGAACCAACACCTTAATTTTGATTTGCAGCCTCCAGAACTGTGAGAGAATATATACTATTGTTTAAGCCACCAGTTTGTTATGGCAGCCCTAGGAAATTAATACAGTATTTAATATGGTGTCATTCATTTTCCTAAAGTAACGAAAGATGTTATTTCAGGGGGGAAAAAAGGAATAAAGCAACGGCGGAGTGGTTATGACCTGACATGTAAAGAATGTAATGTTCCTTAATTTTAAACTCTGACATAATAAAACAATTATGGTAGGTGGTGATCAATTGTATACTATCTAAAATAATACAGGGAGATTTTTAAAAAACTCCTTAATATCTTATATAAACAATCTTTTCCTACAGTTTTGGCTTTTTACCTTATTCTGTATTCCATTATAAATATGACTTCATCTGGTGAATATTTTTATTCTTTGACATTTGAAGTGAAACTGATTATCAGAGTTCTCAAAAAATAAAGGTTAAAATACAATAATATCATCAAAGGTTTTAATATCGTCAAAGATGCCACATCAAAATTGATAGAAATTTCAGGGTAATTTCTTATTTGTCATGGAATCACATTTGCCAGTTTATTAGAAAAACAGCCTTAATAACTAAAAGAAATGCAAAGGATACATCAGTTTTTAGTGTGGTATTTTATTTTCTCTTGCATTTTATTAAAAATTAATAGAGATGTAAGCGCTGTTGAGAGAATTTAAAACCCATCAAATATACAAAATCTCAGCTGAGGCTGCCTCTGGAGAAGGGCACCAATGATGTGGAATGGCAGGCCGACTTATTTTGCATCATAGGCCCTTTCTCACTGTTAGAATCAGTTACCTTGTGCATGTGTGATTTTTTAATGGGGGGGGGATAGCTAATTTTAAAAATTGCATTGAATTAAAAAATATTGAAAGGGACAGAAGGTTTTTGCAGTTGGTAAAAATAATGGTAAAGATTAAAGAACTGTTATAGATACAATCACATTAATAAAGTAGACAAGTAGGGGGAAATGTGAATTATTGATTTCAGACAGCAAGGAAAGCCCAAATCTACAGTGATATTAGAAATATGGGACAAAAGGTTTAAATAAAGATATAAATTGGAAACCTGAAAATTCATACACAGGAGTTAAATTAGTGATATCTGATAGATGTTGAATGACTGTCTTGGTCTAAATACTTAACCTAACATAGCATCTGAGCATCAGGCTAGGAATGAAGTCTAGCAGGGAAAAAGTATTAGACTGAGCAATAAACCTAGACTCTCTTGTGACCTTGCACTTACTAGTTGGCTGAGTGAATCTGGGTAAGGTATTCAATTATTGTGGATCTTGCCTTCCTCACCTCTAACCTGAGGCCTTGGGAGCACGTGCTCTTTGCTCTTCACTACCAGCTCTGATTTCTATGGCTGCTTAAATGGCTATTGAAAGATCAGTCCTTAAAAAGTCTGTGTGTCAACTTCTTTACTTATTAAGGAAAGAAAAATGTCAGCTTATGAAATGGAGATAGAGCCTAATGTTAACTCTGTTTGTGCCACTCCTCATTATCTTAAAAAAAAAAAATGTAGCTCTTGAGAGAATTGTTCTCTGAATTAAATGAGATCAGTAGAGCGCCTGGTGTTCTGCTTGTCACCTAGGCCTACATAAATGCTGCTTCTCTTTTCACATTCTCTTCTCACTTCCAGAACGCTCATATCATTTACAGTAGGCTGGGGAGAATTACAGCACTGTTCAGGCTCTGTATCAGGTCAACCAGCAGCAATTCCAGTGAGTCCCCAGTTAAAAGTGGAGAGCACTCAGCTAGGCCAGTTCAGAAGCCAGGAGAAGCCCAAGCAAGAAGATTCATGCTGGTGAATGGCTGACACTTCCAACTTGCTGCCTCTCCTCTTCTCTTCCCCTGGGCATCTCCTTCATCTCATCTCACTCTTTCTGCAGCAATCTGCATTTTATCTCAGTCCTCTCATCTTGTGCTCCACCATTGATGTTCTCCATGTTCTACTGTAGACAATGATGCAAATCTACCACAAAGCACTTTTTGTGGAAAACTTCTCTTTATCCTTCCTTGGGCTTGTATTTAAAAACAACAACAACAACAACAACAACAACAAAAGCCACCTGCCTCACTTTTGTTCAGGACTTTCTTGATCTCTTCATTCAGAATATTTAACATATACAGAGAGGGGAGGTCTTCCTCCATTAATAGCATCCTCATTGCCTTTCGAAATGGTAGGATCACTTTTGTGTGTACCTTAGGTACTTAGAGCCTATCCTCTTGGTCTGAGGAACTTGAAGGTTTTTTCCTGCTTGTACCTGTTGTTTCACTTGGAGGCCAGGCTACTGTATGTAAATGAGGGAGCACTGAAGAGAGTAGTTTGGGTGGGGAATAGAAGGGCAGAACTGTTTTCCTGTGATTCCTTTTTCCTAAGCATTTATAATTCCTAAATGTTGATGTGTAAGAAGGCATATTATAAGGGAGGCACTAAGGGTCAAGAAAACGTTCCATGGAGTAACAGGTGGATATGGATTTTGATGAGGTTTTGGGGGTGACAGTGGGGTTCATGGGGTCCGGAGCCCACGGCCAAGAAAGAATTCTTGAAGACATCTTTGGTGCAAAAAGGTGATTTTATTGAAGCACTGGGACAAGACCCTTGGGCAGGAAGAGCTGCCCTGGGACCAGGAGGAGAGACTGGTTATATACTATGGGGTTGGGGGGAAGTAAAGTCCAGGGGAAGTTTCTAGTGAGATTTTCATATGCTAAAGAAGACTCAAAGGAGACTGGAGGCCTAGCTATTGTCAAGCTAAGGTTGTTTTTCCCTCTAGCAAAGCATTAACATTAAGACAGTAAGGCGTTCCTAGAGAAATGTTTTACTCTGCCAGCCTCAAGTATTTGTCAATAGGCTTCAGAGTATAAGGAAATTTAGTTCTGTCATTTTCTTCTGCCTTTGTTTCCCACATCACTATGGAGGGGTGATGGAGACTTAGGTCCTGTAGGACTAGGATCTCTATCAGTTAACCATTTGTTTTTCCCCTTTCCTTTGTTTTTGGGCAGCCACAGGTATCCCATCTAGGAGTAGGGGGAAGGGTGTTTGTGGCCTGTCAGCTTGCCTTATGCTCCCTCATCAGATTTAATAAGTTGTAAATAGCCCTCAATTATTTGGACTATTGAAATAGTCCAAACATAATGTTCAATTCTTGAAGATGAATAAATTTTAGAGCCATGTTGGATCTTAGAAGTCATCTAGTTCAGACCCTAATTCACGAGAGGAAGAAGCTGAATAGAATAATTAAATAGTTTTGCCACAGCCACCTACTGTGTTAATAATAGCAGATGCTATACTTGGATGTAGAGCTCCATATCTGTGTCAGTTCTCCTTCCTCCTCCTTATCATACTGGATAGAAATACACACACAAACTACCCTTGTAATGTATGGTTCTTCAAACTGATTTATTGGCAACATTTAGACAGACATAGACTAAATAAAATGTATCTACAATGTACGTATTGGCAGTAACAGGTAGAAAGGTGTGTTAGTAGATCTATATGAAATTCTTCTTCTCATGCATGAGGTAGGTAATATTACTCCCATTTCTGATTTGCAGAAATTAGGATACTGAGAAGTTACATGACAACTAAAGCCAAGACAGGAGGCTATATATTTGGATTTTACGCTCAACATTCTCCTCACTACCCCACACTGTCTCCCTATACAAAGACTTTCTCAACAGGGACCTCACGAAGTTGACCTTGTGGATTTATTTTTTCTTGATTTATTTTTATTAAGGTTACAATAAGAAAAGACTTCTGAAATAAAACTGGCCCTGACAAAATTACAAATAAAAAAATTGTATCTCCTTTTTTATGTCTTCTGTCATTAGTCAACCTCTCCAACCATTTGCCTTCATGGTCCATTGCCCAGCCCTACCTTGACCAAGATTCTCATGTGTTCAGTGAGAATCCCATTCCATCAGTGGATACTAGTGACATGACCCCCTCAAGACTTAATCTTCACTATCATTTTAACCTATCAAGATTATGCATATAAAAGATGATTCTGTAAAAATTAAATTCATGTAGGCTAATACCATAGAGAAGGCCTTCAAATATGGAAAGCAAAATGGAAGAGAAAACAATCAGTGAACTGAATGTTGAGCAGGCAGATTTGGGTGACTTTATAACAAAGCTTTTTGTTATATGTTGAAATCCATGTGTGAATTAGGCTGTTCAATAATTGTGGGTGGAATACCTTAAAACAGGGAAAACTAGAACCAGGGGGAGGATTTAAAAGGCATTAAGACTGTTGAGAGGAATGGGCTGATATATTAGCTACATTAGAGCTTACATTATAGCTTACATTAGAATAAATGTAAAGGAAGAATGACTTCCAGACACTACAGAGGAGAGAGCATCAATATTCAAATATAGGGCAGGGATTTGGAGAAAGGAGGGGAAAAATGACCTTATATGCAATATATATAACAGTATATATAGCAGCTATATTCTATGTAAAGTGTATATTAATTGGTAAAAACAAATGTTAAGACAAGTGTAATATGGATAATTTATCAAAGAGGAAATATGATATGCAATGGATATATAGGAAAATAACCAAAAAATTGGTTTCTCAAAAAACCAATTTGAATAATTGTGAAATGCCATTTAACACTTATTAAAATACAAAAAAAAAAAAGATCATGATTCTTCAAAGTAATTCTTATGTACATGATAAGGTACATCATTTAAATGGGTTCTGGAAAATAATATGGCAATGCATAGCAACAATAAAATTTGCCATCTCTTTTTCTCTATTAATGACAATTCTAGAAATTTTTTAAAAATTTAAAGATAGAATAATGAAAGTGTTAATTAAACCTCATTTATAATGGAGAAACAATCTACGTATACAAGCAATAAGCAGATGATTAAAGTATACATCCCCCCCTTGAAAAAATATGTAGTCGTTTTAAATGCTATTATGAAAATATGTAATATGGAAAGTAGTTCCATTAAAATAATTTAGATAGTAGAAAAATTATATTTTTCTCTTTACCAGTGTGTAAAAATTATACATGGATATAGAAAAGGAGTAGAATGAAACTTGACCAAAATAAAACATTTTGATTGATTAATGATGTTATTGTTAGTAAATTTCAGATTTTTCCTTGTAGCATTTCACACTAATATAATATTTAGACCCTTAAAATAAGTAAAACATATATTGCATTACATTGCATTGTATCTTTCGCTGAATATCACTTTTGTGTTTTAATTACATTTTCAACATTGCTTTTGTATTTCGGGTCAGTGTTAGGATCACTAATCATCCTGGTTTGCCTTGGGTATGAGGGAGTTCCCTGCACTGAAGACTTTCAGTGCTTCAACCAGAAAAATCCCAGGCAAACCTGAATCAACTGGTCACCCTAAATATAGTGAAGTTTAAAATTTTCTTTTGTCTTTCTAAACCTAGCATTTGTCTCACAATAGTGAGATAATAACATCTTTGTTATTTGCTATTAATAGATTTTGACAGGCCTAATATGGTTCTTTTGGGTTTTAAATGCTTGTATTTTCTATTTAAATTGCTATCATATTTTAAAATTTGTAACAACAATCCCTCCATTATATACAGAATGCTGTAAGAGAAAATAGCACTTGAAGCAACAAAGGGCATCTCGTTCAATGTTTATCTTTGAAAATAGATTCATTGGTGGGCACTATGGATATTTTGTAGGGAAAAAAAAAACAAGCAAAAATAACTCCAGCAAAATTTCCCAGTGGCCGCTGCCTGTGTATGACCAAAGTTCTGTGTTGGTTCTCCCACTGGGCTCTCTAAGTCCTAGCATACTTCCCTATCTACTTACATCTTCAGTTTAACTACACAAGTTCATTGGAGCATTTTTTCCTCTTAATAGTTAAAAAAAAATAAGTCCTATTTGTTTGTTTCCCTCTGCTTTTAAACTACTTGTAAATTTACATCTTAGAAGTCCCTTGGGAGGGAACTTTTCCAAAAAGATACTTTGGAAGACTGACCAAATTATTCTATTCAGGTTTCCTAGTAACTATATGAAGTAAAGCCAACCCAGAAAGTGCGAAGTATGAACTCTGATTACTCCAGCATAGCCTCCCCCACTAAGGCTTTCGGGTTGACTGCAAGTCTATTGATAGCATTTTCCTGTTATTCTCTGCTTGGTTGTAATTCTTACTACTTCTACCACTGCATTTTTGGAGTATATTCCAAGAATGGCTTTAAAAAATGGGCACTAGCATACACTTTCAAAGGTACCTCTGACTAGATCAGTGTTAGAAACTGAGTCACTTTATATTTGAATAAAAGTGAATTTAATAATTAAAGTGTTTTTTTTTCAGAAGTTAAGTGAATTAGCATTGCTATTTCTATATAAATTAATTGTCACTTTTCAGGGCATGTCAGTTTATTCTCCATCTACTGTGTGTACATGTTCATAAGACCTTATAGTATTTAATGAAGAGATCCTTTTTAAGTATTGATAGCCACAAGAAAATTATACCATGTTTGATCTGTGTTAAAGAATCAAAGTCCAAGATCTTTGAATGGAACTTAGAATAAAAATGTAATTAGGTTACATCCCTGAAGTCTGATATATCTTTAAACAAGACTGCAAATGAAACTTTATTAGAGCTTCAAATGAATTATTTCATTGCCTTTTTTTTTAAATTCATTTTCTTCCCCTTCTCTTTCATGTCTGTGTTACTGACATTGCTGCTGTATTTTACCTATCTTTTTCAGGGTGTTTTAATTATTTACTGCTTAACGAGCAGCACAGAGAGGAAGCCTCATTCAGAGGTACCTGCTCTGCAGCACGTTTTTCTTTTTCAAAGCTTTGCAAGGGGGTCTTGAGTAGCTGCACCAAGCCCACAGTTCTTGCCACACTGAATAAACTGTTCTGGAGGCAGTATTTCCTCTGTCTGAGAAGAGGCACTGCCCTAGAAACATCTCTTCAGAGGCCTCACTGACCAAGGGTGAAAGAGGTATTGGATGAAAGTTGGATGAAGTGTGCTGTTTCACTGGTGCCTTGAGTGGCTCTTAATATTGAAGGAGTGACACTGTGCCGTCATATTTAGTTTTAAAGCATTCCATGTAGCAGACTCATCCAGCTTCCCTCCCAATGGTAAGTCTGAAAAAAAAAAAAACAAAACGTAAAAGGGCATGAAAACTTACTGGATATCTACGAGGCACCAGGCACCCTGCATGGCACCGCAGCTGTTTTCATGCCCTTTACAACCACTCCCTGAGGCTGGCATTGCTATCCTTGTTTCAGAGCACTTATTGGTGGGAAGGGTCCAGTTATATCATGGTATTGAGGCTCAAACCTTGGTCTCTGCCTTTAAGGTCAAACGTTGGACAGAGTTTCTAAAAAGGGGTCACTGGTTGGGGCGCCTGGGTGGCTCAGTCAGTTAAGCGTCCGACTTCGGCTTAGGTCATGATCTCACAGTTGGTGAGTTCGAGCCCCGCGTTGGGCTGTATGCTGACAGTTCAGAGCCTGGGGCCTGCTTCCGATTCTGTGTCTCCCTGTTTCTCTCTGCCCCTTTCCCACTCATGCTCTGTCTCTCTGTCAAAAATAAACATTTAAAATAAATAAAAATGAATAAAAATAAAAATAAAAAGGGCTCAGTTGAGCAAGTGAAGCCACTGTGGGCTTTGGGCATCAGCTCTGCTGCATACTTGGTGTGTGGGTTGAGGAAAAGAAACACTGAGGCTCATTTCCCTCATCTCTAAAGATAGTAATACATATATGTATGGCAGCTACTGTCATGCTAGGCACATGGTGAGTGTGCAACTAACATTGCTTTTCTCCCTCCAGACTCACTTAAATAGATTATTTTCAGTTTGTTTGGTTTTTGTAGTATCCCAGATAGCACATGCTTATTATCAATCAAAACAGTGGTGTGTTAGGGGAAAGTTAATGCTCCCCTCACTCACTTCTATCTTCTCTAAGTTCATTAGTACTGGTACTTTGGTATATGTGCTTCCATACTTTGCTCCTCGCCCATATAAACATATGTACCTAATCAGAATGTGGTTTGCTTAAAATCATGAACAGTATATAATTCAAGTAAGAATTACATTGTTGATTAAGTCCAGCACAGTATGATTCATTAGTTGATCTAATATCAATACTGTCTTTATTTCTTCTCAGACTTTTAGGCTTGTCAATGCTTTTTACTTAATATTTTAAGATGGGGTGGCAACGATTAAAGTAAAACAATTTATTACACGAGGGAAATGGTCAACTTTGTAAGCTCTACAATGGCTAGTAGTTACTCGTATTGTTTATACATTAGAGAAGTGTTTTACATTTTTAAAAATTATTCCTGTAATTTTGAGACTTATAATTATTTAAGAACAAAGATGCCTAATGCTTAATCTTTAGAAACTACAAAACTTTGATAGAAACCAGTTATTTGAGGTTTATTACATCATAAAGCCGTCAAGCTTGTGTACCATTTCCATCACTGACCACAATTCACCTATCTAAAATCATAAACAACAATAACTAATATCAATTCCTTAAGAATATTTTAGAAGCACAGGATAACCTTCTGGATTTTAAAAATTAACATAGTCATATTGCCAATATCACGGATAGACCCTCTGTGAGTTTCTCCCACACCTGTCTTGCTGTCTTCCTGGGATCCCTTTCATTGTCTGGTTTAGTGACCCATAGTTTTTAATGGGGATATGGTAGCATTCCTATCATGTCCATCTGAAATCTTTGTTCAAAATGATAAAGGAGATTTTCCATTTTTTTTTAAATAGCCTCTCACATATCTTCTAGGTATCCCAAAGTAGCTACTCAAAAGTTATGGGCACATTTTCTTCCTGGTTTATTAGGGATGTTGTTGAGTTACAGAACAAAATCTTTGTTTTCCAGCTTTCTATTTTGCAGTGGTATGCAGTGGGTTATAGTCAGAACAAATCTCCTCTGACAAGAGATAAACCCTTGCAAAGTGATAGTTTCCACTGGGAAGTGTGACAAGCCCTTAACTATTTCAGCATGTATAGTGCCATTATAATTATCATAATTGAATGTAAAAACCTAAAGATGATATAAATTGTTCATGCAGTTAAACTGAAATGGAAAGCAATGTCTTTTGTTTTTACAAAAGAGCAATAACATTTTTCTCTTTTTGCTACTGTTCAATATTGCTCCTAGCAGATTTTATGTCTACATTGTATGGAATAGTAACTTAATGCCAAAGATGTCCAGTAGCTCCAGATTAAAATGTAATATAATATACATAAAGCTTTATTGTTCCTTTAGGTTGTTGTTTTAAGCTAAAGTGGAATATTTCCCTAAATTCCTCAACAAATGTGCCCAATTTACAACTAAATATGCTTAAGACTTATACCAGTGCTGCTGAAGAAATAAGCCTTATGGACCTGTCAAATGATTTTCATGCAATTGTTTCTGTAGCATTATTTTTACTGGCAAATGTACAAGTTGATAGAAAAGGAAATAATTAGCTACTTTCAGAATTGCTGATGCATGGAACTAAAGAAGCCCAGTCTGTGCATCTTAGAGATTGTGACATTTTAAATTACCTGAATAATACCGGGAGCCATCTTTGGACGTAATTAACACCTTGCCTAATTACTGTCAGGTCTAGACAGAGTCACACTTTATTTATGAAATATTATTTTATTCAAACTTGCTTTCACCCTTATTATATTGCAAAGTTTAGATTTGTGTGCTGTTTTCTTAAGTGGAGCAACTTCTTTTTTTTTTTTTCTTTTTTCTTTTCCCTCCCCCTTCAAGTAATCAATGCACTGCTGAATGAGTTCATTTTAATGCACTCAATCATGCCTCTAATGTTCGTAGCTTACGGGCGCAAGCATCAGTAATGCAGGAATGTTATATGGCTTTAGTTTGGGCCATTTCATAAAATATTCATGGAATCAAAAATGTGCATCAAAATAGCGGCTGGGAGAATTACATTTATGTTCCTGCTTTTATGGCAGCTTCACATTTAAACCCATTTGTGTTAATATCTAGTCAATCTTCCTACTTTAAAAAAAAACTAAAATGGGAGAGATCATATACATTCTCTTTTGCTTAATATTTGTTCTAGACATCTGCTGTGATACCACAAATATCTATAAACTTTCAGAGATGTTGTGAGGGAAGAGGGGTAAGCAACAATTTGGATAATACCCAAATATATAAAATCTAATTTTCTGTACATAGCGTTTGTCTTCACATCCTACCAAGCATTTTGCAGTTTACCACATTGTTTGGGTTTTGTTTGTATTTTTAAATAAATGGATGGATTTCTTGTTTGTGTGGGCTCTAGGTAAAGTGAGACTCCTTTGTAACAGTTTTATTTTAAGAGTGTACTTTCCTTTAGGTGAAAAACTATAAACACATACCAACCTCCTTATTGTTTATGTAGATGTCATGTAATTGTTTAAAAAAAACAACAATAACAACTGAGTCTTAGGATATTTCTATCCATACCTGGACACTCTCGTTTTAAACATTTGTTCAGTGTATCTCCTAAGTGTTTCCTGATAGTACTTCATATGATTGAGTAAACTGATTACTAACGGTATTAGTAGAGGACCATTTGATTTCCTCTAACCAAACATTTTGGCTCCATGTTCTTCCTTGATTCACTTGAAATATTAGTGAACTCTCTAGAGTTTTGCTTAGCATAAAACCATGCATTCCATGCACTTAGTTGAGCGCTAGTTGTCTTCCTTATTGAGGTTACTTCTGTGATCTCTGTTACACACGACGATAATGAAGATTTGCTGGAACATGAGAAAGCTCACGTACCCCCAAAGACCTTTCACATCGATGACTCTTCCTGAGGGCTTCTCGTTTGTCTCCTGCTTTCAGTTAACTTTTACTTTTGTGGTACCTTGGTGCAGTCCTTCTTCTCCCTGCCCTCTTCTTCATTGGAAAATAATGTTACCACTTGATAAATCCAGTTGTCTAGACACTTGTCCTTCTGCAAGATTGGTTGTAAGATCTGGAAATCTCAGCTGGTTCTGATGTTTTAAAGTTTATATGGTAACAAAAGGTAGACTGTATATGAACACTTTAAAGAAGTTACAAAGAGATGAGCGAAGAAACTGGTTCATGATCTTCATTTATTTTTATGTTTTGCTTTGTTGAAGTGACCACCATCATGATAGCCCTATATAATATTTCTCTCAAGTACATTAAATTTAATTTTTTTCAGATAAAACAGGATGCATTGTCTTCATAAATATCTAGTCTTTTTTTTAATGTTTATTTTTTTGAGAGACAGAGAGAGAGAGGAGAGAATGAGTGGGGGAGGGGCAGAGAGAAAGAGGGAGACACAGAATGTGAAGCAAGCCCCAGGCTCTGAGCTGGCAGCACAGAGCCTGACATGGAGCTGGAACTCAGGAACTGTGAGATCATGACATGAGCCAAAGTTGGAAGCTTAAGTGACTGAGCCACCTAGGTGCCCCTATCCAGTCTTAATATTAATATTGGTCTTTACCCAGAAAGCAAGAAAATCTTTAAAATCCTATTCACAGTTGAAAATATAAATTAAATGGAAATGTTTCCATTGTTAATCATGCTTAAAGGGGAATACTTGCATATTTAAATTACTATGCCCCCTTCATAGTATAGACTCTATTTTAACATTTTAAAATCAAATGTACCATATTATAGTATGCACTTGAAAATTCTGACCAGCCTTTAGAAATTGTAGCCAAGTCTTTTGTGTGCTTATGGTAATTTGGATCAAATCCTTACTGGCTTATTTACTGGTCTGTTTACCACCAAATAACTTTAGAAATGCATCTCTACATCTGAGAAGGACTGGAAAACTCTACTTTCTCTGTTTAGGCACTTTGGTTTAAAACAGAATTCCCAGTGATCTCATCTGTGGCAAAGTGGTTAAAAAAGAGGAAGTGAATCTATGAATAGCTAGATGTGGCCACAGCTAAGTCTGGGCCACTCTAGGAATTCCAGGTGCTCCATGGATATCACCACATGGTTTATGGGACAGATGGGAATTTAGATAAAGGATGCATAGCTGCTTATACATCAAACTCCTTCAGAAAAAACAATCAGAAGTACATCAGGGTCTAAGATCTGTTCTTTTATGTTAGAGATTACCTGCAATTGCCTGAATGGAGTCAAAGAATTATAGAAATGGAAGAAACGAGAAATCATATAAACCCTAACATTGTTTTTAACTTGAGAGATTTATATCCAGAAAATATAACTTACTCTACCCAAGTCTCCCAACTCTTGGTTTGGTGACTAGCACCTAATATGGTGAGCCAAGTGGTATGGGTTTTTGATGATTCTGGGTGTAAATCCAAAATACCACTTTTTAGCTATTTGAGTCATTTAACCTTTGTGAACCTCAGTTACCTCTTAGTGTAAAAGCAATAATCGTAATTACTTCATTAGTTTTTGGAAGGTTAAATAAGATAGTGTATGGAGAAAAAAAAATCTTCCATCTTGATGAGGACCCAGTAGGGCTTCAGGAAAGTGTACCTTCCTGCTCTCTTTCACTCGAGCATCTTGGACCAGGCTCCTTCATCATGGGAGACTATAAGTTTATTCTTCTGAGAGTTGAACCTTGGCCAATAATCATGACCTAAGTAGTACACTGATATGAGGCCTCAAATCTTCAGCAAAAATCAAACTCAACCTCATTCCGAGGTTGCCTGCCATAGTAACCAACTGAAACAAATGTCCCCCAGGCCCCCTTTACTTCATTTCTGCTTAGACAGCCTGTCCAGGATGCTGAATAGTGCCAATAACATAGACAGGAGTCTGACTGTTATGGAATACAAAGACATAGCCCCCACCTTTTCTCCACTCTTCCTTACCTTCACCCCCTCTCCATTTCCTCCATCTCTCCTTTCCCTACTTTCTACCCTTCCCCCCCTCCCCCTGCCTCTTCTTTCTGCTCCCTTGTAGATGAAATCTTAGACGTGGCCATCAGTTCTTAGAATTCTATTTACATCTTTATGCCTCATTTGCATCTCGTTGTAATTAGTTGAGTTATCCAGTGCTTCACCTCCTGGCTGTCCTCCTGGAATTCTTAGTGAATCTGTTATTTTATAACACAACTTTGGATCCTCTTTCCATCTGGTTACTGTGTGTAACCACAGATGCCATTAGGTCCTTGCTAGCCTCCTTACAGTCCCAATTTTTTTTCTGGAACTATCTGGTTTACTCACAGTTTCCTGTATCTATCTTTCCCTATTCACATGGCCAAAGAGAAATATGTACCTGTACTTTATGAGTAGATGGAAGCTGGATAGAAAAAAAAAAAAAAAGAACAACTCTGATATACATCTTTCTAGGAATACAGAGCTACACTTTACAGGCAGAAATATAGTTAACAGAGGAAACATAACACACATATATGTCAGTGCTCCATTTGAGTTAAAAAAAAAAAAAGATGGTCATGGGTATTTGGAGAAAGGTGTTTCTGGTGAGAGGTGCTATAGGAGAGACATGAGAAACTGCCTGCTCTTGTGGGAAGTAAGAGAAAAATCGTTGGTTAGATGTGAGGAGAGATTAGAGCAATGAACTTGAACTTTGAGTATTTGCATCAAAATGAAAAAGGATTGGACATTATTTTAAAAATAGCTTTTATCAGGGGCACCTGGGTGGCTCAGTTGGTTAACTGTCTGACTTCGGCTCAGGTCATGATCTGGCAGTATGTGAGTTCGAGCCCTGCATCGGGCTCTGTGCTGACAGCTCAGAGCCTGGAACCTGCTTAGGATTCTGTGTCTCCTCCTCTTTCTGCCCCTTCCATGCTCATGCTCTGTCTCTCTCTCTATCTCTCAATAATGAATAAACGTTAAAAAAATTTTAAAAATAGCTTTTATCATATATTTTATTACAAAATAAACATATTTTGATGATAGAAACATTAGAAAATGCCAATAATCAGAAAGGATAAAGAAACCATCCATTACCCACAAAATACTGATAATGCCTTGTAAATATTTTCTGATGTTTTCCAGTATTATCACAAACACCTATACATGTGATGAGATGCTTTCCTATAGTATCATGTTTATGGCTTAGTAGTCTTTTACCATGTGAAAATTTCATAATACAAGTTGCTAAACATCTCTGCCATACACATTCCCCTCTCTCTGTATGTATCTTTGCTGACATGCCCTCCTTCTACACGGTGCAACAGGGGCTCAGACTGGGCATGTCTTTACTCCTTTTTTTTACAGATTATTTGCTGATTGCCCACCTCTGTTGTATTTCTTTGTGAATGTCATTCTTATTTATGTGTGTATTCTTTATTACTTAAGTACTAATTTTGATAGCAAATTCAGGGCAGAAATAGGGGGACATTATATGCAGGAGTCATGGCAGTGGCTTCAGTATCCTGTATTATCTAACCTGTGATATCTAGTAAAACCTAAGTTAAGAAACTATATTGAGCCTGATAAGACCTGCATTGGCTAATTTAATTAGCCATGGCAATATTGTTAATAAAGACTCAACTGCATCTTTTGCAGGGAGAGTAAGCTATACTTAGAGAATACTCTCTGTCAGCTATTGAACATGCATTGATTCATTTCTCACAATAACACTTTGAATAGTTACATCATCATCCTATTTTGCAGAAGAATTAAACTCTAGCACAAAGAGGGTAGTAATTAGCCTGAGGCTAAACAGCAAAAAGGGTAAAGCTGGGATAGGAACTCAGTTTGGCTGCTTGTAACCTGCACCCCCTCTTAAACACTACTGTTGGAATGCCTACATACAAGTACCTTTCCAGCTAATTTCAATTTGGGTGGCTCCAATACCATAAGAGTATTTGGACTCCAAGATATTGTGAGGATTTTCACAAGGCAATTCGCATGTAAAATACAATTGATCCACAGCGTGGAACCGCAAACTACCCTTCCAGAGGTATGCTTGTTCCTATTTCAAGGAGCAAAATGACTTGTAACTTATGGAAGTTAATTTGGAGTTTTGGCTTTGAGAAGAAATATTTTGAACTGTGTTATAAAATTTAATCCAGAAATGCAGTTAAGTGGTATTTTAATTATGAAAAACTAAATGGAATATACAAATGCCTCTATAATAATTGAATTTGAAATTTGTAACAGACACATCCTTACTCAAGATACCTGAATTCTTCCTGGGAATGAAGCAGATGCTGTCTGTTGAAAAAGTAGTGCAGGAAAGTGGTTGAGAATATGGGCTCTGGAATCGGACTGCCTGGATAGATTACCCCACTAAATATGCAATCATGGACAAGATTCTTTTTTCAGAAAAGTTTATTTATTTATTTTGAGAGAGAGAGAGAGAGAGAGCACAAGCAGGGGAGGAACAGAGAAGGAGGAAGAGAGAGAATCCCAAGCAGGCCACGCATGGTTAGTGCACAGTCCATTGTGGAGCTTAAACTCACAAACCATGAGATCATGACCTGAGCTGAAGTCAAGAGTGGGACACTTAACCGACTGAGCCACCCAGGCACCCCCATGGGCAAAATTCTTAACCTCACTTTCTCTTCTGTTAAGTGGAATCATAACAATCCCTATTTCACAGGAGTGTTTTGAAGATTAAATGAGAAATTCATATAAAGCACATAGTACATTACCTTGCATCAGTAATGTTAAGTAAAGGTTAGCTAATACCATTGCTATTAGTAATTACTACTGGGTTTTCACACCGTTTCTAAACATGTGTAATCCTAGTCAATTTCTGCACGCCAAAATACATCCCTCCAGCAGATGTTCATCCAAAATCATTGCTGAATCTGAGGTCCAAATTGGGAGAGCTCCTTTCCCAGCCTACATCCTCTTCATCCTTAGAAATTCGTAACTGTATTCCATGGTTTCTACTTCCCTTTCATTGTAACACATAAGATATATACAAAATTTTTGAAAATATGTTCTGGCCTGTGGTTTGTATTTATGAATGGCTTTTATTCTTCAGGTCAGCTTCTGGAAGCTGCTGAGCATTATGAAGCATTCCATCAATTGACGCAAGGGCGGATATGGAAGGATGAGACAGGCCGCTTTCTCAACTTGTTGGCCTGTGAGAGTCTCCTGAGGACTTACAGATTACTCTCAGACAAAATGCTAGAAAATAAAGAATACAAACAGGCCATCAGAATTCTAATAAAAGCTTCTGAAATAGCCAAAGAAGGTGGGTGGAAAAGAACACTCTCACATTGCTTCCTTTAATGGGCAGGCGCTGCTTGTCCCAAGAGTGAAGTAAAAATCGTCAAGTGTTTGGGTGATTATTTCCTATGAAATGCAAAGACAAATGCCATCAATATACTTTCAAATTTCACTGTAAAACAGAGGAGCCTTAGTGCTGACAACAAGAAACCCATTAATTTCTTGAAAGCTTTGCCTCCAAAATTACAACCCTCTGGGAATAGTGTTATAAAACAATGAACCTATAATGAGAAGGTAAGGTCATTTGCAAAAGTTAAGGGTGTGTGTGTGTGTGTGTGTGTGTGTGGCCATATATTTCTTTCAATCTGAGAGAACTTTCATTGTTTGTAAATTCCCTATTGTCAGGTAATAGGGAAGATAATGATAAATATGTAGTTAAGAGTAACAGGAAAATAGAATGCTAATATATTTTGGACCTCTGCCTGTCAAAGTTTGGCCTTTGCACTGGCATCATCAGCATCACCAGAAGCTTCTGAAAAAAAAAGCAGCATCTCAGGCTCCACCCCAGACCTATTGCCTCAGCATCTGCAGGCTAGCAAGTTCCCCTGGTGATGCATACGCACACTTACAGCAGTAAAAAATGCTTTCATGAGAGCTGATCATATCCTTAATATTCTATATCATTTGTATATGTATAAGATATAAAGAAAAAAATTGAAACACATACTCAT
Organism: Panthera pardus; assembly: GCF_024362965.1. Classification (NCBI taxonomy): domain Eukaryota; kingdom Metazoa; phylum Chordata; class Mammalia; order Carnivora; family Felidae; genus Panthera; species Panthera pardus. The sequence continues at coordinate 80,408,368 of NW_026526688.1, forward strand.
AAGCTTTTACTTTGTGAAATGCGAAGATATTTTATTACCATAATTTATCAATGGAGTAGACTTCATGATGGAGAAAAAGATGCTGTGCTCTTTAAAGTGTATTAGCTTGAGGATATATTTAATTGATTAGTTTATCAAGTACCATATGGTTTATTTGGAATAAGCAGGACCGAATTTCTGGTTGTGATTTTAATTTTCTAAAGAGTAAAAGTTAACATCTTATTCTCTCTGTTACTTCTTTTTAATGGTATTAGAATACTTACAAGAAATAACCCTCATTGAAAGACGTATCCCATTGAATGAACTGCTTTTGAGTGACTGGTGATCTAGTACTTTCCCCAAAGGGGTAAAAACTGACATAAACTGTTAGCTCTTAGATGAATTTCAGCAGCTAACCTTAGTCACATAGAAAGTTATGTGGAATTTCAATGTAAAGTAATTTATCAATTAGGAAAAGGTATTTTGCTTTAGGTTCACATTTGCTAAATGATTGTAAGGCAGTTTACAAAGAAAGGAAGTCTCCGAGGGTCTCTTCCCAAAGTCAGGGTCTCCCTGGCAGTCTCCTCCTTTTCAAAAGAATCTTTTGCTTTCCCAAGGACAGATAAGAGGAGAAATCTTCTTATGCTTATGTAATAATTTTTTAACATCTTTTAACATTCATAAATATTTGCCCCTATACTTTTCATGTAACAAAGTAGATAGGTTAAGGGTTGGCACAGTGTCTTACAGAGCTCTGACAACAGCTGAACGCCCTGGGACAAAGCCTTTCTTCTTACTGTTACCTCCTACTTTGGTTAGGGAGCCTGAAGCAGCAAACTGACAATTGCCTGCATAAGGCATGCCTCCCACATTGGTTTATGTAATATTTAAGGAGCAGTGACATCCACTGTGGGCCAACTCTTTTACTAGGGCACCTTGGTATAATGCACAAGTGTAACACTGGCTATACTCTTAATTGTATATTCTATTATTTTCCTATTTCAGTCATTCATTGGTCTTTATTACATTCACAGAGTTGTACAACCAGAAACACTAACTCGGTACTCGCTAGAAGTCACTCTCCATACTTTCCTTTCCCTCTCTGCTAGCAACCGTTAATCTACTTTCTGCCTCTATGGATTTACCTGTTCCAGAAAGTTCATATAAATGGAATCATACAATGTGTGCCCTTTGTGTCCAGCTGCTTTCACTTAGTGTAATGTTTTCAACGTTCATCCATCTTGCAGCATATATTACTACTTTGTTCCTTTTTATGGCCAAATAATATTACATTGTATGCTTTTATCATATTTTCTTTATCCATTCATCAGTTGCTGAACATTTGTGTTATTCCCGCCTTTTGTCAATTATGAATAATGCTGCTATGAGCACTTGTGTACAAGTTTTCAATTCTTTTGTCTCTAGACCTAGAAGTGGAATTGCTGGGTCACATGGTAACTCTATGTTTAACTTACGGAGGAGATGGCATGGAGTTTTCCAAAGTAGCTGCCCGATTTCACATTCCTACCGGCAATGTGTAAGGGTTTAGTTACCTTACACACCCTTACAATGTGTAAGGGTAAAGTTTATCTACTTTCTCACCATCACTTCTTGCTGTCCTTCTTGTTTATAGTCATCTTAGCAGGTATAAAATGGTATGTCATGGTGGATTTAATTTGCATTTCCTTGTGAGCTAATGATGTTGAGCATCTTTTCGTGTGCTGATAGGTCATTTGTATATCTTCTGTGCGGAAATGTCTATTCAGATTCTTTGTCCGTTTTCAGTTGGATTGTCTTTTTATTATTGAGTTGTTTTAAATATTCTTTATATATTCCAAGTGCAAGTCCTTCATCACTTATATGGCTTGAAAATGGTGGGTTTTCTTTTCACTTTCTGATGGTATCTATTTGAAGTACAAGTTTTTAATTTTGGTGAAGTCCAAAATAATCTATTTTTTGTTTTGTGGATTCACTTTGTTAATATTTTGTTGAGGCTTTTCATGTCTATATTCATAAGAGATCTTGGTTTATAGTTTTCTTATGATGTCTTTATCTGGTTTAATGTCAAAATAATACTGGCTTCATAGAATGATTTGGGAAGTGTTTTCTCCTAACTTTTGGAAGAGTTTGTGAAAACTCGGTATTGATTATTCTTTAAATATTTGGTAGAATTCACCAATGAGGCCCTCTGAGCCTAGAATTTTCTATGTGGATAATAGTTTGATTACTAATTCAATTTCTTTACGTATGGATTTATTCTGATTTACTGTTTCTCCTTGAGTCAATTTCAGTAGTTTATGCCTTTGTAGCAGTTTGTCTATTTCATCTAGTTTGTCTAATTTATTGGTATGCAATTTCCATAATATTCCCTTTTTTATTTCTGTAAAGTGTGTACTGATCTTCCCTCTTTCATTCTCTATTTTAGTAACTTGAGTCTTCTTTCTTTTTTTCTTTGTTCAGTCTAACTTTAAGGGTTAGTCGATTTTATTGACCTTTTCAATGAAACAATTTTTGGTGTTGTTGCTTTTCTCTGTTGTTTTTCTAGTCTTTATTATTTCCTTCCTATATATATTATAAAGACTCTAGTCTTTGTTTTTCCTTCCTTCTGTTTGCTTTGGGTTTAGTTAGCTCTTCTTTTTCTAGTTTTATAAGATAGAAAGATGTTCCTTATTTTTTAAAATAGGCACTTGTAACTATACATGTCCCTTTATGCAATGCCTTAGCTGGATCCCCTAAGTTTTGGGTTGTTGTTTTTTCATTTTCATTCATTTCAAAGTATTATACAGTTTACCTTCTGATTTCTTCTTTGATCCACTGGTTATTTAAGAGTGTGTGTAGGGGGTACCTGGGTGGCTCAGTCGGTTAAGCATCCGACTGTTGATTTCAGCTCAGGTCATGATTTCATGGTTTGTGAGTTCTAACCCCACATCAGGCTCTGTGCTGACAACTCTCAAGTAAATAAATAAATAAACATGAAAAAAAATTAAAAAAAAAGAGTGTGTTTAATTTCCACATCCTTGTGAGTCTCCCAAATGTTTTGTTATCTATTCTCAATTTCATTCTCTTGTGAATACCATCTTCTCAGTTGGATCTCCCACCTTGATAACTGCATTTAATACTGAAACCTGCTTTTTTCTCTTTACTCCCACTTAGCACTCTCAATTCCTCTTATCCTGCTGAAATTTTTTTCTCCTGGAGCACCTATCACCATACAATTTACCACATAATTTTACTGTGTTAATTTATTTTGTATCTCTTTCTGTCCCTTCCCTCTAAAATGTAAGCTCTCCAAGGACAGAGAATATTTCTGGTTAATTTACTGGTGTATTCCAAATTCTTATAGCTGTGCCTGACACAGAATAGGTCCTCAAAAAATATTCAGTGAATAAATGAATCAGTGAATATGTTAGCCAAATAACAAATGGAAGTTTTAAGACACATTTTAATGGAACATTTGAGTTATTCCCAAACACAATGTCTCTATCCATTAGACCCCCATAACCCTCTCTTTAGATTTGCTATAAACGTACCAGTATAAGAATGGACAATTTAGGTCTTGAAAATAAAACATAGTATTTCCTTTAACATGAATGATTATTGATTTGGATAGCAAGGCCAATACTAATGTAACTCACTCAAATAAAGTACATAATATAAATAGTATTTTGCCCTTTTTTCCTTTGGTATATGTGTCATTCAACTTTAATAATGCTAACATTTTCCTCCATTATTTTATGCTTTCACTTTATCTTGATTGTGTTTCAATTAGTAAGCAGGAAAAGTTCTCATGCTTAAATCCTATTTTAAAACTAATATTTAGTGTGACTTGACTGTTCCAATTAGCTACCTCAAAATCTTTTTATCAACAAGGGTCAACTTTTCTTTTCTTTTCTTTTCTTTTCTTTTCTTTTCTTTTCTTGGCTGCCCTTTACATATAATTGGGTCCAAATGGTGATACTATATCAGCAAATGCCACTGTTGGTACTTTAACACAGTGACAACATTTAATAGATCAAGTGCAAATTATAATCAACTTTTAATTATCCGAAAGTCAACTTCCCCTGATAGCCTCTCCCTCCTACCCCATCTTTCCCTTCCTTAGTCCCATCCCTAACCTCAGCACCCATAAACTTACAGCAGAGAAAGAGCACCCAGCTAAACTATTAAGAGTTAAAATTCCCAAGACTGGATCACTGACATCATCAACTCTGCTGAGGTGAGATCTTGAGGGTATTATTCTCTGCAATCAGTGAAATGGCTTGAGAATAATAATAATAATACTGTCATTGGCATTTGCCATCCTGTTTTCTTAGTCTTTCAGTTGAGCCACTGCTTCACAAGTGGTAATTCAAATATTCTTTTAATTTTTATTTATCTTAGAGAGAGAGAGAGACAGAGCATGAGCAGGGGAGGGGCAGAGAGGGAGGGAGACACAGAATCTGAAGCAGACTCCAGGTCCCGAGCTGTCAGCACAGAGCCCGATGTGGGGCTTGAACCCACAGACCGTGAGATCATGACCTGAGCTGAAGTCGGATGGACGCTTAACCAACTGAGCCACCCAAGTGCCCCCACAAGTGGTAATTCAGTGAGTGGTAACAGTGAATGCGGTATGGAGAGCTGTGAGCTCCTGTTGAAGTCCATCATGGGTTGGAGTGCAGAGTTCGGGAGTAGATCTACCAGCATTTGTATTACCCAGGAGTTAGGTAACACTAAAAGCCAAAAAGTAGAAAAAGGATGGTATTCTTCTTAAAAGTAAGAGCCTTTAATGGTTCTTGTAAGCCCATTAGATTTATATGTTACATTTAGCATATAAATGTAAATAAATTATGTATTTATTAGGTGGTATGATGTATGTCTCATTGAAGCACATTACACGTCTACACATAATTGTTTGGGAAAGAAGATGTTTATAATTCCTGGAATAAAACACATTCACAGAAATTAGAAAGACTAGATTCCTTTGAAAAGATGATGAGAAGCATTACCAGTCATTAGCAAAGAAAAAATGTGTTTGGATTTCAAAATATCTATGGAATGGTGTACCAAGATGTCAGTCATTTTCACTCAAGTTTTAACCAATAGCTTTTAGATTGAACCTAATCAAAACAATAATTCCTTAATTTGCTAATTATCTGCCCTGTAGAAACTTCACTGAATGTCCATCTCACTGTGTATATGTGTTTGTGCACTATGGAAAGCAATACCCTTTACCAATTATTTCCTGTATGTATAGTAGCTATGCAGGATGGCTTTAAGTCTTTATGGGTGGAACAGTATGGAAATTACATAGGAATGCCTAACTAATATTACTAAGCTGTATGTGTATGTAGAGGAAAATGCCTCTTAAATACATTGCTAAGGCACCTTTCTCTAACATTTGTGACTCAAGTAAATTATATTAACATCAGCGTTTTAAAACTGGCACATAGTTAGGCTTCAGGGATTGTTCACAAATCTGTACACTTTGTTACAACTTTCTACTGTCTTAAAAAATGAAGATTCTGTTTGTTGTAATGGGTTTCTTTCATTCCATGGCAATGTTTCTACATTTTCAACTTTAGGAAGTGACAAAAAGATGGAAGGGGAAGCTTCCTATTACTTGGGCTTAGCACACCTAGCTGCTGAAGAGTATGAAACAGCACTAACAGTAAGTTGAAGTAAACTTGTAATCATTGCCACTTTTAGTTTTTATTTTATTGTGTTTATTTTATTTTATTTTATTATATGTTGTTACAAACCCAGCAGAAATGGGTGGATCTGTATGTATTTAGAGAGACTAAAGCAGAATAGCAATTCTAGAAGCAGAAACAAAATCGTTTTATTGTTTATAGTTAAGTAATGTATAATCAATTAGCATGAAGTGCTTTAGGATATATAAAAGTTAAATATGTGGAGTAAAGTGACCCTCTACGCTCACTCCCCATATCATTGAGGACAACAGGATATGGGTTTAAATGATAGCAAAAAGTAAATAGAAAGAAAGAAAGAAAGAAAGAAAGAAAGAAAGAAAGAAAGAAAGCCAAATTACAGTAAACTTATAATATGATTTGGGAAATTTTGCTTTAAAAAAGACTATGGTTGTTAAGCAATTGAGCGAATTGCATTGCTGTGGACCTTTAGTTGGAGGTTGGGAAGGCAGCAAAGGTGGAGATCACTGTTAGTTCCAATCTGAGAAGTAGCCTGCTTCATGATAAAAATAAGTGCTTGCCTGTTTTATGATGAGACTTCTTGTGTTTGGCTAAAATGAACAAAAAGTGTCAAGAAATATCTTTTCTGTATTATAACAAATCTTTTCCTTCATTTTTGTCTTACCTCTAATATATTTCAAGCCTCCTATTTCATTGCACATATCACTCTTGTAATAATTTTATCTGATATATGATATTGGCTTTATATTCAGCTTTGAGAATTTCTCATTCGCTGATTTAGAATAATCATGCTATGTAGAATTCTTACATTTGGGCTAGATATGTTTCTCTGTCACCCTTAAAATTGGGTCATCATGGGGAACTTGGGTTTTCCTAGATAACTCTTCTGCTTAATAATTTTTGGTTAAAATTACATACATTCAGCAATGCTGTGTTCCAGGTACTTTGGGGAGCACAGAGGCCAACACTTCCCTTTAGGAGCTAATTTAATAAAGGTGGCCAACTGTAAACATAACTATAGTTCAAAGCAGGATGAACAGGGGTTTTCTTTTTTTATTTTATTTTATTTTATTTTATTAATTAATTGATTAATTTATTTATTTTTATTAAATATATGAAATTTATTGTCAAATTGGTTTCCATACAACACCCAGTGCTCCTCCCAAAAGATGCCCTCTTTAATACCCATCACCCGCCCTCCCCTCCCTCCCACCCCCCATCAACCCTCAGTTTGTTCTCAGTTTTTAAGAGTCTCTTATGCTTTGGCTCTCTCCCACTCTAACCTCTCTTTTTTTTTTCCTTCCCCTCCCCCATGGGTTCCTGTTAAGTTTCTCAGGATCCACATAAGAGTGAAAACATATGGTATCTGGCTTTCTCTGTATGGCTTATTTCACTTAACATAACACTCTCCAGTTCCATCCACGTTGCTACAGAGGGCCATATTTCATTCTTTCTCATTGCCACATAGTACTCCATTGTGTATATAAACCACAATTTCTTTATCCATTCATCAGTTGATGGACATTTAGGGTCTTTCCATAATTTGGCTATTGTTGAGAGTGCTGCTACAAACATTGGGGTACAAGTGCCCCTAAGCATCAGTACTCCTGTATCCCTTGGGTAAATTCCTAGCAGTGCTACTGCTGAGTCATAGGGTAGGTCTATTTTTAATTTTTTGAGGAACCTCCACACTGTTTTCCAGAGCGGCTGCACCAATTTGCATTCCCACCAACAGTGCAAGAGGGTTCCTGTTTCTCCACATCCTCTCCAGCATCTATAGTCTCCTGATTTGTTCATTTTGGCCACTCTGACTGGTGTGAGGTGATCTCTGAGTGTGATTTTGATTTGTATTTCCCGAACAGGGGTTTTCTGAGTGCAGAGGTTAAGAGTGGTTGGTTCCAACACTGAAGATCAGGGAGGTTGCACAGGGAGCTTTTGAAGAGCAGGATTTCTATAGACAGAAAGTGAGGGTGTTGAGGATAATATCAAATATTAGACACACACACACTCTGTGAACGTACTCGGTATGTTTGGGAAGCAATGAATTGTCAGGTGCAAATATGAAATCAAGTCGGAAAATTAGGTGAAAACTAGCTTATAAATTCTCTGTCTCTGTTTCTCTCTCTCTCTCGCCCTCTCTCTAATGAGCAATGCAAAAACACAGGGTAAAATAAATTCAAGCAATATAATAGAGTTTACAGTGAAAAATAAGTCTTCCCTCCATCCTGGCACTCGGTCCTGCAGTTCTTTCCTCAAAGGCAAATGCAGTTAACAAGTTTTGGGTTTACCCCTCCAAGAATATTCATATATGTGTATAGCATATAAGTGCATATACCTATGTGTTCTTTTTGTTGTTTACAAAATTGTGGCATTTATATGTAGTGTTCTGCATCTGGAGTTAACTTCTTCCACACTCATGCATATAGACATGCCTCATTTTAAAAGGGCCACTGGTGTCCCATTTTATAGTTGTACCATAATGGATTTAATCATCTCATGTTGGTGGGCATTTAGATTATTTCCAATCAGGTTTTATTGCAAAGGGTGTAGCAGTGAATAGCTTTGTGCCAAAGTGAGAGATGATCTACTCAATAAATTTCTAGAGGTGGAAATGCTGGATCAGAGAAGAGATGAATTACATTTTTTTTTTCTAAACTTCCCTTCAAAGAAGCTTCATCAGTTTACATTCCTACAGTAATAAATGAAGGTACCTGCTTCCTTTGGAAATGCACATATGTGTAATATGTGTTGTGAATATTTTTCCAGGTCATTGTTTTTTGACCGGACTTATGAAATTTTTCCATGCTGAACTTTTAGATATATATGTGGCCAAATTTATCAATCTCTTTTTGCACGACTTCTGACTATTCTTAGGAGGACTGTCCTCCTTCCAAAATGATTATTTTTTCAAGTTTATGGACGGTTGGAGGGTTTTATGCTTTGTTGAGGATAGTGAAATTCATATTTTAAGCAATGTGTGATTTTTAATGACTTTTGACGAGGCTAGCGACATGATCACATTGATTTATTCATGACTGTTTATTAAGCACCGTCTACATGACAGACGTCATGCCAGGCACTGGGTCTGACCTTTATTTTTAGAAGATATCAGTAGTGGTGTAGTCTAGCAATGAACGGATTGAAGAAGCAGTACTTGGCATCTAAGAGACACATTTCTTGAAACTGTTACTCCTTTCAGAAAGATACTGAAATTGTTTTTCTGAAAGTATGGAAACCATAAACCAAATAAACATAAATCTCCTGTTAATATTAACTGTGTGACCTTGGGCAAGGACCTTAAACTCTCTAAGTCTCAATTGCCTCATCTATTCAGTGGGACTAATAACTCTACTTACTTTTTAGGGTATAGTGGGTTGAATGGTGGCCCCCAAATGTCAACTTCATAATCCCTGGGACCTGTGATTTTCACCTTATTGGAGAAAAGAGTCTTGGCAGATATAATTAAGTCAAGGACCTTGAGATGAGGTGATCACCTTGGATTATCTAGGTGGGCTTTAAATCCAATGACAAGGGGCCTTGTAAGAAAAAGGTAGAAAGGAGATTTGAAAAGGAGGACAGGAAGACACACACAGAGGAGATAGGCACGTGAAGATGGTGCAGAGCTTGGAGCCATGCTGCCACAGGTCAAGGAATGCTTGGAGCCACCAGAAGCTGGAAGAGGCAGGAAGAATCTTCCCCCAGAGCTGTTGGAGGGAACACGGCTTTGCTAACACCTTGATTTCAGACTTCTAGTCTTCAAAACTATGAAAGAATCGATTTCTTTTGTTTTAAGCCATTTAGTTTGTGGTGATTTGTTACATCAGTGTTAGGAAACTAATACATAGGGTGATTAGGAGAGACCATTTATATAGAGTTTTAAAAGAGTGTCTGCCTTGTATATAATATGCCTTTGGTAATTGTTAGCTTTTATTATTTTTACTCTGGACTTTAGTGGTAGTAGTGAAGATGGAGGAGAGTCATTTTGGAAGTTATGAAGGACTTGGTGATAGACTAAGTACAGAGGGGGCGCTGGGTGGCTCAGTCGGTTAAGTGTCCGACTTCGGCTCAGGTCATAGCTCGTGGGTTCAAGTCCCACGTCGGGCTCTTTGCTGTCAGCTCAAAGCCTGGAGCCTGGTTCAGATAGTCTCCCTCTCCCTCTCCACCCTTCACCCACTTGTGCTCCCTTTCTCTCAAAAATAAATAAATAAAACTTAAAAAAAAAAAATACACTAAGTATGGAAAGTGAGGGAGTTAGAGGTGCCCAGATGGGCGCTAGGAGCCTGGCTGTGAAACTTGATGGTTGCTGGTGTCATTCACTGAGAGGGAATGCTAACAGATACCCAGGCTTGGGAGAAATGGGAAGGTCACTTTTGATTATGGTGAATTTGAGTTTTTCAGTTATCCAAGGAGAGATCAAACAGTGATATATGTGGGTCTACAGCCCAAGGGGAAGTCTAAACGTGAGATTTTATCCACATTTGATATATAAGTTGTCAGCATATTGAAGCTGTGGAGTGGAGATTTCCTAAAGAGAGTTGATAGTGATGAATGAAAAAGGCCTAGGGCCGGCTGGATGAGGGGGTAGGTGCAAAGGAGATTAAGCAGGGATATCCAGGGAACTGGGAAGAAAACCAGGAATAGATGATCACATACAAGCCAAGGAAACCAGGCATGTCTAAAAACAGAATTATGCAAACCCCTCCTGCCTCCTATCCCAGGTTTTGGGCTGGAATGAGAGAGCTCCTTGCAGAGATTTCCAGTCAGACCTCGACCCCCTCCCCCAGGCATATACCTCAGTTAGAGTCAGGGTCAGTTAATTTTTGTCATTTAATTCTCCAGCCAGGGCAGAGGCTTTGGGAAACCAGGAAGGCCATATTCCAGGCTCCAAGGCTCACTGCCACAGTCAAGAGTAGCCTTTGCAGTTCGGAAGAATGAAGCCTGTCTTCAGAGCCCAAGTCTTGCTTGTGGTAGAATATTGTTGTCTTTTTGGAACACAGCTCACTCAGAACTGAGGAATTGCAGGAACCAAGCTTAAAATTTGGGCCAAGTCCATAGGTAGAGCTGCAGGGCTAATGAAGGATCTGTTGTCAGACCTGTAAGTAAGATGCCAAAAGCAAAGTCAAGAAGGCATCAGATTCAGGGCTATACAACAGGAGGCAGGGAACAAGTACCAAGGAATCATCAAGGAATGAGAAGCTGGAGTTGGGATGTGGTTTGGAACGGAAAACCGACATGAGCAGTTGTACCTGATTTGGGGCATGGAGGTCTTCTAGCTTAGGTTGATTTTAGAGGGCAGCCTGTTTTCGCTTTGTAATAAAACAGATTTCCACAAAACCTGACATCTTGCTTTCATTTCCATTTGAAAATCATGTATTTTTCTTCTAATATCTTACTTTAACCACTTTCCCTGCTTCCTTTCAGAGATAAAGGGGGCTAGAAACCCATAAGACAGAGCACTCCTTCTTTAGTGAATCTAGTATAAAAAATTACTTGATCAATTACTAAATAGGACTGATTTCCTGACTGATTGATGAGATATCTGCCCAGTTACCTAATCACAAAGTAAACATTCAACATACAATTTTTTTTTCTTTTGAAATTCTCTTTTATCCTTCTTACCCACCCTGTTTCTTTATCTGTTTTAAGGCACTGATGGTGTTGTTGTCACAGTGTGGCTGTGGAGAGGGGCAAGAATGACCTGAAATCAGCTTGGTCATGTTGCAGCCAGCCTGAGACAGCAGACAGTTAGATTGAGCATTTCCCTTCCCTTTTCATATTGCATCTATCTTTAATTCTTGGTTTCAAGTCCATATACCCTTTTTATTCTCTCATTTGTGTATTAAGCTTGTATTTTGAAATATTTTCAGATTTTTAATACCTTGCCTCTACATTCAACCTCTTTCTCTCATGAATTTCTCCCTTTCAATACTGTTCATCTGTTTAAAGATATTTACATGATTTGTTCAAAGAAACTTGGCTTAGAGAAACCTGTCACAAGTAAATATTACTGATTAATAGTTCTGATTATCTGAAACAGAAGGATTTTGAAATTTTGCTAATGGATCTTAAGGGTTTTAATTTATTAATAAATGATTAATACATGTAATAGAAGAATATTTTGACAAGCATATAAATAGTCTGGTCATCCATTCCTTGTTGATAAAGCATTCTTTATCGGATGACAGAACAAGGTTAAACTAAGACCCTAAATAATGGATTTATTTAGGGTTGAAATCCCTGCCAATGAGAAAAAGGTATTTGGAGAAGAGAAGTGATAGTTACTCTAATAAACCTGTGCAGGAGGTCACAGAGACCCTGACATTTAAAGGCGAGAATGCTACCTGCATTTATCAGGTGCTGAGAAAAGAAATAGTAATTCCCTTTGGCCATCATCAATTTAGACCTGCACATGTTCCAAGTAGAGTAAATTCTGAATTTTAGTAGGTAAATGTATCTCATGAAGTCCTAAAATTTCAAAGAGAAAAGTACCTTACTAAAAATCACATTCAAGGCTTTTGCAAAGTTGGTCACACTTCCACAATCAAATACTACAACCGTAAAATTAATTTAAGAAAAAGAAAGGGCCTCCCTTAGCACTGTGTTTTATGCATGAATTTTCTTCCTTTCTAAATATTCCACTCCATGTAATAATTTTAGGAACACCAACTTTAACAATCTTCAGTACATTCAGTGAATTATTTGCTTCTTATTATTTAGCAATAATGTAGCCTATCAAAAATTATACTATGAAAGCAAAATTCATCATATTGATACTTCATTTGCTTTTATAGTATAAAATTCATCACATGTACTATATTATTTAATTATTCCATATATAAAACAGTAGCCATCTTTATATTCGCATACATGTCAGCATCTTTATAATAGCTTAGAATGCTTCCAACATTAGTGTTAACCTAAACTCATGGTTAACCTAAATCTGTAGCTTTATCAGCAGCATCTCATATTTGCAAAATGCAAATAAATAATGTATCAGAAAAAATAGTTACACTAATATTCTAGCAACTCACAGATTGTTTCAAAAAACTCACAGATTATTAATAAATATTAATAATGAAGGATATGGATTATATTTGTAAAATGATACATTCTTAAGGTGTCACTAGGTAATTGTAATTAAATTTTACTTTTCTTTCAAGTTCATATATACAAACAAAGGGAAAGCCATTATATATCAGAAGGCATTTCTAACAAAGAATGATTTATTTGATTTGTATTGTTTAGCTGACCAAAGTTTAGGGGGAGACAATTCTTACAGTTATTCCCATTTAGTTCCTTTCTCCATTTAGTTTGTTACTTTCTTCTTTAAAAGTCACACCGTCCTTGGGAGTAATGGGTTCTTGATCCAAATGACAATCCAGCTGACATACCTTGCCAGAGTCCACAGTAACATGCATAAAACAAGTTTTCTTTTTGGTCACTTTTACCAGTGAAGACTTTTATCTACTACTGAAACCATTACATAACCCAAATAAATCTGAGTTCCTCACATTTCACCCTCAGTATGATATCATATTAAAAATCCAGCAAGCTAAAGAAAAGTAATTTCAATTTCTATTTACTTGTCCTCAAAGAACAGTAAAAGATAAAATTCTTAACTCCCAGCAATATTATTTTTTTAAATCCTCTCTCCTTCCATTTAAAAAAATTTGAATTGTCTCTAGATATTCTGAAGCCTGTAATTTCATGTCACTCCCTAAACCCAAAGTTCCCTCCTGTCTTCCACTCACTCGTGGTTCACCACTGCTCTCCTTTTCCTCTGTGCTTCTGTTTTGCCTCTTTTCTCTTCCAGATCAAGAAATGGTGGCTCTTCAGCAGGCTCATTTCTATATCTTACATAGATACTCCCCTCCCACTGCAGATTATAACTCTGATCTGCATGATAAAATCCACCCACCTAGGGGTGCCTGGGTGGCTCAGTCAGTTAAGCATCCGACTTCGGCTCAGGTCATGATCTTGTGGTCCATGAATGAGTTTGAGCCTCGCATTGGGCTCTGTGCTGACAGCTCAGAGCCTGGAGCCTGCTGCGGATTCTGTGTCTACCTTTCTCTTGGCCTCTCCAGCTCACACTCTGTCTCTCTCTCTCTCAAAAATAGACATAAAAAAAATTAAAAAAAAAAAAAACACTGAGGGTGGGGCTGGTTTGGGGAGAAAGGAAGAAATGCCGAGGTAGTCATGCCATAGTGAGTAGACTGGGAAGGGAAAGGAAGCAGATACTCTTGCATTAATCATTTTTTATTCTCTTGCACTATATGTGACAGATGCTTGAACACTACATGTCATAAGAAAAAAATATAAAGAAAAAATAGTAAGTGGAGAGAGAGGGAAAGAAAGTAAAGGAGCCAAGGCAAAGAAGAGGTCAAGAAAGAGGCTCTCAGAGGCTCTGTCTTCCTTTAGATCCTTTGTGCATTAGTTCAAATACTTCAACTCTGCCAAGTTCTGTACATGCACAGTATATGATGATATGATCAATTTTTCTGCTGTACCATACGTACTACTGTATGTGGACTGAATGGGTCTGTCCGTAAGAGCATTTGCTTCTGTGCATCTGCACTTTTGTCCTTTCCTGTCTGCTTCCAGCTCCAGGTAAAGGACTCTTTGGAACCAATTTACTATGGTACCAGGATACCTGGTTAGAGTTGCCTGGGATGGATACAAACACTCACATCTGCTACCATATCTTTGATTATTAGAATTTTGCATGAAGTAAAGGCAGTAAATACTAGCATTTCTTGAATAAGGAACTCTCAACAGGCTTTTCGAAGTATATTTAACAACTCTTTGGAGGGTGAGGGCAACAAAATGTTAAATCGGGCTGGTGGAGAACAGAATCCCAGCTTTGCTGCCACCTTCACCATGTGACATTGCACAAGCAAATGAACCTTTTGGACTATTAGCTTCTTCATCTGTAAAATGGGGGTACTATTACCCCCTACCACAATACAGCTTTGTGAGAATTAAGTAAGAAAGCGTATGTAAAGTTTGTGGCATAAGATCTAACATATAGAAACCCATAACTATTATATCACCATTACTATGCAGAAAAGAATTATTTTCCCAAGTGCTAGATGGTCAGACATCTATAAAATCATGATTTCTGACTTTTGCTCTAGGCCCAAGTATTCCCAAACAAATAGTAAGCATAGAATAAAATGCTAAATGTGTCGGTGAAAGGCTGTATCAAAGATGTTGAAGAAGGAGTTTATTTAGGAGCTATATTACATGATAAAGACCCCTTTATGTAGTGCAGTTCAAGCGTATATAGCAATAGCTCTCTAATTGTTAAGTGGTCAAACATTTGAGCTGACAGTAGGTTTTGATGTGTAATCTTTATTATGGACAGTAACTGTTTTTTATAGAAAGAGCATGTGGGATGCTAGCATGTGGGCTAGAAGACTTGGATCTTAGTCCCGTGTGCCACATACTAGCTATTGACCTTAGTTTAGTCACTTAGCTTCTTAGAGGCTCGGTATCATCTGTGAAATAGAGGTGGCAATGGCAGCTTTGCTGTATCTTTGTGAAGATCAAATGGAAAAACCATATGTTTTTACACTTTAGACTATAAACAGTTTTCACATGTAAGATGCTATTATTACCACAGGCTATGATATAATTAGCACTGAGTAATGATAGCAATGATTCTCGGGTAGGTAACATTTATTGAGTATCTATTCAGAGTGCTGCTTTATACTTATTTCTCAACTGTAATTTACTAAATTTATCATATGTAAATTACAAAGGGCTTAAGTTTATCTTTGTCTTGGCACATATTTCTATAATGGAAATGTAATAAACTGACATTCTATAGAAAAATCTTTATTATTAATATATTAATAACTTGTCCTTGAGTGAAAAAAATGGCATTTATCCAAAAAAAGGAATTTGAGTAATTTCTTTCTTTAAAGACCAGAGCTCTTCACTACCCACTAAATAGAAGTTGTCTTTACTTGCCAATTAGAAATCATTACCTAAAACTGACCCTTCTGTTCTTGTTTAATGGCCTCAGTATCTGAGGGGAGCTCAGATGCTGGCACAGAGGAAATCATGGCCTCCTTTCCCCAGAGGACCGCTGGTTATTATACAAAACATGCAGACAATTCTGCTTGCAGCCAGTTTGCCTCCTGGTACTGTGTAGTTCATCACCAGCTTCTGAAGCATGCTAAAGAGGGCTTGCCACTCAGCTTGAGACGATTCAGGTGTAAGCTCAGGGGTCTCAGCAGTCATTTTCCTGCTTTGCATCAGAGTTTTCATCCGTTTTATCCTTTTGTCCCATGACCCACCTCAGGCAGTCTCCTTCTTGGGAATCTAAAAGGAGCAGCTGTTACAGATCCCATTTCCCCCAATTGTTGCCACACGGATCTCCTTCTATTCAGCATCACCCCCCCCCCCACCCGCCACATGCACCCCTGCCAGTACACAAATAGCAGTTACTTCCTTTCCATTCCATACATTTTGCTAATAGAGAAATGTTCAAAATATCTGACAAGCAAAAGAAAAGTGATAGGATTAGAAAAACACCCATAGAAGAAAATAGTCATATTGCCTAATTAAAAAAAAAATTATCTCCAAATTGCATCAAATTATATTACTCAAAATTATTATAAGCAATAATTTAAGGCATGGTATAAACATGTATTTCATATCTGATCTTATTTAATACCATTTGAACCGTTAGTCTCACTTGGAAAAACATGTTAAGAAGTTCATGAAAAATATGTTTTAGTAATTTGGAGATTATGCAAATGTAAAATGTTTTACTAATAATTTTGCTACTGTTATCTCTGTATTTAAAGTCATGACCTTTCTAAGACATTAAAACAGATAACATTACAGTAATAATTTCATATAAATTTTTGTAGGAAAGATTGTTTGCAGACTAGAATCTTAGTAAATTGAATGTTTTTTTTTAATTTTCTCATTAATGGGGAGCTGAACTCTCTTAAAAATTTTTTCTGTTTAATTTTTCTATTTTTTTTTACAATGTTACAGCCTAGTAAAATAGCATTGTGTGTTTTTTTTCTTCTTTTTAAATGATGAATACATTATGGTATTTGTCATATAAATTATAGTATTTGTCATTTAAATGACAAATGCATTATAGGAAAATCAGAATACTGAAAAAAAAAAGAAAACCTGATTTTTTTTAAACAGGAATCTGTAGGCAAAAATTTAAAGTCATAGACACTTGTGAAAAGGAAGAGATGTTTTATGTCAGGAAAGAAAGTTCATGGCCTAAATTAATATAAAAACTGATTTCTAGCCATAAAATGTATTGGGTGTTTTGTTTGTTTGTTTGTTTTGAAATGTGAAAGCTGGTTTTGGATCCCCTTGAGATGTAGAATGCCACTTTAGCTGCATGATGATGTTGATTATTCATTGTAAAAAGAAGGTGCTGGTAGAGTAGCTCTTTATAAAACTGCTGAAATTTTTGTTTCCAGTCAATCACATCTTAAGAAATAGCGCAAAAACTTCTGATACTCTTTTTGTGAGAAAATGAAGAGAAGGATAATTATTTTTACTTCGTTCATTCTAAAGAGGATGAACTTCCAGACTCCAAAAATTGAGTACCCTAATCAACTGTACCGAATAGTGACATATGGAACATAATGTATGTATACCCCTTAAAGTTCAAGGCCTAGCATATGAAAATGTTCTCTGGAGCAATAAAGCAACCTGCATAGTTCATCACAAGACTAATTGTATGACAGACCTAGAGGCAACGGCACAGCTGTTAGCACACGTTGATCTAGAGACCGCAAAAGAAGAAGAGGCATCACACCGGCCAGAACCCAGAGATGATTATAGGATTAGATGTGTTAAACAATAGTGTGGGGACCATACTAAGTCATTATACATTGAAACAAATTATATTTTTCCCTCTGTGACACAGAAGGGGTAACTTCAGAAGGACAAATGTAATACATCTTAAAACTTACCTGTAATTGTCTCAAATGTATCTATAGGGGAGACAATTACTTGATCTCCAGTTAACACCTATATTGATTTTAGAAATTATTCAGTATAAGTGGTGTTCAATAAAAATAACATATACTGGACTTTAAAATAGCACAACACTCTATTTCTGATAGTATACTTAAGAAACAATTTTAACTTCCTCCTTAATTAAACATTTAAAAGCTTAGTTAACTAGTAAAACAGTCTACTTTAAGATTAACTCTCTACTTTTCCCACGAATGTCTTCTGTTGTCCTTTTTTTTTTCCCCCTAAATGATAATGGTGATGGCCAGGGATAGAGAAAGAGAAGGAATGTAACAGAGAAACTAACAAATCCACAAAATGACATTCAGTTCCTAAATAATCAAGAATTGATTATATAGATGTGTATAGCAGCTTTTGTTTGTGAGCATTTCAGGGAAGAACGTTAATATTCTTTTACATGAAATCATGACTTAGAGGCAAAAAATCAAAAATTCAGATAGTATCAGAGGTTGGCAAGCATGTGAGGTTCTGAGAACTGTGGTTAGAAGTGGAAGTTGGTATCAAGAGTGACAGGGATGCCTGGGGTGCCTGGTGGCCCAGTTGGTTAAGCATCCAACTTTGGCTCAGGTCATGATCTGGCGCCTCATGAGTTCGAGCCCCACATGGGGATCTGTGCTGACAGCTCAGAGCCTGGAGCCTGCTTTGAATTCTGTGTCTCCCTCTCTCTCTGCCCCTACCCTTCTCGTGTTCTGTCTCTCTCCCAAGAATAAATAAACATTAAAAAAATTTAAAAAAAAGTGACAGGGTGAGGATACAAAGATTTGGCCATAACTTATACATACAATGTTAGAAGCACTGTTTATAATGGTGAAATATGTAGAAACAAGGTAAATGTACAATAGCAAGTTGATTAAACATCGCCAAGTATCCTGTGATGCAAAATAATGCAGCCAATAAAAGTGACACAAAAGTAAGTATTTTTATAATAATAAAAGTATTATCAATATATTAAGCCAAAAATCAGGGTATAAACCAATGTACATTATGACCACACTCGTGTGTATTTACATACATGCATACACATATATAAGACATATGTATCAATGCAGATACTAGAAACACCAGATTGTTTTTGGTGGTCATCTGTGGGAGCTGGAATAATGGATGACTTTAATTTTCTGTTTTGGGGAAAGTGATGGATCTGTATGCTCCAAATTTTCTGCAATTAACATATACTAATTTTGTAATAAAAAAGTAAACTACTATTTCTTTTCATTCCATTAAAATTTAAAGACTTCAATGAATGTTTTCAGTAGGTTGTATGTAAACTATTCATAGTAAAAACCTTCAGCATAGGACTGATCATAGCAGCTGGTCATTTCAGCAGCTCGTCTCAACCCAAAACACCAAGACAAGTTATTAAAAGCTTAACAAGTAGTAAAGACCATTTAAAGATGACCCAATAATAAATTATTCAAAAAATAATCATATGACTTACAAAGCAAAAACAACAAAATAGGGGGAAAAATATAGCTATAGAGTTTTTGGTATCCTGAGTAAATCTGACCAAAGTCTGTATGAGCAAGAAATGCTAATAACTATATTAACAAAGGATGTTGTTTGTTTTCAGCTTCAGTTTGATGCACATTTTTGAATATAGGTCTGGGCAGTTTCTTTATGCTCAGGTAGATATTTACCATGCAGCAGGACTGCATTGTCCATAAAGAAAATAGACACCCAACACAGACTTGTGGCATACTTGTAATAGGGACCAAGAGCTAGAGAAGCAACAGGGAAGCTTCATCTTATTTGGAGATTGAGGTGATGACATTTGAATTGAACCTTTCAAAATACATGGTAAAAGAAGCAGCATGAGTAAAGGCCCAGGAGGGCAGAAAATGCATTCCAGTCACGCTGGAGTATTGGTGTTGAGGGACCGGGGCTGTTGGTGGGGGGAAGCTGGAAAGATAGGGCAGTGGGATGAGATCCTCACAGGCCTAAGTAGGGCAGGAACTGGTTTTAGAAGATAGCCTGGCAGTTGTGTGTAGGACAAACTGAAAAGAGAAAGTAGAGGAAGGAAAACCAGTTTAAGGGCTCTTCTAAAATATTTCAGGTGAGGAATAATGAGCTCTGAACTCGGGTGGTGTGGTGTAGCTCATAACGGACACATTTGAGAGACATTTTACAATTTTACAGTGTTTTCTGGCTGGTAGATGAACATACAGAGACAAGATGGAGACAAAGAATTTGAAGCTTTTTGTTCAAATAATCCAAAGTAGGATAGTAATGTTAAATGAGATAAAGTCACAGAGGGAGAAGCAGCTAAGCAGAGGACTTTTTAACAGCAATTTGGAGGACCTCTGTTATCCTTGTCTTCTCAGAACATTCCACCATTACCACTATTGCTTTTCTGCTGGCTACGGTCTTGTCTCTAACCTTGGGGCTACAGATCTCACCGCCACCACTCCTTGCTCCAATGAAGCAAATCTCTAGAGGAAGGTCTCTAGACAAGCTCAGCCAATCGGATTGCTTACCTAATAATTTTGTTTTCTATTGTTTTTAAATCAGAGCCAGTCTTCCTTGGTAAGGAAGCCTGGATGCTGCCAGAGCCACGGAGGATGGTGGGCTGAGAGAGTAAAACTAACAGAGAGAAAACAAGATGAGAAAGGGAGAGTGCAATTTCTGGTAGCATTTGGGTCCCTAGTTTACCATTTTGCCTATATTAGATTGGGGTGGTTTCTGTCCTATGAAACCAAATGAAATCAAATGAGCCCAGATAGAATAGCATCATCATGAATAACAGTAACAACTAGCGTGCCTTTGTATGCTATGGGTCTACAACTCTACCCAACCTTATTGTTTACGTGTTTTACCTCATTTAATACTCACACAATCCCTAAGAAGCAGATCTTATTAGTATTTTCTATTTACTCTTACTCCCATTTCACAGATGAAGAAGGCTGAGACTTAGATTCAATGACTTGATTACGGTCACAAAGCTTGCAAATGCCGAGCCAAGACTGGAGCCATGCTCCTAAGTGCTAATGCTGTCACAACTCATTTTTAAAGTCATTTAAATATATGTGGTATACATAAATCACATGTATACACTTTTAATAACATTCTCACCTATTCCATTTAATGAATTACTGGTTGGCATAAATAACATTTTGTAATTCTTGTCCAGTAGAAATTATTATTCAATAACAATTGAAACTTAGAATAAGAATCACCTGTCTGTTATCAGGCCAGTTCAGAATAGGCACAGAGTTTGGGAACACAGAAGTGGAACTATTAAGTGGCATCCCGCTAGGGATGACCCGCTGTTTTGTAGCTTCTCCAGAGAAAGAGATGTAAGGAATTCTCACCTCACATTTCCATCTCCCATCTCTCTCTTACCCTCCATTGGCATAGATAATGGAGTATTGTGGATTCTTCATTGGTCATGACTTAACTCCGTAGCTGAATTTGTCTTGTTTTCTCTAGATGTCAATGACATATCTAGCAGCACTAGAGTTAATACATTTGTAAGAATTCTTTTTCAAAAGCAGTGTGTTCAACATATTTTTCCTACAACCCTGAATCTCTTCTTGCTACTGATGCAAATTGGCTATCAACCAGCAACTCTTAGTAAATGCAAGGGAAAGAGCATAAAAAATGCTGTTTGTTAGGTTTTCCACAGAAAGATCTAGTAGGGCAGAATGTTTATAACATTCTGGATAAACAAAATAGGGGGAGAAAGATAGGGTCCTTCTGGTAGATTACAATGCTCTCTGTTCCCGTCTTAAGCATGATCACAGTATGATGTAGTGATTACAAGCGTAGCCCCTAGAGTCACATTGCCTAACTCCAGAGCCTGGTCCTGCCACTTCTAATCCTGTGACATATACGTGGGTCACCTCACCTCTCTTGTGCCTCACTTTCCTCACCTGCAACGTAAGGAAATGCTAGCAACTAACCGATAGAGTGGTTGTGAGGATTAAATGGATTAACATGCAAAAAGTACTTCCATCTATGTCTGCCATACTGTCCTCCCTCAAAAAATGCAGGTGAATACTAAAGAATAATAGAAGTATGATTTGCTGTGTTTGTGCAAGGATTATGGCATCCCTGCTGCCATTGCTGACTTAACAGAGCATAGATAAGTCTCTCAGCATCCCACTTTGTAAAGTGAACATGATATTTATTAATATAGCCTGTTAATGAAAATTCCAGTGGAATAGTGAAGTGATAATGGTTTATTGGTCCTTATTATTGTTCTGCAAATGATTTAACTATATATTTTTCCTAAATTTAATTAAACATATTCATTTTCCCTATGAGCTTATATTAGCTTACAGCAGAGTGACTGTTTATTATGTTCATTTTATATGTTTATAATATCACAGACATTACCAAAATAAACATTTTCCTTTTAAAATATTATGTAAATAATCATTAATACTTGTTACAAGGTTGCAAAGCCAAAATTACTTTTTAATTGTTTATTATAATAGATTATGTGGAAATGGAAAACTACCATCCAGGCAATCATTAGAATCTTCAGAATTGGTTTTGAAAAATACCAGAAAGACCACCAAATTAGGAGTCAGACATTCTGCCTTCTGGTGGTAGTTTTGTCATAAGCTCTTTGGTCTCGAACAAGTCGTTAAATCTTGTTCATTTTCCTTCACAACATTGTTACAGGATGCCATTGTTAAAATCTTGATTGACGGTGGGACAGGTGGTACCAAAGGAGCCAGAACTTGGGGCCTAACATTTATGGTGACATTATCAGGCAGCCTCTTGGCACTGAGGTGGGAGAAAGGGTCAGATAAGACCCTTGGCCTATTGGCTTTATTTCTCTGTGCCTCAGTTTTCTTACCTTTAAAAAGAGATAAGAATAATAATAATGCCTGCTCCTGAGTGTTGGGAAGATTTAGTTACTTAATATGTGTAGTCCTTTTTTTGTTTTTTTAACATTTATTCATTTTTGAGAGACAGAGTATGAGTGGGGGAGGGGCAGAGAGAGAGGGAGACACAGAATCTGAAGCAGGCTCCAGGCTCTGAGCAGTCAGCACAGAGCCCAACACAGGGTTCAAACCCACGGACCATGAGATTATGACCTGAGCTAAAGTCAGATGCTTAACCAACTGAGCCACCCAGGCACCCCTAGTCTTAAGAACAATCTGTGACATATCCAGCAAATAGTTTTGGAGCACCTATTGCCAGGCCCTGTTCTAGACACTTGGAATATATCAACAGCAAAACAAAGATCTTTGTCCTCATGGAGCATCATCCCATTGGAGAAAGACAGACAATGGAGATTAAAAATAATAAGTGAGTTAGCATGTTAGACAGTAATAAGCATGTTATAGACAAGAAAAAAAATAGAAAAGAATGAGTCAGGAGTGTCTAAACAAGTGGTGAGTAGGGGAAGTTTTAAATAGGTGATCAGAAAGGGCCTCATTGAGAAGTTGACATTTGAAGAAAGACTGGGAGCAGATGAGAGTTCAGCTAGGCAGATATTTGATGGAAGTTCATTCCAAGCAGAGGGAAAGGTCAAGGCCAAAACTCCAAGACACCAAGCCTAAGCCCTGGAGGCTTGGGGCCAGTGAAGCCAAGGAGAAGCAAAAGGGAAGCAGAGTAATGGGAACCAAAGTCAGAGGATTAGGGGTGGGGTCGTGGAAGGCCTTATGGGCCATTATAAAGTGAGGCAGGTTTTCTTCTGAGTCAAAGGGGGGCAGTCACTGCAGTCAGGGGAAAGAAATAATAAATACTCAGTATTAACAATTATTAGCTATTATAATTAGTTCATAGGATGAAAAAACAGCAGCTAGTAATAGATAAAGCCGTAACCAGGTAAACATGAGGTTAACATGTAGAATGTCAGACATTGGGCTGCACTGGGTACCCTGTAGGTGAGTGGAGAATTCTGGGAAGGGTGCCAGCAGGTAGTAAGCTGTAACTGAGGGTCTAGATCTGCAAAGTCATGCTCAAGGGTAACCAGCAGCAAGCATATCACAGTGCACAAGAGCAAAATGAGCAGGAGACAAAGTCCAATAAACCCAGTTCAAATCTCTTCTTCTTCTCCAACCCTAGGACTGTGTGTACCAGAGCAAGTTCCTCAACCTCTCTACACTTAATTTACCTCATTTGTACAATGGGAATATTGATATTTATCTCAGAGGGCTCTGTGAAAATTAAATGTACCATGAATATGA
This sequence comes from Panthera pardus, assembly GCF_024362965.1. NCBI lineage: Eukaryota > Metazoa > Chordata > Mammalia > Carnivora > Felidae > Panthera > Panthera pardus. The sequence continues at coordinate 80,432,159 of NW_026526688.1, forward strand.
AACACTCCACATATGTAGCTTTTGCTCCATAAGTGGTAGTGACTGCCATTGGCAAGGGACAAGCACCAAGCCACAGGGACTGAGACTTAGGAGTGGCACTCCTGATGAGAGCATACTGAGGCCACAAGGTAGGTCTTCAGCTTTGTAGTAAATAGGGACCCAACCAGCACCAAGACAAGAGATTTAGGTAAGAAGAACAAGATGGGGATGCTGCTCCAGGGTCTGGGACACATGTCAAGGCACATGGAAAAAGCCTGGTCACCTTAATAGAGATCAAATCAGAATATGATCTGTGGCAGACTGATGTGATGGCAAGCTTCTGCCCTGATAGAATAGGGACAGAAATGGCCCTGGGGACTGGGGACTGGGGACTGGGGCAGGTCACAGTTGCTAGATGGGGGGACACCAGCGTGGAGAATGGCAGGGCCCAGGAAGCAGAGCAACTAGCAAGTTATTATGGAAATGATCTCCACCATTGCTTCTGGGCTCTATAATTCTCCATTTCGAAATATTGATAAATAATTTGAAAATGCCAAATATAATGGTAATTTTCTAGTTTATCGTATAAAACCTAAAGCTTACTATAAGAATGCTAGCAGCAATTTGTTTTGCCACTTTATTTTCAGCTCATATGTTATTTCAGAGCTGATCAAAGGCATTGGTTGCAAAATATAAAATAAATCATGCTTCTAAATAAACCACTAAAGAGTGTTAAATTGATTTAAGTGATTTTAGGAATATTAATATTTAAAACATCTCTGTCCCAAGCCTCTTTATGACTACCTATAGCAATAATAACTACCATTTCATTCTACCATTCTTCATCTTATAATATTACATAGTAAACTGTGTAAAACATTATTTTTTAGCACTGGAATAGAAATGTAGGATTTCGGCTATTTATGTTTAAATATCTTGAATTTTATTCAGTCAATAAAAGTATACTCGATTAATGCATTTATTATACTCTTTGCTTAGGTTGAGGTGAATAGAGTGCAGTGTTTGTTTTTTATTATTAAAGAAAACTTTGCCTTGCACTCACATGCCTTTGCAGTAAATTTGATTTTAAGCAGCATGTATTTCAGGATTAGTCCCAGTCTTGGGAAATTTTCTAGCTTCACAATCTTGCATCTTTGGCTTATCTGAAAATATTGTTAAAATTACATACATGATTTTCATAGATTTTTTTTAATACATAGGGAAAAGACGGTATCTGCAGTGCTAAATGGAATATCGATGGATGTCCCTCAGTGGGAGGGAGGGTCTGGGCAGCAAAGCATCCCATGCAGGCACTTTGGTGTTAGAGTCACCTAGGCTGCACAGTCTGACAGCCAGCTCTATGAGTGAAGACACACTGGTGATAAAAGCAACCAGACATCTGGATCACAGTGCGCACATTCAAAGGCATTTCTGAACTGTTCGCACATTTGTACTCACCCGGGTCCCCAGCCTTGCCCAGGGCTCACTCATCATTTTCTTCTCTGCCTCTGCCTGTCTTCGTCTTTTTTTTGTACTTCAGCAACCTCCCTTTTCCTCTCCAAGTCACCTCCATCTGCTTATGTGTCATTGTGGCCCTCCTGCCACACGGCTGGCTGAGGAATCCAGTAGCCCTCCCCGCCTCTGCCCAGCACCGCCGCATGCCTGTCACTGCTCAGCGCTCTGCGCCACACTGGCTTGTTTTGTCAATAACCATTTATTTGTTGCTGGAATAGTAGCAGCCATTACATCTGACCTCCCTGTTTCATCAATTATGGATAGATTATTGGATGTGAACATCTGCAAAAGCTTGCTGTTGAACTCACCTCCTGGCTGGGATTAGATAAAGTACTAAACTGTTGTTTATTGTCAGGCCAAAACTCTACTGGGAAGGCAGGGAATTCCAAGAGTGGCAGAGCCCCATCAGAAGTACCAAAAATCGTTTCGTATTGCCACTGTTTCCCCGAAGATTCCAACCATTTATTATTTACACTTATTACTAGTTGTTATAACCTACTTGATAAAAGCTCTTGGCAGGCATCGCCTTTCCAGTCATGGCCGCATCTGTCAGAATGGAAATGACTCATAAATCGTTTTCTTGCCTCTTCCATCACGGCGAAAGGGAAATAGATGAAGCTTCCTCTGTGAGCAAGCATTCAGAGAAAGACTTTCCTACCATGTTTTATTTTAAAGAAACGTGTTCACCCAGCTTGATCTAAAAGCATTACACCGTGGATCTAAATTAGGGTTTACTGAGTTTACCAGAATAATGGCCTGTGGTGGAAAGGATATCAAATTGCACGGAGAGAATATGCTCAAAATGTTTTTCAAGGCTTTCATGGATTTCTGAGAAAGGGAAAGCAGAATGAAATTTTATTGAATCTTGCCTTCAATGAGGAAGAAATCTAGTAAGAGAGATTATGAATAGATGATGGCCCTACCTTCGGGAGAAAAACAAATCTCCAAGTAGGAATTGGTTCATGCAGAAATATAGAAATTTTCACAGTATTAGTGTTTATTAAAACCTTCTGGATAATATAGAACACACTTTGATCCTTTCCTGTGGAGCCAGAAACCATTACGCTCCAAGTGGTCCAATGGAAGAAGGTTGGTACGTCACCCCTTCAGGGGAAGCTGAGGAACTTGGTTTGTCACTAAGCTAGTGACTTTTCACTGCTTACCTGTCTGTCTTAGCTTGTTACTTGGGAAGATAGTAACTATATATGTCTCTCATCAGTCTAGATTTTAAAAGAAAGAGAAAAAGAGTTTTATACTCCCTCCACAGATAGGAAGAATTATTACTCAAGATACCATGACTAATCTAACAATCTCAGCCTCGGATCTGCTTGTCCTCACCGAGCATAATGGGTTCGTAATGGAAACTTACTCATTAGGGAATATGATTAGATGAAACAAGCACACATTTAGTAGGGGGTTCTTACATCATTTTGAAATGTCATTTAAGCCCGCCTTTTAAGAATTTGGCCTGTTTGCTGATACTTGAATTCTCTCCAGGACTGGCTGTTAACTGAAAAAGTTTCCGTACTTTCCATTTACCATAGTTATAGTGTGCCATAGTTTTTTCCTTTATTGAATGATATTCAATGCAAAACATAGAAAATATAATGTAATATATAATATGTGATAAACTGTAATGTATATTATGTGTAATGTATATGTTATATAATAATTTATAATAGCTTATTTTTCTTTAAGGCAAATAGCTATGTGTAATGTTCTTATGAAGAGAATATATAATTATAAATACATTACTAATATAATTATAGGGGTATTATATAATATAGAAGCTCATTATATATGTTTCTGCAGGTACTTCACCACTAGTACTTTCCAAGGGCTCTTCCGTATTCATTCAGCAGTATTCAACATTAACATAAAAGTAGGAGCTAGGGGTATAATGGAGAGCAAAACAGGTATGGTTCCTGTTCTCGTGGTACTTAGGACCTAACTGGAGACAGACAAATATGTTTTTATAATTAAAAAAAAATTTTTTAATCTTTATTTATTTTTGAGAGAGAGACAGCGTGTGAGCAGGGGAGGAGCAGAGAGAGAGAGGGAGACACAGAATCGGAAGCAGGCTCCAGGCTCTGAGCTGTCAGCACAGAGCCCGACGCAGGGCTCGAACTCACGAACCATGAGATCATGACCTGAACTGAAGTCGGATGCTTAACCGACTGAGCCACCCAGGCGCCCCAAGGGAGACAAATATTAATAAGTAGATACATATGATGCTGTGGTAAGTGCTGGAATAGCACAAGAAAGTGGTGTGTGTGTCCAGGGAGTGGAAGAGTCAGGAGTGAAGTAAGAAAGAGCAATGCAGGCAGAGGGACGTGGAGGTGGACAGCACTGGGCTCATTCCTGATAGTGAAAGGTCTGTGTGGCTGGAGTGAGGTTCCCAGAGTCCCACACATTCCAGCAAGACATAAATGTTGACATCTCTGCACTGACAAAGTGAGTGACAATATGTGTGTGGTCAGATTAGATTTGAGTGGCACTTCATTTGATTCAGTTTGCCACCACTATCTTTAGTCTCCATAAATAACAGACAACTGAAATTACTGGTAATGTTATCGTAGGTATAATGGAATCATTTGTCACAATCCCTTTTCATCCTCATATAAACATAACAAGTGGAGTTTGAGAATATCCTAGTTTAAAAAAAACATTTTTTTTCATTCAAAATCTTTTCTGCAAATGAAAACTCGAATCATTTTATAGAATCTGTTTTTGTTGGTGGGTTGCCATGGAAAGAATCAACATGTACTGTCTCTCACTGGTAAACATGGACAGGGGAAGGCCTTGAAGTTTTTCATTTGCCACATTAGCTCAAGAGAGCCCTTTTATCTCGCGGTGTTTCTCAGTTTTATTTTGCAGGTACAAGAAAGAGAGTCATTCAGATTACTTCAAGTAAGGAAAGCGATTGTAAAGATTCCTGATGGGCACATGCATCCTATCCCATGAATACTTGGGATCAGCAGACAGTTGCAGTTCATAGACTGAAAGATTCTTGGGAACCAGAGGACTCAGGTCAAAAGGGGCTAAGTTTTCTTATTATCCCCTTAGCAGCAGCGGTCAGTTGGAGTCACTCTATTGACATAATCCAACCACTCTCTTGATGTTCATTTATCTTGGAGCACCTCCTCACTTCTGCCATTACCAGCTGCTCGGTGGGTCTGCATTTCCTAAGATGGAGCTAACTAATCACTACAGTCTTCCACCAAGTAGAACTTTTTATGTCCGGCCACCTCGTAGATTTCTGGACTACCTTTCTTCAAGGGCCCTCTGGCAAAATATGAAACAAAGCCTCTAGTGGATTTTCCTAGCAAGAAATTGAGGGCAGGGAACATTTTTTTTGAAGGAGCTATAAATATAACTCACATTATGATTGGGTTGTACAGGATAAATATTTTTATGCTTTCTGATTTACATCATAGAAAATAATTGAGAATTGGAATTAAAATTCTTCATAAATATGTCTCTCATTAAAATAGTACTAAACTATAATGACTGATTTAGAAATGGCAGTTTTGGGGTGCCTGGGTGGCTTAGTTGATTAAGCGTCCAACTTTGGCTCAGATCATGACCTCTCAGTTCGTGAGTTCTAGCCCCACCCAGGCTCTGTTCTGACAGCTCAGAGCCTAGAGCCTGCTTCGGATTCTGTGTCTCCCTCTCTCTCTGCCCCTCCCCCACTCACACTCAGTCTCTCTCTCAAAACATAAGCATTAAAAAATTTTTTTTAAAGAAATGGCAGTTTTGAACAATATGTTCCAATTTATGATTCAGAAAATTTTTATTTTTTATTATTTTATTTTATTTTAAAGTTTGTTTATTTTGAGAAAGAGAGAGAGAACATGTGCATGAGCCGGGGCGGGGGGAGGTAGAGAGAGAGGGAGAGAGAGAATCCCATGCAGGTTCTGCGCTGCCAGCACAGAGCCCAGTATAGGGCTTGAACTCATGAACTGCAAGCAATGACCTGAGCCAGAACCAAGCATTTGAAAATGCAATGTGAACTCCTAGCATGTGAGAGATTAACTAAGAATTCTAATTTAGTTTACATAACGATAACCTTGAATTTTCATAAGTCTTTAAAATTTTAGGTGGTAAAATAATTGGCTATTTTTGAAGAGTGCTGATTATTGCATTTATGACAATGGCTATTTAATATGAACCCCAAACATTATAGATTCAGCTCTCCTTGCTGTAACATTTCAATTGAATGAAAGCACTCATCATTTTGTTTCTTTTAAAAAATTTTTTAAAAATAAAATTAAATAAATTTATCAGGGATTTTAAAGCCAAGGATAAATATTTGAAAACAATCAGAGCCTATCTTAAATTACTAAATATATCAATTTAGAGTTCTGAACTCCAATTAATATTTTTGGAAGAGAGAATTTTATTTTATTTTATTTTTTTTAATATATGAAATTTATTGTCAAATTGGTTTCCATACAACACCCAGTGCTCATCCCAAAAGGTGCCCTCCTCAATACTCATCACCCACCCTCCCCTCCCTCCCACCCCCCATCAACCCTCAGTTTGTTGGAAGAGAGAATTTTAGATCGTTTGGTCCCACCCCATTATCTTCCAGACTTAGATACTGATGTTCAAGGTAACCAAGTGACCTGTCCAAAGTCACACACTGAGCTAATGGCAGAAGAGAAACTAGAACTCATACCTTTTAACATTCAGTCCTTTCTGCACTAGACCATGTAGCCTTCATATTGCGTGTTGGGCAATGTAAACCATGTGTGACAGTTACTCTAAATCATGAGTAATGCATTTCAGGAAGAGAGAGTACATACTCTAAATGGTCAGTATAAATAGTAAGGCTAGACTGTTCCTAACTTAAGAATATAGTGTCAGCAGAATGCAAAATATTTAACCACTTTTATGTGTTATAGTTTACAGAGATGCCGACTCACTTGTCCTTGTCCTCAGTGTTCATTCAATATAACATATTTGTAGGAAAGGATTACTGTATCTACTACATGTCAGATACTATGACTTTGCAAAAAAATGTATAAGAGCCTTTAAGTGATATGAGACCAGTTCTGTTTACCCCCATTTTTAACCGTCTTTTGCCATCTCTGATTGCTGGCTCCAGTAAAGTACTCTGAATGTTGTTATGGTCCAGTCTGGTCCTCAGCCTGTTACTGCAGTGCTTGTCAGAATTCATTAGCCACTGATTTCTTTGACTAATGTTGCAGTTGATTGTCTGAATCATGTTCAGACACCGTAAATGAGGCAGAAACATCCTTTCTGCTCACCAACTGCGAAATGGCTAAAGGGGGTTAGATTGCCAGAAATCAGAATAAATGTATTTCCGATAAGATTTGACGTTGATTTCAAGCTCAAGATGGCAAACTTGAGTTTTTATTTCTATATTTCTTATTGCACAAGAGTAAACCTGCGTCATTGCCTTTTTCTCCTCAAAGTAGTGCACTCTGTTGAGCACAGAGCCAAACTTTTGTTATGAAATGGCACAATTTTGGGTTTGTGTAGGAGATGTATAAGAAAATATTAGCTATACTGTCTTTTTATAGTGGGCAAGGAGAAGAGGTAAAAAATCCACCCTAAGTAATAGACCATAACTTCTCTACAAACAAACCTGATGGATGCCTCTTTGCTGTTTCACAGAACTTTTTAGTCCAGGTGGGTTTATTTAAACTCTTCTAGAACTCAGACAAAACTAAGAAGGAAACGTTCAAATGTGGCTAAACTGTGGGGGTTACATTCTCATTCATTTCAGAGTCTCCTGGATGACTCTATATGTTTGGAGGCTTTTAAGAGGGCAAATAGCTGTCTTTCAGCAACATCACATGGAAGAGGGATGGGCTTATTTTGTGTTGTCTCATAAAACACAACCATCATGAGCAGGTAGAAGTTACAGATTTTGCTGAACTTAACCAATAGTTGTCTCACTTACCTCTTCAATGGCAGAGTGGCCAGCTTCACAAGGGGATGGTTTCCAATCATGAGAATGGTTGAGGTGAAGGCTAAATCAGGATTCCTTAACATCATCACTGTTCACATTTTGGCTGCATAATTCTTCGTTGGGGCGGGGGTGGGGGGCGGCTTCCGTGTGCACTTGCAGGGTATCTAGCAGTATCCTTGGCTTCTTCTCACTAGATGACAGTAGCAACCTTCCCAATTACGACTACATCGCATATCTCCACACACCGCCAAATATCCCCTAGGGGGTAAAATCACCCCCATTTGAAAACCACTTAGGTAAGTAAGATAAGTATTTGGGGAAATTAAACAGTTGCTTTATTCAAATCTTTAGTAGGTATTATTATTAATACCTCATCTTATTGGAACTTTATAACATCCCTTCAAGGTAGACTTTATTCATTTCCATTTTATACCTGAGGAAATAGGCTCAGAGAGACTAAGTGACTTGACACATGTCAATCAGCTCAGTAGTAGACCTGTGTGACTTGAGAGCCTATGCTATTTGAAGAAAATGTGAACACCCAGAGGGAGATTTGATTAATTATCCCATAAGGCTCCTCCAAAGCCTAGTCTATGCCCTCCGAGGAGGAGTCCCTACTGATTTCAAATATTGAATTAACTAAGGAAGAGAGCAGTAGGGGCGGTTGGTAAGTGAAAAAAGAAATGTATATAGAAAAAAAATACCAAAAATGTGAAGTAAAAGGATTATACCTCCTTGAAACTTTTGCAAAATTACAAAATTTCCATCTCAAATGGGCTAGATGTTAGAACTTACTTTATGTGGTGGTTTCCATGAGTTGTTTTCCTACAGTAACAACGGGTCACCAACCAGAGCATGGGGGCCCATTTTAACTTCATGTCGCTGATCTCTATTAGTTTGAGTGGTGCATGCTCAGTGCTATGCCAGAGGGAGAAAAGAAGAATATTTCCTCTCCTTTCCCTAGACACAGGAACAACTATGCATTAATTTTTTTGAGAACTTGCATAATAGGAAGCAAGGCAGGACCTGCAGCATCTTGGATGTGACGTATTTTAACCAAACACATCGAGCAGCCTAGAAAACAGAAAGACAAAAACTATGAATAAAAAAAGTCTTGCAAAAGACTACATTTATGTGCATGTAGAATAAAGAATGAAAGTGAATAACGCACCTTACCTTCAAAGCAACAATCAGATTTCTCCTTTGTAATCAAAAAGATAAATTGCAACTTGAAAGTTTATCACTTCATACCATCAATTAAAACTATGATTATTTAGTCCATGTCATCAGAAAAAACATTCTATGCATGAGCCTTAAAGCAGACTTTTTACTGGACATTGTTACTTCTGTGTACTCTGGTAAAGCTTTTTCCTCATTGTATCACTCATTCTCTTCCCCAAACCTTTGTTCAAGCTGCCCTCCTCCCCACTGACCCAATCCCATCATTCCCTTAAAATGCAGATTGAATTTCTCTTCCTAAAGGAAGCCTTTCCCAGTTCTTCATTGCTCCTACACTATCTGAAATTCACTCATTTATTTATTTTATTACAGATTTTTGCCCCATCTCCTAGATACAGTAGAGACTGCACGGGGGCAGGGATTTTGTATTATTTGTTGCTGTATGCCTAGCACCTAAAACAAGACTTGACCCATGGAAGACACTCAGTATTTGTTTAATGAATTAATGTCTTTGAACTAGATTTTTAGCCCTTTATACAGACTTACAGCACTATATAATATCAATGTCTATAAGTCTTACTGCCTTAGTAAGGTCTTTAAGAGCAAGGATATATCTATATTACACATGTAGATATGTAATATACCCTATGTACATAAAAAATATATATATCGTTTTATCTTGCAGTCACATCTAATGGTCTGATGGAAAGTACTAGAAGATTACTTCGCATAATACATTGGTTCTGAAGGTTGAGCATTATGAGGAAAGCGATAATGAGAGGGAGTTACCTTTTCAGGTATCAATGACTTAGGAACACCTGATTTTCACATCTGCTGCTGCACATTTCCCTCTACCTTTTTTTCATCTTTTCATACTACTTTGATAAAGAGATTGTGGGCAAGTGTGTGAGGCTTCTAGAAAACCTGAGGTATAGAAGTAGACCCCAAAAAAGAGGTTATAAAAATCAGTACCTGCTTAAGGGATCATATCATAAGGCTGAATTTCAATAGAAGGCTGACCTTTCTTTTTCGTTTTATAACCTTTGTCCCCAATTATCCTGCCACACACTATCTGAATTGTTTCATTTCACTTCATTAGACCGCATAAAACTCCACTCAGAAGAAGTGACTTGCGGCTAGCAAGCATCCTCTTTTTATTTTTTTTATATATATATTTTTAATGTTTTTTATTTATTTTTGAGACAGAGAGAGACAGAGCATGAACAGGGGAGGGGCAGAGACAGAGGGAGACACAGAATCTGAAGCAGGCTCCAGGCTCTGAGCTATCAGCACAGAGCCTGACGCGGGGCTTGAACTCACGAACTGTGAGATCATGACCTGAGCCGAAATCGGTGGCTTAACCGACTGAGCCACCCAGGCGCCCCAAGCATCCTCTTTTTAAAACTACAACTTTGGGGCACCTGGGTAGCTCAGTTGGTTCAGCATCCAACTTCAGCTCAGGTCATGATCTTATGGTGTGAGTTTGAGCCCCCTGTTAGGCACTATGCTGACAGCTCACAGCATGGCTCCTGCTTCAGATTCTGTCTCCCTCTCTCTCTGCCCCTCCCCAGCTTTCTCTCTCCCCTCCCCAACTCACACTCTGTCTCTCTCTCTCTAACCTTACCCCCCGCTCTGTAAAATAAATAAACATTAAAAAATTTTTTGAAAAAAAACTACAACTTCTTCTGGCAGTCATTCACGCCTAAGTATGAACTAGTTTAATCAACTAATGTCCTTCTGTCACTTAGCTGAGGAAATTTCCCTGGTGAAATACACACAAGGTTAAGGGAGGTGTGCCAAAAGGGAACAGATCAGCTGCCAAGTTATTTCAGAATTTTTCCTAAGGCAGATCTTTCTTTTACCCAACCAAAAAAGAAAAAATAATTTTTTCTCCACTTCTCTTTTCTCTTCCAAGCAGCAAACATACTAAAAATGAAAGGGTAACGTGAAGGATCATCATAGCAACAGAACTTTTCTGTATCTTAGCTATAGTGGTGTTTATTACATGGATAGATGCATGGGATAAAATAGCCTAAAATTAACACCCACATGCAAACACACACACACACACACACACACACACACACACGGAAGTGCAAGTAAAACTTGTGAAATCTGAAAAAAGTGGATGAATTTTATCAACATCAATTTCCTGGTGTGAGACCGTACTGTAGTTACATGAGATGTTGCCATTGGGGAAAGACGGTGAAAGATATATGAGAGTGCTCTGTATTATTTCTTATAATTGCATGTGAATCTACAATCATTTAAAAATATATAAAGGTTTTAAAACAAATTAACTGGAACAGTGTTTTCTTTTAACAGCTGGCTGGGCCAAAGAGCAGGGAGATGATTCCATCTAATTTGGGAGAGTTAGGCCAGGAGTGTGGTTTAAAGCAGGCTTTGGCTGTGAAAACAAATATAAGGGCCATTATTGCTGGAAGTTCTTTCTGTTTTAATGTTGTCTAAGATAAGGGGACTGTAAAAGAGGAATTGCAGAGAGATGTGGAATGAGAAAATAGAAGAAGACAAGAAGTGGGGGTCAATATAAAATATATCATTTTCTTTTGTTCCAAGCACCCTCATAACTGGAAATCCTAAACATTTAAAGGTTATATAGAACAATTGGGCGTTTGATACTAATAGACCTAATAATGACTTCTTATGTATCTGCCCTGAAAAGTACCAAAGCTCAGGCACAAAATATATTCTTATAATCTGGGAGGACAAGGCTACTTTTCTATGCTTTTTTCTCAATCTCTCTCTCTCTCTCTCTCTCTCTCTCTCTCTGCCTCTCTCTCACTGTCTCCCATTCACTTTGTTGACAGGTGACAATCTTGACTTAAGTCCAGTGTTCCCTCGAAGGATATTGCAGCAAGAGAAATTAATGACCCTTAAAATTTTATCTTACAGTAACAATTCTTCAAAGAATTTGTAGCATATTGCCAGCATGATTCTTTTGCACATTCTCATTTTTTATGCTAAGTATTCTACTAGTTTTGTTTTTAGGTGACCAATACAAATTATCTCATTTTAAGAACCTGGGATTTTATTTGAAAATGCCTTTTCAAGTAAATCAATTTTATTCTAGTGGGAAGATGAGACCCGTTGCCTTTAAAACTTGAAATGAAATAGTTTTCAAAGCTTCATCTCCATTATTCACTGAAATTATTGGAACTTTAGGTACCTATGTAGTGCTCGATTTTTGTGTGGTATATGAACTGATTTTTCTAAGTTTGACAACCTTGTAATCCTACACAGTTTGGTGTTCATTGAAATTTATCTAGTAGTGTGCTTAATCATGTTTCCTTTGTCTTTTGACAAAGGTTGATTAAGTTCATTGTGAATAAAGTTTAAAGATACATAATGAATTTTCAGTTCATCAAAAGCGTTTGCATCTGAGAGTCTTTATTCTCTCCTCTTCGATTTGTGATGATAGAACTTAATCTGGATTCATTTCCAGCATATTGTGTGCCAAAGGGATATTCAACCAAGTACAGTTGATCTCTCAGATTTGCACACTGTATTTTCTCACTTGAAGTATTGAAGTATTATTCTTTGTAAAAAAAAAAAAAGACTCCACTATTTACCTAGGGATTTGAATTGATTAATGTTTATTCACTTGTAAATTATACCTTGCCTACGTTAATTAAAAAGCAGGTAACGTAGCTTACCAGAAGATCAATATAAAACGTCTTTATTTTCAGCACAATATTTAATCTCATGTTATTTTTCCACTTTTATGAGTGTTTCCTCTTTATTTTAACAATGTCCTTCCTATACCCCTTAGATTTAACTATATGATTCCCCAATGTGCTGAGTTTTGCCTTGTGTTCTTGCCATCCATCCACCTGTCTGCATTTACTGTCTCCCCCTAGAGTTCACATTCCTGAGGAGCAGAGGTCCTGCCTGATTTAGATGGGCTCCTCTATGGCACATTCTAGGTCTTCAGTTTGGACTTCATGTCATTCATTGTTTCCCTACTGGGCCAATAGTGAACTATGTGCTTCCTACTGCCTATGTGTTTCCTGTTTCTAGGTAAAGTGTTTGAGCTGATGTATGAACTCTCTCAAGCCACAAATTAAAGTGTCACCAGCACTGAAATATTTACCTATCATTTCTTGAACACCTACCCTCCTATCCAGAGGGTAGAGTCACATCCTCAAGGTAATGGGCGCCTGTGGGACTTACTGTGCTGCTCCAGGTGACCAGGGGCACAGGAGAGTGTGCAGTAGAAGCATGGTGTAAGCCCTGGGGAACCCTGCCTTCAGTCGTTGCTAATTTACACAGCGTATCAACCCAAACTTCTGTGCCATAAGACTGTAAACGCCTTCAGGGCTGCAAGCATGTTCCCTTCTAACTAAGATTTCTTAAGGTCTAACATAGCACCTGGTACACAATAATGATATTTGGTGAATAAACAAGTTGTTTTTGGCAAGAAATCTAATAATATTCAATCGTAAAGTTCTAAAATGTCATATATAAAAATATATCAACCAAAAAAAGACACTAGAAGGTCTCTTCCTAAATATTTTGGTATTTGGATTCAATAAGGTCTCTTATAAATTTACAAAATTCATGAGTTCTGCCCCTTAACTCAGAAAGGTCTATGTCAAATCGTATCAGATTTAATGTAGGTATTGTCAGGTATGCAAGACAAAGTGGAAATAATATTCTTGGGTTTATACAAAGCATATTAAGAAGCTTAAAAATAAGAATCAAAAATTTTAACTTTGTAGGTTTAAAACACTGGGTCAATATGTATCAGTAAGTTTTAATGTCAGTGTTATGTCAAGCAGTCACTTGCAAACCACACACACACACATACACACACACACACTCACACACAAACAAATGTTATGCGGTATCGTAATGGCCTCGTTGAAATTATTTCCCAAATGTTAACTTTAAGAAAGTAAAGTCAAATGTCAACACTGCCTCTAATACTTAAATCTTCAAAGCTGCCTAATTCGGGCAGTAGCATAAAGCACGTATTTATGTCCTCCCTCACCCTGCCTCTCTCTCCAAATGCTGTCAAATGACTTTCACTAATTCTGTCTTAGAAAATGTGCAAAAAGGATTTCCATAGAGGTCTTTGGAGATTTCCTGTGTCCTCATGTGTGTAATAGGTTAGGTCAAGTAACAATGAAGGAAGAAGAAAGAATAGGAATTTTGTTTTACATATTTTCCTCCTTCTGGTCATTGAGAGAAAAAGAATAAAAAGGAAAATTATACCATAAAGTTGATGTCAGTGTTAAATTAAATTAAGATCATATGTTTGGCTATGGCAGCCATAATATTTTGATTATTGAAGAGATTGTTGGTAATGAAGTACATTTTTAAGAAATATTTTTAGTGTATACTGACTACATGTACAAACTGTGAGATATGCATCTAATAAAATGATAGATTTAGAAATTGCTTAGCACCTAAATTCACACTTTACAAAACTGCTATTTATAGAAAGAACGTGATAGTTAAGCTACCACAGTAGAATATTGTAATCTGCCTTACATTACCTTAGATAATAGTACCATATTTTAAAATAATGTTGTAAACCATTCAATTATTTATTCACACCTAAGTTATATAAATTGGAAAATTTTGGATTGTGCAGGAAAAGAATTATTTTTATAAAAGTAAGACCTCACTGTCATGGCTTAAAGAGTTTGCTGTGAAACAAGTTATACTATGGATAAAAATAAACCAAACCAACATGAATTTTTAATACACAAAAAAATATTTTATGGAGACATTAAAAACAGCTATTAATTTTAATCTTTTCTGTTATGAAATGAAAACATCAGTGAATCTGGCCATGCTGTATGTTTAATACGTATTTCTTTTCCTGATAGGTCCTTAACACTTACAGTAAAATCTCCATAGACCTGGAAGATGATCTCAACCTGGGGAGAGCCTATGAAGCAATAGCCAAGGTCCTGCAGAGGTAAGTTAGCACATCCTTGTCTTGCTGTCACTGTGAATTCACTCAGCTGTGAAAGACTTAAATTGTTTGAGGTCTGTCGCTTTCCATTACTGCCTGCTTAAATTTTAAGCAGTGCCCTTCTTAAGTGACCCTTTCATCGTAAGTTATTTTAAACCAATGTGGTATCTTAAAATATGCACCTAAACTCTCCTTTGTCTATTCCTCCTTTGTACTATTTTATTTTTGATTTTCTGTGAGTTTAGTGACGACCTTGAATGAAAGGGAAAAATCAGGTCACATCTCACAGGTTAAAAAAGCAGAGAACGCAGAAATATATAGTACGCTTCAGTAACTTGGCTCACCCTAACCTTTCGAGATCTCTTCTTTGAGGAAAGTTTTCATTTATGTTTCAATCTTGCTTCTTCCATTAAGACATCTGTCTTTGAGCATCCATATCTGGGTAAACACCAGAATGCAAAAACAATATTCCCAATATCTCATTTAAAACAGAAAATTTAATAAAAGTATACCTGAACAACTTCTGATACAAATTTTTCCATGGAAACCACATGATTTGCCCTTCACTCATTTTATTGTTATTGTTGTGTACTCCATTTAATTATTGCACTATGTTCTAACATTATGATTTAATTCAAGATAGAATAAGAATAAGAACAGTTATTAAAATTAAGACCGTGGTTTTGGGTATGTGATCTTATACCCAATGTCTAGCTTTTTAATAATGGTAGTAGTAGCAGTAAGACGAAGAAGAAAAAGAAGAGATATAGATTGTGTCAAGTTCTAATTTCTATATTTCAGCTGCAAACACATACAAGGTAGTGTTTTAAAAGATAAAATTGTTATTTAAGAGGCATTTAAGGGGTGCCTGGGTGGCTCAGTTGGTTGAGTGTCCAATTGGCTTAGGTAATGATCTCACAGTTCGCAGGATCAAGCACCATGTCGGGCTCTGTGCTGACAGCCTGCTTGGGATTCTCTCCCCCCCCCCCCGCCCCTCCCCTGCTTACACAGGCATTCTCCCTCCTCTCTCCTCTCTCTCTCTCTCTCTTTCTTAAAATAAACATTTTTTTAAAAAGGCATTTAAAAGATTAAATGCCTGGGGCGCCTGGGTGGGTTAGTCGGTTGAGTGTCCAACTTCGGCTCAGGTCATGATCTCGCGGTTTGTGAGTTTGAGCCCCACATCAGGCTCTGCACTGATAGCTCAGATCCTGGAGCCCGCTTCAGATTCTGTGTCTCCCTCTCTCTCTGCCCCTCCCCCACTTATGCTCTGTCTCTCTCTGTCTCTCAAAAATGAATAAATGTAAAAAAAAAAATTTTAAGATTAAATGCCTAATGAACTAAAAGTACATCTTCATTATATAATTACCATTGCCAATATAGTAATCATTAATTATTAAATAAGTTAATTGAATATTAAAATACCAATGCCAATGAAATGAAACGTATAGTACAAAATACCAAATAAAAGGCAATACAGTCATTACTGCATAAATGGTTAAGGATACAGACATATTTATAAGGAAAATAAGGATATTTACTCTAGGAAAGCAGGGCCAGCCATGAGTAAAGCAAGCAACCCATGAGTGTTGTGGTTCTTCCAAGTAGAGATCAGTAACTAGTCCATGGAAAACCAACCCAACTATCCCTTAAATTTTTACTTTCCACATAACACCTGGAAAAAAGTAGGGGTTTGAACACAAAGAAGACATTTATAAGTTTTCAGTTTAATGTCTCTTTGTAACACACCAACTCTGTGCCATTTGGTGCAGTTCATTTTGATTATTAAAATTACAATAAAAATTATGCTTGGTTTGCGAACATTATTCATTCTGGAGACATGCTTGTAATCCAAACCACTTGTATATCGAAGTGAATTTCAAGAACCAATGCCTTAGTTGTAATCATGTGATATCCAGCATCAGGTACTACTCATATTGCAAGACATAACTCATTTATCAAGTTAAAATTTATTACAAATGTTTGCTCGTCCTGCGGAACACTCACAGAACAAGTTACTCTCAATCCAAGGTTTTTCTCTACTTGACTCTGCTGTTAATACTGCCCAGAATCAGTAGAAAATGGCTGAAGTTTTTGTCTTGCTTTGTAGTAGCAGACCTGGTCTAAGCCTGTACAGTTAAATAAATGCATCCCTTAACATGTTTATAAAATAATTCTTATAAAATGACATGTGTTCCAACATAACTAAAAAGATAAAACTCCAGGGGAAAACATTTCCTTTTATAAAGAGATATTGAGTACTTCCTATGTCATAAATGTTGTCCTTTGGTTACTGATAGTCTTTATTTTTTAAACTTCTGGATACATGAGGTTACCTTAAAATAATTCTCACCTGTAAAAAACAGACACCTTGCTTGGAATATTTTAGTCTCTGGTCAACGATTTGAATTCCTGGTCCATATAGTAAAAGCTAAGGGGAGAGTTGAACAATTATCTGGTAAATAATGGCAACAACAACAACAGACAGACAATTTAATGTTTTAATTTGGCTGCTTGAGTGTTATTTGGGGTTTAGATGCGGAACAGGATACAGCTATTTTGATAGCCCATAAAGTAGGGTGTGTTTTTGTAGGAATGGGGACAATTCTATTCCAACAGTCTAACAGTCTAAGAACCTACCTTGGGGCAAGCATACAATAGGCAGGAAGATTGATCCCCACCTCACTTTCATACCAAATGAAACAAATTCCACTTATAAAAATTCCCATCTACTACTAAGTAACAATGAAGCCATCGATGATTTCTATGGTAGACATGGGTTCCTAGTTTTATCATGTTATGCAATACACAAAAGAGCACAGGAGATGCTTCTTCTGGGGCCGTAGGGAAGAAGTACTGCAGGGACACTGTAAGTTTTCCAATCCACATATGCCATTTTGCCATATTGCTGGTAGTTATGGAGTGGCGCTCAGGGGAGTAGAAGCCTCAGCATATTCTTTTACCATTTATGTAAAATAACTCAAGAAAGAGACAGATGTTTCAAAAACAAAAGTCCTCTTCAGGTGGACAGCATATCCTAGATATCTAAGAAGCCTTATTACATCAAGTCCACTGATTACTAAAAATGCATTGATACAGATATTGTGGTCATTTAAAAAAAATTCTCTTTAAGGGCTCAGTGTTCTTTGATACACACACACACACACACACACACACACACACACACACACACATCTATCTCTTTCATAGTCACAAACTGCCCTCAGATTAGCAGCAACATGCAAGAAATGAAGAACAACCAAAATAGGGGAAATTATGGTAGTGGTGGCAGAAAAATAAATCAAGCTGCATATGAGCTTCGCATCTTCTCTAAATCTTTTTCCAAACCTGTACAATTGCACAAGTTTCACTAATGGTAGCCCTATCTCTATAAATATATTTTATCTCTTAAGGAAATGGAAGAGGATAGCCATGACTAGCGTAAGTGTATGTCTAAGGATATCAGCTGAGCGTGCATGAAAGGTGAATAATCTTTAAGGCTAGAAGCTTCTAAAATGCTTATAAGAATTTATTCTGAGCCTTCGATTGAAAAACACACCATGTTCCCTCAAGACTAAGGACTTGGTAATACAGAATTGTCCACTTGGTAATGCTGGACCCAGCCATGCCATTAGAGTTATTGATGAAGGTTTTAATAGTGAACAGGATGTGTTATTTTTGCTGTAGTTCTGAATAATATTAATTGCACAGGGGGTTAAGGGGCAAAACAAAAAATAAGCATTACAATGCCTTCCCCCCCCAACACTTGTAATACTAGAAGAAAAGGGGGGGTTGATATTCTAAAATGATAACAATTGTGTATGACACAGCTATAAAAGCCAGAATTATGGTCCATAAAACAAAGAGAGAATGAGTTGAGAAATTACCAAGTAAATATTATTATTACACAGACAATTTGAGTAAATACAGAGAGCAAAATTCCTCAATTTTCTTTACGGCATTTTTTTGCCTCATTTACTGAAATAACTCATTTTACTGAAATGCCACACTCTCCAAATAATCAGGGTGACTTTTGAAAAGAATCTAGGGGGAAGAAAATCACAAAAATGAGAATTATTCAAGACATATTGGTCACAACTAGCCTACCTCTGGGTTTATTCCATACTCGTTGTGAATTTTCTTGCAAACTCGGGTTAAATTATTTCCTAGGAAACTTTCCACAGTGGAGATCTTTCAATCAATCAGTACAAAGTTTCAAGTGTGAAAATTACCTTTCTGTTATAGCTGGAAATTAATTTCTTTTTGCTTGAGAGAAATGACATGCCCTAGTAATTTTCATATATTCTTTAAAATGGAACATCCAGGCTTTGATGCGAAATTTCCTAAAAATGACCCCCCAAAAATACATCAAAACATTTCTATTAATTCATGAAATTAAGAATAGCTTTTTACATTTTCTCCTGTCACTGATTCCATTTGCCTTATTACTTTCATCTGTGGCCCACAAACTTGGTGGCACAATCAACAAACCCCTTAGTGGCTGTTTCATCTCTGCTCTATTTGATTTCTTCTCTCTGAGTAAATGATTAAGTTTTCATGCATTGGTTCAACCAAAATCTATGTTCACTCAACCACATCCTTTATTGATTACTTCTACTGCAAACAGTAGGCCAAGTGTGATATACATAATTGGACAGTTGTCAGGGGATGTGGGTGTTAACAGTCCTGTTTTCCCAGTTGGAAACTGGAATCACCTTGATACACAAATATTCTGCACTGTTTCATTCTCATCCTTTGGACCGAGGAGTCCTGTTCCTCAGAATATATGTTTTTAACTCTCTAAGGCCTGGTTGAATGAATTTAATGATTATACCATATAATATGCTGTTCAAGTTGCACCTGTGCACTGCCTATAGAAAACTGGAATTAATATTTGTCTAACATTTTAACCTTGTCCTTTAACTTATACAAATTATCTGTGGCTTTTCTATAAGAAAATATTTTATTCTTTCCCTTCCAAAGAAAGACTGGTTTCTAAACCTATTGCTACCTTTGAAATTTGGAAATCCTGTAAGCAATACATAATGTTTATATTTCAGATGCTAGAGTAACAATTCTGCTGGCTGTAGCACTGTGCATTCATTGAGTGGAGCATATAATTTATAACAGAAAGAATTTTTCTCTAGCATTATTTGTTGAGAGCAAGTTCCAGATAATTTTAGATGTGTGGGAAATCTGTCACTCCTTTGGGAGAGAAACAACTGGACTCACCCACCCAGCAATAGTTCTGTTTATACTACTTTGTATTTCTTGCTCGCCGAACTTGGTTTTTTGTTTGTGTATGTTGATTTAACAATCCTCAGCAGGCCAAACCTAATCCAAAATGTACTTCCATCAAAAATACATCAGCTTTTAGGAACATGAACATAAATAACCTCCAGTGAGTCCATTTTAAGTAAATAAAAATAATAATTTTTCCCTGAGGTTTTAAAGTGATATGCAAAGAAGCCTCTATTTTTTTTTCTTATTTCATCAATTTTTTGTTGTTGAATATTACAGTCCAAGAAAGAGCTTGGAGAGTTCGCATCAATTTGATAAAACATTTTTAGTCCTAGAAATCCGCAAGTTTTGCTCAAAATTCTAAATAGTGTACTTTTTTATTTATTAATAATTTTATACTCTCCAGCTCTCTCAATACCATTTTAGTTGTTCCACAAAATAAATATTTAAATTAGTAAATGCACCTCTCATGGTGCCTTACTCCATGTCTGCAATTTGAAATATTCCTCAAACAATTCATAATTTTTCTGGAGAATTGAGCTATGCCTAAATGTGGAAGAAAATTATTCATGATTGTGTTATGAAAAAATGAGAACAGAATCATAAACAGCAATATCCACAACTTTAAGAATGTGAAATTCCATCCTATTTCTGATATGTAGAACATTCTTTTACCAACAAGAAAGGAAAAAAAGAATGCCTGATAGTACCTGGCACTCAAGGAAGCCAAAAAAAAAAAAAAGTGTTAATTCTTTGACCCTGCCCCCTAAAAGCCAGACACCAGAACCTTATGTGCTGTCTTGCAGAGTGTACGTTGACATTGTGGCATTTAATTCATTGCAAAATGGAAGATTTTCAAAAAGTAATGCGTAGCTAAATTGACTTTTCTTCTCAGCTGGTGGTAGACAATATCAGGTAGAGAGCTGTGGATATGACAGCTTTCTATTTCACTGAGGTAATAATAATACTGGCTGTCATTTATTGAGTCACTGCCATGTTTCAGGCTATACATGTATGTAATTTTTCATCTGCAACAAGTTATGGCTGTTTTAAAATTGAGGAAACTGAAGCTGAGAAAGAATGCAGATGTGATCAGAGTTACATCTAAGAGGCCAATCTGGGTTTCAAGCCTGGATCTTTCTAATAGCTACCATAACACATTGTGACTTTGAAACAATACAACTTATTTTTGCAAGCACACCACAGCTTACCTATGAAAATAAACGTTATCCTCATCAAATCTTAGGAGGTTATGCAAGTTGATACCTATAATCCTGACACTACCTATTTAAATTATATCTTTTGAAATGCTTTCTGAGTTTGTGGTATATTCTTTTGAGTGTGTATGTGTGTGTGTATATATATATCTTCATTCAAAATAGCATCAAAATAGAATCACATCATTGTTTGAGAGGTGGGTTTGATCTCTAGAAACAGCCAAAAGGATTTAGAGTCACATTTAGAAAACACAGTAAATAATCTCTATGGGTAACATGATTTTTGAAACAAAACTCATTAAATTACTTATGAATGCTTTATACCACTGTACTATGCAACAGTTTTTCGAAAAATTGCCATTAGCCTTATCATTAGATGACATCACTTGGAGGAAATTATCTTCCTTTGCATGCTTGGTAGGTCTTGGACAGCTGTAAATATGGGTGGAAAAATTAGGGCTTGAAATATAATTTGCCAGACATATGCATATAGGGGTTAGGGCATGGTGTGGTAGGAAATGAAATTGCCCATAGTAAGCTTTTAATGGAGGGGAAATGAATGCCTGGGGCAGGACTCTGGAAACAGCCAACTTTGGATAGTCAACAATCTCAATGCCAGTAAGCTATCTGGGTAAATGAGAGATACAGGGAAAGTGAGAGAATAGAGATTGGTCAAGAGTTCTAGATGCTACGGAGAAAGAAACATTTAGGAAAATATGAGACAGTTAACAGCAGCAACTCCCAACTTGTGCTGAAGATCTATGTAAGTTTGAAGGAGAAAGAAACATGGGAGGACCTGTGAATCTATAAGCACACTAAACATTTTATGCAGTTCAAAATTCAAAGATGTTTCACATAATACATATTACAATTTTTCAAATTCATATAGATGCTTGGAGGTCACCACTGTGTTCACTGGATTTGTCTCCAAATCTGTTTTGCTCCCTTTTAAGACTAGATTTACCCCAAAACACTAGACTTACTCTTATAAAAATATTCAAATAAATGTGCTTTAAGTTTCAAACTGCTGTAGACAGTTCATAGTACCTATCACAGTTAATTCTATGTACAAATGTTTATATTGATCTCTCCAAATTGACAGTGAAACACTTTAAGGGCAGGAACCATATTCCCCAACAACTAGCACATTCTAGGGCATTTGATAGTCTCTCAACAAAATTACTGAAATAAAAAGATGTTCTTGATGTTACGGAAATATCCAGGAGACAGGAATTGACAGTCATGGACTCCAAACATCCAATTACTGATGTTCTTGAAAGTTACCTGGAAACTTAATTTTTATAAGTACTGCACAGGTGTTTCCCTTCTCAAATTTTCAACCATTCTTTTATTTAAAAATATATGAAGGCCTAGTCTATTCTAAGCACTCTGTTAGTAACTATATGTCATTTTAAACATTTTGCCAGTATATATGTAACACTTCTATAGATCACTTTAATGACATCCAAGATTTCACAGCTAAGGGACACTTGCAAGAACAAACTACCATTTACCTTTATAAACTTTTTACGGGTTTTATTAAAAAATATAACAGCTTTATTGAGATATAATTCATATACCATATAACTCACCCCTCTTTTTTGACATTTGAAGACTAGTTTTATTAAATATTTAGTATAGATCAAAGACTATGGGATAATGATGCAGTTGTTCCTCGGAGCTGCTGTGTTTATTTCCATACAGATCATAGAAAAATAGCATGTAGACTAAATGTTTAATTTTAGTCGGTGTTTAAAGGCAACTTGAGGGAGAGCATCCAATATGGTGGCATATGAAGGTCCTGAACTCACCCCCCATAGATACACTGAATCTATAGCTACATATGGAATAATTCCCTCTGAAAAAGACCTGAAAACTAGCTGAACAGCTCCTTTACAAAAATGGCAAAAGGGCCACATCTAGATTGGTGGGAGAGGCTGAGAAGCATTCTCACCAAAACCCCACCCACAGCATGGTGACCCACAATCAGGAGTGATCTCACAAATCTTCAAATTCTCCCTGAGGGATGAGGGGTTCATGCCCCACATTAGGCACTCCAATCCCTGAGACTGGCAATGGAGAGACAAACCCCCAAAATGTCTGGCTTTGAAAAACAATGAGGCTCACATCCAGGAAACCGAAAGAGCTATAGGGAACTAGAGTACTTCTCTTAAAGAGCTTGAATGCAACTTACTTACCCCAGGGACCAGCACAAAAGTTGCAGTCTGAAAAGTTTATAGATTATATGTGAAGTTTGCTCATCTTAAAGCATATGCTAGAGGGGCAAAGGCCTATGGGACTCTCTCCAGGAGCAGAGGCACTGGTAGGTGCCATTTTTTCACTCTCTCTCTACCTTGATAGCTCCAGCAAGTGTGCCCTGGCCCTGTGCTCTCCTGCTTCTTTGCTAAAACTGTTGGGCACATACAGCATACATAGGAGATGCTCCAATCATCTGGCTCTGGTAGCCAGAGGAGAGAGGCCTGCATTTCTGGAACACATGGGACTGTAACAGAGAGACGGTTCTTGGCAGGCTAACATCCACAGCACTACAGAGACAGAAGACTGAAACATACTCCCAGTCTTTCTGGGAAAGAGGCATACTTACTTGTTCTGGAACTTAAGGCTGAGGGGCAGACTTCAAGTTTGCCACCTACCTAGAGGCCACAGAGGTACTCTCAGGGAATGTAGACATGGGGGAGGTGGGGGCATCTTTGTTCATTCCATCCTTTGTGCCTTGCTACAGGGCACTGGTGCCTCGTGGAAAGGAGCTTATACACTTACCTGAAGCCCCAAGTTTTGCTACTGTTACCAGGGAACACCTCCAGGCCATCTGGTCTGAAGGCCAGCAGGATTTATAATGATAGCCCCACAGGACTATATATATTTGAGTACTCTAAAGCTGCTGCCTGAGTGTCTGGCTTCCAATAAGTCTGAAACTAGGTGCTGACTGAGATCTCTCTCAGTTAGGACAACATTGACCAACAAAGTTCATTTCCTATACAAGGCCAGTCCTTCAAGGCTGAGAGAGGTAGTGTTTCACCTAGTACATAGAAACAGAGTCTCAAGAAAACTGAGAAAACCTCTAGAGGACTATGATCCAAATGAATGAGCATGATAAAACCTCAGAAAAAAATTCAGTGAAATGGAAATAAGTAATTTACTTATTAAAAGAGTTAAAAGCAGTGGTAATTAAGACACTCAACGACTTGGGAGAAGAATGGATGAACACAGTGGGAAACTTCACAAAGAGATAGAAAATACAAGAAAGCACAGGAGGAAACAAAAGTCACAGGGCCAAAGAATACAATAACTGAAGTGTAAAATAAACTAGAGTGGTTCAGCATCAGACTAGATGAAGCAGAGGAAAGGATAAGTGATCTAGAAGACAGGGCAGTAGAACTCACCCAAATAGAGCAGCAAAAAGAAGGAAGAATTTTCAAAAGTAAAAGATAGCTTAGAAGACCATTGAGACAACAACAAACAGAATAACAGTTATAATGTAAGAGTCCCAAAAGGAGAAGAGAGAGATAAAGTGGGAGAAAACTCATTTGAAGAAATAACTGCTGAAAACTTACCTAACATGGGGAAAAAACAGACAGGATTCTCTATATCCAGGAATCCTAGACAGATTCAAATAAGATGATACCAAAAAATTCACACCAAGACACATAATTGAAATATCAAAAGTTAAAGAGAAAATTTTAAAAGGAGTAAGAGAAAAACAAGTTGTTTTTTCAACTTGAGAAACAAGAGAAACCCCAAAAGACTACCAGTAGATTTTTCAGCAGAAACTTTGCAGCTGAGAAGGGAGGCAAACAATATGTGCAATTGTGCTGAAAGGGAAAAAGTTCCGGCCAAAAATGCTTCACCCAGCAAGGTTATAATTCTGAATTGAAGGAGAGATCAAAAATTTTCCAGACAAGCAAAAGCTAGAGAAATTCACTATCATAAACTGGCTTTACTAGAAATGTTAAAGGGACTACTTTAACCTGAAAAAAAGGCATTAATTAGTAACAAGTGAACATATTAAAGTATAAATCTCACTGGTAAAGGTAAATATGTAGTAAAGGTAATGAATTAGTCACTGATAAAACTCATATAAAGGTTAAAAGACAAAACTAGGGGCCTGGGTGGCTTAGTCGGTTAAGCATCCAACTTCAACTCAGGTCATGATCTTGTGGTTTGTGGGTTCGAGCCCTGCGTTGGGCTCTGTGCTGACAGCTCAGAGCCTGGAGCCTGCTTTGGATTCTGTGTCTCCCCTCTCTCTGTCCCTCCCATGCTCATGCTCTGTTTCTCTCTGTCTCTCAATAATAAATAAATGTTAAAAATTTTAAAAGACAAAACTAGTTAAGGGGTGCTTAAGGATCTGACTCTTGATTTTGGTTCAAGTCATGATCTCACAGTCATGGGATCGAGCCCCATGCTCACCATGGAGCCTACTTGGGATTCTTTCTCCCCATCTCTCTCTGCCCCTTCCCTGTGGTCTCTCTCATTCTCTATCTCTAAAAAAAGACAATACTAGTTAAAATAACTACAATAATCTCTTAAGAATGCAAAAATGAAAAGATGTAAAATGTGACATCAAAAACATTAGACATGGGGGGGGAGGAAAAGTGTAGTTTTAGTTTTAGTTTTAGTTTTAGTTGCCATCAACTTAAAACAAGCTGTTATATACACAGGCTATTATATGTGCCCCTCATGGTAACCACAAAGCAAAAACCAATAGTAAATACACAAAAGATAATAAGAAAGGAATCTAAGAATAACACTAAAGAAAGTCATCAAACCATAAGGGAAGAGATCAAGAGAAAAAGACAGGAACACAGAGGAATTACAAAGCAGCCAGAAAATAGTTAACAAAATGGCAATAAACACACACCTATGAATAATTACTTTAGATATAAATGGGCTAATTTATACAACCAAAACACAAAGTGTGACAAAACAGATAAAAACAAAACAAAACAAAACAAGACCCACCTACATGCTGTCTACAAGAGACTAACTTTAGATGTAAGGATACACACAGACTGAAAGTGAAGGGATAAAAAAGATGTTTCATACAAATGGAAAGCAAAAGAAAGCTGGGGTAGTTATGCTTACAAAATAGGCTTAAAAGAGACTGTAATAAAAGACAAAGAATGAATTATATAATGATAAAGGGGTCAATCCAACAAGAGGATATAACATTTGTAAATATTTATGCACCTAAATATATAAAGCAAATATTAACAGACCAAAAGGGAGAAATTGACAGCACTACAACAAAAGTAGGGGACTTTATTGCCTCACTTACATCAATAGATAGATCATTCGGACAGAAAATCAATAAGGAAACATCAGCCTTAAATGACACTTTAGACCAGTTGGACATAATAGATATATACAGAACATTCCATAAAAAGCAGCAGAATACACATTCTTCTCAAGTGCACAGGGAATATTCTTCACAACAGATCATGTGTTAGAGTACAAAACAAGCCTCAATAAATTTAAGAGGATTGAAATCAAATAAAGCATCTTTTCTGACCACAATGGTATGAAACCAGAAATCAATTACAGGGAAAAAAAAAACAGAAAAATCACAAATGTGTAGCAATAAAACAACATGCTACTGAACAACCAGTGGCCCAATGAAAGGAGAAATTAAACGAGAAATCAAAAAAGTGAATGTGATACACCACATTAACAAAATGAATGATAAAATCATATGATCATCTCAATAGTGGCAGAAAAAAACATCTGACAAAATTCAACATCCATTTAGATAACACTCCCAAGGAAGTGAGTATAGAGGGAATGAACCTCAACATAGTAAAGACTATATGTGAAGCCCACAGCTAATATTATACTCAATGGTGAAAATCTGGAAGCTTTTCCTCTAAAATGGGGAAAAAGACAAGGATGCCCATTCTCACCACTTTTATTCAACATAGTGTTAGAAGTCCTAGAAATTGGGCAAGAAAAAGAAAGAAAGTTCTCCAAATTGGAAAAAGAGGTAAAACTCTCACTATTTGCAGACGACATAACTTTATATATATAGAAAACCCTCAAGACTGCACCAAAAAACTGTTAGAATAAATGAATTCAGTAAATTTTCTTGGTACAAAATCAACACACAAAAATTTGTTGCATTTCTATACATGAACAACAGTCTATCAGAAAGAGTAATTAAGAAAATAATCCCATCTACACTGACATCAAAAAGAATAAAATACCTAAGAATAAATTTAACCAAGGAGGTGAAAGACCCATACACTGAAAACTATAAGACACTGATAAACTGAAGTAAACACAAATAAATGGAAAGATATTCTGTGTTCATGGATTGGAAAAATTAATATTGTTAAAATGTCCATACTATCCAAAGCAATCTACAGATGTAGTGTAATCCCTGTCAAAATCCTAATGGCATTTTCCATAGAATAGAACAATCCTAAAATGTATATTGAACCACAAAAGACCCTGAATAGTCAAAACAATCATGAGAAAGTTATGCTCCCTTATTTCAAACTATATTATAAATCTATAATAATCAAAACAGTATGGTATTGGCATAAAAACAGACACATAGATCAACAGAACCAAATAGAGTCCAGAAATAAACCCATATATATATATGACCAATTAGTTTACACCAAAAGGTCAAGAATATACAATGGGGAAAGGACAGTTTCTTTAATAAATGGTGTGGGAGAACTGGACAACCATGTGCAAAAGACGGAACCTAGTTACCATTCACAAAAAATTAACTCCAAATGAATTAAAGACAATATAAGACCTGAAATCATTAAACTCTGAGGAGGTAAGTAGTAAGCTCTTTGACATATGTCTTGGTGGGGTTGTTGTTGTTGTTTTGATCTGACTCCAAAAACAAAAGCATGAAAGCAAAGATAAATAAGTGGGACTACATCAAACTAAAAAGTTTCTTCTGCACAGCAAAGGAAATGATCAATAAAATGTAAAGACAATCTGCTGAATTAGAGACAATATTTGCAAGTCATATATCTGAAAAGAGGTTAATGTCCAAAATATAAAGAACTCATATTACTCAAAATAGAAAAAAACAACAATCTAGTTAAGAAGTGGGCAAAGGATCTGAATAGACATTTTTCCAAAGAAGACATACACATAGACAACAGGGCCATGAAAATATGCTCAGCATCACTAATCATCAGAGAAATGCAAATCAGAACCTCAATCAGGTGTCACTTCACACCTGTTAGAATGGCTATTATTAAAAAGACAAGAAACAAATGTTGGCAAGGGCATGGAGAGGGGAACCCTTGTGCACTGCTGGTAGGAATACAAATTGGTGCAGCCACTATGGAAAACAGTATGAAGGTTCCTCAAAAAAATTGAAAGTAGAACTACTGTATGATCCATCTATTCTATTTCTAGATATTTATCTCAAGAAAATGAAAACACTAACTTGAAAAGATATATGCACCCCTGTGCTCACTGTAGCATTATTTATAGTTGCTGAGACATGGAAACAACCTAAGTGGCCATCAATGGATGAAGGAATAAGATATAGTATATATCTTATAGTATATATATACTTATATATATTTATACTTAGTATAAAGTATATATATATATATACTTATATACATATAAGTATATATATATACTTACATATTTATATATACTTAAGTATATATGTATATATATATATATATATACTTATAGTATACTATAAGATATAGTATATACACACAGTGTATACGGTGGAATTCTACTCCACCGTAAAAAAGAACAAAACCTTGCCGTTTGTGACAACATGGATAGATTTTAAGAGCATTAAGCTAAGTGAAATAAGTCCAGCAGAGAAAAATAAATACTTACACTGTCACTAATGCAGAATCTGAAAAACAAACTGAATGAATAAAACAAAACAAAATGAAACTAATAAGCAGACTGGTAGTTGCCAGGGAGAAGGGGGAACAGGGGTGGTGTAATAGGTGAATGGGGTCAGGAGGTACAGACTTCCAGTTGTGAAGTGAATAAGTCATGGGGATGTGGTGAGCATCAGGGTGACTATAACCAATGGTACTGAGCATATTGAAGGTTGCCAGGGAAGAGTGACTCTTAAAAAAGTGCTCATCAAAAGAAAAAACATTTTTGTAACTTTTTTATGGTGACTAGACTTGTGGTGGTGATCGTTGCATAGTGTATACAAGTGTTGAAACACATTGTAGATTTGAAACTAAACTTCCTAGAAAATTTTAAGCAAGAACTTACTAGCCAATGAACTACCCTAGTCCATTATACTGGAGTAGCTTTATTTTTAGATTTCACTGAATATAAGATTGTTTCTATCGGAAGATGCACCTTATGTACTACCAAAAAGATATTCTAACTAAACTGTAACATACCACTCATGCTTAGAATTTTTATTTTATACTTAATAAAAGAGCTATTTTAGTCTCACATGCAGACATTTTTATCATTAATCTTAAGCATTCATGGAAAAATACAAACAAAACAAATTTATTACACTCCTCAAACATCTTTCTGTTCCAAGTCCAATTTTTCTGAATCACTTTTAAATCAGAACTGTCATTATTTTTTTCCCAAACATATCATCTTTTGTGTCATCAAGAACATTGGTACTCTAGCCTTTTTAAAAATAATGTTCCAGTATCAGCTCCAGTAATTTTTTCCAAGTCATGGACATTCATTTTGCCCATTTTGAAGTTAGCACTTTCTTGACTTTTAGAAGATTTCAGAAAGGTGTTTTAGAAAACAACCAGTCCTCAGATTCCTGTCTGAAATTATCTAAAATAGTTGTTCATAGAAGGCTCAAGGCATTGCAATTGTTGGGTCATGTCCAGGAATATAAGCCTAGTCCATTCTACAGCACCAACTATGGCCTGACTGGTACTGATCTGACAGTGATTATTAGATGCCTACCTGTTGTAAGACATCTTGATTTCAGAAATGTTAGAGCATGGGAAAATGTGTGTTTTAGAATCAATGAAATATTGCTAAATTTTTCTTTAACGGCAATAATTTAAAAGTTTGTGGCAAAATTTCTGTATATGCCACATTCATTATCATACTATCCAGAGCTGCTATGAGTAAATTCTTGAAGTCTAAACTGAGAAATGCCCATACAAGGAGCAAAACAACCTCTACATTTCAGAATTTCGTCTTATGAATTATTGAGTCATGGCATAGATGTTCACTGGGAGCTGCAAAAGGAGATTCTAGGGTTTCAGAAACATTCAGAAGTAAGAGTTTTTCTTTTATTATACTTAATTGAGGAACACAATTATAGGTTTTCTGTTATTTTAAAATCTCTAAATTCTGGGGGTACCTGGGTGGCTCAGTCAGTTAAGCACCTGACTCTTGATTTTGGCTCAGGTCATGATCTCGCAGTTCATGAGTTTGAGCCCCGCATGGGGCACCGCACTGACAGCACTGAGCCTGCTTGGGATTCTCTGTCTCCTATCTCCCTTTCTCTGTGCCTTTCCCCTGCTCATGCATGCACTCTCTTTCTCTCAAAAATAAATAAACTTTAAAATAAAATAAAGTCTCTAAATTCTGGATGTTGTCACATTAATAAAAAATTTCAATAGTTCTGATATGATTTAACAATAGAATTTCATATAATCTTAGATTCATTATTCTGTGTTAGGAATTGGCAAAAAAAAAAAAAAAAAATCCAGAGATTCAGCAGATACTGAATTTCTTCAGTATACTTAATTTGGAGCCATTATTTGAAATCACTTCCTGCTTTTGTCCATAGCATTTTAATTCTTTTTTAAATTTTTTTTTTTTTTTCAACGTTTTTTATTTATTTTTGGGACAGAGAGAGACAGAGCATGAACGGGGGAGGGGCAGAGAGAGAGGGAGACACAGAATCGGAAACAGGCTCCAGGCTCCGAGCCATCAGCCCAGAGCCTGACGCGGGGCTCGAACTCACGGACCGCGAGATCGTGACCTGGCTGAAGTCGGACGCTTAACCGACTGCGCCACCCAGGCGCCCCCATAGCATTTTAATTCTTAATGGCATGTCCCTGAATTGGCAGTTCAGTGTCCCTTGAGCTGGACTTCGGCTTCAATCACCTCTACAAAATCAGTCACAGCATATTATATCTTGGATATAGATGTTTTCAAAAATTACTATCTCTTTGGTTGCTCAAATATTTTTTATCTTAGTTCTTAGATCTCATTCACCCTTATGAGAAGGTACCTCTCTCAATGGGCCCCCAAGCATTCTTCACATAGGATATCACTACCACTGGCTCCTAAAAGAGCTTGTCTCCTTAGATTGGCTTTCAAATTTCAAATAATTATCTCCTTTAGAGAGATTTTTAGAGTCTTTCCACTCTTCTCTCTCCTTTATGTTTAGCTCTTACTCATATAAAACTAAGATTGTTATATATCCTTGAAGTGGTATTCAGATCATGAAAAACTGATGATCATTTGGGACTTAGATTTGTAAAATTAGAGCAGAATTCATATAATAAGGGTTTCTTAATATAATTCATTGAAATCCTTAATATGATGATTTTAAATGATCTTTAAAATCTTTTCAATTCTTTATGAAAGAAAAAAAAAACCCAAACTTGTTTTAGTTAGTTTTGGTAATTTGAGTTGCTGTAACAGTCTCCAAAATCCCAGTGGTATATCACAATGAAATCTCATTTCTTACTTATAAAAATGCTTGCAGTTTGCCCATGATTGTACCATGCCTTTCAGAAGCCAGGCCCTTCCAACTGGGTCTGTTCTGAATACTCCATTTTCATCATATTTGTTCTAATGCCTCCAGTAGGTATTGCCTCCCCATAAAGGACTGGCTTCATTTACAAAGTAGTATGGAAAGTCTCAATGTTTTCAAAGGTTTTATCTTTTTGTTTAATGATAGCTTTATTGAGATATAATTCATATACCATATTCACCCTTTAAAGTCTACAATTCAGTAGGTTTTAATATATTCACAGAGTTGTACAACTATCACTACAATTTAATTCAGATCATGGTTGCCAGTCCAAAAAGCAACCCCATATCCATTAGCAGCCACTATCTATATTCCCCTTTTCACCAGCCTCTGGTAACCACTAACCTACTTTCTGTTTCTTTGGATTTTCCTGTTCTGGGCATTTTATGTAAATGGAATCATACACTGTATTTTTTGTGACTGGCTTCTTTCATTAAAATGTTTTCAAGGGTGATCCATGTTATGGCATGTGTCACTAAACTACTTCATTCCTTCCTATGGCAGAAAAATATTCCATTGTATGGATATACCACATTTTGCTTATCCATTCAATTGATAGACCTTTAGGTTGTTTCCACTTTTTGGCTACTATAAATAATGCTGCTGTGAACATTTGTGTACAAGTTTTTGTGTGGACATATATTTTATTTCTTTTGGGTATACACATAGGAGTGAAATTGCTGGATCATAGGGTAACTGTATAATAAAATTTTTGAGGACCTGCCAACCTGTTTTTCAAAGCAGGTGCACCATTTTACAATCCCACCAGCAACACTTGAAAGTTTAAAGGTTTAAGTTTTAACTCACTGTATACTCCAACAAAGACAGGCCATGTATTTTTTAATTTTGTACTTCACACTTTTTTATCCTGAATCATCTTGCACTTTCTAAAGCAGAGACACAAAATATTTTCTCTTTAGTGTGATGTTAAATGAGATGATTCTCCAATAGTTTCCTATTTTATTTATTCTAGCCAAGGAAAGATGCCAGAAGCAATTAAATACTTGAAAAAAGTTGTGGAAATTGCAAGAAATAATTTTCAAAGCCTAGATGTCGTGAGAGCAAGTACAATGCTTGGGGACATCTATAATGAAAAAGTGAGTATGTGTTTCTTTATTATTATTATTATTATTATTATTAGTTGAGAGAGAGAGAGCATGCGCGTGCATGAGCGGGGAGTGGAGCAGAGAGAGAGGAAGGACAGAGGATATGAAGCGGACTCTGTGCTGACAATAGACATACCAATGTGAGGCTTGAACTCACCAACCAGAGATCGTGACCTGAGCCAAAGTTAGACACTTAACCAATTGAGCTACCCAGGCGCCCCTGTTTCTTTCGTACAGGTAGAAATTTGCAGAGTTTTAAAATTCTATTCCCATTTGACTCTCCCCTTCCCATAATATGTTATGCAGAATGACCTCAGGACTACAGGGCCTAGTTAATGCACAAGACAGTTCCTTCCTCTTCTTCTAGGACCTGAGAGCCATCTTGGGCACAGTCACCACAAGCTGCTAAAAGTGATTCATATCTTCACAGCCAGTGAAGATTCTAAGTGGTTTTGGATTTGAAGAGCAATTAAAACATTTCAATTCAAAGAATATCATTATAACGGTTGGCTTTTATCTACTGATACTAACACTCATCTCCTTGCTCCAAATTCTCATTTTATTAATCCAGCTGTGATGCCCCTCCTAGGTCCTTCAGGAGAAGAAAGCACAATCCCAAGAGTAATTCTGAAGGAAATATGGAATTCTAGCATCAGATTGGTTATGTGAAAGAAAAGAGAAACAAGAGAAAGTCTAAAATTAAAAGTATCCTATTCAAGAGGTCATTACTAGTATAATGCATTGGTCATAATGCATTGATCTTTTAATTTATGTTCTCATGACTTTGTATTTTATTAACTAGATTTTTCTTTAAGAAACAGTATAAAAGAGGCTTTTTTCTCTAGTTATAATTGCTGTTTTGATAATGAATAGGATCTATCATTTTTGAGGGTAGTTTCATTCATTCTTAATGTTTATACACCTTTTCTTAATTTTTTTGAGAGGTTGTTTATGTCGTGATTAAAAGCACTAATTCTGAGACCAAACTGGTTAAAAGCCTAGTTCTTTCACTTATAAGATCTGTGACCTAGGACAAGTTACTTACCTTCTAGGTGCCTCAATTTTCTCACCTCGTAAGGTTGCAGTGAGTACTGAGTTAATAAATGTAAAGCAATTAGAATAGCATCTGGCAGGGGAAGCCAGTGCCAGCTATATAAGCCATTATTACTCTCTACACCTTCATGTGGTATCATACAATTCCCCTTTTCCCAAGGCTCAGAGGGTTTAAATAACCTACCCCAGGTCTCCGTGTTTCTAGGTGGCAGTGGTATTCAAACCTATACTCTTCACCGCTACAGTCTTTTATTTGCCATATAATTTACTTTGATGATTTCAGAATTATTTAGGCTTTTTTTTTTAAGGAAATAGAGTTTGAAATTAATTTGAATGAATGAAACTACTGTCTTTAGTCCCTGCTATGGGAAACACGCTTTCAAACAGGGAACCTGATTTCTTTGTACACCCCTCTCTCTTGCTAGCCCTGGTTCATTTGCTTCCTCTCTCTCCTATTACTCACTATCTTTAAACCCGCCTTTTTCTCTTGACTCTCACCCTCTACCTTCTTTCCTCCTCCCCTACACACCTTGCCCTTCTCTCCTGCCCCTGTCGTTCTGGTCTTGCTCTCAACTCAGTGGTCCTCTCTCTCTGATCTCCCCCCCACTTCGTTTCCCCTGTTTCTTTGTGCCTCCCCAGGTGTTCCCCCAGGTCTTTCTCTCCACTGTGTCCCCATTCTGCTGCCCCATCTCTGTGGCACTACGCTACTCTGGTGACTCCTCTCTCCTGGATCTTGTACGTGCTTTTGTTTACTTTTCAGGATACTGTGGTGAAAAACAGACAAGGCTTATGCCCTTGCGAGGCTGACAGCCTAGTGGGAGCTCATGCTGTAGTAGCAGAATTGGTATTCCTAATTATACATAGTCTTACTTTTTAACAGGGTTGTTCTTTAAAAAAGAAATGCAAAAAATGCAAATTGCTTTACTCTTCTACCAAACAATACTCAGAACTCAGTGTTTTGGTATGGCACAAATACTAAGCATCTGCCTATATTTTCCTAATTGCAGAAAGCATAAGGAAAACGAAACAATAAACCTTTCTAAGAGGTAATTTTTATATTTGCATTTTTAAGCTTTTTGGCCAAGAGTTTGTATCTCATCATATTCTCTGGTTTTTAATTCTTAAAGAAGAGTCTAACTAATATCTTAAAGGCAAGAAACATGAATAATGTCCAAAGGCTGTGTCAACTACCAAAAGTTAATTTTCTTACCAGTTTATCCCCAGTTTATCCCAATTCTAATATAAAATTTGGAGGATTCCAGGTATTCATGCTATCTTCAAGTATGCATGCCTTCAAATATACAAGTTGGTTCATGCACCTTAATGATTACTTACATTTTAATGTAATAAATGGTCACTGAAAAATAGTATGATATTAAGTACACAATACTATAACAGTTTAATGGCATGACAGACTTCTGAGCAAAACTTGCTTTGTTACTAAAATTGTTAATGTTGTACTTAATTATTTTGCATTACTGTGATTCTTCACAGATACTTCCTCAAGTCAGAAAATCTACTGATAAGTTCTCAGGCTGAATCTGAATTGTTAAATCATTACCAAGAGTATGATTTGAAAACATATAAGAAAGTGGGTTTATTAGAACTAAATATAGTTATTTTTCCTTCTCATCTTTTTGAAACAAGAGGATAGCCTTGATGACATCCTGAATTTCCTTCTAGTTCTACAAAGGGAACTAGAGAAATGACGAGGAATGACTAGGAAAATAACATTTCCTGGGGGAAATGACAAAGAATTATTTCATGTCTCTGTTTTCAGCTTATGGATATTTCCTAATTATATTAAATGCCTTTATTTCAATGATATACCTGAGCAATTTCATAAGCTATTGTGCATCACATGCTATCTACTACACTTTTCCATGAAGGAAACTAGCAG
This sequence comes from Panthera pardus, assembly GCF_024362965.1. Lineage (NCBI taxonomy): Eukaryota > Metazoa > Chordata > Mammalia > Carnivora > Felidae > Panthera > Panthera pardus. Next base: position 80,467,960 of record NW_026526688.1, read on the forward strand.
GATGAAGAGGAACCTCACTGATTTTTGCCCACCTGACCCTGAATCTGAATTCAGCTACTTATTAACTGTGACCTTGGGCACATGAATTCTTTGATCCTCAGTTCTTTCATATTTTAATTGTCAAGAACAAGATGCCTTGAAGACTAGCTATTTAAGGATTAGAAATGTAAAAATATGTACATGGTACCTAGGTGAGTTCCTGGAACATACTGGGCACACAAAAGCACTTAGGTTCTTAATATCTCAAGCTCAGATCTCTCCCTGCAACTTCAGACTCATATCCTACTGTCTACTTGACATCTTTACTTAGATCACTTCAAATATAAACTGTTAAAAACTGAACTCATCATTTTCCCCTCTAAATTCTATTCCTCTATTAACGTAGTATTCAACTATGATAGAATATGATTCAGGTATTTTCTAGTCAGACTTCTCAGTCTGTGAGCTCCCCTTATCTGACCTCATCCAAGTCCATGGCTTTAAATAGCATCCATGTGCTGATGACTCCCAAGTTTGTATCTCCATCCCTGATCTCTCTTTGGGACACTTGTAGCTCTAACTGGCTACTTAACATCTCCACCTGGATGTCTAACAGACATGTCAAATTTAACATGATTCCTTCCTCCCAGTCTTCCACGTCTAAATAAATGGCTTCATTATCTATCAGCCCCCTTGCTCAAGCCAAAAATCTGGATATTTTTTTTATTCTTGTCTCCTTTCTGATCTATATCTAATCCAGAAGCAAACCCTGACCTTTATGCCACCAAAACGTATCTCAGATCCACCTTGTTCTCTGTGTCTTCTCCTGTCATCCTGTCAGTTTATGACACTCTATTCTGTCTCCTGCATGACAATTAAGTTCAAGCCCATTCCCTGCTTCTCCCTCGTATCATCAAGTCTCCACACAGAGGCCCAAGTAGTCCTTTTAAATGTAAATTAAATTATGTTATTTCTGTGCTTAAAATGCCTCCATTACTTCCCATTCTTCTTAGAACATAAATATAAATCTTCACCCCAATCTGAAATATTCTATGTGAGATGTACGCTCCCCTACCCCACCTCTGACTTTATTTCTTCCCACTCTCCTCATCTACTCCACCACAGCCACATGGGCTTAGTGAAGTCCTTTAAACATACAGAGCTTGTTCCTGCCTTACGACATCTGCTTTAGCTGGAATGCCCTATGGAATGCTCTCTAATCTGAACTTCATATTGCTGATGTCTTGTCATCATATCTCAGTCAAATGTCATATCTTCAGAGAGGCCTTCCCTTGGCAACCCAATAAAAATAGCCACATGGGTGAAGGTCGTTTGAAGGTACAAACTTCCAGTTATAAAATAAGTAAATCTTGGGGATGTAATGTACAGCATGGTACCTACAGTTAATAACATTATATTATATACTTGAAATTTGCTAAGAGTAGATCTTAAATGTTCCCATTACAAAAAAAAATGTGTAACCATGTGAGGTGATATTAACTCAACTTATTGTGGTGATCGTTTAGTAATATATACAAATATTTAATCATTGTTATATACCCAAAACTGTACGAAAGTACTTTGAAAAGGTACTTGTATTTTGTAATTTAAGATGGCGTTATTGTTATTCATATGGAACACTGTTTAATCACAGCTACCGTTTTTCTAATTTGAGTCCTCAAACACATTTTCTTAATCTAAAAATGATAAAAATCTTGGGGTGCCTGGGTGACTCAGTTGGTTAGGCAAACAACTTTGGCTCAAGTCATGATCTCACAGTTTGTGAGTCTGAGCCCTGTGTCTGGGCTATGTGTTGACAGCTTGGAGCCCAGAACCTCCTTCAGATTCTGTGTCTCCCTTTCTCTCTACACCCACCCTCTCCCCTGCTCATGCTCTGTCTCTCTGTCTCTCTCAAAAATAAATAAACATAAAAAATTTTTTAATAAAATAAAATGATGAAATCTAATCCACTAAATTCTATGGAGCTTTCCAAGGCAATTGAGAAAGAAGTCAAAAAGTTCAATCAATAAAAGTACCTGTTTGGTTGAAAACATTTTTTTCTACCACTTACCAAAATATCCGAAATCTCCCATTTCTTTTCATTGAAGTCCTGAAAGCTGCATGCCAAAATGAAAATTATATGGAAAAACAGCAGCCACCAGGTCACTCTTTAACATTACTGTAATATTCCACATAGACTTTATCTCATAGTTTTCTTATTTATGATAGTTTCTTATTGTTCTTTAATTTGGCTAGAATAGAAACTTAATGAGAATAAGAACCATATCTGCCGTGTTTATTATTTTGTTCCAGATCCTAAAACAGAACCTGGCACAGAGTTGGTGAGCAAAAAGATGTGAATTCATTGAATCAATCAATAAATTTGTAACTAATTATACCTCTTAAGGAAGAATAGGATTGTCTCACTTTAGGAATTGCAAACCTCTATTTCATTTGTGTACAATAATTCTGAAAAGTTGTAGTGAATCTTCAGAAGCAAATCTAACATTGCTGGTACTTGTCAGTCTGCTTTTAAGTCCTTCTCATACTGCCTTCATCATCTCTCTTTTGGCTTCATATTATTCATGCAATGTATTCTAATTGTATTCTTTATAATCAATTCCAAGAAATGATATAAGACCACAATTATAATACAAAACTGTATTTGGAAAAATATTAGAATTAACTGTTTTCTCTAGTGATGATAGTGTTATTTTAATTATAGTTGTAATTATATAATCTTTAAAACATCACATCTTTAAAAGATCATTTATCCTAATTAATTTACCTTTTACTATATAATCATGGAAGATGGGTCACCAATCCCACCCTCCTGTTGTGATGTTTTGATGGGAACGTATAACTAATATAAAGTAGTCAAATGAGAATGCTTTAGGGAAAATAACTCATAGACTCTTTATGAGATTGCTCATTCCCTAATAAGATCAGATAATAATCATGTAGTTAAAACAATGATAGTTCCAAACTCAAATAGTAGAGAAAATGTGCAAAAACTGATTTTTCCTTAGTACTGGGAAAATGCTCCTTTATTTTTGAGCTTGCTCATTGGATAGAGAGGCATTTTAGACACACTAAGAAGGATCAGGTAAGAATTAGAATAATGCATGAAAATTCTATATTATGTTGCAATAATGCAAGATTTGTTTTAAGGCCTACGATGTCATCAAGGTCCTGTCCTGAAATTGTCCACCAAATGCTTATCAATGATATTTATAACATTAAACAAAGTTCTCTTTTCCAATAAGATGCATTCATGAAGTGCATAAATTAACTTATGTATTTTCAATTCATATTTAAGATTGTCAAGATTAATTACTGGAATCTTCTGAATTTTATAATAGGATAGGGATTAACTGATAACAGAAGTGAACTATAGAACATTGGACAGAACCTTTAAAGAAGAGATTAAATTTAGATATTCAACTCTTTCAGAATTGAAAATCTAGAAATGCAGTACACATTAGTGAAATCTCATTCCAAAATGGTATGTATAAAAATGCTTGCATCTGAAAAGAATTAATGTATTTCCTTAATAGTATTTTAAACTAGAGAAATTTAGGTCGATACCAGTTTTATGGCAGTTGTGTGTGTATCAAAAGATTGAATACTAGGCTCAATTTGAGGGAAGAATAACTATATGTAATTATAATTAAATAATTATGAATAATTATAATGGTCCTATTATAGGGGGGAAATACTTGTTAAAAAAGATCTAATGTAGGTTTTAGCCATAGTAAATTCTGTTAACTGCTGAATCCCCACTGCTTGTCACGGAGCTTGATAAGTAATAGTTGCCAGATGAATGAGTAAGTTCATTCTAATATAAAAATATATAAGGTAATTCTGCAAATTTAAATATAAGTCCATTTACTTATGGCCCTAATTTTCCTAAGACTTTCATCTAAAATGATAAATAGCCTAATGCTCAGAAATAAAACTAGAACTTAGGTACTTATACTTCTCTGTTTTTAAAAATAGAAATATTTGGTCTAGCCACATATGTTCACCTATTTTGTCCTATATCTTTGACGTCTAGCAAAACATTCCAAAATTTTAACTAGTTTTATTTTCATCTTCAATATTTGTATTGTTTCTCAATCATAATTTGCTTGTCATATAAATAGCTTTGATACAATTATATTTTTTCTAATTAAGTAATCTTATTCTCCTATAAATTCTATGTTATACACTTTGAAATAAAAGAAAGAATTGTTCACTTCAACAAACAAAAATCACTATTGATAAAATACAGAGGGGCTGTGTTTAAAGCAACAAATTTAATTGGAATGAGCCATTTGAGTAGAATTCACTAACTTGTCCTTGTGGGTCTATAACACAACGTTATATGTATTGCTTATGTGGGTAACATAACTGTCACACAAGCCCTATTTCTCCCCCTCCTCACCTTGCTAGCAACTTCTGTATTCAGTTTGCTGTCTGAACGCCATGATCATGCAGAGATGCATGGAGTTGAGTATGCCGCTACCAGTGTATGGTATAAGGCTTTTTCTATGGTGTTTGTATTACCAGTTCCTTCATAAAATGTTGTGATAAAATCATTTGAAAACCTGTAATAAGATATTCTCTCTTGTAAGGGCTTCTTAAAAGTGCATACATACATGTTTGTGTGTATATGAGAAAGAAGAGAGGAAGGAGAAGAGAAAAGTGGGGAGGGCCAAAGGGAAAGGGAGAGGAGAGGAGAGCGTTGAAGGGGGAGGAGAGGAGAGGAAAGGAGAGGAGAGGGTGAAGAAGGGAAATTTTGTTCCCTAGAGTCTTAAAAGTATAGCTCAATCCTAAAAATGATATCCTCCACTGAGGAAAACTTTTTTGCAAAGATTTTTACTAGATTGGAGGTTGGCAGAAGATAGTCTCTTTACTGAGGCTCAATTTAATTACTTGTAGAATAAGAATAATATTTCCTCACAGAATGGCTTATGAAAGTTAGTGACATAATACACATGAAGAATTTAGCCCTGGCCCTGACACTTTGAAAGAGCTTGATAAATACTGTTTATTTGTAGACAATAGCTTTTAGGAGGATAGGAGAGTACAACCAAAACCCACACAAGAAACCAAAAAACAAAACACCACCTTGAATTTTGCAATGAAATGTTGCAAATGACTTAAGAGATAAACATTTAAATGATCTTGAGTTGTGCTAGTGCCATCAAGTTCATAATTTTTAGAAATCTTGAATACATCCTATGTCCACAGTCAAGAATGACATAAATACATGGGTAAAACCAGAGCAACAACCAAATCAGCAGATAAATACACCTATTTTCACTGGCCACTGATTAAATAGATTGGCTGAAAATGATCTCTTGCTATGACTGAAGACAAAATCTGGTTTAAAATACCTCATTAAGTAAATCCAATGCTACAAGTAAGAAACTTAACATCCAAATCAATGTGAATCAGATCCCTCTTTCCCAGACTTCTTTTTGCTACAATGTATTAGGTTGAACCATATGAAAATGCTAATATTTGACCATTTTTAATCCAAAAACACTTAAGTTGCATATAGTTCAACTTGGTAGATAAAACTTTTTACTGTCTTAGCTTCAAGATATTGTATGGTTAGTAATCACAACTTTTTAAAAGAACCTTATTCCAAACAAAAACAAACAAATAAGTGAAACTTATTCTAATAGAGACCCCACTTGCCCTCTCTTTCTTCTAAAAGATGAATACCACATGTGGATACACCAGTGTGGTACATGCCAAGGTGAGTAGACATGTGGAATGATGGAATAAAAATTAAGAAAAAATGATTTCTCTTACATTTTTAGGGATACTACAACAAAGCTTCTGAATACTTTCAACAAGCTTTTGACACAACAGCAGAGCTAAGGAACATGCGTCACGTGGATGAGACAAAAGTTCACTATGGGATAGCAAAAGCTCATCAGATAATGCTGACCATAAACAATTATATCGAGTCTGAAGATCTCACCAGCCTTGACTACCTGCTGTCGTGGAAGGAGAATAGAAGCAGTATTGCACCACATCCGATTATCGGTAAGACTTTGCTTTTTGAAAACACGTTAGTTTTTGTGTCATTCTTGATGGCTGCATTGGTGATTTTTATTTTATTGGTAACTTTAATTATTCTTTACCACATGAATATCGGATGTGCCTTCATGCTGTACTGTATGTACCTTTGATGATAAGGAAAACAGGAAATAGTGGTAATGATTAAACGCGACAAATCACCATTTTCATGCCGTTTGGTTTTTGTTTGTTTTTTTTCAGTTGTCTCAAGTACTCAACAATATGCACTGATCAGTTGTAAGGAATGTGATATAAGTTTGTGTTTTTTAAAACGTGGTCAGTGTTGTACCTTATTGATAAGAAAAGTCACGGATGCTAGTTCACAGATACTAAGCAGTATTAATGCAATTGGTGCTATACTCTTACTTTACCAATGGTAGTAAATTTTCCTGTATTTGATCAATTCAAGTTAGAATATTAATTTAGAAAAATTTAGTATTAATTTCTTTCAACTCCACGTCTTTTCTTATAGACTTTTTCTTGTAACAATTTGTCAAAATAGTCAATTAAAAACAAATAACTAAAGGGGATGTGAAGGTCACTTTTATGTGTCAGCCTGACTTAGCTCGAGTCCTCAGTTAAGAACTTCAGAATAGAATTTTTAAAAATTTTTAACAGTACTGCCTATGACAGACCTTTAGGCTGCATAATTGTTAGTAAATAAAACTTTTTCAAGCAAAATATTTTGGGGATGTTTGGGGATAACTCAAATAGAATCGTAGACAAAATTCTGTTATGTAAAGAAGCCTCTCCTGCTTGGAACTCTTTTCTTTCCCTTAGGTCATTTAGATGAAACAATAAGCTCTTTGGTATTTATTTTCTCCATAGAATAAATAGTAAATAATAGTAAATTGAGCACAAAGGAATTTTATTGCTTCTTGTATATTAGTAGAATACCACTTACCACTGTCTGTCCTCTTGTTATGAAATAAGTAAAGGTCTCATTCCAAATATATGTACACGATGAAGTCTTAAAAAACAGATGGCTTGTTGAATTTCAATGTCCTCAAGTGTCCAACAAATATTTACAGTTAACTATTAACTAACCACTTTTCAATAATATTTTGCTCACTTCAGTATGTTGTGTTGTCATATATTTGAGAGCTTGTTCTGTAGTTTTGAGTTATCTTCCCTTTACTCCTCATGTTGTCCGCCCAGGAGATAAAGCAGAGGAAATATGATCCATCTATCTATTAGATTACTTCTTCTGATAAAAGGTTTGGTAGAGAATAGGTTGGGCTACTCACTTCTTCAGATTTACTTGGATAACCATTAGAATAATAATCAGGAAAAAAATACTCCTCAAAACTAGGTTCTCTGATCAGAGCCATGTGTCTTTTTGCTGCAGTCCTTTTGGGGCTTTTCAAAGATCTCTTTTGTTTTTCTTTACTCTATAAAGCTATTTATTTTTCTATTCTTTTTAAATTTTATCCTCATTTTTGGTAAGGATGTTCCAAAGGGCTTAGGAAGCACACACACAAAAAAAACACATTTCAAAATATTATTCAGAGAGTAAAAACTCAGCTATTCATATGATGGAGAAGATTAAATTCTCTGAAACACTATAAAAGTATACCCCCTTCCTGATTCATTTGACTGAGATTAGAAATCTATGCATGGATGAGCTATGTCGTTATAAAAGTGAAGAAGAATAATCTTTCAGATTCAAATATAAATGAGAAGTTAATTCTTCTATTACTGGCATGTTTAACATTTTTAGTGATAGTTCTATTTGGAAATAAGACCTGTAGACATTATCAACATACTTGCTTGTTTACATAGACATATTTTAGTTCAAAATACACTAAAATATACTTTCTCATTGCTTCAAAGATGTTTCTTAAACCACAGCTCCTTATTATTCTACCTTTGCTCTGTTTCAAAACCTTCATTGGATCCCTACGGCCTATAAATTAAGTACAAGCTTCTCAACGTTGTTTGACCACCTCCTTTCCCCTACTTCCCCCTCTTCCCCCCAGATACACACAACATACATTGTTATTACCTTACTTCCAACTCTAACCCCATCCAAGGAAATCTCACTGGTCTTGCAAAGTTCTTCTCAAATGTTGAAATCTTCCCTGATCCCCCTCTTACTGGACTCTTGTCTCTTCTCTCTGTTCCCACATTGAATGCCATTCATTTCTCTCCAAGCACTTTTCATTTGTCATATTCTGCATCCTACCACAGCTGTTTCTGTAATTGCCTTATCAGCCCAGTGAAAGTAGGAGTGTCTTGGAAACAGATTCTGATTTTTGGTGTTTCCTACAAAAGAAGGGGCAATGTCTAACATCTGCTAGGTACCAAGTAAATATTTGTCAAATTAAATAGAATTCAAAATGAGTATGTGTGTCCTAGCCATGAACTATTTGCATGAACCACTTTTTAAAACAGGAGTCATAGTTCCATGACAACAACAACAAAACAACTACAATCCAAAGCTGCATTTTGGTTACCGTGTGGTTATCACATGAATGCAGGACAACACCAAGTACGATGTTGACAAAATGAAGAAATATAGAAATATTATTTGAAAATCTGAGCAGCTTTTAGGTTTTCAAATTTTGCCTTTCTTCTCTGAAGAGGCATCTTTAATCTTGCTATTGAGGGGTCCCATGTATTCAGGAAAAAAGTAGATCAAAGATTTGAAAGATATATTATAAAAGCTGTGCAGTTTTCTTCACCTCTGAGACTTACATCCTCCAAACAAATCATTAGCTCACAGAGCAGGCAATATTCTTTTAAGCAGAGGAACATGACCCCCTAAGGGAATAGAGCAGTGAGAGCACTCAGGTCTCTAGATAAAATAGAACAGTGATTCACCAGCAATCATATCTCATCTTTGTACCTTTCGGAGGGAACACTGCAAATATAGGAACCTTCCTACCATTCTAATACTCTTAGATATGGTTGGAATAATTTCATATCTTTCCTTTCCTTTTCAGTAGTAAAATAATAAGAATAGATTCTCTTCCCAAATTTAGGAATTTAGAAGGAATTCAAATTTATTGCAATTCAATAAAATTATTCAAGCCTGAAGCAACAGAAATTGGTTGGCTCTGGAAGGATTAAGGGCCTATGAATTTCTACTGATTTCTCCAGAATATAGTTTATTTTTCCTACTAGAACTATTATGTCTACAATCATGAAATTTATTTTTTAATGAAAAGCTAATTCATCTCGCCTTTTGGAGATTATAGACCCAAGTGTGAAACAGTGACAGAGAAGCAAAGCTTTTCTTGTGCAATTTAAGAGTATTGTTAACATAGAAATGTAATTATGGCATTCAAATGCCAACATGGTTAGCCACTTTACTGATAATATCAGTTACATGGTTTTAATGCACATTCTTATTGAAGTCAAATGTAAATTATATCAGAGAAATAGGATGCAAATCCTGAGTATAGAAATAGATGAATATACTGGCTAGTCAGTAATGACACTTTTCTACAAAATGACATGTAAAGGGTTCCTTGAGTGCCAAAAATATCACTCTCGTTTTATGAATCATTTAATATTCTTAAAAGAAAACAATCAAGATCACGAATTTGTCTCTCAGCCCTTGGTTTATGTTGGTTTAATGTTGAATCCTTGGTTTAATGTCGAGCCACATTTTCCTACCCTGTTCTTTGCTTGTATTTTTTATTCATGAACTCAGCCCTTTTAATGAATGTGAAAAAGCCACATTCATGAGTGAGCCTCATGTTCTATTATACTTTGATCAGCTACTTCAGTTAAATAACCCTAACAATGAGGAGAAAGTTATGGAATTAGCCCAAAAGTCAGCAAGCAGGTTTTATAGCATCTTATTGTCACAGAGCAAACCTCTGTCTCTAAAATGTGTTCAAAAACATGACACATTAAAAGAAGGTTCTGGTGAAAAATCTGACTGAATCAAAGCTCACCCTACTGGCATTTGGGGTAATTGAGAGATGGTGTTGCTCAAAAGCCCAGTTACCTGGGTTCTAATACTATATTGAGCTCTAATTAGCTTTGTGACTTCGGGCAAAAGATTTCAATTCAGGTATCTTTATCTGAGATTCAAAACGAGTCATTAATAAGATTCCTCTGGAACAGGCAATAATCCCTCAGTAGGAGCATATTCTAAACAGATATGGTATTTTGTAGTCTTTAAGAGCTCAATCTAGATTTTCATGAGCATTTTCTTTGTTTTTCCCCGATAAATACTTGTTTCTGTTGGTTTACACGAAAGGGAATTTTATTATTGTTATTATCATTATTACTATTTTAATATATCAAACAGCTGTAAAATTGCCAGGTATAAATATTTGATCTTTCTGCTAGAATTTATAATAGAGTTTCTAGCTCTCTGCTGTCATATGCAGTTTTACTTGTCCCTGTTTGGCATTGTTGAAGTTGCTAAAGCTAGTGCACTATTTCATCTGCAGACTTTCAATTGATCCTCCTATTTTCAATCCTGTGTCATACTTCTCCTCAGCATCTCCTCAACCCCTACCTGTCCCCACTGTTCCCTGGGCCTCTGATTCCTGAATGTGCCTGGTTCTTTATTCATCACTACCCCTTCTTCATGCACTTCAGTCTGTTGGCTGTCTCTGCCTTCCTCAATCCGGTACCATTTTCTAGCCTCTTTCTAGCTTCTGAAAACAGGTTAAAACCTTCTTGAACTTTTTTGAGTTTATAGAATCATGAAATTATTGAACTGTGTGCACCAAAGAAATTACTTGGCCCACAGTTTTTCTTTTCAAATGTCCTCAGGTCCAGGGAAAGGCAGTCATGCAAAAATCTGAAAGACAAAATGGGTTTATAATCTAGTGTTCTAGAATTCTAGTTCAGGAATTCTTTCCATGCTTTGTACTTTTTTACAATATTAATTTATATTTACTAGAAGCCATGTCTGACATTTAAAAATATTATAATTTTTCAATGTTTGTTTATTTTGAGAGAGAGAATCTTAAGCAGGCTCTAGCTGTCAGCCTAGAGCCCAATGTGGGGCTCCATCTAGGATCTGAGCCGAAATCAAGAGTCAGATGCTTAACTGACTGAGCCACCCAGGCACCCCCAAAAGATTACAATTTTAATTAAAGTCTTGATAAAAAATATTCACAGTGAAAAGAAACAGGTGGGACTCTATTTCTGGCCAAGATGGAGCAACAGGGAAAAGATTACCCTCCTGTCTTAAACAGCTAAAAAGACAAAACATATAAGACAAATGTTTGCAGAAATTGGACAACAGGCAGCACAAGACAGTGATCCTTGGGAAAAATTATGAACACTGTTAGGAAGAAACCAATCTGATTAAACTGATTCACACCATGTTATGAATGACTGAAAGTGGTTTAGCCTATTCAGAACAATTAGGATTTTTTAAATGTTGGAAGATTACCAATTGCCAGAATTTGGGACATTTGTAATATACCATATAAATGAACCCATTCAGGCCATGTGGGGCAAAATAATTGTGGATAATGAGGCCAACACGTGGACCAGTCTTCTACAGCCTGGGAACTTGACCTAAAATCAGTTTCTCTAAGCTATTCCTGAATTTCATTACTTTCCTTTCTTCAATATAAATATGTGCTTTTTTTAAATTTTATTTTAGAGAGAGAGCACACACATGAGTGGGGGGATAGGGGCAGGAGAGAGAGACAGAGAGAGATAGAGACAGACAGAGAGAGAGAGAGAGAGAGAGAGAGAATCTCAAGCAGACTCCATGCTCAACATGGAGCCCAACTCAGGGCTTGATCTCACAACTCTGGGATCATGACCTGAGCCAAAATCAAGAGTCAGATGTTCAACCAACTGAGCCACCCAAGTGCCCCAAATTGTACATTTAAAAAAAAAACTTATTAGAGTTGTTCGATGACAAATCACTGTCCCCTTAAAGATAAATCTGATGAAAGCTAAGGTCTCTCTCCTGTCTTCAGAGAAATATACAATTACTGTGTATAATTTTCAGAGGGTTCAGTAACCATTGCTCAACGGGGTAGAAATTCTATGTGCTTACCAGTATCTGGTTCTTTACACTTTGGGGCATGGGGAAAACTGCATTTTTCAGCTCCTGGCAGCTAGGCAGGGCTCGGTGACTAGTCCTGGCCAAAGGGCAAAAGTTACCTCTGGGTATAAGATAGGAGAGCCTGCCTGAGATCCTACAGCTGACTCTTTCTTTGCCTGCTACAGTTATCATGGTGGAGGCTTTAGTAAAAAGTATAGGGCAACAAGATGGATGCAGTAAATCTCTACACGTGGAACATTTGTCCCGGAATGCCATTTGGATCTGCAGCAGAGTTTGTGTGAACACAGAATAATCCTTTATTGTGGTGAACCACTGAGATTCTCAGAGTTGTTTGTTGGCACAGCTTAATGTAGCCTGCCCTAACTCTGCAAGCTTCAGGATGCTTCATGACGGCCCCTGGATAGCAGCAGTGGGAGCTCCAGGTGGAGAACCAGGATAGACATTTCTCCGTATGACAATGTATAAATTGTGTGTTTATAGGTTGTGAGTCCGCTTCTGATTTTTTTTTTCTAAGGTAGAGATTCTTAAAATCCTTTGTGTTTGACTTACATTTCTAGTCACAGAAAACAAGTTTGATAAGACAAAGGGGAATGAAACATTAAAATACATTTTTTATATTCTCTATGCTACTTACTATCAAAAAACTTAAGAAAGATAAGCATCTTTTCCACTAGTCTCATTTAAATCATGATAGATTATCAAAGTATGCTTCTAATAAATTTTAAGAAAGAGCTTAGAGATTTCAATGGCTTCTGCAACTGATAAAATAATTCCAAAGATGAAACATGCAGAAGACAAAATCAATACTTAATTGTAGCCAAATTTTTAAATAAAAAAGACTGCAGAGTTTGAGCCTGAATTTCAAATTTCCTCCTTCAAATACAATTCCCCCATCTTCGAATGTTTTCTACAACACAAGTGACACATTTGCTTCCTTTGGAATCAAATACTTTTTTCAGAAAACTAATGCTTACTTCATTGGGAAATAATAATGTAGCTCTAGATCCCTCGGGTTGAAAGATCTTTTTTTTTCTTTTTTCTTTTTTTTCCCTCTGAGAGCCTCCTTCTCTATCTGCTGCCTTGGTTCAATAAAAGAGAATTCTTGATTGCTCAAACAAAAACTATACTTCTTTTAGATTCTGCTCACAGTTCTTGGTAGCTGATGGTGTTACCAGTTTTAACTTTCCAAGGTACACTAAACTCACCACTTCTAAGAAAAATGTAACTGGTTTTTCTCATCTGGTTTTGTTTCAATATCATCTTTAATTGCCGGTTTGAAAAGCTTATGAAAAGTTTGTTGATTGGCTAAACCATCGCAAAACCAGAATAAATGCCAGAGTTGGACCACTACAGCGTTAGGACTTGAAGATCTGAGAGAATCCCATCTGTATTTATCTCATTCCCACTGAGGGGTCTCACCCCTGCTTCCAGCTATGTCCTTTTCCCTGTGGGCATGGATTCCAAACCCTGTGCCAACTTAGGTAAACATTTTCCTACCATCGCTAGAATTTGGAGGCAAAAAAATCTTCTTATACATGTATTTAATCATTCTTTAATAAAGCTCTATTAGGATAATTCATGTGATTCTTAACCCATACGATTTCCTCTGAAAAAAGAAGTGACATTAATACTTAAAACGTGAGCATATTGAAGAACAAGTTTTGTTAGCTTCTAATTTTTTCTAAGGTTTCCCTGATTTGGGGTAATGTGTGGGAGTGTTTCTTTCTTATTATCTCTCATGTTGGTATTCCCATTATGAATTTTGATTTTTTTAAACCACAACATCAATCAAAACTTATATCCATGGTCCCAGGACTCAGTTTCCTTTAAATTCTTTTATTCTGCCCTCCCTGTTTTTTTAACTGTCAGACAAGAGTGAATGTTGTTATAGCCTATGTTCTTTAGCATAATTAATAGAAAAATAGATACATTTCATGATGAATATTCTTTTAGAAATTAGAAATTATTTATAATGCTTTTTTATGATGACTGACTTGAGTAACAATGCCTGGATACGTATTTCACTTCTTATGGGTGATGTCTGCCTCCCAGGGATGGGTACAGTGTGCTCAGTGTAGGAAATATTGAACAAGAATCTAATCAGAAGAAATGCTAGCATATTTCTTAATTTTAATGCCAGTCCATCCTGACCAGTGTCTTGACCTTCCTAAAATGAATCCTTGAAAGACTGCAAATCCTTGAAACACCTGAACACATTTACTTTCTGAATCCTCTGAACTACTGTCACAATGGGATAAATATTAAAAGTACTAACAAATATTCACTATCCCCAAATCCTTTATCACTGTAGTATACTCCTGTATTTTCTTCCTTTCATTTCATTCTACCTTCGATCAAAAAATCTGAGCAAATAGGGGTGCCTGGGTAGCTCAATCAGTTAAGCCTCTGACTTCAGCTCAGGTCATGATCTTGTGGTCCATGAGTTTGAGCCCTGAATCAGGCTCTGTGCTGACAGCTCAGAGCTTGAGGCCTGCTTCAGATTCTATGTCTCCCTCTCTCTGCCCCTCCCCCACTCATGCTCTGTCTCTCTCTCTTTCTGTCAAAAATAAATAAACATTAAAAAAAAACAATTTTTTAAAAATCTGAACAAATAGATATTCTTTCATCTTGCCCTTAAGGTAAACAAAGTTGGACTTTGTCAAACCAATAGAGAAAACTAAAGTTAGCTCATTTAAGTGTGATGCCTCTGACGAGTTGCATTTATGGACTTCTAACATAGAATCAGGTACCCAGAATGAGAAAAAGATTGGTTAATGTTAGCCTTTAGTGAGATAGATCTGATTTCTTGGTGTTAAGACTGTATTCCATTGTATCAACAGCTATTAAAGTGTAATTTGCACTCTTATCAAAGGAAATTTAGTTCAACACTTTCAAAGTTCTTCTCATCTTGTTTATTAGATGAGCTCCTGAGAAGGGATATACAGTTTTCCTCAAATCTCCACAATTTTCAACCTACAAATTAAGATAATAATGGAAAAAAAAGCAATGGAGAAGTATGAAGTAAAATGAAGCTTCAAAATTAACAGGTAGAGGATTGGTGAAAAAAACTGTGAGAGTTTATAGATCAAATGACCATCATAAAATTGGGGGATTAATATTTTTTACTGTTCAGATTTATTTAGCCTTTTTACCATCACCCACTAACAAAACTGTGAAAAGAAGAAATCAGCTATACAGAGGAAGATGTTATGTCTAACCTTTAGCTATTAAAGTTAAAACAAATTAATAAAGAAAAAACTCCTGTCTAATACAACATAAGCAAAAGAAACTTTTTTTTTTTTTCATAAAAATCTTAGTAGCAGGGCACCTGGGTGACTCAGTTGGTTAAATGCCAGATTTTCTATTTCAGTTCAGGTGATGATCCCAAGGTCGTGGGATCGAGCCCCCCATCAGGCTCTGCACTGAGCATGGAGCCTGCTTAAGATTCTCTCTTTCCCTCTGCCCCTCTCCCCCACTCACATGTGCACTCTCTCTCTCTCTTAAAAAAATAAAACAAAACATCTCAGTAGGGACAGATGAAGAAACTTCTATTATGATTTGATCGTAGGAATCCTTTGTAAATATATGGATGTCCACATAACTATATTAACTGTATCTCATCTGAATTGATTCACTTGTTTACTCACCTTCATCCAGAACTTTACACTGTAATTTTATTTGGAGATTTATATGATGAAATGTGAACATAGTATATTCCCTAGTAATTTGATTGGCAGGAAATAGAGAGCCAAACACATGCACAGCTTTTTAATAATTTATAATTACTTACATGAATCTACTAAGTTTAGGCACACAATTATATGACTAATTATGTTGAAAATCCAAGTGGATGCTTAAATAGATGACCATGCCCTGAGGCCTTTCCAGTTGTTTCTGCTGTCTCATTTAACCATGCAAATGTTATTAAGCATTCCTGGCTAAAAATTTTCAAGCATGTGAAAGTGTAATTGCATAGATAATTATGCACAATACTGTCACTTTCTATATCTAACATAGGAATTGTCCTTTTTAAAAAAATTAGATCAGCTTTGTACTGGGTAGCTTTCTCTGTACATGCCAAGAAAAATATAATTTGTATAAGATAGGTGGACCAAAATCTATCTATTGCTCTTTCTTCCAGATCTCTTCTTGACTGTCTTTAGCACAGTGATTTGAAGTTACACACTATAAATATAGTTACACACTATAAATGCTACGATCCATATTCACGAATAAATTTAACGTAAATGTAATTCAATAACTAGATGTACATAAATATTTATAAAAACTTGTTAACAGGGACACAAAAGGGATACTGGAATACAAATGTACGTGGCAAGTTTTTCAGGTTTGCATGTAACTAAAGCCATGTGTATATAACAGTTAAAAAAAAAATGTCCAGAAAAAAAATTAACTAGCACATACATGATGGCAGGTTAATTTCTTGTCATGAGAACTGTTACGGAAGCTTTGCAATATAGAATAGTGCCTGACTGCACATCTTGCAGGGTTTAACTCTGCACAGCCCCGTTTACTAACCAGTAACAGCTTTCAAAACAGTTTAGTGTGCATGCAGCTGATTGGTGGAGCCTGGCTCACGTGTCTGCCCAGCTGCAAGGGAAGCTGGGAAGGTGAGTATTAGCTGACTTCTTAGTCCCTGGAGTGAGGACAAGTTTCCATTTAAATTTATAAAGTATAGAATTTCTTAGGCAGGGAAACGGAGGTTTAGATGCTGGCCAGCAATCACTAGAAATAGTGCTAAGTTCTGTGAAGGAAAAATAAAGCAGGTAAGAAAACAGAAAGTGATAGGGAGGGGGCTGTTTTAAACAGAAGGTTCAGAGAAGCAGCTCGAAAGAGGCGTGATTTGCAGAGAAACTTGATTGGAATGACAAAGCAAAAGCCCTGTGAATATCTAGCAGGGCCAGGCAAAGGTAGCCAGCTAACTAGCAGACCAGTATGCTGGGAGCAAATAGAGTGAGGAGGAGAGAGGGAAGAATTGAATTTTGAGCGGCAGCCAGTTAATTTAGGTCTTCCAGGTCATAGTGATGACTTTGGATTTTATTCCAGTTGTGCTGGAACATTCCCACTGAGGTCTGAGAATAGGACTCTGACTGACTTTTCAAAAGGATCATTTTGGCGGCCGTGCAAAGAATAGGTTGTAAAACAGTGGCCTTTTTGACCAAAACCTATAGTTAGAAATATATTTTACCTCGAGAGTTTCACCAAACAGTACTTAATACATGTGAAGCTCTTGGGTATTTCTCGGTTGTAATCTACCTTAGTCAATTTCATGTTTTAATGATGTTTAAAGAAATTATAAGTAGAAGATTCTTTGGAAGAAAATGACATTGAGATTTAAATTGTTCTATTTGTTGCATTTTCTATTCTGATAGAAGTATTTAAAAATACCCTGTGGAAAATTAAACTTCACGATAAGCCTCAGGCAGTTTCTCAGGGTGCAATTCAAGGATCCCTTGCATCAAAATGCCCTGATCTGTGGTGGGAGGAGTTGTTATAAATGCATATTCCAGGCCTTAACACAGCCTTACAGAATCTCCAGTTCAGGGGCTTGAGAATCTGCTTTTTGACAGGCTCACCAGGTGATTCTCATGTGGGAGATCTGCTCTAAAGTTTTTTGGTTTTTAAGGTGGTAATAATGCAAGGTTAGCTTTTCTACATGAATATGTGATCCTTCACTAATGTGTGTAAGCCCATTTAGTGGGTCTTCAGAGAATATATGTCAGCAAAATTATAGGTTCACATACGAAAAATGAAAAGTACTTTAAATCAGTACGTCTATTCCTTTCACTGTCTTCAGATATTTATTTTAAAACCAAGTGAAAATCTTTGAACTCTTCCTCCATAATCCTAATTGTTGTTACTTCACATCATTAATCAGAAATAATCATCTTTTTCTCTGCTCAGTTACCATTCCTTTCTCTTTCTAAATGTTTTAAAAATTTCACTTCCCAAGAAGCCTAACTACCCATGTTGAAGTATGGTAAAATACCATGTATTCACAGCCCTACAATTCTAAGTGGTTTGTAACAGCATCATTCTTTACTAGGTTTGCACATCATTGATTTTCACTAAGCATTATCCTCCACTGTGGCATGGGTGGAATTTTCTCATCATGTCGTTCTGTTTTGATGCATTCTGGATACAACAGGTTACATGGCTTCTCTTAAATAAGGTTTTCAAAGTTATCATTTAAGCGTGTGGAAAATTTTTCTTTACTCACTTCTCAAAGTGAAATAGGAAGCTGGCTAAGCAGCTATGTTATGGATCACACGAATACAAAATCAGACTTCAATCTGGCACATTTGATGTTTGTAAAGAATGGGGCTTAAGACCTGATATTATAAAGTCACTTTGTAAAATGTTTTCCATTTTCACGTTCACTTTTGTTGTGGATGGAACAATGCTCCCTTTATCAGTTGGTATCACTGTAGCAAAGCCTATCACAGGGACATTATCCTCATCCTTTAGCCAAAGTGAAATATTCTGACTTCTATGTCTATGTGTCAAAGGAAGCATCTCCCATTGAGTCAGCTTCAAAAACAAAAAAAGGACAGAATTCGTATGTGTTCATGGGGAAACATGGGGTTAAAGTGGACTGTATTTCAGGAAGTGTTCAGTTGACTTGCTATGTGGTGAGAGACTGCAGTCCTAGCTAATGACTTGTAGGTACGGAATCCTCAGGTCTCTCAGGTGGTTTCAGTCGATCAGTTTCAACAGAATGATGAAAAGGTTGAGATAAAATAAACTGACAGTTGCTACTCATCGTAGGCAGCAAGCTGTACCCAGGCAGCTGAGACCCTGGGAGCCCTCTTTCTTAAACAAAGGCTTTCACTGCAGTGAGCAATGAACTCCAAATAAAAAAAAAAATGGGGGCAGATTGGCAGCTGGTGACCGACAGGAGGAGGGAAAGGAGGGAAACTGGGAAACACAGCAATTGTTGGCTAATTAGAAGCCATTCCCACCTACTTAATACCAACCCATTAAGCAGAAAACACTT
Source organism: Panthera pardus (assembly GCF_024362965.1). Lineage (NCBI taxonomy): Eukaryota > Metazoa > Chordata > Mammalia > Carnivora > Felidae > Panthera > Panthera pardus. The sequence continues at coordinate 80,487,027 of NW_026526688.1, forward strand.
TTCATCTTTCTCTCCTGCTACACATGACATTATACTCCAATCAATACCCTCCCACTGGCTGCCTCAGTGCCCACAAATGAATATATTGTAAGTTTAAGAATGCAGTAACTGATTTGAGACGGTGAAACTACAGCTTTCACAGTATATTTTCTGAAGATACTAATGCAATGTTTGTGATGCTTAGATAAATAATTATCTGTAAACTGACAGCTGTCAAAAATTGAAAAACATAAGAGAAAACCTAAGCATGGTAGATGTATTTGAGGCTTAATAGCAAGCAATCATGTAAATCAATTTCCCCCCTTTTGGGAGAACAACTCAAATATTTGGCTTAATAAATTCACTATCGCTACCACCATTTCAACCCTCTACACACACATGCGCGCACGCGCGCGCACACACACACACACACACACACACACACACAGAATTTGTAAGATGACGTGGGAAATATAATATGTGTACATACAATTATCTTGCATTATGTTTGAGCATACTTTAATAGAATTCTTTCATTGGTCCCACTTTTAAGCTTAAGGGAATTTATCTCAACAACTCAAACCTACTGGAAATTTATCCTAATGCAGTAAGATAATATTCTTGGACCATTACCTTCATATTATTTTGAGCAATTTTCTATCTTCTCTTTATAGAAGAGTTTGATGGCTCTCAGAAACAGATTCCATCTTAAATAATATTTACATGAAAACAGCATATCTAAAATGTTTTTTTTTTTTCCTTGTTTTGGTTCTGTGACTTCTATAGGTTTTTTTTTTTCCTGACCCTAAATATCAGCTCCTAAATTTTACACAAATTTTCTACCTGGTATTCAGTCACTTCTTTCAGTTCCTATACACTATTTCTGGGACATTGATCACAACAGTGTTAGGCAAATAGTTACAGAAGTTGTAGGAGTGGGTAATAGAAAGGAAAACAAATTGTTCCCCTGTGTTATGTCAATATAGAGGAACAAACAGGATTTCAGAAACTGAGGTTTAAATTCATTGTACCGAAGGTGGTGATATGAGACTGCCTTGAGATTTCAGAGTAGGACCTTCAGTGGGGAGAATTTACTGGAAATTATGCTGCTCCAAAGAGCAGAGCATGGCACTGTGGTTTCTCTGTGTGCATAAAACAAACAAGATGAGATCCAAATTATCTTTGTATTGAGTGTAAGTAGAATGGATTAAGCTTCTTAAGTTGATTCAACTGTGTTATTTTAAGCACAAATTTTAAGCACAGCCATGATTATTACCAAAGTATTGCCTAGCACTGCCAGACTTCTATAGAAGAACAGACACCAACCTCCCCTGCACTGTACCTTACACATAACCATAAGATGTGAGGGCAGTTCCAAAGATAGCTCACTGGAGGAAAAGGAAGGAGGAGAGGGAGAATCTTCTTGGATTAAAATTCTGACCTGATTCCAAACTACAGTCACACTCGTCAGTTTTGTTTCTCAGAATTTAAGCTACTGATATCAAGCTTTATAAATAACTTTCAGGAAAATTCTTTCAGTCTCCCCAGCCAACCTAGTTTACTATTTTAACTGAGAGTGTGTGTGTATACCATTAGTAAAATGGAAATAATATCAAAAGGGTTAACATCACTTTAAGATATATTAACAGAGATGTTAATAGAAATAACAAGTCTTTTATTATTAGACTACGGTTTTGGTTTTAAAATTGGACAGTTTAAGAAGCATGTGTAAGTATTGAGGGTGATTTAGCAAATCATAATGAAGGAGAATTGGTTGGAAAATGTGACACATGAGTAAAGATTGAGATTAGTTTGGACTGTGGGGATAGGTTCTCTAATGACAATAAATGTCTTCAAGAAGGTGTCACTAAGGAAAGGATACTTTAACAACTGTGCTCCATCTTCTCAGAGGATGGAACAGAAGAAGATGCATTTACTGCAAAGAGTAGAAATACCTCACTTATCTGTTAGTCAAACTTTGGTGACTTCAACAAACCAAACATTTACTTTGCTGTTGTTGCTTGAGGCAATTGCTAGTACCTATTTTATAGAAGGGTATGTTACCCCTCGATAAGTGTATTAAAATCGAGGTGGCATGTTATAAACAGACACAGTGAAAACATCAATAAATAATAGCTGAAAATTAAAAGATTCACACGCACGCACACACACACACACACTCACACACACACACACACAGATAGAGAGAGAGAGAGAGAGAAAGAGAGAGAGAGGGAGAGAGAAAGCTATTCATTCATACAAGCACTTAGCAGTCTGGGGCCATATTATGTGGGAATAAGAGACCTTACAAACTCAATGCCTTTTAATGGTATCACATAATTAATTTTTCTATTGGTGACCCTCAGCCACCAAGAAAAGATTAAATTACATTCATGTTTAGTCTGTTTAGAAATGCAGCAGAATTTTAAGAAAATTTTCTTTTGTAGAACTCTAGTAATATAAAAGACTCCAAGATTTCCAGTTCACCCTGAATTTTACAGATGAAGAAACTTCGGTTCACAGGAAGTGAAATGTCCTACCCAAGGCCAGACAGAATAAGTGGCAGAGTCAGAACTTAAATGCATATCTACAATGAGCACATCTCACCCTCTTTCTGTTTTCCTGTGCCTGTCACAATTTTACTGTTTTTAATTTTTTTTTAGTTTTGGTACCTAGTGGAGTAAATTTAAATTACCTAAAAAGTTTACCCTCTACCATGAAAGAAGATTTTGGAAAAATGGGGGAATCTATAGATATATAGATAGATAGATAGATAGATATAGATATATTTGAAAATAGGGGTGCCTGGGAGGCTCATTCAGTTAAACTGCTGACTTCAGCTCAGGTCATGATCTCAGTTCATGAGTTTGAGCCCCACGTCGGACTCTGTGCTGACATCTGAGAGCCTGGAGCCTGCTTCCGATTCTGTGTCTCCCTCTCTCTATGCCCCTCCCCAACTCATGCTCTGTCTCTCTCACTCTCAGAAATAAATAAACATTAAAAAAATTTTTTTAAAAGAAAATGAGTTCAAGCTACTGAGTTAATTTTTCAATCTACTTCACAAGTCTTTAGATAGCTTAGGGATAGAAATGAATCTAGGTGGCTAGTTAAAAATACCATTTGAAAGTAGGGTCCTAGGTTAATTGTTCCAACATTTTCATTAATCTGTGGATCCTATCTTTTGTTTTTTATCTTGAAAGAATAATGAAGATATTTGTAAAATATGTCATGTTATATATATCCTAAAACAAATGGTACTGTTTAGCACAAATAGAAAAGACAAATATTGGAGACATTACTATAAATATAATATATACTATATTACAATGCTGTAGTGAAGAAGCAGTCAGTGCTCTACCTTCACGTGGGATTCAGCTCCTTTCTCAGTTGAGAAACACCAAAAATATCACAAACAGTTGAAATTGTCAACTCTACTAATTCACCTTTTAAATGACTGCCTTTTTCCAGAGCAGATAGTGAGGTTATATTAAGGCATAGCAGATTATTTTAAATGTATGTTTTACAACAAAACTTTTTCTATGGTGTTTCAAAAAAAAAAAAAGTGTTAATGGGTTAATGTTTATAGTCTTCCTTCATCCTTATACATGTTCCATTTCCCTCCTCCTCATCCTCCACCCTAAAGGAAAAGGATTTTCATTGGCTGAGGGAAAGGCTAACTCATTATACATGGAAGCTAAGTCCTCACTCATAAAAGAATGAAGGAGGTCAATGGGGATAGAGACTAAGATGCTGAGCAAGTGAGAAAAGAGACAAAGTTGGTGTGACGGACATTGTGGGGAGGTGTAGAGAGTGTAAAGCAACAAAGGACATGGGAGATGATGATGTGGGATGTTGGGTTATGAATGAATCTGTTAATGAAATCTGAAAAATGTAAGAATTTGAGCTATACTTTAACTGCTTTTGTTGTTTGGACTGTGTTTCTTCTCCTGGGACAAAACTATTAACTGGACCACATGGGTTTCTGGGTTTATAAAGTCTAGTCAGGCTATCTGTTTCAATTCAAAATTTTTTCTTTTTTCTCTCTCTTTTTTTTTTTTCTGTTGTTAACTTGGGTACCCATGGTGATTAAAACTTTGGTCAATTAAATAAAACAAAGCCCTTGGCCTTCAGGGTCCCATATTCTATGCTAAATAGTCATAGCAAAATTATAATACAGAGTAAGTTGATTTGGATTTGTCTTTTTCTATTCTCCTAGACATTTCCCTGGTATTGTAGGGTCATTTTAAAAACAACAAAACACTATGATGGGCAGCATTTTACATCATGGAATAGATTACATCAACATAAGAAAAACGTTTCCATCATCAGTCACTATCATTTCTTACTAAACAAAACAATGAGCTGGTTGTTGCATTGAATGTGGTATTCCCTAATTTGTTTCTCTGTAAGTTTCTCCAACATAGTAATGTCAGAACACTAGTTACATAATAAATATTTTACATGTTAAGTAACTTTATAGTAATGCAATTAAGAATCATTTTATCTTTGTATTTATTTTACTTTTCCCCTTCTCTTGATAATTAATGCACTTTTAATAATCCATTAATTTTAAATATTTCCCATATGAATGGTCAGGACATAAAATTTAATACCTATAAAATTATGAACTGAATACCTTAAAGTGGTTGCTTTGTTCCCTGCACAAAGGTGGCAGGGAAAGGACTATTCAGAGACAAAATAAGACTATTGTGGAAAAGAAGTGAAGAAATGTACTATAAAGTAGTAGAAGTTTCCATGTCTTCCGTGTGTATTAAATCAGAACTTCAGAAATTAGGGGCACCTGGGTGGCTCAGTTGGTTAAGTATCCAACTCTTGGTTTTTGGCTCAGGTCGTGATGTCACATTTTGTGGGTCCAAGCCCTGCATCGGGCTTTGCACTGACAGACAGTGTAGAGCCTGCTTGGGATTCTCTATCTCCCTCTCTCTCTGCCCCTCCCCCACTTGCTCTCTCTGTCTCTCTCTCAAAATAAAAATTAAAAAAAAAGAACTTCAGAAATTAACTTATAGAAGTAAAAATAAACATATAGAATTTGTAATTGACAGTTGTACCACAGATTCTCTTTTGAATGGTTTTGCACCTAAAAAGATATCATTGTAGATACCATGTTTTATTGGCTAAATAGCATGTTTAATAGCTTCTTTTGTTTTGTCTTTCAGTTTGCTTCCTAGTAGCAACTGGTCTCGAAATTTGCTTGTGGTTATCATTTTAGTTTTTGTTTATTAAAAATTAAAAGTCAAGATTTTCTCTTAGCTATCAGAATTCTCATTTAGTTTCCTATTGAATTTCTTCTACTGTCAAATTTATTTAATATTCCATACATGTTTAAAGAAACTACTGTAGAGAGGCATTGCATGTGTGCAGCTAGGTGGGTTTCATTTCCTAAAGAGACCAAAGTGAAAACATTTCAAAATGCTACTGTGATAAAATTTCATTTTCAGGTAGTCCTATACCAGAGGTGAATAATTTGAGATAATGCAGTACTGGAGTAGCATATTAGTGAACCTTGCTGGTAATGAAGTCCTACTGAACCCCAAATATAGTGAGTGGGTTTTATATAATGTTTGCTTTTATTGAGTAAATCTTTCATACTGTTGTTCTTACATTAACTTAATACTGTGCCAAGCAAACTTTGCAGTATACCAATGTGTCATATACATTTCAAGATTTTAGTCTTAAACTATAAAATTACATGTGTTTTCAACCATCATTTCTTTAGAGATATTGGAGTTTGGCCATATTTTTTATTGTGCTCTCAAAATCTCAGCTCCAGGAGTGTTAAAGGAAAGGAATCATCTGTTCAGGGCTTGATTCTTTTAATCCATTTTCTCAAGGTTAATATGAAAGTTAACTCATTTCAATATGATGTAATCTCTGTATTTTTATTGGATATATATTTTGTTGATTTAGAGAGATATCAAGCCCTTTAGTACTGGATTATCCAATCTAGCAGTTTTTTTGTTCACATCTGGCTATATATTTCACTGTATTTCATTTTTTTATCCCAACACTATATTGTCAAGTGTATTTCTGAACATATGCTATTATTTCAAGAAAGAGAGGATGTATTTTTATAACAAAGCATGTCTGCTGCCATTTTCTCTTTTTTTAATAAAATGTTACTTTTCCTGTGTTCTTGCACATGCACATGCACATATAATTGGTAAATTACACAAAGTTTGTCTACTACAATCCTCAAATCCAAGATTGTCAGGATATTTTGTTTGTGAAACAAATCTACAAAGACCAATTCCCTAGGAAGCAATCAAAAGAAGTTATTTGTAATGAGATGATGGATTCTAATACAAGTCCAGGCATTTACTATCTGATCTTCTATTTTCTAATTTGTTACATGAGCAAATCATTCCAACCTTATAGGACAACTGAAAGAATTGAGTTCAACAAACCTGGTACAGTGAGATATACACATCTATTTAACATACAAATATTAAAGGGGGCTCCTGGGTGGCTCAGTCGGTTGAGCATCAGGCTCTTGATTCGGCTCAGATCATGATCCCCAGGGGCATGGGATCAAGTCCTGCATTGTGCTCCTTGCTGAGCATGGAGCCTGCTTAGGATTCTCTCTCTCTCTACCTCTGCCCCTCTCCCCCACTTTCTCTCTCTGTCTAAAATATAAATAAATAAATAAATAAATAAATAAATAAAGTCAGCGGTTTAAGAGATGGACTCCAGAAAAGGCAAATCTAGAGCTACAAGAAACCTCAGACAGTAGAAGCAGAAACCATTCCAAGGAAGAGCACTTAGTCCTAGAGAAAAAGAAATTCCTACAGATAATTGTCCTCTATGTACATGCCTGAATGTCTTATTTGCCCAAATGAGACACATGATCCCTGGAAGAGAGTTGGAAACTGCTGGCTTCAAGAGATTGCACAATAGAACATGCTTCTTTTTATTTTTGTACTTACTAAACAGTCTAAACAATTTAAACAATAAGAATGTGTATTTATAATGCAGAAAATTAAGGTCCTCATAGCATCCACATATACACCAAGTTTAGAAAGGTTCATCAACTGGGTGGCTCAGTCAATTAAGTGCCTGACTCTTGATTTCGGCTCAGGTCACGATCTCACAGTTCATGAGATTGAGCCCCATGTTGACCTCTGCTCTGCAGTGCAGAGCCTGCTTCGGATTCTCTCTTCCCTCTCTCTCTGCCCCTTCCCTGCTCATGCATTCTCTCTCTTTCTCTCTCTCTCAAAATAGATAAATAAACATTTTTTAAAAAGTTCATTTAGAAAATTATTCATTTGACCATGCTATACCCATTAAGATTCCTAACTCTGTGTATTACTGACATTATAGTCTCCACTACTGACAAGTACTTTTAAAAAGAATATTCCACTGAGTTAATTTGATTGATGCAAGTCAATTTTAGCAAATCTGAAAAAAATATATTAAATCTGGAAATTTTACATATCTAGAGTTGCCCTTTCACATTGTTTAAATTCAATTAAAATATTTTAGAAGTTCTACTACAAAGCATAATGTCACATTTATTTCAAATGGGAGGATTTTAGAAGGAAGTAGGTAACTTGATGTTTTAAACATTTCCTTTTATCTCCCGTACTGAAAATTGATATACATTTAAATGTTCTTTGCTTTCTCTTAAAGCTACAATTTTGAGTTAGAATTGTGTTTACTATCCCCGACATTTCAAAGAAAAGTAAAAATACATATAATGCTTCCAAATTGTAAAATAGTCCAATTTTTGAGAACCTCTACAGGTCTAGAATCCCAAGTAGCTATAAATGTCATTACTAAGATGGGGTGGGGGTGAAATATAACATCTTATCTGCCAAAAAGATTATTTGAATGTAGTGTTGGATTTAAAATTCACTTTTTAACTTCAGCTGTCTAGTTATAAGAGGCTCTAAAAGCAGTGGAAATAGCTGGTGGTTCCATTCTACGTGAAAACCTATAAATTCAATCTTATTTTGACTAGCTTCCAGGGTAGTCTTCCATTAAGAGGAGATTCAGAACCAATGTAAAGGAAGTAAAATGAGCCCTTGGCAGTTTCACAGTAGTTGAGAGCCAATGACTGTGGGGTAAATGTAGTGATACCCAGACGCAGCCAGATAAAGCCAAATCTAATCTAATTCTAATCTGTTCTAAAACCCCAGACTATAATGGCTATCATGACAAAAATTAAAAACAGAGAATCATATTATCTATTGCTTTTATTGTAAACATTTAATTAAGTTAGTATGTTAATTACTAATAGATCTCAAGTATTGTCATTTTACCAATGCATATTTACCAATGCAAGTAGCTTAAGAATGTACCACATATTTTGCTTGTATTCAATTAATAATATTATTTCAAAGCTTTTTCTAAGCTACAGCGAATTCCTTTAAAAATTATTGTTCCTATTTGTTTATGATATCAAACTATACCTAAACACTGGGATTGCTAAAAATTATTTGGGAAAATTTGGAAATTGATTGGAAGGAATCAAATTATAAAGGAAATGCCATCAGTTATAACCAGGAATGTTTCATTGGAGTTGGCAATAAATGATTATTATAAAATCTTTTTCAAAAGCTCTCACCCAATAATTCCGGAATGAGGCATTTATTTTATTCTTATATTTATACATTATCCTTACAGGGATTCTAACCAGGCTATATTGAGACTAAATACACTTCAGACTTAAGTTCCTCCCCTCATTGTTCAAAGTTGTTGCTGCCTAGCCTCTAGTATTGAGAACAGCATTTCAAAACTGTTTTTTACAAAGTTGTTCTTTATTACTCATCATGTCTAGTAACAAACTCAACATGTAGTCGATGTATTTCCTGGTATAGAAATACATACTCACGTATGTACAGATGGAAACATAGGGCATGATTGTGCCTGGATGTGGATATGGCTATTGCTGTTTGATGTGTGTACAACAGAGAATGCTTTTTTGCAACAGAGAATGTATAAGAAGCTAAGCATGCAGAATACAGAAAGCAAAGTGGGAAAGAGATTTTTCAACTTAATTTCCACCAAAAGAAAATTGAATAAAAAGAAAGAACAAATGACATACCATAGTTCTGTCCATTTCTGAAAATTTGGCTGGCATCAAGGTGATGGTATAGATATGGTGATAGAGAAGCAGACAGACTTGAGATATATTTTTGTACAGAACCGACACTTGATGGATTACATATGAGGATGAATAGAGAAATTACGGATGATTCCTAAATTGTTGGCTTGAACAACTGGGTAGAGATGATTTTGACTGGGAAAAATCAAGGGTTCTCTTTGGGATATGTCATGCTTTACATGTTTAAGATGTTATTAGATCCTGAACTGCAGACTTCAAGCAGGAGTTGGATATGTAAGTCTGCAGCTCAGAGGGGAGGACTGGGCTACAGACACAGATTTGAGAGTCACAGTTTATATAGAGTATCTGAAGCAGTGGTACTTCACAGAATAACCCTGAGCAAGTATACAAAGAAAAGTGTCTGGGGTCTGAGAACAAGGTCACTCTACAAGCAAAAGTTGGGCTCTAGAAGAGCACCTAAGAATAGAGGGTAGAAAAAAAGCACAGACGACTTCGTATCCATGAAACATTTTACTTCCATTGAAATGTGAAACAAATATTTTTAAAGACTTTAAAAGTGAATGGCTAAGCTGGCAAAAAAAAAAAAAAAAAAAGGAAAATACCTACGGGCCTGAAATATAACATGCTTTTTATGCTTGAGAAACAACAAAGAAGTCATTTTGACTTAAGAGAAGTGAGCAGGAAGACAAGTGATAGAATAATGAGGTCCCAGAATTCATGGCTGGGGCAAGATGGGAATGATCTGATAGAAATGGAAGAAATTCCTGTGAACAAGTGGATAATTGTTGGAGCAATCTTCTTGTTCAGGCAAGAGGGAATGAGATGTACTACACAAATAGCAAGGATGTTGGTTGGCCAACATGGATGGCCTTTGATGGCAACATGGACACATCTCCATTGAAACAAGAGTGACAGCACACAGCAAAATAGGTGAGTTGGAACTTTATCAAGGCTATCTTTTACTTGTCCTAGTTTTCTTAATGAAATAAGAAACATCATTACTATCTAGAGATCAGACTGGGAGGTTTAAGGAGAAAAGAGAAGGTATGAAATTATCTTCTTGGAGAAGGACAGAATATGAGAACTAGGTCAGTTTATGATTATTCCAAGGCAGATCTAATGGGCCATGGTGAGGTTAATGTTTATGAATATAAAGGCTAGTCAGCATTTTTGTGGTTTTCTCAAACCAAGTTAAAGCTATTCTTTTTTTTTTAAGTTTATTTATTTTGAAAGAGAGACCATGTGAGCAGGAGAGGGGCAGAGAAAGAAGTAGAGAGAGAATCCCAAGCAGGCTCTGTGCTGTTAGTGCAGAGCTCGAGGTAGGGCTTGATCCCAAGAACTGTGATATCATGACCTGAGATGAAATCAAAAGTCAGACATTAATTAACTGAGCCACCCATGTTCCCCAAGCTATTCTTTGATACAGGGTGCCAAGTATGAAGATAGTTGGACTTAGCTAGGTTGGAGTTTACCAAGCAAGTATACAAGTATAAAAAATTAAAGGTATATGGCAAGGACCAATTAATATAATGAATAATAAAATTTTTTTAAAACCTCAGTAGATTTGCTAAGCATCAGATGAGATCTAGCTAAATGGAGGATTGATAAACTGATCAATAGATCTAAAGAAAATACGTGATCTAAAGAATAGAACATGTTAAAGAACAAAAAAGAAAGATAATATAGACTAGTGGTGAATAATCACAAAAAATAGAGTAAAAATGTCCGAATATAATCATTGGAGTTACATAGTGGAAAATGGGACAAAGGCAACACCTTAAAGCTATCATGGCTGAGAATTGCCAAGAAATGAGTGCTCAGATATAAGAAGCACGACATATTCCAAACAAACTAAATTTTAAAAATCTATGATTTTGAAACATCAGAGTAAAACTTCAGAATACCAAAGATTAAAGCAAAGATTTTCAAAGTGGCCAAAAAGAGAGGTGCCTGGGTGTCTCAGTCAGTTAAGCATCCAACTCTTGATTTCGGCTCAGGTCATGATGTGGTTCATGATTTTGAGCCCGGCATCAGGCTCTGTACTGACAGTGTGGAGCTTGCTTGAGATTCTCTCCCTCTCTCTCTGCCCGTCCCCCATTCGTGCGCTCTCTCTCTCTCTCTCTCAAAATATAAACTTTTTTGTTTTTTTTTTAAAAAGTGGTCAAACAAGAAAAAAGGAAAGGATTATCTTTCGAGAATGACAGATTCACAGTCGGCTACAAATAACAACAATGGAAGTCATGAAACAGTTGAATAATGTCTTTAATATAATGAGAGAAATCACAATCAATCTAGAATTATAAATCCAATGAAACTATCTACCAAGAACAACAGTGGAAGATTTTCGGATTAAAAAAAATCAATCTCCTGCTCATAGAACCATACTAAAGCAAATCTTAATGTGTGTACTAAAGGATAAAGGACAGCAATCTCAGAAGGTCTGAAATACAAGAAAGATTGGTGAGAAAAAGATATACATTATAAGTAAATCTAAATCATTAAGTACATCTAAACATGTTTAAAAAATTATAAAATCCAGTCTGAGGGATTTAAAAAAGATGGAAAATTTCTAAGCAATAATTACATACAATTCTGGGTGGACTGGTGGTTTAACATATTAATTTACTTTCAGCTTTTTAAACTACATTATACATCATGTCTAAATAACAACTGGGGGCACCTGGGTGGCTCAGTCTTAAGCATCCAACTCTTGATTTCAGCTCAGGCCATGATCTCACATTTTTTTAGGATCAAGCCTTATATCAAGGTCATGGGGCTGACAGCATGGGGCCTGCTTGGGATTCTCTCTCTCTCTGTCTCTCTCTGCCTCTCCCTGACTCATGCTTGCACTCTCTCTCAAAATAAATAAATAAAAAATTTTAAAAAAGAAATATATCAGAAGAGGGGAAGAAAGGAATGAGGTGAAAAAGCCTAAACAAACCAAAAAGAGTGAAGAGAGGAAAAAAGTAAAAGGAAAAATTAGAACAAATAAAAAGCATTATATAATATACTAAAAACAAACCCATAATAGCAATGAATATAAGCTGATTAAATTATTTTATTAAACTCTCTTGTGAACTATTAAAGACAAAGGTTATCAGACTGAATTAAAAAAATCTAGCTATATGGTATTTATAAGAAACGTACCTAAATCCAGAAAGGTTGAAAAGTAAACAAATGGGAAAAGATATACATGCAAAACTATAGAAAGCAATGAAGCTTATTAGAGAAAATAGTCCTTTAAAGCAAAAGATTGGAAACCAAAAGTTACTACATAATGATAAAAGGTTCAGTTTGCCAGGAAGATACAATATTCTAAGTGTAAAGTTGCCTAATATCAAAGCAGGTCAATGTATAAAACAAAAACAAATGGAATCAACATGGAGAAATTTCAACTCTACCATCATAATAAAAAATTTTTCACATTTCTTTCTTGGTAATTGATGGATTAAGCAAATCAAAATACCTCCAAAACTGAAGATGTGAGCAAAAAAATTTAATGATATAATGAACACTTGTGAAACTATATCTAATAGTAGGAAATGTGTGATATATTCGAACATATATAAAGCATTTTTAAAAATTAATGTCCATGAAACAAACCTTGACAGAATTCATAGGACTGATACCATCCAGACCATGTTTTCTGGCCACAGTGCAATTAAGCTAGGATAACTTAAACAAAACCTTGTTTGAAAATTGTAAAAAAGTTCTAAATAGCCTCTTAAAAACAAACAAACAAACAAACAAATATCAGAAAGGAAATCAGGAATGTCTTAGTACTGAATGACTGAAAATATCAAATTTAGTGAAATAGAGCTGAAGTAACTCTTAGAGGGAAATTTATAACCTTGAATATTCATGTAAAGAAAGAGGCAGTGTATACATTAATGAGCTAAACATACAAATGTATGTTTGTAGCTAAACATACAAATTATGAAGTTAGAATAACAATAAATCTAAAGAAAGTAAAAGAGAAGAAATAGTAAAGAAAAGAATAGAAATTAATGAAACAGAATACCAAGACAAAAAGGAAAGTCATTGATAACTTAATTTGTGTGTCCACCGAGATAGTCCCAGGACTCCAGGTCAGTGTGGCCAACTGTTCATATGACATCTTTTCTATAATATCCAATAGCCATCTGAATCTCAATGGGATTTTGTTTTCATCCCCACACACCCATCCCACACCCCCAGACTTGCTTCTAAAACAATCTTCTCTCAGTTAAATGACAAATCCATTCTTCCGCTTTCTCGAGGCAGAACACTTGGAGTCATCTTGACTTCTCTCTTTCCTCATGGCCCAGCTGAACAAAACATATTGGTACCTCAGAGGCTTCTCTAAAGTGGAGGAACCTCACAGGCATTCTATTCTGTTCTGTCTCAAAGGTAACATATATTTGAGTTATAGAGCTCAGACTCGAGCAAGACAGAAGAATGAGGGACTTAGAAAATTGGGGCCAGAGAAGAGAGGATTGGCAAAGAATGGGTAAATGAAGGGTAAATGGCCTACTGTAAAGTAATGTGAAGGAAATGGGAAGATTATGTGAGGAGTCACTCTATGCTTTCAAAATGCCATCTTAGTTATTAAGAACATAGATGTCTTTTCTTTTCTCATCTTAACACTTCTCCACTCACATAAAAAATATCCAGGGCACATAAACAAGAATGATATAAACTCCTCTTTACTGACTTAAAAAAAAAAAGTCAGGTGTTCTGTGAAGAACTAACTGGGGTCTAGTCCTGGCTCTGCCACCTGGTGGATGAGTTGGCAGAAGTACTACAACTCTGTGGTTCAGTTTCCTATAATTTCCTATAATAATTTCCTATAATGAGGACAGTGGACTTAGTGTGATCCCAGAAGTATCTTCTGCCTCAGGGGAGCCATGATTCCAGGAGGAGAGTGCAGAACTGGAAAGACAGCAGTACCCTCCATCTATAGTTCCTTCAGGAAAGCTTGTACGTACTTTGAGTTGCAAACCAGGAGCTTGGTTTAAAGTATATTTGTCATTACGTTTGCTAGAATGGGGTATTTCTAGGTTTCACCTCTGTGAAGTCTGGCTTATGAAAATGGCCCAGCTTGCTTGAAGTCTGATACAAAAGGAGAATATTGACCTTTTGTATTTTAATTCTGTGTCCTTCCTATACCCTACCTTCTGGGACGGTTTTAGCAAAATTATCTCCCTCTATGCTCTCCACATTTAAAGTTTTTCAGTTGAGAGAAATTTCCAATTTTAAACTTTGCCTCTTAAAAACAGTATCTCTTTAAAAACAGAAAAAATACGAAATCTACTTAAAAAGGAAAATATTTCATAATTAAATGAGCCATTCCCAAAAATACTAAGCTAATGAGATGCAAAGCTTTTATCAATAAATATGCATTCAAGGACATTTTAAATATTTTTGGCAATATCACCATCACTTGAACTTACTGCTCACGTTTACAGATATACTCATCAATTTTATTAGCTGAACAACATTTAGCCTTGGACCAAAAATTGACCATAAAACTAAGAAGTAAAGTCCATGCATTTCTTTTTTTTTTTTTTTTTTTTAATGTTTATTCATTTTTGAGAGAGGGAGACAGAGCACAAGCCAGGGAGGGGCAGAGTTGAGAAGGAGACACAGAATCTGAAGCAGACTCCAGGCTCTGAGCTATCAGCAGAGAGCCCTATGTGGGGCTCAAACCCATGAACCATGAGATCATGACCTGAGCTAACGTCAGACGTTTAACTGACTGAGCCACCCAGATACCCCCATGCATTTCTTTTAATAATGAAGGCTTAGTTCTCTGCTCCTGGGCATATTCACAAAATGTGCCTGTAAGCTCTGTTCTGTATCCAAAATTATGATTAGTATATTTAATCAATGGTTTCTGTCTTTATTGAGGCTATCAACATATCAAAGTGGTTAAGTGCTAATTGAACATAATAACTGCTAAGACTTTAGGGCTAATATGAAATAATGACTAACATTTATTGAGCCCTTACATGTTAGGCCCTATGCTAAGCAATTTCTATGCAGTGCCCCTTTTATTCCTACAAAGGTATTTATTACAAGTTAGGTAGAGGTAAGGTTCTTGGTGGCAGGGACCTTAGCTATCCCGTTTGTCACTGAATAGCAGCACCTGGCACTGAGTAGGCTTTGAATGTATTTTTTTAAGTTTATTTATTTATTATTTTGAGAACAAGAGTGAGCAGAGAAGGAGCAGAGAGAGAGGGAGAGAGAAATCCCAAGCAGGCCCCACACCATCAGCATGGAGCCCCATGCAGGGCTTGAGCTCAGGAACTGTGAGATCACAACCTGAGATGAAACCGTTGGATACTTAACTGACTGAGCCACCCAGGCACCCCAACTTTGAATGTATTTATCAAACAAGTGAGCAAATATCATTGCGACCATCTTACACACAAAAAACCTGAGGCTTGGGGTGCCTGGGTGGCTCAGTCAACTAAGCGTCCGGCTTAGGCTCAGGTCAGGATCTCACGGTTCACGAGTTTGAGCCCCACATCAGGCTCTGTGCTGACAGCTCAGAGCCTGGAGCCTGCTTCAGATTCTCTGTCTCCCTCTCTCTCTGCCCCTCGCCTGCTCACTCTCTCTCTCTCTCTCAAAAATAAACACTAATTTAAAAAAAAAACTGAAGCTTAGGGAGATTAGGAGATGCACTAGTGAGTGACAAATCTGGAATCTAAACCCAGCTTTGACTGCAGAATCCATGCATTCAGCTACTATCTTGGCCCTGTTTGGTCTTTGACCGCATGTTTTCTGAATTGGAAAGATGTTATCTCTTATTAGCTTATGTTTAATTTTGAATTCCTTAAAGATTAGAATTCAGTTGAGTATATTTCTGTCAAGCAATTATAATTTATGAAAGTCAAAGAAATTACAGACCTACTCAAGGAAATGCTTGCCCCTAATTCCTTAAATATAAAAGATCCTCTTTTTTAAAAAGCAAAGATGTTTCCCCATCAAGCTGGTAAGAGAAAACTGACATGAAGAAGGAAGTGTGGTCTTGCTGCTTAAAATGTGGTCTGGGCTTGGCGGTGTAGACATCACATGGGAATCTTAGAAATGCAAAAGCACAGGTCTGCTGAGAACTACTGGGTCACAAGATCCCTAGGGCTTTCAGCCCTGGCTGCACTTTAGAATTGTCTTTTCTAGAGCACCTGGGTGGCTCAGTCAGTTAAGCCTCTGACTTTGGCTGACGGTTGGTGGGTTCAAGCCCCACGTCAGGCTCTGTGCTCAAAGCTCAGAGAGCCTGGAGCCTGCTTTGGACTCTGTGTCTCCCTCTCTCTCTGTCCCTCCCCCACTCACACTCTTTCTCTCTCTCTCTCAAAAATAAACATTGAAAAAAAATTTAAAAATCATCTTTTAGTTTATATTTATATATATATATATATACATATATATATATATATACATATATATGTATATATACATATAATTTTTTTCCTGTAGTTGACACACAATGTTACATTAGTTTCAGATGTACTAAACTAATGACTAAATAATGACTCCACAGCCCTATACACTATGCCATGCTCACAAGTGTAGCTACCATTGGTCCTCATACAACTTTAATAAATATCATTGGGTCTTGTCTGGTTTTTATTCACTACTAATGCAGATCATACTCCACACCCGGGATTCTGGACCTAAATGGACATTAACCGGGTGGCACCCAACAATGTTTTTCCAAAAGACGCCCAAGTGATTCTAAGGAGCTGATAGGGTTGAGAACTAGAATTATAAGCTTGAAATGATGGAGCCTAGATTTTTTTCCCCATGCCTCCACTCGCTGAACAAATCCTACAACCTCTCTATAAGTTTGCCTTTTCATCTATTTGGCCAAGATGACATACACCCTGTTGCTTCGGCGGAGTTGTAACAGACACAAGAAGCTTTGAGAAAGCTTAAAGCACAACGTACATGTTACTTTTATTATTTTTATTGTGTTTAACTACATGTGTAATCTCTAAAGTTCATCATTTGAACGTCAACATTAGCCTTATTTTAAATGACCTAGAGTGTGCAGTGTAATTTGTTTAGAAATTTAGAACCTATGAAAGTAACTGAAGATATAAAAGCTCTTTCATCTATATGAGGAATAAGAGAAAAGTGTCTGAATGAAAGCCAGTTCTGGGTCGTTTTTGTGTGACACTGATTATCAGCCCAAAGTGTAATTAAAATGTTCATTGGAACTAGGACATACCTACTATATGAAGATACTTGTGTCTGGTCCTGCTTAAGTCACAGCAGGAATTGGGACTGACTTTCTTTTGAATGATATTGAAAGTGCTTTTCGATCAACATCTTAATTTAGGGCATGCATGAAAAATATGTCCTTCATATATTATTATTATATATCTTTTTTAGTATCTAAACGCTATAAATAACCAATGATAGACACTTACACCACCTTTCACTATTATATTTTTTGTAGTTATACCTTAGTAAAATCTCATAATTCACAAAGTAAGAAAGAAATTGTTTTTTTTTTTCAAAATCCTTAGTATCAGAGAAATATTCTAAAACATGCTTTAAAAGCTTGAGTATTTGACTTTATCAGATATAATTTTTACTGCATGTAAGTCAATATCTGTCTAAAAGGAAAGTCAAAAATATTTGCAATTCGTGACATTGTATCTTGTGTACCTTAGAATTTCAACCATAAATATGGATACTAAGAATTTGATTCAAAACTCTGATGTTATAGGCCAATATGTAGTTTAAAAAAAAAAAGAGATTTGAAGAGGAGAGAAATGCTTGAAAGCAACCATCTTGTTGCTGAAAGTTAGGCATAGTTAATAGGTTAATTTCTGTTTATTGAATAAGAGAGCCCAATGCTGATTGATATAGTAATTTCAGTGTTTGCTATGGCAAATATTTAGCTCATTATCAGTTTTAATAGCATTTTGCAGAACAAGCCTTTTCTTGACATCTAGAAAATACTATTAAATTTCCCTGCATAGATACATTGTTATGACATGCAATAACTACTTGAATATAAAGGGGATTAATAATTTAAAAGGTGTTAACAAATTAGGGCCATCATTAAAAATAGACTTTGAACCATTTTGTAGCAAAATCAGATTGAGGTAATGCTCTGCTCTTATGATAAAGAATTACTGCATTAATTCTGCAAAGTGAACTTATTGCTCCTATTCGTCTCCAAAACCCTGGAGCATTAAAAGACAGGAAGAATGAAATGATCACTGCATTTTTTTCAGGCACAACAGCTCTAATATTTCCATCACAGTTTCACAGCTCAGCCAGCCTAGTTGTGTTAATGGGGCGGGGGGGGGGGGGGGGTGGTTGATGGTTAGGTGGTGAAACCTTCAAAATGTCATCTTTTTCTTTAATTTTGCTTTTAGCCTATCCTATAAAATCAGGCCATATTTTCTCGGACAGTTCATAATTATAAATAGAGAATTGTACTGAGACAGCATCAGTATTGACTACATGGCTTAATACCGTTTTGCATCTGACTTGTTAAAATTTAATCCATGAGCATGTTAATGATCTTCTTTCCGCATCAGTTATCCTCCTGATGTCTGCAGTTGATTTGGCTGATGGGGATAGCTAAGTGGTGCCCCCTTCCTTCTTCACTACTCCATGGACATCACTTCTAAAACTAAGCACTTTGGGGTGCAGAAGACTGCCCCATCAAAGTTGTTTTGCCAAGAGAAATTGATGGCTTCTCTCCGCTATGTGAAGCTTCAAATTTAATACTCAATTTTCTGTGCTTTCTCCTTGTTTCTCTTAACAATATCATAAAATGGTAACACATTTGGAAATATTATTGTACTGAGTGATAACTAAATTCTCTGTGCAAGCGATTAGTATAAACTGAAAAGAAAATTAAAATTGGTGTAGGAATTGCAACTGTGATGCATGTGTTCAAGGAATCACAGAATATTAGAGCTGAAATAGAGCTAAAAGGTCATTTTTTCCAAACCTTGAACTTTAAAGTTGAAGAAACTGAGTCCCAGACAGACTAAATAGATTGCCTTAACACACGTGGCTGAGTGACTATTAGAACCTCTCCATTGTTAATTTTTCTGTATCAGCCAGCCCTGAGGTCTGAGACTCTCATATTTCTCAATACTACTTGAATGCTTCATTGATTACAGCTGTAAAATGTAACAAATGCTGGATTTAGGGCCAGCTGACCTGGAACTTGAATTCCAAATTATGCACCTATCCTTGAGAAAGTCACTTGACCTCTTGTTACTGTCATCCACTAAATGTAGATACTAATATCCTACTTCAGAGATGTCCTGTGAATTAACTAGATTATATATGTGTAAGCACTGTAAACCATAAATCTTTATACAAATAATAAGTCATTATCACTAAGAAGGAATGTCTGCTTCCACCAAATTAAGGCATTTTGTTATCAGGGAGGGGAATTATTAGTTAGCTAACACATTAACAAGGCCTTGAGGCAATGGTAGGAAACAATATGTTTTCATTTGGGGGAGAAGAAAGGTAGAGAAAGATCTAAGGCATTGGCAATTAGAGCCGAGCAGTGAGGCACCAAGGGCAGTTGTTAAAAATAGCAGAAAGAAAATGGAGGAGATGGGAGCCCCATTTTACGATGGAGAAAATGGAGGTTTGTAGAGGTTAAGTAATTTGACCCCAGTGACCCAGCCAGAGGGTAATATAAGTAAGACTAAAACCAGGGCTCTCCGATTCCAGAGACCAGATATGATTAGCTACCAGGAGAATGATTTACAGTATCATAAATAGAATGTAATTTGTGCACAAAGATCATCAGAGAACATTCTTTTCTCATGTCAGAAGGTAGAGGTAAAACATCTTATGAAAGAAATCTAAGGAAGCTCTGAGATCTGTGATGCCAACTTTGCTAAAGCAATAGTAGATAGAATGTTTTATTTACAGCACAGTTCTGGGAATGATTCTGAAGGAATTCTGACTGGAATTTGTCAATGATCTTTTTCACCTTAAACAATTCATGTAAGAACTGAACAACTTTTAAATGTCTAGTTCCAAAAACTAATTTACCCACCAAGGCTTCTACTCAGTTCACAATCCTTCTAACAATGTCTTCAGATTTAACTAGAGGCTCTATTTTTTTCTTGGGTTCTAAATTGATGGTGAAAAAAAATTATTTAACATTAAACGCTGTGATTTCATCCTCTCCCAAAGATCCCATAAAACCTAATTCTCAAGCATATTTATACCTAATGTCATTTAACCCAGATTTGAAAATCATTGCAATGGAATTTAGCAATAATGACACTAATGGCTTTATTACAAACCCACTTTTTAAAAAAATACTAATTCAGTTTTCTTGTTTATTTATTTTTTACCAGACAGGTAGTCCATGCACAATAAATATTTTATTAAAATATTTATTTAGAAATATTTAGCCCTACCTATACCATACAAACAACAAAGCTTCCTCTACCACCATCAATGCAAAAATAATGTTGAAAAGAATTGTAAACTTTATATTTGAGAGTCCTTATTGGTGTAGAAGTAGAGAAAGAGAAGCAGCCATGAAAATACTAGCAAAAAGAGGAATTTGTTCTGTGGTAGATGCCAACCCAAAGACCAGGCTCCCACATAATGAACTGATCAAAAGCATCTTTCCTCATATGTCAGAATGATTTGCTTACGTATATTTTGCTTCTCTGTTTGAGGCTCAGTCATTAGGCATTTACATTAACAAACATTCATTTTTAAATGCAAACATGTGTAAGAAAGTTATGGCCATTCACATACATTAGAATTGATTGACTTAATCTGATTGCTGGCTTCCTAACATTTAGCTGAGTCCAGCTGAATGGAGACACTGTAAGTCTGAGTAAATAATTTTTTGACTCAAGATCTCTCTGCTCTCCAGATTTATTCTATTTCTGAAACCCCCAACTTGCCCTTAGTGTTCTGCTCTCCTTGAGAATTCAGCTATCTGACCCGCATATGTGTTTATGGCAGAGGCCATATATTCTGAGCAACGGTCCCCTCTAGAGAGTTGAAGCTTTAAAAACATTTCAGTCAATGTTATTGACAGTTGATTTATATACTTTGAATTTGCACTCCTAGACCAAGATTCTTTTTTTTCCCCTTTCTTTTTTTCTTTTTCTTTTTTCCAGCCATAGAGTATCGGTATCATTTAAAATGATAAATCTGAACAGATGACAAGGTCTGTCTATCCTTTGAAGGCTGCCTCTCTGATCAATTCACTTGGTTTGGGGCCACATTACAAACCAGATAAATTGTGTTTAGGGAGCTGAAGTAGGAACAATGATACCTTCTCATCACCAAAGGATCATGTACTTATATGCAGAGATGTTTCAGGAAGAAATTACATAAAACACTCTGTTTTGTAGGAAAGATAAAAATTAAAGGAGTTTTACTTCCAAATTTAGCCTGTTCTTTGATTTAGAAATTAAAACCTGGAAAGATGAATGCATTTTACCTAAACAGTAACTTGTGATATTTGGTTTCTTTTAAAGAAACAATAGGGCATTTAAATTACAATTTAACTTTATAAAGAATTACTTTCTATGAAAATCTTATCTCTTCTTTGTGAATTTGCCTAAATGCATACATTTCTTTTTTTTTTTTTTTTTAATTTTTTTTTTTTTCAACGTTTTTTATTTATTTTTGGGACAGAGAGAGACAGAGCATGAACAGGGGAGGGGCAGAGAGAGAGGGAGACACAGAATCGGAAACAGGCTCCAGGCTCTGAGCCATCAGCCCAGAGCCTGACGCGGGGCTCGAACTCACGGACCGCGAGATCGTGACCTGGCTGAAGTCGGACGCTTAACCGACTGCGCCACCCAGGCGCCCCCATTTCTTTTTTTTTTTTATTTTGATGATGTTCTAAATTTTTAAAATACCAAATATGCTTTATTTTTAAATAATCTCTAAAATTCTTCCAAACCTTTAACTGCATTATTAATCTGTAGAATAATGAAATAGTACATTAAGGTCTGACTTACAACATTAACAAAGACTTTTTTTTTTTTGGGAACACATATAAAAATACATACATAATGCTTATGGCCAAACTAAAGTCAGTAAGCCTATGGATGAGAAGTGAAATAGTCTAATTTGTAAACTGGAAACTGATTATCTTCATGGGGGAAAAAATGAAAAAAAAAAGAAAAGAAAAAAAACCTCTTTAGAGTTGCTGTCACTTTTAGCAGACAGTAAGAAAAAAACACTCACATTAGTGGTGCCTCAGGACATGATCATCTTTTTTGAACTGAATTTATTCAGTACATTCGTGTTCCTGAGCACTATGTCTCCAACCATCGCTTTACTCTACATTGTTAAGAACCTCAGTCTGGAGGTGATCCTTTTATTATATTTTGATCATCTGTAGATAAAATGGCAAGCACAAGTGATATAATAGAAGCAAATGATATCTATGTTTGAACATGATAAAAAAAAAAAAGAAAAATCTGTTACCTAAATTAGCCTAGGTATGTGTACTCCCCTAAACTGATACTATTTTAAAGTATTTTCTTTCTTTTTAAAATTAAGTATTCTTATTAAAATACTTACAAACCAATTAATGAGGGAACCGCCTGCTCGTAATGCCTTAAGGACTATTTCTCACTGGGGTAACTGAGGCTTGGAGTTGTGATAGGCTGTGAGACTAGCAGGCCCCCAAGCCCCTAGCAAGAGGGATGGAGATGCATCTCTCTGGAGTAGCCCCTTGAGGTTAGCTTAGAGCAGTGCTTCTGCTTTGGAAGAAGCTGTCAGCCCTCTGGGCTACAGGAATACGCTGTTTTTAATAAGAACCTTGCACAAGACAGTAGCTATGATTTGAAGTCTGTTTTTTCCCCTCTACCACTCTTGAAATGGATTGGATCACAAGTTGACTGGATACTTAATGCCAAGCTAGTTCTGAACATTAGAAATCATCTTATATCTATATGTTAAACTTCCAAAAAATGGTTTAAGATGCTTTTGGGGTATATCCTCCAGTCTGTGCTCTGGCGACTTCTCTTATCGTGGCAGAAGGGTGGGAATATGCGAATTAAGTTTAGGTAGGTGCCATAACCATCCTCCCCTCTGGCTTAGCAATAACCAACTCGGTTATTTAGTGTGATCTTTTCTGTACAGCATGTTTAGAACTTGCATGGAGTCAGCCTATAAATATTAATGCACTATCTCTGAAAAAGGAATATGGTGCAGATTGGGAAAAATAAAGAAGCTTTTTTGGTGAAGTCTGGAAGTGCAGCAAGTTTGAAGATCACAGTCTGTGACTTTGACTTTCAGAACTCACTTTAGATGGTGACTAAGATGAAGAAACGGCTAGCGCCTTGATTTCTGTCACTTCGTTGTGCTCTCTGCTGTCAGTTAACCACTGAAAGATTTACCTTTTTCAAATGTGTCATTTAACGAAATCTATCCAAAAGTTTTGAGATAGGCGCATCTGTTCGCTGTGTTACCACGAGTGCTAACTTCAAGTCAGTTGTTCCTCACTTTACCAAGCCGTTTTTTGGGCTTATAATGCTTATACCCATGGTAATTTGAATACGGATGAATGTTGTGTTTTCCCATGCCCTACACTACATTCCGGTTAAATCAAGGATACCTGAATTCTGTTAGCCACCAAACAGTTTGCTGGACTTGGAACTGGATTGCGGTCAGCAAATATGCCTCATGCCTGGTAAAGTCAGAAATAGGAGAACCAAATATCCAGCGGAGATCAGAAAAACTTTTCATCCACAACTCCAAGAATATATGACTCTTCAACATGAACTTAATGAAGAAATTAAGAGCTTCTCATTTACTTAAAGCAGTTGTAACTCCGAGGCGGAAAGAGAGTATCAGCAGAGTACAAGCAACAGAGAAGAGAACTGATTGAGTTCAGTTCGAAACTGATTGAGTTCAGCGACTAAAGAGCCTTGCAGGTCCTAAGAAACTGAGTTACACAATTGAAATAAAGAGAGATGAGAGAAGTTCTGGGTACTGAGAGCCCTGATTCTGAGTAACCAAGGAGGTGAGAGAGAGAACCACTGAAAATGCAAAAGCATTCACTGCTATGGAAACTTCATCCCTAGGGAAACTCACTGAGTACCCCCAATCCAGAAATAACTAGCTAAACATTTGCACCTCCAAACTGAAATAGCAAAACTTTTTTTTTGGTTGTCACATTGGATAACTGATGTAGAATATGGGCATCTATTGTTTATATATTTTTAATTGAAGTATATCTGACATACAATGTTACCTTAGTTTTAGATGTACAACAGTGACTTGACAAGTGTGACAGATCTGTGTTATGCTGTGCTCGCCACAAGGGTAGCTACCATCTGTTTATCTTTTAAATTATGATAAGAACACTTAACATGAGATCTCTACTCTCAACAACTTTGTGCGTGTACAGTACAATGTTGTGTATACATATATAATTTTTTCGTGTCATGGACGTGTATTGAAAGTCAGAAAAAGTGGCAAGTCATATTTCAGTTATACCTCTTAGTATTAGACAAGCCAGCCAAACTGTGTCTGGGTCATTTAGAACTCAATCTTCATCTCCTTTTTAGCCCTGAGTTCTTTGGAGACTGTTTTTCAAAAGTTAAACTGTGGGGTGGTTGCCAGAGAGGAGAGGGTGGGAGGATGGGCAAAATAGGTGAAGGGGATTTAAGAGGGACAAACTGCTGGTTATAAACTAAGTCACAGGGATGAAAAGTACAGCCCAGGGAATGTAGTCAGTAATGTTGTAGTAACTGTACGGTTGCAGATGATAAGTCGACTTATTGTGGTGAGCATTTCATAATGTATGTAAATATTAAATTACTCTGTTATACTTCTGAAACTAATATATTGTATGTCAGCTGAACTTTAATTTAAAATACCTAAACTTTTTAACTATAACAAGCATGTGTGAAAAACACCTGTTTCCTTAAAAGCTGTGTGGAAGATAAGAAGTAGAAACTGAAAATATGTATACATTAAGTGCTGTATGTATTTTATCATTGCTTGAATTACTTTTGGCGGGGGGGGGGGGGGGGAGGAGAGAGGGCTGAGAGGGTTGCCTAGGTTGGATAAACTATTCCTAAATCCAGAAGTCTCAAAGCAGTAATTATGTGTTCATTACTGCACATTTTCTAAAATCCAAATTGAGCACAGTTAATAGAATTAATGTTTCAATGAACCTTAATTGTATATTTAACAATTGCCTGCTATATACTTAATCGAGAAGGTGATTCTTAGTTGATTGTAACAGCCGTGGGATTACAGTGGAGAGATGGCCAGCTTTTGTTGTCCACAGACTACATTGCCTTAAGAGACATTGAGACCGGCAGAGAAAAAAAGAAATTACACTGATCCAATAGATATACTGCTGAGAGCTTTCTATTATATTCCTACCTCAGACATTGTACCACCATTAAATTCATACATTCAGGCCCTGGGAATCAAGCCAGCCTGACACATAAGTTTGGCTAAAATGAATCTGCTGTATTAGTTTTTGTGAAAATGATTAAGCTCTATGGAGTCGAAATCAGTTCTATTTTTCAAGCAGTCAAAGGCAAATAAACCCTAATGTAAGAGACAAAATGAGAAGAAGCCTAACAGAGATAAAATTGAATCGCAAAGGAAGGAAAGCTGCTATAAGATGTGGTTTGAGCCAGAAAACAACACAAGGTCATCGATCTGGCAGTTGTTGTTTTTTTTAATCTGCTAACAGGCAACATTTTTTAAGCCTTTTAAGGAGACTGTCCATCACAAAGGCATAATTTTAATCAGAATTCTTACAACGTTTCCCAAATTCCTAAAGGCAATCAGCTCCATTCAAATTAGTAACTCAGATAAATCACCATTAATTAGCTAATATAAGCCAGCAGGTGGTTTTGAGCCCAGAGATGCTCCCTGGTTATTTAAATTATGTATATTACACCACACTAAAGAAAGAGTAAGTAAAAAGGAGCACAGAGACAAGTCTATAAAAAAAAAATCTGTTTAGGGAAAATACTCAACTAAAATCTCCTGCAACTTCCACATCCTACCCAAAGGAATACAAGGCAGCTTTGACCCCCTGACTCAAAAAATATCATTCACCAGCATCCAGCTCTTATTTCAACATTGATTATGCATGCAATGTACAAAGTGTGCATTGGAAGCTTACTTGAATATATTTGTTCTAGAAAGATTACCAATTACCAAAGAATAGGAGAGGAAGAATTGTTTTTCATGCATAATTTGTGACACAAGAGAATCTTCTCCATAATCTTTATGCCCTTGTGTTCTTTAATTGACCTACTCTAATTTGTGTAATTGAGGGTTATTTCCTAGACTATAAAAACAGATGAAGGCACCACATAGCTGCCAACCAACTAAAATTGTATTTGGGATTAAATGGTATAGAGGATGGCTAGTTTTGTTTTAAAAATTGACTTGTCCATATGGAGGCAACTTTTCTTAATCCTGTTAGAGGGCTATCCTTTACTCTCAATAATGTCTCCCTAAACAAGCAATGAAACTTTTGACAATCTAACCACAGAATACTTTTTGGGCAAAATTATGTTAGACTCCAGATAACTAATTTCACTGTTTTGTGAATGCTATCCATATTATGGATCATTTTAATCTTTATAGCTGTAGTGTCAATAGGCTTTCTAAAACATGAGCAAAATAAAAGAAGTAGAAGTCTGAACCTGACTAAAGAGTTTGGTAAAGAAAATCCCAGGGTCTGATCCTGTTTAACATGACAGTTGAATTCCAGTAAACTATAATCTGTTGAATCAGGAGATACATGTTCGTTTTAAGAAGACCCAAAGAGTTGTTGGTTTGAAGTTTCCTAACTCCTACAGTAGGCTCAACTTGGTTCTGGGTCATTCTTTGAGCTACCTTTGGACCTGTGATGCAGGTCTTAACATTTGTATCTTCTGTGATGCAGAATCTTACATTTGTATCTTAGTCATTCCTGGAAGGGGACAGAAGCCAGACCAACCTACAGAATTGGAAAGGTGAGGAACTGTTCCCTCCAGCATTTCTCTAAACACACTCTTTCATCTCCATGGAGGAGTTGGGGGGGGGCAGGGTGGGGAAAGACAACAACTACTCCTCCCATCCCCAACAACACCCCGAAATTACCTGAAACTAATATTTTCCTTGAAACTAAAATTATCTGCAAACTATTATTTCTGTATGCTCACATATTGGCAGAAGGATCAAACCAAAGGGAAAAATCACGACTTTAATTCTCAAGTTAAGGTCCACCATCAACCACATGCTTGCTTCACAGATATAAATACTTAACATCCTAACACCAAGTCAGCTGGAAAATCGGCACCAAGTATATTTGGAATTTTTGACAATTTTAACATCTCTAATTTTTATTACAACTTTCTATCCTTGTTGAAGCATACTAATAAGTCCTGTGTGGTGTTATAGCCCTGGATGTTTCAGAGAAGCAAACGCAGACTTGTTCCTCTCTTCATGTAACCATGCCCTTTGATATCTTTTTTTTTTAAGTTTGTAATAATGCTGTGACTACTGCTGTTCACAAATATTTTATTTATAAAATCTATCCTCCCCTAGGGCTGGTACAGAGGATCTACAAGCTGAAGGCTAGTCTATAAACTCCACTCACTCTAGGAGACTGAGCTTTCTCTAACATCAATCGCTGAGCTGGGAGTTTAGACAGAGAAAACTAGCTGTGCTTCCCAATTGCAAGATAGAAAGCAAAGCATCTCTTTGCAGATAGGTTTTTCTGTTGTGGCATTATTTGACAAAAAAGAGAAATACATTGTGAGGTAACTGTGCCCTTTCTTGCAGGGTTTGTGCTAGAGGCCAGTACTAAAGGCAAAAGAAGAAGCAATGTTTTTAAAAGCCTATCACTGTCTTTGTATTAACATTTGAATAACAACCCTTACACAACACAACATATTTCACAACATTGTGTGTTTGCAGCCCACAGTTTTGAAATGTGACTACGCTGCTCCATAATGTTACTGAAAACATTAGTAGGGCATGAGTTAAGGCAGGTGGGCAGAAGGACACTACATTTTGGATCAGAAGAGCTGGGCCTCTAAAGACAAAGATTGTTCCTGTCAGCTGTAGTTTAAGTAAACTTCCAGCCACGGAGTGCTAAGCATGACGGTTGTTAAGAGCTAAACTCTAGTCTATGGTTCAGATGTTAGCTAAACTTTTTTAATAGCTAGAACAGCAAAGAAGAGTTGTGCTTCATCTGTCTCACTGACACCCAACCAGGCTTTATTTACCGCAACCAATAGAGAACACTGCCAAGGTTCTCTCAACACCCAATGTTATGTGCCAGTCCCAGCTCAATGATGAGGGTTCCCCTACCTACCTGCCAGCATGTAATTTTTCCTTTCTATTTCCAGGAGCCTTTAGTTCTTGCCTACAAGTTTCTTGTACTTTGTCTCACTTGGCTCAGAGTGCCCCATGCCCTTTTTTCTCTAGGCTCTTGCCTCACTCCTGCTTACACATCAGTCCAACAACTTCTTCCACTGTCTTCCTCAAACTCTTTGTCCGATATCCTCAACTGTGATTAATCATGTGCTTAAATCAAATTGCTTATAGTCCAATACCCACGTGTCTGGATGTCGATGGTCAGTGTGGTTTGCTCTCTGAATGTTAGTCAAGTGGGCTATTGATGATGAATGACACGGATGCCCTCTCCACTTTCTTAATTTTTTACATTTTCACTCCTAAAAAGACTGTAGGGTAGGGAACAACTCCCTCTCTCCACCTCTAATTCATACTCACACATCCCTACAGGTAACCATATAGCCCACTAGTGATTCATTCATCAAACTTGAGTACCAACTATAAGCCAAACATTTCCTAGAGCCTGGAACTGTAAGATGAATAAAATACAATCTCTGCCACGAAAGACAAGTAAGCAGGTGACAACATACTTCGATAGTTGACCAGATAGACATACACAACACCTGTCAGGGCACAGAGAGCCTGCCAACCATCCTCCCCATCAGAGAGATTTACTGTACTCCACACTGTGCTCACAGGGTATTTCAATAACCAGTGCCCTTTGTAGGAACAAATCATATAGAAGAAAACAGCTTAAGAAACTTGTAGGCATTTACTACCTAAATCTCTTTTCATCCTGGAGAATCTATATTTGAGGAACTTCTAGGTTCTATCTCTGCTGTTCACCATTCACTCTTCATCTCTCTCCTCTGCCTTCCCTTCCTTTCCCCTTCTTCTCTGTCTCTCTCTTCTCTGTCTCTCTGTCTCTCTCTGTCTCTCTGTCTCTCTGTCTCTGTCTCTCTCTCTCTCTCTCTCTCTCTCACACACACACACACACACACACACACACACTCTAAACACACATCTCTGCTTGGAAGACATCTAATGAATACCTTCTTCATTCAGAATAAGAATAAGTAACAACCAGATACACTGATATATTATTTGTACAGACATAGAGGTATCTCAGAAGGTATCTATACTCATTCCTTTCCCTCTCCACCTTCAAAGCCATTCTGACAATACTCTTCCTTCTTGATAAATAAGCCACACTTATCAATAAATCGCTCTTCCTTATTGATTAACCAGGCCTGGGTAACTTCAGTTTGTGGGCATTTGCTCCTCGTAGTGAATGTATACCCCAAATGTCCCTATTACAGGGGTCTATCCATTCCTTTGATCAACTGCCCCATCTGAGGGAAACTCTCACAAGCCCAGTTTGTAGTTATTTCCCTTCAATCAATCCCAGATGTAAAGGATCCACACTCTGCTGATGGAGCAGTTCAGTAGCAGTGCTGTCTGCCCCCTTCATGAGAGGATGTACATGAAATCCTCTGTCAGTTTATGCTGCTATTCAAATCTTGGTTTTTCAAAAGCTAAGTAAGAAGCAAAACGCCCAGCAGAAGGAAATTAAAGCAATCTGTAATAATCCTTAAACTAGGTGTTTCCCCTCTGAACTAATGCTTGGAAACCAATGTGCTATAAAGACACATGAGTGGAATTGCCCTAAATATTTCTTTGGGTGCCGTGAAACTGAAGGATGTCTTACGTTGCATGCCCCGTTGTCTTTAAGATATAAAAAGAAAAGAAAAACTATAAAAAGATATAAAAGAAAACGCAGCCTGGCTGTGCTGCTTGTTCACTTTTGAACTCTATAAAGCATCCACCTCTAATTCAACCTGACACTGCTAATTTTGGCATTAGAGTTTGAAATGAAAATCAATATCTGTTTTGAGCTTGAACACAGAGTGACTATACCTAGGGTGGGGCATGGCCAAGCACTTATTTTCAGTCATCTCTAAGTGAAGTAAGAGAAATTTTCCAATGTAGAGCATTTAAAATAGTTATTAGATGAAATCAGACTGTCTTCTTGAAATTAATTGTGCATTCTCCCACCCTCCTAAGGCCTCTTATAAGATGATTTTCAAGGATTCTTGAATGTGTTCCTTTTTTGAAAACCTGTGTACCTGAGAACATTTCCCACTTGAGATTTAGAGACTTTGTCTGGCCTTTCCTGCTAGGACAAAAGGTCTTTGACTAATGTAGGTGGAGAGTAAAAGGCCCAGGGCTGAGGACTGATTTCTCTTGTGATGTCAGGCTGGGAAGTTAGCTCGTGCTTTTGCTGAAACAAAGTCCTATCTGAGGAATTTATTTTGCATTGTGTTTTGTGTTATCTTTGTCTGTTTTAGATTTTCATTCAAATCTCTTCTGTTTTATATATGTAGCCTAATCTACTCTAACCTTTTACTTCAATCTGGGACTTAGATCAACTATTTTGTTTTAAAAGAGAAAGAGGGGGGAAAGGAAAGGAAAAAGAGAGAGGGAGGGAGGAAGGAAGGTTAGTTCACAATGGTGTATGTAAACAAAATTGTTTTTCATTGTTTTGAAGTATTTTTTATTTGTTATTATTAGGTATATTTGGCCAAAAAACTGATGTATATATCATCCCAGCTGTAAAGGAGGAATATCTTTGTAAATAGGATTCCTCATGTGTCCCCTCTAGAGTTCCTCAGTAGCCCCAGCAGTATACTTTCTCTTGCTATTATTATTTTTTAAGTTTATTTATTTGGGGCACCTGGGTGGCTCAGTTAGTTAAGCGTCTGAGTCTTGACTTTTGGCTCAGGTCATGATCTGAGGGTTCATGAGTCAAGCCCCACTTTGGGCTCTGTGCTAACAGTGCAGAGCCTGCTTGGGAATCTCTCTCTCCCTCTCTTTCTCTGCTCCTCCCATGTTCGCTCTCTCTCTCTCTTTCTCAAAATAAGGGGAAGGACACAAAGAGAGGAAAGAGAGAATCCCAAGCAGGCTTGGACAGCTCTGTGCTGTCAGTGCAGAGACTGATGTGGGGCTCAATCTCACCAACCTGAGTGGAAATCAAAAGTCAGACTGAGCCACTGACTGAGTGACTCAACTGTCTCAGCCACCCAGGCACCCCTATTCTTTTTTTTAAATGCTTATTTATTTATCTTGAGAGAGAGAGAGAGAGAGAGCAGGGGAAGGGCAGAGAGAGAGGGAGGGAGAATCCCAAGCAGGCTCCACACTGTCAGCACAGAGCTTGACACGGTGCTTGACCTTATGAACTGTGAGATCATGACCTGAGCCAAGACCAAGAGTTGGATGCTTAACCAACTGAGCCACCCAGGCGCCCCTCTCTTTATTTACAGCTTTATTTACAGCCCCATAAATAAATTGGGCTGTAGCAGAGTCCAGTGTCACAAAGTATAAACCTGGTCATAACCTGGAAGTCACACTTTGACCATCCAAGAGCAATATCTCCAGTTATACCCCTAAGCAAAAGCACCATCCCAAAACCTTCACGGGGCTCCCCAATCCCAGAAAGGACAGGTAGATGGGCAAAATGGCCTTACTGTCTTGGCATTTTTCAAAACAAATATGAGGCATGATGTTTTTTCACTAGTAAAATAGGAATAGCTATTTAGTACAGGCTAGATGCTCAGATACCCCAAGCAGAGTTTGGACAAGACAGAGGTGGGGTGGGAAGACTCTGTAGAATGGGGATTCATTTGACAAATGGAATTGTGATGAAAAGTGCCACTTCTGGGATCAGACAACCTAGGTTCAAATCATGGCCCCATCATTTACCAGCTATGTCACTTAGACTTTTGGCCCTCTGCATACTTGTCTGTAATCTGAGGATTACAATATTATTCCAATAAATTAAATTTCATAATGCAGGTGAACCCATGAATTTCCCAGAATGCTAACTACCCTAGTTATAGAGGTCCATGAGCTGAAGGACTCACCACCTAGCACAATCTTGCAAATTCTAAAATTAAGATATGTGGTGCCAGGAAGAACAAAGGAGAGGTATAATATATAATTTAAATTTTCTCTAATAAATTTTAAGCCTGGTTCTTTGAACACTGTTGTCATTAGACGTGAAGACTTGTTGTCCGTAATATTTACTCATTCAAACATACAGAATGTCATTAAATATATGTTTCTGCCAGACACTGAGCTTGGTACTAGGGCAATGGTAGGCAAAACAGACACAACATAATTACAGATTCTTAATCAACTCACTCTCAGGCTTCTGTTTCCTGTGTTAATAGTCCAATTCCTTCAGCTTCTTCAACATCTTCTTTGTTACTCTTGCGCTATAATAAAAGCAAGGCTGCTATACACAAGGACATCTTTCTTCCAGGCTGGTGAAATGTAGTTTGCAGTCATAGTCATTTTCCCTACTGTGTCATTTAGGGCAGGCTACATTGTAGCAACAAAAAAGATGTAAACATGCAATGGAGCCGCACAACAGAAATTTAGCCTTTGTTTACTTAATAGGACAAAGAAGTTCCAGGTCAGCAGGTAGAGACTGTTCCTCGTGACCATTCAAAACTCCAGATACTTCCATCTTGCGGCTCCATCATCCCCTAGAGCCTGTCATTGTTTGTATCTAACCAGTTGATAAGGAAAGCTCATAAGAGGCTTTTATATAAGATCAGGTCTAGAAGAGGCACACTTCACTTCTATTCATATTCCTTTGGGTATAACTTAATCCCAGCCACCCCTACCTGCAAAAGAAGGCTGGGCAATGTCGTTGAGTAGTGTATTTGAATGTGGAGAAACAAATTTAGTGACTAGCTAGCAGTTTCCATCACAACTACCAACTATACAGCAGGACAAAGAGTATAGAGGTACACAGTATTTATTAGTCAAAAGTGAGAATTTTAGGGAAAAGTATGAATATATGAACACAAGATGCTCTTCATTCTAACACTGGAAACAGTCAGCCTACACAGATTTTTTTTAAATGATACATTAGAATCAATTACCCCCCACTCCAAATGCCCAAGCAAATTACAGTAGCTGCCTTCTGAGCAGTGCTGGAAAATCATTCCATAACTGTTTACTAGTTCTTACTCTATGCAAAACCCTGTGCTAGAATTTGAGTGGGGGGGTGGAGGACACAAATTTGCATCTTAAGCCCAAGGATTTTACAGTCATAATTTGGAAGAAAATGGTGCACACAAATAACCAGAGTATAAAGCAGAGCATAATATGTGCTATAGAAGAGAGGAAGTGCTACAGAGTTTCTGAAAGACATAAAGATAACTTTAAATTGGAAGCATAAGGAATGGTTTCATGGTGGAGAGGGCCTGTGAATAAGGCTTGAAGGTTACGTTGGCCTTATGCAGATCAGCAGAAGAAACAGCATAAGCAGAGGCATAAAAACAGGAAAATGCGAGGTGTGCATGAGGATTAAGGAGTAATACATTATCAAAATGAATATTGCATTAAACTTTTTAAACTACAGAAATAGATGGTAGACTAAATATGGATTGATACAACAAATTTAAATGACATCAGAAGAACTGCAAAGCTCCACATGCTTTATTTAATAACATTAAATCTTGAAAGCATCGTATTCCCGGGGGTGATACCTTCCTATATCAAAACACACCGTATTCATTCAGCCAAACAGCAAAACATATGCTTATTGGGTGTGCCTACCGTGTGCAAGGTAAAAAGTTGAAAGGGCATTGCCTGGATTTTAGCAAATAAGACTGAGATTGTTCTTTAAGAATAAAACTGCATGTCAAGTTAAAGTTCGTAGTCTAAAATTTCCCTTAGTGACTTCTCCCAGTATCTGGGATTCTTACTGAGGTCAAAACTTAAAATTTATATTTTGTGTGTCCTCAGTAAAGACAGAAAATCATTTTCTATAATATGGATCCTACTCTTTATGTTGAATTCTAAGACATGTCCACCTTTTTCAATTTTTCTCATAGTCTTCATCCTGTAATATGAATGAAGAGTTTATATAATCTAGTCGTCCAGCCAATGTAATAGGCTTTAAATATTATTGGAAATTCATATGTATTTTCCTTAAATCGAGAAAAGTGAAAGTTATATATTTGTGTTTTCTGAAGCATTTTAAAACAAAAATTTGTAGCTAAAATTGTGTTCAAAATTGTTAATTTTGAAGAAATCCAATAATCAGTAATAGAGAAATCAAAGAAAAACATTAATTGACCAATCATCTCACTTAAAGAGATGCTGGGATTTAAAAGGTTTATAGCTTTCCTTTGGCCAATAGTCTAACATTTCTTCTCAATTACCTAATATTTCCATTTATTAGGAAGACTTGCTCTATTGTTTTCTCCTTAAAAAGATGATGAAACACTACAAGGCATTGGATGCTATTCTGGCTACAGTTTAAGCTAGACAGTCTTGTGAATATTCATACTTTTTTTTTAAAATTATTTCATTGATATGGTAAAAGGGATTCCAGAGATCTCTCAGACAGAAGTAAATGTGTAGGTCCATGGAAAAGATCTTGTATTGTGTTCCTGTGCTACTAACAACCTGGCTTATTCCAGTATTTACCTGAAAATCATTAATAGTTTTACTTCTTCAAGCTCTTCTGTGGGATGTTGAGAAAGCCAGTCAGGAAAGTATTTTTGGTAGGCATTTGCCACTCTTAAGATGAAGGCCAGTTGATTTTAAACAATAAGTCATTTAAACAATAAGTCATCCATTTCTATAGCTAGGTAACACTATCATAAAGTAGGATAAGTACATAAATTCTATTTAAATAATAGGTCTAATTTTAAATGTGCTTCTTAAAGTCCATTAAGTATCAATCTATTATTTTTTTCAAGGAAAACAAGTTTGAAATTAGATCTGTGACTGCCATTATTTCGTATAAACTCACGAATTTTTACGATTGTGATCATACTTACAGAAGTATATAAAACATGCATATAATATTTCATCCAAGTGTTCATGTATCAATCAGAATATGATACTAAATTCCATAGTGTTTAAAATCCATGCTAAATTAGAATGTTTGGAATTTACTATAAATTATTAGAATAAATCATTATCAGTTTATAGATTTTTCATCCACTTATTCAAAAAGTAGTCATTGAATAAATGCCGTTTGCATTGTAAAGATCTATAAGTTAGGATCCTTGCCTTCAAGGAGTTTTCATTTTAATAGAGGATACAAGGTACATACAAATGAATGTTTTGAAGGACAGTGAGAGAGAATTCTGTCTTTATGGATGGATTCATGGGTGGTGGGGGGGCTTGAATTTAAAGAATAAGCAAGATTCTTTGGTAAGCAGAATAGAAGAAAAAACCTAGATAATGGAAAAGAATAAACAAAGGACAGAATGAAAAGCTCAAAAATTCTGTGCTAAGTGGCAAGAAAACCAGATTACCCAAGCCTACTGTTTCTGTGGGGGAAATAGTGGGAAATGAAGGCAAGCAGCATTAAGACGGACAACACTGTGAAGTTTGGGCTTGTGTTTTAGTCATTGGGAAACCTCTCAAGGTTTTTATGCAGAGTCAAATGCACAAAACAGCCCTTTAAGAAGATTAATCTGGGAGTAGAATGTAAGATGGATACTAAAGAAGAAAAAGAGAGAAGTCAGGGAGACTGCTTAGAAGATTGCTGTAATAGGTCAGGTAATAAAGGCTAAATCAAGGTGGAATCCTTGAAAACGGAAAGGAATGGTTGATAAAAATCCTTACATTAAGATATTTTAACTTATACTTTTTTCTTGAAATATAAATCACAATCTGTAATGTTGATAACAATATCACTCATTTCAGACCCTTAGCTCGGTGCTAAGGCTACAAAGACAAACCATGGATCCTCTTTCCCCATAATCTGATATAATAAAAACAAGTAATAGCAATATTTCAATCCTTAATATATACAAAACATTCACAGTTGAGTTCTACCAGACTTTTAAGGAATAGATAATGCCAATGCTCTTTAAAATTTCCAATATTAGGAAATCTAATAATATAACTCACTGCAGTTGAAATAAGTCTCTCCCTCCTCCAGCCTACACTGTAAGAGTTAAGATGAACCCTAGATTCCTCCTACTCCACTAGAGCTCCAGGTGTTCTAGAAAATGTCACTTCACCTCTGCCTCCATATCAAAATTGGCAGGAGGAAAGAGGGCACCCTGTCCCTGTGAGCTCCAGGCAGAACGCCTACCCTTGCCTCAGTTTACCACTCCCAGCTTTGCTCCCACTATCTGCCTGAGGCTATCAGGACTAATCTCACTTATCTCTGTCCTAAGACAGTGATGACAATCCCCAATCTCCCCAAGATTTTCATACCCATAAGATTTTCTACATACCTTTTTTCCAATCCCATCTCTCAACCTTCTTCAACTAGTGTAATCCTTCAGTAGGCCCTCAGAAATTCACAGTTAGAAAAGCAACACCCTCCACCTTTTCTCCCAAAGTTCTCTGCTGTCTCATGCTAACTGAAACCTGGCTCTGTCCCCCAAGGACACCACTTTCTCTGCAGTGCTCTCAAGTGACAGCAGTTTTCTCGTGCATATCCTTGAGGCCATTGGGCCTACAATATGACAAATAGCCTTGACCATATTGCACCTTCTTGCTGGCTAAAACCCTACTTATAAATCTCAAGTAATGAAACTGTACTCTTCAAACTCTTCTGGTTTGCAATTATCTATCTCCATGTCTCCCCTCCTCATTCCTTGAAGCTTATAGCTCCTGGTTCATTGTCCCTCCATCCCTATGCCCATTCATTTTTGGTAATTTCAATATCCACATAATGATCCCTCCAACATTTTCATCTCTTACTTTCTAGCCTTCTTCTCCTTCAGTGGCCTTGTCTTCCACCTTACCTAACTGTCTCCTCCTCGTGGTTAAACCTAGACTTCATCAATAGTAATAACTGCACTGACTTTCACAAATCTAATTTCAAGCACTCCCCACCCCAATCTCCTGGCTCTCCAATTTGCTTCATATAAAAAAGAGGCTTCTAACAGGAACTATGTCATCTGTTGGTCGTACCACCTTTTCATTTTCCTTCAGTTCCTTCA
Source organism: Panthera pardus (assembly GCF_024362965.1). Taxonomy (NCBI): domain Eukaryota; kingdom Metazoa; phylum Chordata; class Mammalia; order Carnivora; family Felidae; genus Panthera; species Panthera pardus. The sequence goes on from NW_026526688.1 coordinate 80,524,368, forward strand.
TGTCCATATTTCTATCAGTGTTCCCAAATTCCCATCAAATATTAATCTTTGAGATTTGAGAATGAGAAACAAGATTTCTAGAAATTCTCAGGAAGTCCCCAAGTCATAACTTATTCTTAAAATACTTTCACAGTCTTCATACTCTTGACTTATTATTCATATATTAAGAAGTCTGTAATCTAAAATATATAGATATCTAAAGAAATACTAAGCTGAGGAACATTTACAAAGAATTGTTACCTATACTGAATATTCAAACAAGAGAAAATGCAAGCTAACATTACTGCGTAAGTATTCAAATAACATAACATTTCAGTCTCCTTGCAGTTTAATAGCACTGCTCAGAATCACATATCAAAAAATGTGAATTTTGGGGTGCCTGGGTGGCTCAGTCAGTTGGGTGTCCAGTCAGTTCGGCTCAGGTCATGATCTTGCGGTCCGTGAGTTCGAGCCCTGCGTCGGGCTCTGTGCTGACAGCTCAGAGCCTGGAGCCTGTTTCGGATTCTGTGTCTCGCTCTCTCTCTGACCCTCCCCCATTTATGCTCTGTCTCTCTCTGTCTAAAAATAAATAAACGTAAAAAAATTTTTTTTTTAATGTGAATTTAAGGATATGTTTGTTTTAAAAGCTTATTGCTTGGAACACCACTCATGTAAGTATTCTATTCATGTAAACTGAATAACATTTATTTTATTTGCAAGAAGAACTTGCCATTAGCAACAGACAGTGCCACAAACACATACTTCTAAGATGGCAGTTGCTAAAAGCAACATGGACCAGATCGTGTTTATTTCTCTCTCACATGCTTTCATTCAGTTTCCAGGAATGTCAACTTTAACTTTCATCCAAGTGCCAGCATTTCCTGTCCTGTGTTTTAACTTGGTGCTAGTGGATTCCTTAAAAAACAAAAGGGGCGCTTGGGTGGCTCAGTCAGTTGAGCATCTGACTTTTGATTTCAGCTCAGATCATGGTCTCACAGTTGTGAGATCAAGCCCCACAATGGGCTCTGTGCTGAACATGGAGCCTACCTAACTCCATCTGCTCCTCTCCCCAGCTCATTATCTAAATCAATCAATCAATCAATCAATCAATAAATAAATTTTAACAAGTATTATCTTTATATTTTTAACCTTTAATTCTCACCAGGGAATTATAATACATTTACCTGTTTTCCCAACTTACCAGCTTGTCTTTTATTCTGCAATTCAAGATTCAGCAAAACGTACAAATTCTCTGAAATATTCCAGTAAGCAATTGCCACTGGAAACTACTTCTGTCTATAGCAGCTTAAAGTCTGTGGTCCATCCCTTGCCCCTCTTTCTTCTTCATACTTGCCTGGTAAAATTTTAAAACTAACTAACTTCAACTCACTGTCTACTTCCTGTTTGCATCCATACAACTGAATATTGCTGCAGAAACATACAGCCATGCTGACTGATATCATTTTAAGTGATCATGGTCACTAGCCTGAAGTGGGTTCTTGATGCTAACCCCAATCACTGTATTCCCATGGTTCACTCTCCCTTCTCTTCTCCCAGACAATGTTTTCGTATTTTGTCCTCTTTACTCAAACTTCCATTGCTTCCTCCCCCATCTTCACTCTCAATTAATGACCCTCCTTCCTATTTCACCAACAAAACAATCAAAAGAGAACTTCAATAAAGTATAATCCCAATATCTACCCATTCACGTACATATCTGCTAAATATACACTCTCACCTGTTACTAAAGATTAACTGTCATGGTCCTTGCCTAAGCCAGTCTCACTACGTGTATACTATATCACATCCATTCTCATTTTCTCAAAGCATTACCTCCAACAATTCTCCCCTCCCTCCCTCTGTATAAAATAGTCTGTAAGTCATTCTTATCAGCATATAGTTTGGGCTATAATTTCTCTGATCTTCAAAAAAATTCTTTTGACTTCACAATCCCCACCATTTACCATCCCATTTTTCTGCTGTACTTCATAGCAGCACTCTTTATAATAATCTTGTATGTTAGCTATTTCTAATCACTCCCTTCTCATTCTCTCCTGAACCCACTCACATCAGGTTTCTAGTCCTATCTTCTACCCAGATTGCTCCTTTCAAACTCACCAATGACTTTCACATTCCAAATCCAATAGTCATTTCCCCATCCTTCTCATCTTATTTGACCTGTCAGCAACACTGAACAAAGTTGATCACTCTCTCCTCTTTAAACATTAGTTTCAATTGGCATACTGTACTGGCTGCTTCTTCATCACCAGCTGCTCCTCCTCAATTTCCTTTGCTAGTTCCACTTAATCTTCCTGATATTTAAATGTTAGTGAGCCATGGCCCAAGCTTCAATTTCTTCTCTTTTCTATTTGCACTCATTCTTTTATTAATCTCATGGTCTTAAATATCACCTATTCACTAATGATTTTCGAATTTACATATACAGCCTGGCGTTCTCCCCTGAATTCCAGACTTGTATACACAAATTCTTATTTGACATGTTCACTTGGATATCTAATAGACATCTCAAATTTAGGTGTCCAGAATCATATTCTCATCACTCATCTCAAATGGACCCAAATGGAGCTCCCCCAGGCTTTCATGTCTTATCTAATGGGTGCTTCACCCTTCCATCTGCACAAATTTAAAACCCGGGTGTCATACTTAATCTTCTCACACCCCACATCAAATCTGCCAGCAAACCCTGTCAGCTGTTCCTTGAAAATACACCCAGTATCATGTAACTTCTTATTGTCTCCACTGCTACCAGAATGGTCCAAGCCACTGCATATCATGCTTGGACTATTGAAATAGCTTCCCCTACAGTCTATTCTCAACACAGTAGTGAGAGTAATACTTTTAAAATACAAGTTAGATTATATCACTTCTCTGCTTAAGAGTTCCCTCCAAATGATTTCCCATCTCACATGGAGTAAAAAGCTAACATACTCACATGGCCTCTGAGACCCTTCATGATCTGGCCCTCTTTTACCTCTCAGAGAGTCATTCCTACCACCCTTTTCCTGACCCTTGTTTATACTCTTCCTCCCACATGGATCTTCTTTCTGTTCCTGGAACATACCAGGGAGGCTTCCACCTCAGAACCTTTGTCCTTGCTGCTCTTCTTGCCTGTGTTGTTCTTCCAGATAGTCCCATGACTTACTTCCTTGGAATTTCCTCCAAATATCAGACTTTTTAAAGTTGCAAACCAGCCCCCATACACACATATATATTCCCTATATGTATATACCCTTTCCTCCATAGCATATGTTATCTGGCATACCATGTTTTACTTATTTATTTGCTATCTGTTTAACCACTAGAATGATAAGCTTTACGGGAACAGGATTCTTTGTCTGTTTTCTTTCCCCAGTGTTGTATCCCTAAAGCTTAGAACATAGACACATTATAGGCACGCAAGTATTTGTTGAATGAATGAACAATTGAAAAGTCAGATTACATGATCATCTCAATGGATGCACATAATACATTTAATAAAATTCATCATCTGTGCTAGGAATAATTCCATTAAAGACAATAATAAGGGTGCCTGGGTGGCTTAGTCAGTTAAGCCACCAACTCTTGATTTCAGCTCAGGTCATGATCTCATAGTTTGTGAGTTCAAGCCCCACATTGGGCTCTGCACTGACAGTGCAGAGTCTCTTGGGATTCTGTGTCTCCCTCTCTTTCTGCCCCTCCCCTGCTCTCTCTCTTTCTAAAGTAAATAACCATTAAAAATATTTTTTAAAACATAAAAACAATAATAGAACAAAGACTCCCATGATCACTGCTATCATTTAACATTAGTATAAATAAAAAAGATATATAAGAACTGGATAAGGATGAGAAGAGGGTACACTTATTTACATAGATATAATTGCTGAATTGAAAACTAAGGATAAGCAAATGAAAAACCTTATAAACAATTAGAAAACTTGGTAAGGTGGCTAAGTACATCAATATGTAAAATTCAGTAGTGTTCTAGCTTCTGCTTAAATGTGGAAAGCTGAAAAGAATGTCATTCTCACCCTTACAGCAATGACAACAACAAAAAAACTAGAAAATCTACATAAGAGCCTATAAGAGAACCCATAAGAGACCTAAAATCACAGGACAACCATCCCAACTCTACAACCAAAAGAGGAAAAAATGACAACATGCCTTCATAAAAATAAAACATTTCTGCATGACAAAAACACCACAAACAGGTTTAAAAAAATAAAAATAAACTTGGAAAAAATATGCAAATGTCATAAAGGACTCACCTCTTGTACATATAAAGATCTAATAAATCAATAGACAAAAGGCCAACAACCGATTTTTTTTATTTTAATAGGAAAAGGATATAGAGAATTTACTATAAAGTAAATTTTAATGTGAATCATGCTTAACTTTATTTGTGATAAGAAAAATGAATTAAAAGCATAAAAAGCAATTTTTCAGCTATCAAATTGGCAAGTTTGATAATGCAGTATGTTGGTGGGCATGTAATGATATAGGATCTCCCATGTATTACTAGCGAAAGAACAGATACAACATCCAGGGAGAGTAGTCTTGCAATATAGAAATTTAAAATGCACAAAGCTTTGACCCAGTAATTCTGTTTATTCAACAGATAGGCCAAGGCAACCATTTATTCATTCAACTATTTGCTAAATATCTCTATGATCTCTATGTGCTAAGCATTGCCAGAGGCACTAGGTATACAGCAGCAAACAAAACAAAATCTCTGCCTTCATGGAGCTTATTTGCTAGAGGGGAATCTAGACAGCTAAAAATATAAACATATAACATGATATAACATAATATAATATATAGAGTGGTAAAATGTGTCATATATAAATTTTATATAGAGATACATATAGATAGAAAGAGAAATGGAATGGGACAATCCTACTTTAGGAAGAATGGAAAAGAAGACCTTTCAGAGGAGGTAACATTTTAGGAGAAATCTAGATGAAGTGAGGGAGTGAGCCTTAAGCATCTCTCAGGGGGAAAACAATCCAAGCTGAAGGAAGAGAAAATGCAAAAGTCTCACTAATGTTCAAGGGTTGATTTACAGCATTGTAATAATAAAAGATTGCAAACAATTTAAATGTCCACTAAGATGTTTAGTGACTGGTTAAATTGTGGTATATCCATATGTGGAATACTATTGCACTGTTACCAATGAATGAGCCAACTCCATTTGTATTAAAAGAAAATAATCAAGAAAAATGAGAAGACTAGCCAGAAACTGGGAGAAAATATTTGCAAAAGACACTCTTGATAAAGGACTGCTATCAAAAACATACAAAAAAATTCTTCAAACCCAATAGTAAGGACACAACTTGAAAAAAAAAAAGGAACACAAACAACTTTATGGTTTTTATTTTTTAAATGGGACAAAGATATGGACAACCATATCACCAAGGAAGATATACAGGTGGCAAATAAGCATATTGCAAAATAAGTGAGATACTACTGCACACCTATTAGAACGACCAAAATCTGGAACATGATAATACCAAATGCTAACAAGGATGTAGAGCAATAGAAACTCTCATTTATTGTTGGTGGGAATGCAAAACGGTACAGCCACCTCAGAATATAACGTAGCAGTTTCTTACAAATTAAACATACTTTTATCATACCATCCAGCTGTCACACTTCTTGGTATTTACCCAAAGGAGCTGAAAACTTACATCTACACAGACACCTGCACATAAATGGTTATAGCAGCTTTCTTCATATTTACTGAAAATTGGAAGCAACCAAGATGTCCTTCAGTAGGTTAATATAGATAAACTGCAGTATATCCATACAAATGAAATATTACTCAGTTCTAAAAATAAATGAGCTATCAAGCCATGAAAAGACAAGGAGAAACCTTAAATGCATATTTTAAGTGAAAGAAACCAATCTGAAAAAGTTATATATGGTATTATTTCAACTCTATGACATTCTGGAAAAGCCAAAACTATGAAGACTATTTAAAAAAAAAAAAACAATCAGTGTTCGCCATTGGATTGGGGTTGAAGGAGGGATGAGCACAGAGGATTTTTAGGGAAGTGAAACTATTCTGTATGATATTATAATGGTGGATACATGTCATATATTTGTCCAAACCCATAGAATGTGAAATACCAAGAGTGAATCCTAATGTAACCTATGCACTTGGTTAATGATGATGTGTCAATGGAGGCTCATTGATTATAACAAATGTACCACTCTGAGGCAGTATGTTGTTAGTGGGAGAAGCTCTGTGTGTGTAAGGGTAAGGGGTATATAGGAACTCTGTACTTTCCACTCAGATTTGTGGTGAACCCAAACTGCTCTAAAAATTGAAGTCCATGTTAAAAAAAAAGAGAGAATGATATCCATTATAGACTATTTCTTTAAAAGTACAGAAATATGTGTATAGTATGGTGACATGTGTGTATAAATAAGACATAAATATGTATTATTTTTTATATGTGAATATATATATTTTATCCTTTTACATATGCATGGGATACCCAAGATACAGCCAGTAATTGCCTCTAGGGAGGGGAAGTAAGTAGCTGGGGATCAAAGATTCCAGACAGATTTTTTTTCACTGTCCATCCTTAAAAAAAAGAGGCACCATGGGCATGTATCAGCTATTCAAAAAACAATTAACTTCTACACCTATTCAAAAAACAATTAACTTCTGAACTAAAGATGTATGGGGAATAATTATGGGATTCTTAGAGCTTGTTTTAGTCCATTGGGATGCTATAACAAAAATATTACAGATGGGGTGGCTTACAAAAAAACAGGAATTTGTTTCTCAGCTCTGGAGACAAGATCAAGGCACTGGCAGATTCAGTGTCTGGTGAGAGCCCACATTCTGGTACCTAGTAGGTCATCCTTTCCCCTCTGTCTTCATATGGTGGGAAGGGCGAGGGAACTCTCTGGGGCTTTTATAAGAACATTAATCCTGGAGCGCCTGTGTGGCTCAGTCCGGTAAGCATCGGACTCTCGATTTCAGCTCAGGTCATGACATTACGGTTTGTGAGATCAAGTTCCACGTGGCACTCGGTACTAACAACAGGGTGCCTGCTTAAAATTCTCTCATTCTCTCTCTCTCTCTCTCTTTCTCTCCCTCTCCCTCTGCCCCTCCCTTACTCACACTCATATTTTTTCTCTCTCAAAATAAATAAATAAACCTTAAAAAAAAACACTAAAAAAAACCCACTAATCCCATTCATGAGGCCTCATCTCTAAATACCATCATATTTGGCCTTAGGATTTAACATGTGAATCTGGGGCAGACACAAACAGGGCCTATTTTTTTTTTTCACTCTTTCACAAAAAGATTTAATTAAGTTCTTCCTCTGTAATAATGTCTGTGCATTAAGAATAGTCTATTCAGTTTACTCTCTAAAGTTTAAACCTCTTTACTACATTTAGTTTATGTTTTTATAATTTAGAAAAAGTGGCCTCCATAGAGTCATCAGTGATATGCATGGATCATATCCCTTCTCTTTAATATCATTCTAAGTTTGTTGTTTGTATACCATCTTAATGAAAAGTATTGTTCAATCCTGGGTAGGATAACAGGTACCAAAGAGAAACGTGTAATTATGTAATGATACTTAAATAAGGAAACAGATCAGCCAGAGTGAGAAGTAACAGAAATGGGAGGACAGAAACTGCATCAGGGAAAATTTTACTTAAATCCAGGTTAGTTAACATATAGTGTAATAATGATTTCAGGAGTAGAATTTAGTGATTCCTCACTTACCTGTAACACCCAGTGCTCATCCCAACAAGTGCCCTCCTTAATGCCCATCACCCATTTAGCCCTTTCTCCCACCCCCCACCCCTCCAGCAACCCTCCATTTGTTCTCTGTATTTAAGAGTCTCTTATGGTTTACCGCCCTCTGTCTTTTTGTCTTATTTTTCCAGGGAAATTTTTAAATAGGTAGTTTGGGTGTATAGATATAAAGGACTCTATTCAAGTTAATTTGTAATTTACTTTGCTGTCTCAATATGTATGAAGAATACTGTATGATGCTGGAGCAAATCAACAAACTTTAAATTACATGGAGAATTTAGTTTTTTATTCTCACTTTTCTAGGTAATGTAAAAATGGCAAGAATAACGAATGTATATATTTTTAATGTATTTTATATTTATAGTACATGTATTTTAATACATATATATTATATTTATTTATATATGTAAATATTTATGTATTATATGTATAAATATAAATATATACATGTTGGGGCACCTGGGTGGCTCAGTCAAGCATTGGACTTCGGCTCAGGTCATGATCTCACAGTTTGTGGGTCTGAGCCCCAGATCAGGCTCTGTGCTGACAGCTCAGAACCTGGAGCCTGCCTCAGATTTTGTGTCTCCCTCTCCCTCTGTCCTTCCCCACTCATGCACTGTCTACCTCAAATATAAATAAACATTAAAAAAATTTTTTTAAAAGAATAAATAAATATATACATGTAAATACATAAATATATGTAAATATATAAACTGAAAAGACTATTTTATATTTTTGTTCAACTTAACTATTCAAAAGTAATTACCCATAAAAGTAGTCTTTTTCCAGTAACTTATTAACTGATTATGTGTTATTATTTTTCATATCTTCCCATTCATAAAGCATAACTTTTAAGTAGTATCTTGCCACATAAAATATGTCTGCTTTTAAGATATAGTACCTTTATTTTCTTAACCACAGTGCCAAAGAGCCAAAGAAGATAAACTTGAACAGCAGAGGTTATCTGTGTTGTGAGGATAAACAATACTCCAGTCTGCTATTCATTCTCTCTCCTCTCCTCTGCACCTATGCATGCCACAGCTCCATAACTGAAACAGGGAAAGTAGACTCAAAACCCTCTTTGCTCTTTAAAATACCGAATCCATGAAGATAAGACAATTTGTGTAGCTGAAACCGTCTTTCATTAAGACAGGAAAGAAAATTAAGGATTTCTTTAAACTTAAGTGTTTTAAATTATTTTAAGCAATTTGCATAAAAATCTCATTTCTTCTCCAAAGCACTTCAGAAATTGTGACTAAAAGTTTAAATTTTTCCTACTTTGCTAGCGAGATGAAAACATAATACATTCAAGAGGAAAACCAGTTCTTAAAAACTAAGTATTTATTATGTACTCATTAAAAAGTTGTCCATAGACCTGGCTGGACAATTAAAAAAAAAAAGTTTTAATGTTTATTTATATTTTGAGACAGAGAGACAAAGCATGAGCAGGGGAAGGGCAGAGAGAGACAGAGACAGAATCTGAAGCAGGCTCCAGGCTCTGAACTGTCAGCACAGAGCCCAGTGCAGGGCTTGAACTCATGAACTGTGAGATCATGACCTGAGCGGAAGTCGGTTGCTTAACTGACTAAGCCACCCAGGCGCCCCAGGACAGCTTTTTTTTTTTTTTTTAATCTGGCACTTGAAACCAATAGATTTGTCTTAATTATATATCTTTTGTGTTCTCAACTAAACATTTAAGAATAGACATACTCATTCTGTCTTTCTTTCAACAGACATTTACTGGTCATTCAATATGTGCCAAGTAATATGTTATTATGTCATATTTCTAAAAGTAAATCGTAAGCTGCAAACATTCATTCAGAAATTCAGAAACATTAAGGACATTCTATCTGTAAGACATCATGCAAGGTACTGCAGGGACAGGGATGAATATATTACTTTTCAAAAGAGAAAAGTCTATAATCTGAAGACTACAAAGAAATGGTGGTTATATACTTAAATTCAAACCACAAAAAGTTTTACAAAAATGACTCCTACTTATCTGTAAGTCAAAATATATGCACAGTTGTATTATGTGCACACGTTGAGGGGACATGCTTTAACACGGAGATTGTCTGCTCTTCACATTTCTGACCAACTAATCAAGCTATCAAAGAATCTGAGTCCCACCATGGAAAACCCAACAAGTTTATTATTCCTGAGATGAACATTTAAATGCATTTATATGTATTTTGTTATTGTCTTAGTATTTGTTTTGAAACTCTGTGCCCCCTACTGGACTACTCTAAATTAATTGCTTTGAGGAACTGTACATAAAATCTCATTTCTTCTCTGAAACCAGGCCCTATTCCAGAGAATTAATGCCATGATTGCAGATTGAGCTCCTCTTGGCCACGTATCCTGAATTCATCAAATTAGAACACTGCTTCAAACTGTACACCAGGAATTATCCCACTAATGTATGTGTTTCATTTAGTGGGTACTCAAAGAACTTCTGTTGAATAAATGGCAAATTAATAGAGGCTACCAGTTGAAAGACAGTGTATGTTCAACATAAACTATACTCACTACAGGTAAAGCAGTTTAAAATTTGTATCATTCTGAGAATGGAGTAACATGAATCTCTGTCTCATTCATTATTATACAAGTGAAATAAAAAATATGTTTAATCGAGAGTTTTCCTGGAGCAATTGGTTTGCTACTTGGGGTCCTAACAAAACACATCATAATGGCCCAGAGCTGGTCTACATAGCATTACAGGAGTCTTTGTGTATGATTTTTATTTCTCATTGTCCTCACCTTCTGTGAAGAGAATGACTGATAGCCTTTCCTTGTGATATCTGAGCTTTTAAGAGTGTTGTTTTATCTATTTTTTATGACCAACCTTACACTTGTTAAGTGTAATTTTTGCTTTATGTAACATAAAAAAAAAAAAAATCTGTGATATGGTGCCCCGCGAATTAACAAGAATGGCTGGACAAAAGACAAGAAATCTTTTAAAAACAAATGTTCACATTAAATACCTTGGATAGGTAGGCCTTCTGGGGATTTTTCTTTAATGCAACAAAAGTGCACCATTTCTGTTTTCAGAGATGGTTTCTTTCAGATACTGAGCTTGTCTAAAGTCATATTACATAAGTAAGGGCTTAGTTTGTACATTAGTTTTTACATCTTAGAGTCTTCCTAAATCCTCTTTTGATCAATCTGATATCAAACTGATCTATATTGATTGTTTCTACACTTGTTTATGGTCTTTATTTTGATATATCTAAGATTAAAAGCCAAATTAACAAGTGTAATCAATTTTCTTTGTGATAAAGAAAAGTCCTCCAATACCCTTAGACACATTCACCTAGGAATAAAAAACTTAAGTAAAGATGTTGTAATAAATGGATCGATTTATTCAATCACTGGGCGTAAAAACATTAGTCCTGGGAAAGCGCTTTCCTCCAAGAGCTTTAGCTACCGAGTTTCACTTGTGTTGTACCAAATGATTTGCATTTTTAGAGAAATTTCATGTCTGCAGTGAGCTCCAGTGAAAACATGAATAAATTGCTTTCCTTCCCTCTTTTTCTGACTTTATAAAGCTGAATCTATTAGGGGTCAAATCAAAGTATAATGAAAAAAAAAAAAAAAAAACAACAACTCATGTGATGGAAACCCTGGATTAGGTATCTCACTAGTCCAAGCTCAGGTGTCCTGGCCTAGTTGTCAGATTGGTGGTCTTTAGGGAGATCCCTGGGGCATATGGCAATTTTTTTTAACTGCAGCATTATAAATAGTCTCTAAAAGTCACGAAATGAAATAGACAAACAACGATTAAGAAATAACAGCAGTTCTCCACAAAGTCAAGTAAATCCAACCTCTGCAGGCCTAACACAAAACAGATGCAAAGAGGTTTTGTGTTATAACATCCTTCTGAATACACTGGAGAGAGAATGAATGCAGAAGTTATGAGCATGGGCTTTGGATCCAAACTGACCTGAGTGTGAATCTCCACTCACTCAGTTTTCAGTTGTAGGATATTGAGCAATCTTCTTCAGTCTTTGGTTTCCTTACCTGTACAATAAGGATAATAGTATCTAAAGCATAGGGTGGCTTGGAGGTTTTAAAAAGTCCTTATCCCATTACCTAGTGGAAAATGCATTCTCAATTCATGGAAAAAAATTTAGTTTTTACTCATGATGTGAATATTGCTCCTGAACCTAGGAGAAGCAGACACCACTGCTTTTACTGAGCATGGGGCCCGGGATTCTGCATTTCTAATAAACTCCAGGTAATGCTACTCACTTGGAGAACACACTTAGAGACCACAAACATAGATCACCTGGAAAATGATACTAATTTTAAGTTTTATTTTTCTTTATGATTATTTTAAATAGACCCATTCACTTTATAAAAAGTAAAAAAGGAAGGCTACCTCATCTGAAATCTATAAGGATTTGATTTATAGTTTTGGTGGAGGAATTGGTTTTGTTTTTCAAGGAAGATTTATTTCTAGGAACTACTTTTCTGTGAATATGGTACATATTTACTCATTTAATTATATTTGGACTGGATATTATATATATACATTATGTTTGACAATCTTAGCATTTTAAAATTCAATCTTTGCAAAATATCAATTTTTACATCTCTAGATTAGTCATTAAAAATGTCATCCCCTATATAATCCTCTGTTCTAAAGTAGCCTGTTCATGAGAAGGATATGGAGTTTGTGTATTTTCCAAACTCTAGTATCTTTTATAACGGTACCAGAAAAAAAAAATCCAAATCCATCTGTCACCATTTAGGTTCCTATTATATACATTATACTTCATCTGATTTGGTCAAGAAAGTTTGGACTTGTACTCTTGAGCCCCACAGGACTGTAACAGTCAAAAAGACAGTTCTAGGCAGGATTCCACCCCCTGGGCACTGCACAGACAGCAGACTGGAACACATCCCCAGTCTGCACTTAATTGTGTGAAAAGGCCCACTTAATTGTCCTGGGATTTCAACTTGAGGGGCAGACTTCAGGTTTACCAAAAATATAAAGGCTACAGAGGTGCTCTTAGGAAACACAAGCAGAGAGACATCATCTGTATGCTCTTCTTTGGCCTTACCACAGCTAGCTGGTACCTCTCAGAAAGGAGCATTTACGCTCTTCTGAAGCCCTGATTCTTGCGACTGTTGCCCAAGGGACACCTCCAGATATACTGATCTGGAGGTCAGCAAGGTCTATAATTGAAATAAATGGTATGTATAGTCTACTATATATACTTGCATAATTTATATGCAACACCCTCAACAACTGAAGTCCATGAAAATTAAGTTAGGCTACTTGGAGAATCACCAAGGTTTGAGAGACAACCAAGTACTAGGGCAAAGTAATAAGATTTGCCTCTTGCATAAGGACACTGCTTCAAGACTGGGAGAGGTAGCTTTTTCACTAAATACATAGAAACAAGCACAGAAAGTCAAGCAAAGTGAGGAAACAGAGGAATGTGTTCCAAACTAAGACAAGACAAATCCTCAAAAAAAGATCTTAATGAAGAGGAGATAAATAATATATCAGGTAAAGAGTTTAAATGGTCCTAAAGATGTCCATTGAATTTGGGAGAACAATGGTGAATACAGTGAGAACTTCAACAAAGAGATAGCAAATATAAGATAGTGCCAATCAGAAGTCACAACATTGAAAAATACAATAACTGAAATGAAAAATACACACAAGAAGTGTTCAACAGGAGACTAGATGAAGTAGAAGAACAAATCAGTGACCTAGGATATAGAGCAGTGAAACTTACCCAATTATAGCAACAAAAAGAAAAAATATCTTAAAAAGTGAAGATAGCTTAAGAAACCTATGGAACAACATCAAGTGGAATAGCTTTCAGATTATAGGGGTCCCAGAAAGAGAAGACAGAGAGAAAGGGGCAGAAAGCTTACTTGAAGAAATAATTGCTGAAATCTTCCCTAGCTGTGGGAATAAACCAAACACTTAGGTCCAGAAAGCACAGAGAGAAAGATAAGAAGTCACATTATAATTAAAATGTTGAAAGCTAAAGATGAGACAATCATAAAAACAACATGATATAAACAACTTAGTACATTCAAAGGGAACCTCCATAAGACAGTCAAGCAGTGAATCTGTAGGCCAGAAGGGAACAACGTGATATCTTCAAAGTTCTAAAAGGAAAGAACTTCCAGCCAAGAATACTCAGCAAGTCTATCATTCAGAATTGAAGGAGAGCTAAAATGTTTTCCAGGTAGGCAAAAGGTAAAGGACTTCATCAACACTAAACAGGCCTACAATGAATGTTAAGGGGCATTCTTTAAGTTGAAAAGGAAAGACACTGATTCATAATAAGAAAGCGTATGGAAGTAAAAATCTCACTGGTTAATGGTACGTATATAGTAATGATACTGAATTAAACACTTATAAAGTTAGTATGAGAGTTAAAAGACAAATTTGTGATATTAACTATAATTACAATAGTTAGTGAAAGAATATACAGAATTAAAAGATGTAAAATATGGGGGCGCCTGGGTGGCTCAGTTGGTTGAGTGTCCGACTTCAGCTCAGGTCACGATCTCGCAGTGAGTTCGAGTCCCACATCAGGCTCTGTGCTGACAGCTCAGAGCCTGGAGCCTGCTTCAGATTCTCTGTCTCCCTCTCTCTCTGCTCCTCCCTCACTCACACTCTATCTCTGAAAGATGAATAAATGTTAAAAAAAAAAAAAGATGTAAAATATGAGGTAAAGATAAAGCAGGGGGGATAAGAATATAGAGTTGTTAGAATACGTTCAAATTTAAGTTGCTACTAATTTAAAATACACTGCTATAGAGAGACTGTTACATGTGAACATCATGGTAACCAAAAAGCAAAAACCTACAATATATACACAAAAGATAGTGAGAAAGGAATCTAGACATAATACTAAAGAAATTCATCAAATTACAGGGAAGAGAAGAGAAGAAAGGAACAGAGAGGAATTACAAAAACATCCAGAAAAAATTAACAAAATGGTTATCAGTTTATGCTTATCAATAATTACTTTAAATGTAAATGGGCTAAACTATCCAATCAAAAGATATAGAGTGGCTAAATGAATAAAAAACAAGACCATATGCTGCCTACAAGAGACTCACTTCAGATGTAAAGACACACACAAAATGAAGGGATGAACAAAGAGTTCCCATGCAAATGGAATTGAAAAGAAAGCTGGAGTAGCTATACTTATATCAGACAGAATAAATTTTAAAACAAAGACTATAATAAAAGACAAAAAGGGAATTATGTAATGATAAAGGAATCAATCCAACAAGAGGATATAACATTTGAAAATATTTACACATCCAACATAGGAGCACCTATATATATATAAAGCAAATATTAAGAGACCTAAGGGAAGAAACTGACAAAAATACAATAATAGCAGGGGACTCTAATACCCCACTTACATCAGTGGATAGATCAACGAGACAGAAAATCAATAACGAAACATAAGCCTTAAGTGACACATTAGACCAGATGGACTTAATAGATATATACAGAACATCTATCCAAAAGCAGCAGAATTCACATTCTTCACATGTGTATATGGGATGTTCTTCATGATAGAACACATATTAGGCTCAATATCTGTCTCAATAAATTTAAGAAAACTGAAACCATATCAAGCATCTTTCTGATCACAGTGGTATGAAACTAGAAATCGGTTACAAAAGAAAACTGGAAAAAATCAAAAAATATGTGGAGATTAAATAACATACTATTGAACAACCAATGGGTCAGCAAAGAAACCAAAAGGGAAATAAAAAAAATACCATGAGACAAATGAAAATGTAAATACAGCAGCCCAAACTCTATGGGATTTGGTAAAAGCAGTTCTAAGAGGGAAGTTCATATCAATACAGTCCTACTTAAAAAAACCGGAAACGTTTGGAAAAAAAGAACTACACTTTTCACTTAAAAAAACTAGAAAAAAAAAAAAAATAACAAGGCCCAAAGTTTGTAGAAGGTAGGAAATAATAAAGATCAGAGCAGAAATAAATGAAATAGAAACTTTAAAGATATGTAAAAGATCAATGAAACTAAAAGGTGCTTCTTTGAAAAGACAAACAAAACTGACAAACCTTTAGCTAGACTCACAGAAAAACAAAACGCAAGTAAATAAATTTCGAGGTGAAAGAGGAGAAGTTATAGCTGATACCACAGAAATATAAAAGATCATTAGGGACAGCTATCAACAGTAGTATGCAACACGCTGGACAACATAGAAGAAATGGATAAATTGCTAAAACCATACAACCAACAATACTGAATCATGAGGAAATAGAAAATCTGAATGGACCAGTTGCTAGTTAGGAGATCAAATCAGTAATCAAAACACTATCAAACAAAAGTCCAAAAGCAGGCAGGTTCACTAGTTAATTCTACCAAAGATTTAATACCTATCCTTCTCAAACTCTTCCCGAAAATTGAAGAGTAGGAAATACCTCCAAACTCATTTTATGACGCCAGCATTACCCTGATACCAAAACCGGACAAGGACACTACAAGGAAAACTATAGGCCAATATCTCTGATCAACATAGATGCAAAAATCCTCAACAAAATATTAGCAAACCAAATTCAATGATATATTAAGAGGATTATATACCATGAGCAATTGGAATTTATTCTAAGAGCTCAGCATCTACTTATCAATCATTGTGAAATTAACAAAAGGAGGATAAAAATTATATGATCAGCTCAAGAAATGCAAAAAAAACCATTTGACAAAATTCAACATCCATTTATGAATAAAACTAAACTAAACAAAATGGGGATAAAGGGAGCATACTTCCCTTACTTCACATAATAAAGGCCATATATGACAAACCCACAGCAAGCACCATATTCAATGGTGAAAAGCTTTTAAGCTTTTCTATATAAGCAACAAGGCAAAGATACCCTCTCTCTCCACTTCTATTTAATGTAGTACTAGAAGCCTTAAATATACCAAGTAGGCAAGAAAAAGTAATAAAAGGCATCCAAATATAAAGGAAGAAATAAAACTGTCACTATTTTCAGATGACATGATTCTGTATATAGAAAATTCTAAAGACTTCACCAAAAAACTATTAGAACTGTAAATGAATGCAGTAAAGTTTCAGGATACAAAAATCAGTATATAGATTTCAGTTATATTTCTATACCCTAATAATGAACTATCAGAAAAATAAATTTAAAAAAAAACAATCCTATTTACAATGGCATTAAAAAGAATAAAATTCCTAGGAATAAAATTAAAAAGGAAGATGAAAGATCTGTACACTTAAAACTATAAAACACTGGTAAAAGAAATTGAAGAAAACACAAATAAATTGAAAGATATTCTGTGTTCATGGATTGGAAGAATTAATGTTGTTAAAATGTCCATATTACCCAAAAAATTCTACAAATTCAATACAATCCCTATGACATTTTTCACAGAATGATAAAAAAAAATTATAAAATTTGTATGAAACCACAAAAGACCTCAAGTAGCTAAAACAACCTTAAGAAAGAACAAAGCTAGAGGCATCAGGCTTCCTGATTTCAGACTACACTACAGAACAAAAACAATCAAACAGTATGGTATTAGCATAAAAACAGACACATAGATCAATGAAACAGAATAGAGACCTTCCCAAATAAAGCTACATATGCATAGTCAATTAATTTATGATAAAGGAGACAAGGATATACAATGGAGAAAGGATAGTTTCTTCAATAAATGCTGTTGGGAAAAACTGGACAGCCATATGCACAGCCATATGCAAAAGAATGAAACTGGACCACTATCTTATACCATACAAAAATTAAAGTGGGCTGAAGACTTGAATATAAGACTAGAAACTATAATAGATGGTAAGCTCCTTGACATTGTTGGATCTGACTCCGAAAGCAATGGCAACAAAAGCAAAAATAAATGATTGGGACTACATCAAACCCCAGCGAAGGAAATCATCAACAAGATATAAAGGCAACCTTCTGAATGGGGAAGATATTTGCAGATCATATATCCAATAAGGGACTAGTATTCAAAATATATAACAATTCATACAACTCGATAACTGTAGCAGGAAGTATGACGGAGTTCCAAAAGGTGAGTCTACAAACAAAGTGCAGTTAAGTGAAGGTCCTCATACTCAGTGGGAATGAGGCCCCGACCCCAGATTGAAGCTTCTTTTTATTAGGATAATTGCTAAAGACTATGTGCATAAAGTGAGCTAAGTGTGTTAATCAATCTAATGGTTTAGTTTTTCAAGGTTGAATTTCGAGTTAATTGGTTTCTATAACACTAGGAAGGGTCGGGTATGAAGGAGGATCCAGCCCAAAGTTAAAGGCTCTAGGCAGTCCTTGCAAGTTGCAGCCACATTCAGCTGTGTAAACATGCCCTAAGGCCTTTCACCTTCTCCAGCCCTTCCCTTTTGAAGTCTTTTCCTTTGATGCTTCCCTCCTGCATCTCCCACAAATAACAACAAAAATCTGATTAAAATACAGGCAGAGAATCTGGATTGACAGTTTTCCAAAAAAGACATACAGGTGGCCATGGCACATGAAATGGCACGTGAAAAGGTGCTCAACATCACTAAGCGCTAAGGAAATGCAAATCAAAACCACAACGAGATATCATCTCATACTTATCAGAATAGTTATTATCAAAAAGACAAGCAATAACAAGTGTTGGAGAGGTTGTGGAGAAAAAGGAACGCTTGTGCACTGTTGGCGGGAATGTAGATAGGTACAGCCACTATAGAAAACAGTATGGAGGGTCCTCAAAAAATTAGAACTACTACATGATCCAGTTATTCCACTTCTGGGTTTTTATTGAAGTAAATGAAAACACTAAATCGAAAAGATATCTGCACCCCTATATTCATTGCATCATTACTTACATTGCATCATTACTTACAATTACTTACATTACTTACATCATTACTTACAATAGCCAACACGTGGAAACAACCTAAATGTCCATCAGTAGATGAATGGATAAAGAAGCTGTGGTATATATACACAATGGAATACTACTCATTCATTAAAAACAAGTAAATCTTGGGGCACTTGGGTGACTCTGTCAGTTAAGCATCTGAGTTCAGCTCAGGTCATGATTGGCTTGGTTTGTGGGTTCAAGCCCCACATCGGGCTCTGTGCTGACAGCTCAGAGCCTGAAGCCCTTCGGCTTCTGTGTCTCCCTCTCTGCCCCTTCCCCACTTGTACTCTGTCTCTGTCTCAAGATGAATAAACGTAAAAAAAAAAAAAAAAAAAAAGGAAATCTTGCCATATGCAATAATGTGAATGGACTTTGAGAGTATTATGCTAAGTGAGAGAAAGTAGAGAAAGACAAATATTGTATGATTTCACTTATATGTGAAATCAAAACAAAACAAAATTCATAGATACAGAGGACAGACTGATGGTTATCAGAGAGAGCAGTTGAGGCAGGCAAAAAGGGCAAAGGGGGTCAATTATATGATGACAAACAGTAACTAGACTTATAGTGGTGATCATTTGTAACGTATGCAAATATTGAATTATTATGCTGTACACCTGAAGCTCATATAAAGTTATATACCCATTTTACCTCAATAATAATAATAACCTAAACTGTGTCAGTGGTAACAGTGAAAATTCAAACCTATTGAACTGAGCATTCTAAGAAAATTAATTTGTGATTAAACTGTAACAAAGAACTGCTAGCACACTGGACAAAGATATAAGCCTAAAAATCATGAGGCCTGTGTTTTGGTCACAACTGATTGTGACCACACAGGGCCTTGGAGCCAACAGTTGTTTGTTTGTTGGGTACTGAGCATCCGTCTCTCTTTCTTTGGTACTAGTGCCATAATCTCATCTGATAGAATAACTCCTTCTCCATATATACATCTTAGTAATCAAAATCCCTTAAGCTAAAGGGCCAAGGGATGGGCACATAAGGCCCATGTATAAGGCAAATTGGATCTTTTCTCACAGGATTTTGAAACCTGATCAAAATGATGTACAAAGTGGGATGGGACTGGAAGTTCTAGCCAGAGTAATTAGTCAAGAAAAAGGTATCTAAATTGGAAAGGAAAAAGCAAAACGATCCCTACTTGTAGATGACATGATTCTAAACATAGAAAATCCCAAGGAAATTTTTAAAAACTCAAAAAAATTCTAGATCTAGTACACAAATGTGGCAAAGTTGCAGGATTACAAGACCAACACATAAAAACAGTTATATTTCTATAAACCAGCAGTGGAAAATCTGAAATGAGATTAAGAAAAAAATCCACTTACAATAGCATCCAAAAGAAAAAATTACCCAGGAACAAATTTAACCAAGGAAATGAAACACACACTGAAAACTATAAAACATTGATGAAAGAAATCTAAAAAGACATAAATAAATGGAAACACATCCCACGTTAATAGATTGGAAGACTTATATTAACATGGCAGTACTACCCAGAATGATATACAAATTCTATGTAATCCCTATCAAAATTCCAACAAACTTCTTGCAGGAATGGAAAAAGCAGTCTTCAAGTTCATATTCAATTGAAAGGGACCCTGAATAGCCAAAATAAGCTTGAAAAAGTAGAACAAAGTTGGAGGATTTACACTTGCCTATTTCAAAGTTTACTACAAAGCTACAGTAATCAAAACAGGATGGTACTGGCCTTAAGGTCAGACACATAAACTGATGGGATGGAACTGGCAAATTAGAAATCAACCCTCATATGTATATGGTAAATTGATTTGGGACAATAGCTCAAAAACTATTCCATAGGGAAAGAACAGTCTTTTCAACATATCAGCCTGGGAAAACTAGATATCGACATACAAAAGAAAACAATGAAAGTGGACCCTTACCTCACAGTATATACACAAATTAACACAACCTAGATCAAAGATCCAAATATAGGAGCTAAAACTGTAAATCTCTTAGAAGAAAATATAGGGGTAGTCCTTTCAACATTGGATTTGGCAATAATCTCTTGATTTTGACACCAAGAGCACAGACAAAAAAAAGAAACAGTAAATGGGAATCCATCAAAATTTTAAAATTTTGTGCATCAAAGGACACTATCAAAAAAGGGAAAAGACAACTCACAGAATGGGAGAAAATGATAAGGTTTGGATATCGAGAATACATAAAGAACAAATCAGCAAGAAAAACCCCAAACAACCCAATTAAAAATTGGGCAAAGGACTTGAATAGACATTTCACCAAAGAAGATATGCAAATGGCCAGTAAGCACATGAAAAGATGCTCCACATCATTAGTTATCAGAGAAATGCAAATCAAAACCCAAAATGAGTTATCACTTCACACTAATTAAGATGACTATTATCAAAATAATAGAAAATAGCAAGTGTTGGCAAGGACCTGGAGATATTAGAACTCTTGTGCATTGTTTGTAGGAATGTAAAAACAGTGCAGATGCTGTGAAAGCAGTCTGGTAGTGCCTCAAAAAGTTAAACATACAATTACCATATGATCCAGCAATTCTACCTCTAGGTACATACCCAAATAAATTAAAAGCAAGGACTTAAACATACATTTGTACACCAATGTTCATAGCAGAATTATTGACAATAGCCAAAAGCCGTAAACAACCCAATGTCCATCAACAGAAGAACAAACAGAATATAGCATATACATTTAATGAAATATTATTCAGCCTTAAAAAAAGAATGAGATTCTGACACAGGCTACAACATGAATGAATATTGAAAACATTATGCAAGTAAAATAAGCCAGACCAAAAAAGAACAAATATTGTATGATTCCACTTTTATGAGGCAAAGTTATAGACAGTAGAACAGAGGTTACCAAGAACAGCAGGGTGGGAAGAACAGGGAATTGTTTAATAGATACTGAATTTCTGTTAGGGATGTTGAAATGTTATCAAAATGGATCATGGTTATGGTTTCACAATATTGTGAATGCATTTAATGCCACTGAATTGCACATTTAAAAATGGTTAACATGATAAAATTTATATTTTGTATATATAGAACAATTTAAAAATCCACAACCAGGAAAAAAATATAGTAATGACCAGCTCACATCTTTAATTTGTCAGAGTCTACCTTCAGGTGACAGTAGACAATTGAACACATAGTATAAGAATTTTACAATAATATACCTTTGTTTCTCGCCCCCCCCCAGACTTTCCACTATTGTTGTCATACATTATACTTTTACATATATTACACTTTTACATATATTGTAAATCCCACACTACGTTGTTATAATTTTTATTCTGTCAAATATTATTTGAAGAAATTTAGTAATTACAAAAAATCTTTCATCTTTTACTTGCCATATCTAACATTCTTCATTCCTTAGCATAGGTCCAAATTTCCATCTGGTGTCATTTTCCCTCTGTCTAAGGATTTTATCATTTCTTACAGTGCAATCTGCTGCTGATGAATTGCTTCAGCTCTTGTCTGTCTTAAAAGTCTTCGTTTTGTCTTCATTGTTGAAATATATTTTTACTGGGTATGGGATTCTGGGCTTGACAGGTTATTTTTCTTTTAGTACTCTAAGTTTCTTGAGCTTAGAGTTTGTTGAACTACTTAGATCTCTGGGTTTGTGGCATTCATCAAGTTTAGAAAAAATTTCAGCTGTAATTTCTTAAAGTATTTTTCAGTTCTTTACCCATCTCCTTCCAGAACCTCAATAACGTTTATAAAGGGCTACCCGAAACTTTACTGCAACTCTGTGATATTCTTCTTATCTTTTTAATTATGTGCCTCTCTTTGTTTTGTTTGGGTAGTCTCTACTGCTCTGTCTTCAGTTTCGCTAATTGATTTTTATTATACCATCCATGTATCCACTTAACATTTTTAATGTCTAAAATACAGTATGTCTGGGGCACCTGGGTGGCTCAGTCAGTTGAATACCTGCTTCAGCTCGGTCATGATCTCACAGTTCCTGGGTTTGAGCCCATCATGGGGCTCTGTGCTGACAGCTCAGAGCTGGAGCCTGCTTTGGATTCTGTGTCTCCCTCTCTTTCTGCCTCTCCCCAACTCATGCTCTGTCTTTCTTTCTCTCACTCAAAAATAAAATAAAAATAGATTAAGATAAGAGTTATGTCTTTGTTCCAAATAACAGTTATGTCTTTGTTCCAAATCCTAACAACAGTGTCAGTTTTAGGTTATTTCTGATTGGCTGATTCTTCTCCTCGTTATGCTTTTTTTTGCATGTTCTGTAATTTCTTATTAAATGCCAGATATTGTGTGCCTTAAATTTTGATCACATTCCTTTCTGGTAAACTGAGAGTCTGATCAAAAGAGGGGACCTATTAAAACAAAAACAAAAACAAAAACAAAAGGCCCAAAATAGTGTCACTTGAGTCAGGCCAAGTTACTAAATCCAGGCAGTTTCAACCTCCTCCACAAATATAAATTATAACCTATTGATCAGGAATTTTCTGATAAGCACCAATGAAGAAATTTGTTACATGGGCCCTTTCTGCCTGCCAAAAGAAAGTTGAGGAAATCTGCCTAAGACTCCTTGCTCTTACCCTTCAGGGAGAGTGACTTGGCCTGCAACAGTCCTTCCTTTTCTTTTGCTTATAACTTTCTTGCCCCACTCTCCTTCTATTAAAAACCTTCCATTTTGTGGAAGCTCCTCCCTCCCCTCTACTTGCTAGATGGGATGCTGCCCATTCATGAATCATTTAATAAAGCCAATTAGATAATAGATAAATAAATAAATAAATAATAAATAAATAAATGCCAGATACTATAAATGGTATCCTTTTTTGGTACTAGTCAGTTTTGTATTCTCATGAATATCCTCAAGCTTTGTTCTGAGATGCAATAAAGTTCCCAGGTATTGCCTTTGTGATCTATTGGGTGGGGTCAGAGAAAGATTAAATATAGGGATATTTTTCCCCACCTCTGAGGCAAGACCCTTCTGAGTACTCTGTCCACTGCCCCATGAATTATGAGATTTCCCAGTCTGGCTGGTGATAACAGGTAGTATTCCTAGCCTTTTGTGAACACACTGTGTACTGTCATTCCTGTCCTTTTGGGTTGTTCCTTCCCCAGCCATGGGTAATTTCCTTACGTATATGCTCTGATCTGTACTTTGATAAATCCTCGAGGGCAGCCTCTGTATACCTCCAGAATTCTCACTGTATGCAGCTGTCTCCTCTACAGCACACTAGTTGCTAACTCTTGTGGCCTTGGTTTCCCCAGACTCTCTCAGCGCCATCTCCTCAACTAAAGGAGCCCACTGAGCTCTTCCTGAGTTCCCCTCTCTAAGTTATGGCATGGAAACATACTCAAGACAGTAGGCTGAGCCGTTGTAGGGTTCATATCGTTTCCTGTCTCTCAGGTGTCACTGGGTTTTGTTGTCTGATGTCTAGTATCTTCAAAATCACGGCTTCATATTATTGGTGGGGAAAGAAGATACTGTGATTTCTGTTACTCCATACTCTGTAGGGGGGAAAATGTTAGATTTGTAATGTAGTATCAATAGGAGAAATAAAAAGAACTGTATGAAGACATCAGCACTGTGTTTATCTTGAGAAAATATTTAGGGGCGCCTGAGTGGCTCAGCCAGTTAAGCATCTGACTTCGGCTCAGATCATGATCTGATGGTTTGTGAGTTCAAGCCCCCCATTGGGCTCTCTGCTGTCAGCACAGAGTCTGCTTCAGATCCTGTCTCCCTTTCTCTCTGCCTCTCCCTCCCTGCGTGTGTGCATGCTTTCTCTTTCTTTCAAAAATAAATATTAAAAAAAAAAGTATTTAGTGTCTCTACAGGCTGATTCACCTGAATCAGATACTTTCATTAAAAGTCCAGATATCCAGAAGAAGAAATTCAGTATAAGTCTGTGTCAACATGGTAACTTCAGTGCTTCACCAAGGTCTAGCTCCATTCCGTTGATTTAAAATAGTGTTAGGAGAAAAGAACCTATAATTTTGAGTTAGAATATACACTTGATCCTTGTATAAATTTTAACAAGCTTCAAATATTAACAAATGCCTTTGGAAAGGGAATTACTATATACCAGAACCTGCAAATGAAAGAACACATCTCACTTTTTGACACTTTAGAGAATATGCCCAAACTTGTAAGAAGCCTCCTGCCTTCAAAGTTAATATCTTGACTTTTTCTTCACAGGTATAGAATAACCATATCATGATTTTCTACTTCAAAACACAGAACAGATTATCTTTTTGTTTACTAACAAAAAATAGGAAAGAATGCCAAGAAATGCACGTTTTTTGGTAGAGTGAGTAACTCTGTTCATGGTAACATGAACCAGTAACTCTGGTTCATAGAATTTTTTACACAACTATAAGATGAGAAGTGCCATGAATGACAAGCCAATATTACCAAAAATCCAGGGGAGGAGAGAAAGTGGAAAGGAAAGGGAAGGAAAAAAGCACCAAGTCATATACTAACATCAATATGCTGACACTGCAATCATGCTTCACATGACTAATTGATGACATTTGCACATGGGATTATTAGATGCTATTTGCCACATGCCCACACACACCTCAAGATTCATTCTCCCATTTTATCTGTTCTGTGTCCTTGGAAGACTGACTTCAGACTACATCTCACAACTTCACTTGCCTTCTGGCTTCCTGGTTTGGATTTATCCAAAGGGCATCACCAGCAGGAAATCAGAGGTTAGGAAGGTGGAGAGGTCAGGAAATTGTTCCTCTGTTCTGAGGAACTGAACTGAGGCTCAGTTCTGACAGCTGTGATACTCTACAGCTGCTGCTTCTAGCTTCTATTGGGAGACCCCTTTTCTTAAATCTCCATTTCTCACTCAGGGTGCAATAACATCCTCTTCCCCTTACCTTTCAGCCCCAGGGAAAGGTATGGCATCCCTCTATTATGAGGCACTGGGTGCCTCATCCCTTGTCAGTTCTTAGCCCTGCCCTCATCTCCCAGTGGTCCCTTCATTAAAGTCTCTTCCAAATCCCAGTTGAATGTGCCATCTGTTTCCTCCCGCTTGATACTCTGTCCTTCTCTATTGTATCAACTGGGGTGGCTGAAGACAAGCAAGTACAAGAAATATTAGGAAACTTCCACTTGCTGAAAAGTTCAGTTGATTAGAGAACAATGCTAATGAGGCTGAAATTAGTGTCTGGCTGTGCTCCAGGACCACAGGCTGTATCCCTGACCAGCCATTTTACACACCATCAGTTACAAGGAGGACCATGCCAAAAAGGATACATGACTCTGTGCCAATCCCTCAACACTTCTAGGAGCATAATTCAAAAACTAGCTGTTCATTGAGATAGCTTCAAAATCATCTTTGTTCCCCAAAGATAGCTTTGGTAATGTGGTTCTAATGAAAATTTTTTATAGATTATTTTAAATAATAAGACCATACCTGTCAATATTTTTGTCAAGAAAACACTTTCGTTTGCTTACTAATCTGTAGCTAATTCACAATAACATAGGTGAAAAGTCAAGCTTATTGAAATATGCCTTATATTGGTAATGGGATTCAGGATTTATACAGATATATATTTAGCTCATTTCTTTAAACTTTCTCAGCTATTGTGACTAAATAAATGAAACTACACAACCGTTGTTTAAAGAATAAATAGTTAAAATATTATTTGAAGTGATTTTCTGATTATCAAGCGTAAATGACAAATTTTCCATATATATGCATATTTCCTCCAAACAAAACACTTTTCTCCTCAGTACAGTTGCTTTTACAAAACCATGTTGTAATTAGTTTACATTGTGAATGTACTATCATATTAATATTGCTATACTGAGCTTACTTCCATGGTGTTAATTTTATATGATTTGAGTACACGGAAGGAGACACTTTGTTCCCTTTGCAGAATTCAGTTTCTGACACTCTCTACTATCAGCAAGAAAGAAGTACTATTTCTACTAAAATTAAACCTATGACTTTAAGTAAAATGTGCTGAAATACTAAAGCAAAATATAATTTTATCATTAATGGTATAATGCTAAGATCACCCATAAGATATAGGCATTTTTATACATAGTATTTATTCTTAATCACTTTCATAAAATGCAATCTGAGTTTTATTTTTTAACAAAACCTTTTGAGTCATTTGGATAAGGTCAACAGAAAGCACAATCTTTTAACATTAGGTGATCAACTTTTTGACAATAGCAGGGCCAGCATAGCTAATGGAATAATAGCCTGCAGGGTCCAGCTAAATATGATATACGAACGTAATCAACCTCTGTGATGACTATTCAGAAGTAATCCCTTTAGCTTTGAACTGCAACATATATTTCAACCAGGCAAAAACCATATGAAGAAATTCTCTGCAGACCACACTGATACAATACAGCCTTCATATGCCGCTCTATGTGCTTGCTGCTTATAGTGAGTTTTAAATTTAAGGTAATGACCACTGTATATTCATGTGAGCATACAATACTTTTGATTTGTTGTAGAAAGGTTGAATCCATTACCAGGGGTCTAGTCTATAAACCCTAACACAACCTTTATGTACGAGTTATTATTTACCCTTTTCTAGAATAAGGCCAGTAAAAATGTTAGTCATGTCAAAATTATAAAAATTCATTTACCTTCTCATTCACAAAACTACCAGTCAGTGTCTCCTCCATTTTATTTTGCACTGCTCTACTGGTAACATTTTTTGAAATCTCATTTACATACAGTATTATATGAAAATTATAGGCCATTGTTTTCAAGTAAAGGGATGGGATGGTATGTTGATTGCAATTCAGCATTTGCTGACTTACTCTATTGCTCTTTGGTATAGTATAGGCTAAGTGGAGGCATAAATAAGATTGTTTTGTTGCCCACCTGAGGGAATCTACCATTTGAGAGCCTACTATTAACAGAGAAGTGTCTGTTTCCACTGAAATGGTAGACAGTATAAGCAAATATCATGCTCTCAACTTTGTATTGGTTCTGATCTCCTTGTGGGAGTGATATTGGTCCTACTTTTCCAGCTTCCTTGTAAGTCTTACAGATCAAACACCACAAATCACATTCGAAGTCAAGCCCACAGCACAAAACCTAGGTTAGGAATCAAAAATGAGTGCTTTTGCAACAGTGTAACCAAGAACAAACAATCCCATGGTGTTCGCCTTATTGCAAATGAATAGAAATATCGGACACCTGATGAGTTCAGGTGTTCCCCTATATAAATTAATCATTGCTAAGGTTTCCTAGCACAGAGAGAGTGTGGATGTATTTTATTTAAACTGGCAACTGTGGCCTAAGTTGAGTAAAAGAACAGCTACAGATACAGCTATTCTTCTCAGAGAATCTACTTGGGAAATATTCCCCCAAAAATCATCTTTCTTCAACATCTAGGGAGTGAATGCTGAAGAATTATTTGAGACAAACCGGGCATAATTTTAAACTCAGAAAATCCAGGAAAGATTTCCCCAGTTTAAGAGATGTTACATCCTGCCAAACCAAAGGGAAGGCTGAATTTAAGACATTAGATAGTATAAAATAGGTATTAGGAGGTTAGGATGTTCTATATATTGTGATGCAATGGAAAATATTAAACTGAGAAGCCCAAGGTAAAGAATGATAAAAACATATTACTTAAGGTAAAAGCTCAGCTCCTATTACAGAAAGTCCCCAAAGTACAGTAGGTTAAGAAGACACAAATTTGTTTCTTCCTTAATCCTGAAGTGAGCAGTCTAGATTCACAAGGTAGCTCCACAGGCAATTAGGGGACCATGATCTTCCATTTTATTGCTCCGCCATCCCCTAAGGCAGGGTTTCTCAATCTTGCACTATTGAAATTTTGAGCTAGATGATTTTTTTGTTGCTGAGGGGGCTGGAATATGGCTATCATGGCCATTGTAGGATATTTAGAAGCATCCCTGGCCTCTATCCACTGGATGCCAGTAGCACTTCCACCTATGAGTTGTGATGACCAAAAATGTCCCCAGACATTTTCAAAAGCCACCTGTGGGGCAAAATCACTGCCAGCTGAGATCCACTGGCTTAGAGTATTGTCAATGTCTGCATGTTAGAAACTGAATCATGGGGTAATGGCGCTATGTCTAAGATTAAAGAAAAGGAAAAATTTAATGGGGAATAAATCCTCACTGTCTAACACTCAGACCCAGGAGCAGTATGTATCATTTGTTTACTTTCACTGGTAAGAATTCAGTCATTTGGCTTCAACTAAGTATTTATTTGCTGATGCGGAAGATCTAATAGCAAAAAACAAACAAACAAAAAACCCCCAACAAACAAACAAACAAACAAACACAAAACCCTGATAAGTGGGAGACAGAAGGAATTGCTGGAGCCATGTCTTATGTGGGCAAGAACTGATGAAGTCTAGTGAAGATGGAGTTAACCTTAGATGGGAGCGTAGTAGGTAAGATAGAGCATATAGAACAAAAACAAGTAGGTAAGTGACTGTTAACACAGAGCTTGTGGAAGTTTCTTCCTATTGGCTTTTACTTCCTCCATGAAACCAGAAAATAAATCATCAGCTGAAAACAACGATCCCGTTGCAGGATTAGAGGTTTGAGAAAATAGAAGAAAAAGCTAAATAGTCATCTAGGAGAGTAGAAGAATGAATGGACCAAGAATGCTTAATAGGATAACCTGAAAGCATTAAAAGTCCACCTAATTTAAAGTGGGGTCTGGTTGTACATAGTACAGGAGAGGAATAGGGAGACAGTTGGATGTATCTAGGGTTATGGTTTTGTCAAGTGAATATGACAAAGTGGGAAAAGGGTAATGAAGTCAGGCTATATGCAAGGGGGAGAATGATCATGGAACTCAAGTTAAATAAAGAAGGGAAAGAAGACATCAAAACGGAGAGGAACAATGAAAATGCAGCAGCATTGGAGGTCCCAGGGAAGTAGAAAAATTGCTGGTGTTGGGGTACTAGAGGGAGTGATCTAAAAGGATAAAGCTGGAAGTCAAGTAGTTGAATGCTGGCAACTGAATTTGAGGGGGGCTCGAAGTTACTGCTACTGGCAAAGTCTAAGAATGTCCATGGGAATCAATGGCTGCAGTAGGGTGTGGGACCAGCTCGAAAAGAACCGAGCTCAAGGAATTAGGACCCAAGGTGAAGAATCTTCTGCATGTACATTTAAATTGCTAAGTTAAGAAAGTAGTAGCAAGGTAACAATAAGCCAATGATAAAATCAACTGAGAATGATCCCAGTTGTGGGTAGATCACAACAATAGTTGGTTGTATAAACTGATGACTGAGTTTTAGGAAGGAAGGAAGGAAGGAAGGTGAGTGTCCTGAAAGAGAACAATAAAGTGTAAGGAGGACATCTGTCCATTTCCAGGTCCAGTGGTAGCCAGACTGACAAAAAGAAAAACAAAAAAGGCTGCTGGGCTGGCAGTGTCCTTTGAGGGCAGCCATGTTTCTGTTAGAGCAAGAAAGTAAAGAGAATTTCAGAAAATGGAATGAGGATACAGTGGAAATGTTTCAGGAGTTGTGGTAGGAGATGGGGACAAAATAGGAAATGTATAGAGCCTTATTGAAAATAGAATACAGGGGTAGAGCCTGGATGGCTCAGTCGGTTGAGCGTCTGACTTCGGCTCAGGTCATGATCTCGTAGTCCATGAGTTTGAGCTCCATGTTGAGCCTGTGCGGACAGCTCAGAGCTTGGAGCCTGCCTCAGATTCTGTGTCTCCCTCTTTTTCTCTACCCCTCCCCTGCTC
Source organism: Panthera pardus (assembly GCF_024362965.1). NCBI lineage: Eukaryota > Metazoa > Chordata > Mammalia > Carnivora > Felidae > Panthera > Panthera pardus. Next base: position 80,554,749 of record NW_026526688.1, read on the forward strand.
ACTCTCTCTCTCTCTCTCTCTCTCTGTCTCTCAAAAATAAATCAACATTTTTTTAATTAAAAAAAAAAGAAAATAGAATAGAATAGATACAGGAAATGAAAGGGCTCCTGGAGTCGGAGGCCTATGATAAGCAAGAATGTAGAGCATATTATTGGATTAGTCCCAATGGATTCAACTCAGAAGTTGAAGGGCAGATATGAAAAGATACGCCTATTAATATGTATACATTTCCTGTATCTGATTTAATTATTTGGATACTTTATATTGCTATCTAAATTAATTTTCCTTTTGACTATTGTTCTAACAAGTCATTTTGTCCCCCAAAAGGTGGCTATTCCAGTTGCCATTTTATGTATCACAAGAATTCTGTGGATTAGGAATTCAACCATGGTTTGGCTAGACATGAGTTGAGGTCACCCGATGGTGGTGCTCAGCTGACAGATAGGCTAGTTTGAAGGATCCAAGACAGCTTTCCTCACAGACTGGAGCCTTGGAGTGATGGCTGGAAGTTTGGACTCAGCTGGAAAGGTCAACTGGAGCATCTTCTATGTGGTCTCTCCAGGATGGCAGGATGGTAGGGTTTTTTATATGGTGACTGGCTTCCTCCAAAGCAAGCACCCTGAGCAAACCAGGAGGAAGCTGCACAGCCTTTTCTGACCTCACCTCAGAAATCATGAAGCCACTCTCTCCACATACTGATTACAAAAGGGTCCAAAGCCTAGCCCAATTTCAAGAGAAGGTGAATTAGATTCCACCACTTGAAGATCATATTGTTGAGAAACATGTAAAGTGGGAGATATTGTGGCTATCTTTGACTAATATAATCTGCCCTGGTGACACAAGTAATACATTCACTTTGATCATTCAAGTGACCAGGATAGGTATCTCTGAAAAGAGACTCCCAGGTTCAAGCTCAATATAACTGTAAATTATATTTGTGATAAACCATTAAATTTACACATCTTTTTTCCTGTAGGAGGATCTAGAAAACCCACAATGGAAAGTTTGTATCAAATCCCAGAGAATTCGGAAGAACTCAATGGGTAAGATAAACCAAGTTAAAAGTTTCTATTGTATATACATTAGGCAAAATATTAAGCATAAACTGATTCTCCAAACACAAGAAGAATAATTTCATCTAGTACTTGATAATACTGAAACACTGTCTAAAAAAAATCACAGATTTACTTTTAAATGTTACATAAGGTTAAGTGTTTTTCATCTTTTAAGCCATGTCGGAAAATTAAAGAAAACAAAATATCTTTCAAGCAAATGTCTTTTTCTTTCTGCCCCAATATAAGATTAAATTTTGTAATTTATGTATTTCAGATTTCCAGATAATCGAAAAAATGAGACTTAAACCAGCTTTTGACTCAGCAACAAAGCAAGAAGAAATTTATCATGTCACCTTTGTCTTTGATAACTGTCATAGGAGTATGTTACAAATAATACAGATAAAGTTATAATAAAACTACGACTATGTTTAGATTGGATTTTGTATTGCAATGTACTACTACAAATTTAATCTAAAATTGATGAGAATAAAAAATGTATCTCAAATGCCTAGAACTATCAACAATTATTCATAAAACAAACTATAAATTTTCCTCTTATCCACTATTCCACAAGAAAAGTGTAATTATAGAATCAAATTTGGTTGTGTCTAATGAGAAAATAATTTTATTTTTTCTTTAAAAAAATTTTTTTAGAGAGAGTGTGCGAGTGGGGGAGAGGGGCACAGGGAGAGAGAGAATCTCAAGCAGGCCTCCACACTCAGTGCAGACCCCAACAAAGGGCTCGATCTCATGACCCTGGGATCATGACCTGAGCCGCAATCAAGAGTCAGACTTTCAACAGACTGAGCCACCCAGGTAACCAGAGAAAATCATTTTAAACTTAAGGAAATCTATACTGAATAAACAAGGGGAAATATTTATTAAATTTTCAGGAAGAAATTTCAACATAAGTGAAAGATTATAAGCAATAAAGACTATTATATTGATAAGCACTATTTGAAACAGTGCTTTACTTGTAAAAGAAACATCTGTTTCCTCTACTCACACCACTTGTGACACCAAATGCATGAAGTTTTACACACTAAGCAATTTTCTAATTCTCAGCAGATACTGACTGGGTGCCTTACACTTTAACTCAATTCTGACACTAACTGCCAGAAGTTAGCACAGATCCTAGATTAAGGAATCAGTTCTACAAGGATGTTTCCCACCTCAAATGCCAGTCACAAGTCCCAAGGTGTCAGTTATACTTCTGACTGGCTTGGCTACATCCTGGGAATTCCCACAACCCCCACTTGACTTCAGTAATTTGCTATATCAGCTCACAGAATTCAGAGAAACAGATACTTACATTGCCAGTTTATTATGAAGAATATAATAAAAGATACAGATAAGGAGCCAAATAGAAGAGATACATTGGCAAGGTATGGGGGAGGGGGTGGAGCTTCCATCCCTTCCTGGGTACATCAACCCTCCTAGCACCTCTATACATTCACCAACCCAGAAGCTTCCCCAAATCCTTTCAGTTGGGGTTTTTATGGAGTCTTCATAACATAGGTATGATTGATTAAGTCAGCCTCCAGCCCCTCTCCCTCCCCAAAGGTCAGATGATAGGGCTGAAAGTTTCTAAACTCTAATCACATGGTTGGCTTCCCTGGCAACAAGACCCCATCCTTAAGGGCTTTGCAAAAGTCACCTCATTAAACTCTGGTGTAGATGAAAGGGGCTTGTTATGAATAGCAAAAGATGATCCTTTCATTCCAGAGCTATTTCAGGACCTGGGGACAAAAACCAAATATTATAACAAAAGATGTTCCTTTCACCTTTAACCAAATTTTAATTTATTGTATTACATAAGGAGCTTTGTGCCAGGAATCGGGGACAAAAACCAAATATACGTTTCTTAACACTATTATAACATTACATTGTGTAGAACTATGTTTTATGATACTTTTGGCTGATAGGATATAGTTGACCCTTGAACAACACAGGTTTCAACTGTGTAGGTCCACTTATACATGTATGTATTTTTTATATAAATACAGTACTATGTTTTGTCTTCCTTGTGGTTTTCTTAACACTTTGTTTACTCTGTCATTGTAAGAATACAGTATATAATACATATACAAAATATGTATTAATCAACTGTTTTATGTTATCAGTAAGGCTTCCGGTCAACATTAGGCTATTAGTAGTTAAGTTTTGAGGGAGTCAAAATTATGTGTGGATTTTAAATGTGCAGGGAATTGGTGCTCCTACCCCTACCTTGTTCAAAGATGAACTGCATAATAAAATGTATCCATGTCTATTATAAAAGATTAGGAAAATCCTTCAGTCTTAGGCCTCTCCCCTAATGTGTCTTTACCATAATAAATGTACTGAAACCCCTGGTTTTGTAAAAAAAAAAAAATTTTAATGTTTATTTTTGAGACAGAGACAGAGTGTGAGCAGGTGACAGAGTGTGAGTAGGTGACAGAGAGAGAGGGAGACACAGAATCCAAAGCAGGCTCCAGGCTCTGAGCTGTCAGCACAGAGCCTGATGTGGGCCTCGAACTCATGAACTGAGATCATGACCTGAGCCGAAATCAGACACTTTATCGACTGAGCCACCCAGGCACCCCCAAACCCCTGGTTTTCTATATAGGAACAAAATCTATAATGTGTTTCCCATCTTACACTATCTGATTATAAATATATGGAATCATACAGAATATATGGTATATATAATATGATATATATGATATAATATATGATAAATATGTATATTTATCATATACAACAGGATTGTGTTTCTAATTTTGGGTTGGGGAATGCCTTCCTAATTAAGAAATCAAAGCCAGGTGCAGAATTAACAATGACTACAACATACGTGATTACATTAAAATATTCATACAGTGAAAAGGTCACTAAACAAAATTAAAAGCCCAATGACAGAGCAGAAGAATTTGCAACAACAATCAAAAAAACTAATGCCCATAAAACACAAATAATTTATGAAAAAAAGATTAATGAAGGAGAAGATGAGGAGGAAGGGGGAAAAAAAGAAAAAGATAATCTAGTAAGAAAAAGGACAGAGCATACCATTGGAATTTAAGTTCTTATCATATTGAAATAAATTGTTATAAATATATTTTATGTAAGCTTGATGGTAACCACAAAGCAAAAGCCTATAGTAGTTACACAAAACATAAAGGAATATGAGCATAACACTACAGAAAATCATCAAATCACAAGGAAGAGAGCAAGAAAGAAACATAGGAATTACAAAGCAGCCAGAAGACAAGTTTAAAAGTGGCAAAAAGTCCAAGCCATCAATACTTATTTTAAATGTAAACGAACTAAATACTCCAATCAAAAGACATCAAGTGGCTCAATGGATTAAAAAAAGAAAAAAAGACCCAACTATTGTCATCTACAAGAGACTCTCTTCAGCTTTTTTTTTTTTTTTTTTTAACGTTTATTTATTTCTGAGACCAAGAGAGACAGAGCATGAACAGGGGAGGGGCAGAGAGAGAGGGAGACACAGAATCTGAAACGGGCTCCAGGCTCTGAGCAGTCAGCACAGAGCCCAACGCGGGGCTCGAACTCACGGACTGTGAGATCATGACCTGGGCCGAAGTCGGACGATCAACCGACTGAGCCACCCAGGCGCCCCAAGACTCTCTTCAGCTTTAAAGATACACGAGACTGCAAGTGAAAGGATGGGAAAGCATATTACATAAAAATGGAAACCAAAAGAAAGCTAAGATAGCTTTATTTATGTGAGACAAAATAGGCTTTATGTCAAAGACTGTAATAAGAGGTGAAGGACATTATATAGTAATAAAGGAGACAATCCAACAACAAGATATAACATTTGTTAATGTTTATGCACCCAACATAGAACCCCTAAATATAGAAAGCAAATATTAACAGACCTAAAGGGAGAAATCAACAGCAATACAATAATAGGGAACTTTAATACTCCCACTGGCATCAATAGATAGATCATCAAGACAGAAAATCAATAAGGAAACATTGGCCTTAAATGACACATTAGACCAGATGGACTTAGACATATCCAGAACATTTCATCCAAAAGAAACAGAGTACACATGGAACGTTCTCCAGGATAGATCATATATTAGGCCACAAAACACATCTTTAAAAATTTAAGGTTGAGAATATATTGAGCATCCTTTCCACCCACAATGGTATAAAACTAGAAATCAACTACAAGAAGAAAACTGGAAAAATCACAAATATGGGGAGACTAAACAACCTGCTACTGAACCACCAATCGGTCAACAGGCTAATCAAAGAAATTTTAAAAATACCTTGAGACAAATGAAAATGGAAATACAACACACCAAAACTTAAGGGATGCAGTAAAAGCAGTTCTAAAAGGGAAGCTCAAAGTGATAAATGCCTATATTAAGAGGGAAAAAAAGATCTCAAATAAAGAACCTAACTTTATACCTCAAGGAACTAGAAAAAGAAAGTCCAAAGTTACTAGAAGGAATGAAGTAACAAAGATCAGAGTGGAAATAAATGAAATACAGACGAAAAAGACAGTAGAAAAGATGAATGAAAATAAGAGCTGTTTTTTTTTTTTAAATAAAATAGACAAACCTTTAGGTAGACTCATCAAGAAAAAAGGAAGAGGACTCAAACAAAACTAGAAATGACAGAGTAGATGTTACAACTGAAAACAGAAATACAAAGGATCATAAGAAACCACTGTAAACAATTATACACCAACAAATTGGACAACCTAGAAGACATGGAGAAATACCTAGAAACATACAACCTACCAATACTGAATCATGAAATACAAATTCTGAATAGAGCAATAGTAGCTACTTAAATTACTAGTTACTAGTATTTATTACTAGTATTTTACTAGTAATTACTTGTAAGGAGATTGAATCAGTAGTCAAAAACCTCCCAACAAATAAAATCCCACGACTGATGGCGTCACTGATGATTTCAACACAATAATTTTTTTGAGAGGCAGGGAAGGATAGAGGGAGAGGGAGAGAGAATCTCAAGCAGGTCTCATGCCCAGAATGAAGCTGGACGCAGGGCTCAGTCTCATGACCGTGAGATCATGACCTGAGCTGAATCAAGAGTTGGATTCTTAACTGACTGAACCACCCAGGCAAACCTCTACCAAATATTTTTTAAAGGAATTAAGATCAATACTTCTCAAACTCTTCCAAAAAATAGAATAGGAGGGAACAAGTTCCTTGTACAAGACCAACAGTAATTACCCTGTTACCAAAACCAAAGACACTAGAAGAAAAGAAAATTATAGACCAATATCCCTTATGAATATAGATGCAAAAATCCTCAACATAGTGACTATAGCTACCAATGCTATATTGTATATTTGAAAGTTTCTAACAGAGATCTTAAAAGTTCTCATCACAAGGGGTAAAACAAATTTGTAAATTTGTGAGGTGATGGATGGTAAATAAACTTACTGTGGTAATCATTTTGCAATATATACATACATATATCAAATCATTATATCATCCCTTAAAATGAATACAACGTTATATGTCAATTATATGTCAGTAAAATTGGAATAAAAATTAAAAAGTTCTTTAAAAAAAGACAAATCACAAACTGGAAGAAAATATTTGAAAAATATGTCTGATAAGGACTAATATCAAAAATATATAAAGAACTCATAACTCATTGAGACAAAGAATGAAATATAAGAGGCAAAAGATTTGAACGGACATTCCACCAAAGAAGATATATAGCAAATAAGCACATGAAGAGATCCTCAACATCATTAATTATTAGAGAAGTGCAAATGGACACCACAGCAGATATCATACTACATGCCAAGGAAAATGGCTGCAGCTTAAAAGTCTGACAATTCCAAGTGTTGGAAAGATGTGGAGCAACTAGAATTCTCAAAATCACTAATGGAAATGCAAAAGTGTACAGCTGTTTAGTAGTTCCTTATAAATTTAAACCACACCATATGACCCAGCACCTCACTCTATTATTTACCCAAAAAAAGTGAAAACATAAATCTGTACAAAGACCTGTCTGTGAATATTTATAGCAGTTGTATTCATAATGGCCCCAAACTGGAAAGAACCAAAATATCCATCTACTGGGGCATAAACAAATGGTGGCATATTCTACAAAATGAAATACAGCTCAGCAATAAAATGAAAGCAACTGTTGACACATATAACAAGATGAATTTCAAGAGCATTATGCTAAAAGAAAGAAGCCAATCACAAAAATTGCATTTATATAACATTCTGGAAAAGCCAACACTGCAAAACAAAAATCAGATGGATGATTGCCATGAGCTGAGGGTAGAGGAAGGGAAGTGACTATAAAAGGATATGAGGGAACTTTGGGGGCTATGGAAATGTTCCGTATCTTGACTTTAGTGGTCATTGTACAACCATATACACTACTCAAATGTAGTGGAGTAGTGTATACATGAGGATACTGTATACATGAGGATGAATTTTACTACATAAATTGTAACTCAATAAATTGGACTTAAAAATAAAAATAAAAAGGAGATGTGGCTATTGAGTAAATTCAGCCTGATCACACTGTTATTTAAATATAGTTGTGTATATTTGTGGTTATGTATATACGTATAAGTATAGAAAAAGGTCTTAAGTGATTTATACCCAAATGTGAACTGCAATTTTCTGTAGGGAATGGAAAACCAGAAATGATTTGATTTGATTTTTTAAGTTTATGTATTTATTTTGAGACAGAGAGAGAGCAAGCAGGAGCAGGAGGGGCAGATAGAGAGGGAGAGAAAGAGAATCCCAAGCAGGCTCAGCACTGTCAGCACATAGCCCAACACGGGGCTTGAACTCACAAGCCGTGAAGTCATGACCTGAGCCAGACAAAGAGTTGGACATTTAACTGACTGAGACACACAGGTGCCCCTGATTTTATTTTTTATACATCTGTATTGGTTCAATTTTTTCCACATGCAGGACTATATGCTGTGGGTATGTGTTTTAACGATAAAAAACATTGAAGACAAAAAAGGTTCTTCTACTATATGTAAAGTGTTTCCTTAACCATTTTCACTAAAAATATACCATCTCATCTCACTCTATTTAAAAAGATCAGCCATGAGAAAACTTTTTCCTTTCACAAGAACAATTCTGGCTTTGAAGTTCTAAATTCAAATAACAAATACTTATTTTTTTCCTTTGAAGCTTTTTCTGTAACAATAGCCTTTTATGATAGTGTCTTCTTAACTATAAGATCCCTTAAAAATGTGTATGGAAAGTTTTGTGAGAATATTTTTAATCAAAATGCCCACATCTCTACAAATACTTCAGCAAATTAGATCAAACATACACCTCTTGGGAAGGTCAACAGAAGCCAGAATATACAATTAAATGCTAGTCACCCTACTATCCCTTCTAATGGATCTAATCAGAAGGTTTCTTTGGCGGTTTCTCCTTAAATTTCAACTGGAGTCACTTTTATTTGTGAAACTGAAAACAAATATGAAAACTAAAGCAAAGTTTCGTGATGACAGATGCAAATCACGATTGCAGCAAGTGCAAGTCTCTGTAAAAGGCTCTTCCAGACATAGTGCGGCAAGGACCACTCCCTGAGAACCTACATGTTTACAGTGGTCTCACATAGCGTTTTAATCAAAATAACAGTGCCTAAAATACATCACTCCATAATGTGCTATAATTACTTTAGCATTCAGTTTCTCCTTTAAAAATTCGCTATGGTATCATGTTTTTTATAGTAAGATTGTCCAAAAATTATTTTTAAAAGTTTATTTATTTATTTTGAGAGACAGAGAGAGAGAGACAGAGAGACAGAGAGAACATGAACAGGGGAGGGGCAAAGAGAGAGGAAAGAGAGAGAGAATCCCAAACAGGCTCCACACCTCGCATGGAGCCCAACTTAGGGCTTGATCTCACAACCGTAGATCTTAACCTGAGCCGAAATCAAGTCAGAGGCTCAACCAACTGAGCCACGAAAGCGCTGCATAAGATAAACAGTTTTAATGCCTTCCTACCAAAGTTACTTTGTTCAGTTATTTTTAAAGAAGGTATTACATTAACATTACCACTGGCAGATATTTAACTCTCCTCCATCCACACACACATACCATAAAAATTATAAACTATATTCTGGAGAGTAGTGTGGCCATGTGATTATTATGGGATTTTTATATTTAAAAATTATGATCTAAATTGACTGAAAATCAAAAAAAGAAAAGGACTAAAATGCTGTAGGTTTTTTTTAGGCGGTAGGAAGATGGCGGCGTAGGAGGACGCTGGGCTCACCGCGCGTCCTGCTGATCACTTAGATTCCACCTACACCTGCCTTAAAGAACCCAGAAAACCGCCAGAGGATTAGCAGAACGGAGTCTCCAGAGCCAAGCGCAAACGAGACGCCCACGGAAGAGGGTAGGAAGGGCGGCGAGGCGGTGCACGCTCCACGGACTGGCGGGAGGGAGCCCCACGGACTGGCGGGAGGGAGCCAGGGTGGAGGGGCGGCTCACCGGCCAAGCAGAGCCCCCGACTCTGGCTGGCAAAAGCGGAGGGGCCTGACGGACTGTGTTCCAACAGCAAGCGTGACTTAGAGTCTGGGAGGTCATAAATTAACAGCTCTGCTCGGAAAGTGGGAAGGCTGGAGGACAAAGGGAGGGAGAGCTGCTGAGCCCCCGAACAGCAGAGCTCAGTTTGGTGGGGAACAAAGGCGCTCGCCAGCGCCATCTCCCTCGCCCATCCCCCAGCCAAAATCCCAAAGGGAACCAGTTCCTGCCAGGGACTTGCTCGCTCCGCGCAAACACCCAACTCTGTGTGCTTCTGTGGAGCCAAACCTCCGGCATCGGATCTGACTCCCTCCCGCTGCCACAGGGCCCTCCTGAAGTGGATCACCTAAGGAGAAGCGAGCTAAGCCTGCCCCTCCTGCTCCCGTGCACCTTGCCTACCCACCCCAGCTAATACGCCAGATCCCCAGCACCACAAGCCTGGCAGTGTGCAAGTAGCCCAGACGGGCCACGCCACCCCACAGTGAATCCTGCCCCTAGGAGAGGGGAAGAGAAGGCACACACCAGTCTGACTGTGGCCCCAGCGGTGGGCTGTGGGCAGACATCAGGTCGGACTGCGGCCCCGCCCACCAACTCCAGTTATACACCACAGCACAGGGGAAGTGCCCTGCAGGTCTGCACCACTCCAGGGACGACTATCCAAAATGACCAAACAGAAGAATTCCCCTCAGAAGAATCTCCAGGAAATAACAACAGCTAATGAACTGATCAAAAAGGATTTAAATAACATAACAGAAAGTGAATTTAGAATAATAGTCATAAAATTAATCGCTGGGCTTGAAAACAGTATACAGGACAGCAGAGAATCTCTTGCTACAGAGATCAAGGGACTAAGGAACAGTCACAAGGAGCTGAAAAGCGCTTTAAACGAAATGCAAAACAAAATGGAAACGACGACAGCTCGGATTGAAGAGGCAGAGGAGAGAATAGGTGAACTAGAAGATAAAGTTATGGAAAAAGAGGAAGCTGAGAAAAAGAGAGATAAAAAAATCCAGGAGTATGAGGGGAAAATTAGAGAACTAAGTGATACACTAAAAAGAAATAATATACGCATAATTGGTATCCCAGAGGAGGAAGAGAGAGGGAAAGGTACTTGAAGAAATTATAGCTGAGAACTTCCCTGAACTGGGGAAGGAAAAAGGCATTGAAATCCAAGAGGCACAGAGAACTCCCTTCAGATGTAACTTGAATCAATCTTCTGCATGACATATCATAGTGAAACTGGCAAAATACAAGGATAAAGAGAAAATTCTGAAAGCAGCAAGGGATAAACGTGCCCTCACATATAAAGGGAGACCTATAAGACTCGTGACTGATCTCTCTTTTGAAACTTGGCAGGCCAGAAAGGATTGGCATGAGATCTTCAGTGTACTAAACAGAAAAAATATGCAGCCGAGAATCCTTTATCCAGCAAGTCTGTCATTTAGAATAGAAGGAGAGATAAAGGTCTTCCCAAACAAACAAAAACTGAAGTAATTCGTCACCACTAAACCAGCCCTACAAGAGATCCTACGGGGGATCCTGTGAGACAAAGTACCAGAGACATCACTACAAGCATAAAACATACAGACATCAGAATGACTCTAAACCCGTATCTTTCTATAATAACACTGAATGTAAATGGATTAAATGCGCCAACCAAAAGACATAGGGTATCAGAATGGATAAAAAAACAAGACCCATCTATTTGCTGTCTACAAGAGACTCATTTTAGACCTGAGGACACCTTTAGATTGAGAGTGAGGGGATGGAGAACTATTTATCATGCTACTGGAAGCCAAAAGAAAGCTGGAGTAGCCATACTTATATCAGACAAACTAGACTTTAAATTAAAGGCTATAACAAGAGATGAAGAAGGGCATTATATAATAATTACAGGGTCTATCCATCAGGAAGAGCTAACAATTATAAATGTCTATGCGCCGAATACCGGAGCCCCCAAATATATAAAACAATTACTGATAAACATGAGCAACCTTATTGATAAGAATGTGGTCATTGCAGGGGACTTTAACACTCCACTTACAGAAATAGATAGATCATCTAGACACACGGTCAATAAAGAAACAAGGGCCCTGAATGATACATTGGATCAGATGGACTTGACAGATATATTTAGAACTCTGCATCCCAAAGCAACAGAATATACTTTCTTCTCGAGTGCACATGGAACATTCTCCAAGATAGATCATATACTGGGTCACAAAACAGCCCTTCCTAAGTTTACAAGAATTGAAATTATACCATGCATACTTTCAGACCACAATGCTATGAAGCTTGAAATCAACCACAGGAAAAAGTCTGGAAAACCTCCAAAAGCATGGAGGTTAAAGAACACCCTACTAACGAATGAGTGGGTCAACCAGGCAATTAGAGAAGAAATGAAAAAATATATGGAAACAAACGAAAATGAAAATACAACAATCCAGACGCTTTGGGATGCAGCGAAGGCAGTCCTGAAAGGAAAATACATTGCAATCCAGGCCTATCTCAAGAAACAAGAAAAATCCCCAATACAAAATCTAACAGCACACCTAAAGGAAATAGAAGAAGAACAGCAAAGGCAGCGTAAACCCAGCAGAAGAAGGGAAATAATAAAGATCAGAGCAGAAATAAACAATATAGAATCTAAAAAAATGGTAGAGCAGATCAACGAAACCAAGAGTTGGTTTTTTGAAAAAATAAACAAAATTAACAAACCTCTAGCCAGGCTTCTCAAGAAGAAAAGGGAGATGACCCAAATAGATAAAATCATGAATGAAAATGGAATTATTACAACCAATCCCTCAGAGATACAAACAAGTATCAGGGAATACTATGAAAAATTATATGCCAACAAATTGGACAACCTGGAAGAAATAGACAAATTCCTAAACACCCACACTCTTCCAAAACTCAATCAGGAGGAAAGAGAAAGCTTGAACAGACCCATAACCAGCAAAGAAATTGAATCGGTTATCAAAAATCTCCCAACAAATAAGAGTCCAGGACCAGATGGCTTCCCAGGGGAGTTCTACCAGACGTTTAAAGCAGAGATAATACCTATCCTTCTCAAGCTATTCCAAGAAATAGAAAGGGAAGGAAAACTTCCAGACTCATTCTATGAAGCCAGTATTACTTTGATTCCTAAACCAGACAGAGACCCAGTAAAAAAAGAGAACTACAGGCCAATATCCCTGATGAATATGGATGCAAAAATTCTCAATAAGATACTAGCAAATCGAATTCAACAGCATATAAAAAGAATTATTCACCATGATCAAGTGAGATTCATTCCTGGGATTCAGGGCTGGTTCAACATTCGCAAATCAATCAACGTGATACATCACATTAATAAAAGAAAAGAGAAGAACCATATGATCCTGTCAATCGATGCAGAAAAGGCCTTTGACAAAATCCAGCACCCTTTCTTAATAAAAACCCTTGAGAAAGTCGGGATAGAAGGAACATACTTAGACATCATAAAAGCCATTTATGAAAAGCCCACAGCTAACATCATCCTTAACGGGGAAAAACTGAGAGCTTTTTCCCTGAGATCAGGAACACGACAGGGATGCTCACTCTCACCGCTGTTGTTTAACATAGTGTTGGAAGTTTAGCATCAGCAATCAGACAACAACAGGAAATCAAAGGCATCAAAATTGGCAAAGATGAAGTCAAGCTTTCGCTTTTTGCAGATGACATGATATTATACATGGAAAATCCGACAGACTCCACCAAAAGTCTGCTAGAACTGATACATGAATTCAAAGTTGCAGGATACAAAATCAATGTGCAGAAATCAGTTGCATTCTTATACACTAACAATGAAGCAACAGAAAGACAAATAAAGAAACTGATCCCATTCACAATTGCACCAAGAAGCATAAAATACCTAGGAATAAATCTAACCAAAGATGTAAAAGATCTGTATGCTGAAAACTATAGAAAGCTTATGAAGTTAATTGAAGAAGATATAAAGAAATGGAAAGACATTCCCTGCCCATGGATTGGAAGAATAAATATTGTCAAAATGTCAATACTACCCAAAGCTATCTACACATTCAATGCAATCCCAATAAAAATTGCACAGCATTCTTCTCGAAACTAGAACAAGCAATCCTAAAATTCATATGGAACCACAAAAGGCCCCGAATAGCCAAAGTAATTTTGAAGAAGACCAAAGCAGGAGGCATCACAATCCCAGACTTTAGCCTCTGCTACAAAGCTGTAATCATGAAGACAGCATGGTATTGGGACAAAAACAGACACATAGACCAATGGAATAGAATATAAACCCCAGAACTAGACCCACAAACGTATGGCCAACTCATCTTTGACAAAGCAGGAAAGAACATCCAATGGAAAAAAGACAGTCTCTTTAACAAATGGTGCTGGGAGAACTGGACAGCAACATGCAGAAGGTTGAAACTAGACCACTTTCTCACACCATTCACAAAAATAAACTCAAAATGGATAAAGGACCTGAATGTGAGACAGGAAACTATCAAAACCCTAGAGGAGAAAGCAGGAAAAGACCTCTCTGACCTCAGCCGTAGCAATCTCTTACTCGACACTCTTGCCTCCCCAAAGGCAAGGGAATTAAAAGCAAAAATGAATTACTGGGACCTTATGAAGATAAAAAGCTTCTGCACAGCAAAGGAAACAACCAACAAAACTAAAAGGCAACCAACGGAATGGGAAAAGATATTTGCAAATGACATATCGGACAAAGGGCTAGTATCCAAAATCTATAAAGAGCTCACCAAACTCCACACCTGAACAACAAATAACCCAGTGAAGAAATGGACAGAAAACATGAATAGACACTTCTCTAAAGAAGACATCCGGATGGCCAACAGGCACATGAAAAGATGTTCAACGTCGCTCCTTATCAGGGAAATACAAATCAAAACCACACTCAGATATCACCTCACGCCAGTCAGAGTGGCCAAAATGAAGAAATCAGGAGACTATAGATGCTGGAGAGGATGTGGAGAAACGGGAACCCTCTTGCACTGTTGGTAGGAATGCAAATTGGTGCAGCCGCTCTGGAAAGCAGTGTGGAGGTGCCTCAGAAAATTAAAAATAGACCTACCCTATGACCCAGCAATAGCACTGCTACGAATTGACCCAAGGGATACAGGAGTACTGATGCATAGGGGCACTTGTACCCCAATGTTTATAGCAGCACTCTCAACAATAGCCAAATTATGGAAAGACCCTAAATGTCCATCAACTGATGAATGGATAAAGAAATTGTGGTTTATATACACAATGGAATACTACGTGGCAATGAGAAAGAATGAAATATGGCCTTTTGTAGCAACGTGGATGGAACTGGAGAGTGTGATGCTAAGTGAAATAAGCCATACAGAGAAAGACAGATACCATGTGGTTTCACTCTTATGTGGATCCTGAGAAACTTAACAGAAACCCATGGGGGAGGGGAAGGAAAAAAAAAAAAAAGAGGTTAGAGTGGGAGAGAGCCAAAGCATAAGAGACTGTTAAAAACTGAGAACAAACTGAGGGTTGATGGGTGGTGGGAGGGAGGGGAGGGTGGGTGATGGGTATTGAGGAGGGCACCTTTTGGGATGAGCACTGGATGTTGTATGGAAACCAATTTGACAATAAATTTCATATATTGAAAAATAAAATAAAATAAAATAAAATAAAATAAAATGCTGTAGGTTTATTTATTACCCCGCTAAAAATTGCTTTTCTTTCCAAACATCTTGCTTTTGTATCTAACATCTCAACCTCTATCTGAAATAACAGTTCATTGTAGAATCATACCTATAAACTTTATGAGATTGCACTTAATTACATTAGGTTATTGTGGCCAAAATTTTGGATTTTGAGTATATATATGTGAATTACCTCAAAATTCCTTTTAACAATCTCAATAATTATTTGCTTGGACAATCTAGGATTCACCAGGCTGAGTAAATTTGGCATCAGAGAATAATAAGCTTATCCCCATTTTATAATCCCTAAACTTTTAAACATGTTCTGCATCTGCTGGTGTTCAAAGAAATACAAATTAAAATTACAATGTAATACTAATATTTTGCCTATTACATGATCAAAAATTACAAAGAATAAAAATAACTGGTGTTACAATGGTGAGTAAACAAGGGTGTAGAAATGCAAATTGTAAAAAAAAAAAAAAGAAGAAGAAGAAAAGAAAAAAATCTGAGAGTGATGTGACAGTATGTACCAAAGCTCTTAAAAACTCTGTGACCCTACAATTTCATTTCTAAGGATTTATCTCAGGAAATAATCAGACAAGTGAGAAATGATGAAAGTACAATGCTATTATTGAAGTTACTTTCTCATGCTAGCATAAGAACAAACAAATAATACCTAGGTTCAACCTAAATTCCCAATAATAAATAATGGGTCAAATAATTTATAGTACTTCATACTAGGTATATTAGTTTTCTATTGCTGCCGTAATAAATTACTACAAATATAGCAGCTTAAAACAATGCTCATTTATTAACCTCACAGTTCTGCGGGTCAAAAGTCTAGGCTGGAGTGGCTGGGTTTTCTGTTTTGGGTCTCAGAAGGCCAAAGTCAAGGTGTTTGCTGAGCTGGGCTCCTTATCTGCCAGAAAATAGAATCTGCTTCCACCTTCCGTTAGGTTGTTGGCAGAATTCAACCCCTTGCAGCTGTAGGACTGAGGTCTCTGTTTCTGTGCCGGCTGTCAGCCAAGGGCCACCCTCAGCAACTGAGGCAACCAATGTTCCTTCCTATAGCTGCCTCATAGGGGAAGGGGGAGGGGCAGGTGTGGTACATAGTGCTACTCTACCATACCATGGAACAAAATACAATAACTAAAAATGATGAGTGTAGAGTTGATATTTGGCTTGGCTGCCCCCAAATATAAGCCAGTTATGAAAATACTGAAATGTTTCTGTTGGCTGCAGTTCTGTATGACTGCCCTGGGTCCTTCTATCCAGTGCCTACTCTGCCAGCCCCTCCTCTAGGATGACCACAGCCCCACCTCCTGATCTAGCAATTAAAGGACTTATGCCTGCCATAGTCGTAAACCTTTGGGCTACAGTCTGTCCTTTCATTGCTTGGTGTCCATGAAACAGTAATCATTAATAATTTTTAATGTCACCCTTGGATTTGGCTGTATATTTAATGGCAGAAAAGAAAGATATTACAATACCATGAAGTGAGGAAAGAAGACCTATTTATTTAGAATGAATAGATAAATAGATACATTGATGATAGATTTGATAGATGATAGATAGATAGATAGATAGATACACATATATACATGTACATTTGTATTGGCTTATTTATATTAGTGAATATATATAAGAACAAATCCTGAAATTTGCATGGTTTATTTATATTACTGAATATGCATAGAAGCAATTCCTGAAAGATATACCATAAAATATTAATAGTTGTTATTTCTTAAAGATAGAATTTCAGGGGATATAAATTCAAGTTTTAAAATTTACCATATTTTCCAATGAACATGGATTGTTGGTATAATAAAAAGAACATATGATAAAGACAAAACAAGTTCTGTACCTTTCCTTCTATGACTGTGAGGGGAAAAATTCCTTTATTTTTGACCCCCTATGTAAAATGAATACATATTTTTCATCCTTTCCAGCTCTAAGAGCTTCTGATCCTAAATAGATCACTAACAATGTACTTAGGTTCAATCCAGGTTAAAACGGGGGGAGAGGAGGAGGCCGTTAGAGTTTTAAGAAATTAAGTCTTCATTTTGTCCATTTAAAACATTGTAGAAAACTATAGCTTCTTTTTAAGGTGACATGATTCATTCAAGATCAAGGTTATTGCGATTACTTATTCCCCTTTGCTAATTGTCAAGGTGGCGTAGGTTTATTCTAGCTTTTCAACTGCATATCCTGAACTGTCATTATTGAAGCAACAAGCACTGAGGATACAGGAGATTACAGCGGATAAAACAGAGAGGCTCTCTATCCATGGAGCCAACATTCAAGATGGAGAACACAAACCATGTCATAACAAGTGAGTAAATAAACAAGATGGATTGTTATAAAAACTTGAAGGAAATAAAAGAGGAAGTAATGTTTGAACTGAGAGGTGCAGGATGAGAAAACTATGGCAGTTTGAAAAGCCAAAAGCAGCAGCAGTCTAGCAGACAGAACAGCAATGCAAAGGCTCTGAGGCAAGAAAAAGCCGACATGTTTGTGGAATACAAACGAGAATGGTGTGATTGCACTAGAATGAGTGGGAGACAGTGGCACCAGATGAAGTTAAAGTGAAATAGGCAGGCCCCAGATTATATAGGGATCCTTAGATGAGGGTAAAAAATTCAGATTTTATTTTAAATACCAATGGGAAATCATTCAAAACTTTTATTTTTTTAATCTTTTAAAAAAAATTTTTAATGTTTGTTTGAGAGAGAGAGAGAGAGAACAAGTTGGGGAGGGGCAGAGAGGGAGGGAGAGAGATTTCCTGCAGCAGACAAGCTCTGTGCTGTCAGCACAGAGCCTGACATGGGGCTCAGACCCACAAACCATGAGACCATGACGCTGAGTTGAAGTTGGATGCTCAACCGACCGAGCCACCCAGGTGCCCCCATTCAAAGCTTTTAAACATGGAAGAGATGTATTTCTGAAAGTGTTAAAACACAACTTTGGCTGTGGAGAAGAGAATATAAGAGGGCAAAAGTTGTATCTTAGAGACCTGTTAGGAGGTACTGCAGTAATCCAGGCAAGAGACAGATGAGAGTCCTTAAGAATAACAGGGTGTCAATAAGATGGACAAAAGCAAATGGTTTAAGACTTATTTTTAGGATGCAGTCTGCTGATTCTACAAAATGCTGATAAGAGTGGTTGAGATGATGAGAAACAGGGGAAAAATCAAAATGGACCCTAGAGTTTTTCCCTGAGCAATGTGATGATTGGTAGTACATTTACTAAGATGGGAAAGGCCATAGAAAGATCAAAGTTTGAGGGTGACATCAAGAGCTCTATTTTTTTTAATGTTTATTTATTTTTGAGAGAGAGAGAGAGAGAGAGCGCAAGCAGGGGAAGGGCAGAGAGAAGGAGACAGAGGATCCGAAGCAGGTTCTGTGCTGACAGCAGTGTGACAGATGTGGGGCTCAAACTCAAGAACCGTGAAACCATGACCTGAGCTGAAGTCGGACACTCAGCTGACTGAGCCACCCGGGTGCCCATGAACTCTATTTTAGACACAAGTTTGAGATGCTTATTAAACCTCCTATCGAAGTCAAATAGACATCAAAGTGTAGAACTGAGAAGAGGTCAGGCTATAGATAACAGTTTTGAAGTCAACAGAATATGGATGCTGGTTAAAGAATGGACAGAATGGAACATAGTCAATTCAAAATTTAGTGACAGTGAGTTTGAGTATAGGAAAAGGAAATCAATCATGTTAACATAAAGCCCTTTTTGATAAGGTATCAAAAAGAAAAAATTATAATTACATATTCATGATTCATCAAAAAGTACATGTGTTATTAAATGCATGTATTTAAGACTAAAGCTTAGAGAAGAATTTCTTTTTAAGTAACAATCGGAGAAAAACAATTTCATTCCCTGAGAGAAATATAAACCTGAAGTGTCTAACTTCTTACCAGCAAGTCACTTATTTATGAATAGAAATAGCAAAATCAAGTCAACAAACACTCGCTATGAGCCCAACATTGCCCATCCGGTGTTCTGCCATGGGATATGGTAGAAGCCAAAAATTTTGACAAATTTCTAAGTAGCAGATAATGAATTCGTAATGCCCTTATTTCTGAAAACATTGCCATGTCTTGTTTGAACACGTACGTACTACAAATGTTGAATACACAAACTCATATTAAGTGTTTAAAAATGAAATGCAGTTAGTTCAATCTGACAGATGATATAATGATTCAGTAAGTTGGGGTTTTTTTCTCTGATTTTCAGTGGATATTGACATTAGTAGAAGAGATTTTCAAAATTTAAATTGTTGGG
Source organism: Panthera pardus (assembly GCF_024362965.1). Classification (NCBI taxonomy): domain Eukaryota; kingdom Metazoa; phylum Chordata; class Mammalia; order Carnivora; family Felidae; genus Panthera; species Panthera pardus. The sequence continues at coordinate 80,574,293 of NW_026526688.1, forward strand.
CAACTTTGCAAGTCAATTTTAAGTATACCTCTAACCAAAGTTATCTTTTGAAGCTCACTTTGAAGAAATATAATGATCAAGGTGTCCTAGGTGGCTCAGTCCGTTGATTTTGGCTCTTGATTTTGGCTCTTTGATTTTGGCTCTTGATTTTGGCTCAGGTCATCATCCCAGGGTTGTGGGATTGGGCCCTGTGCCTGGCTCCATGCTAAGCATGGAGCCTACTTAAGATTCTTTCTCTCTCCCTCTGCCCCTCTCCACCATTTGCACTCTTTCTAAAATAAAATCTAAAAATAGAGAAATATAGTGATCATACATATTGTATCACTTCAGAATATAAACTGAGGGGCACCTGGGTGACTCAGTTGGCTGAGCATCTGACTCTTGATTTCAGCTCAGGTCATGATTCCAGGGTCATGGGATCGAGCTCTGGTACCAGGCTCTGTGCTGAGCATAGAGCCCTCTTAAGATTTTTTTTTCCTCTCTCCTGCCCCTCTCCCCTGCTTGTGCTCTCTCAAATTAATAAATAAAATAAAATAAATAAAATAAATAAAATAAATAAAATAAAATATATATTTATTTTATATAAATACATAAATAAAATAAAATATATATTTATATAAATAATGTATATGTTTATATGAAAACATTTGTTGGCTTAGGATAATATTTAACATATCTGTATATAAAATTAATTTTACATAAATCCAATACATGTAATAGTGTTCAGATATTTAAGCTAATTTATTGAGCATCTTTCATGCCAAACAATGTGTTAAATATGTAAAACACATAAGATACCATTCCTATTTCCAAAAAAGATTAAGAATTTGTACCAGTTTTCCTGATAATCAAAATTTGAATTTGGTTGTAAGTTACATTAACATAGGTCAAGAAATCATGTAATAAAATATGAGAAAATGTGTTTATTTCCTTTACTATTATAAAAAGATTTCTTGAGCAATACATTTTAAGGCATCCAACATCATGACTTTTCATAATGACGTATTTCCAAAACCCAAATCTTAAACTGTAACTCTATTTCTTATAGAAAATATTATAATTTTAGCACACTAACACATAGATAGGATGAACAACACTATGAGGCAGGACAGCATAAAAGTTAATAGTATGGATTCCATCCAGGACCAGACTACTTGCTTTCATATCCTACCTCTGCTACTTCCTAGCTGTGTGACTTTAGACAAGTTACTTAACCGTCCTGTACCTAATTTCCTTATCTTTAACATAGAGATAACTGACATGTAAAAAACTTGCAACTCAACAACAAAAAGAGAAATAGCCCAATTTAAAATGGGAAAATGATTTGACTAGATCTTTCTCCGAAGAAGATTTATAAATAGCCAATAGCACATATAATGATGCTCACTATTATTAGTCATTAGGAAAAGGCACATCAAAACCACAGTGAGTTACCACTTCATACCCACTCTATGGCTATCTTCAAAACAGGATGGACAATAACAAGTATTGGAAGAATGTAGAAACATTGGAACACGTGTACATTGCTGGTGGAAATTTGAAAAAAATGGTGCAGCTGCTTTGGAAAACACTTTGGCAGTTCCCCAAGAAGTTAAACATAGAGTTGCTTTATGACCCAGCAATTTCACTCCAAAACAACTGAAAACAAATGTCCAAACTTGTACAAATGTTTCAAAACAAAAACTTGTACACAAATGTTTCAAGTAGCACTATTTGTAGTAGCCTAAGAGCACAACAATCCAAATGTCCATAAGCTGATGAAGGGATAAACACAATGTGGTATTTCATACAACAGATATTATTCAGCAATAAAAAGTAATGAAATGCTGATACATTTTACAACACGGATGAACTCTGAAAACATTATGCTACATGAAAGTAGTAGACGCAAAATGCCACATATTGTACGAGTCTGTCTATAGGGAATGCCCAGAATCGGCAAAAATACAGAAGCAGAAAGTACATTCGTGGTCTCCTGGGACTGGGGACTTCAGTGGAAATAGAGAGTTACTCCTAATTCGATGTGGGATTCTTTGTTCTGAAATCACTTAGCAGTACTGATTGCACACCTCTGTGCATATACTAAAACGACTGACTTATACATATTTTAAAAGCGTATGTTTTATGGCATGTGAATTATATCTCAATAAAGCTGTTATTTGTTAAAGCAACAATAAAAAAAGAATATAGGACAATGATAGCACTTACTTCATGGGTGTTACCAAGATTAAAAGAGTTAATATTTGTAAAATGCTTAAATAAAAAACACTTGACCCATAGTAAGTGCTATAGAAGTGACAAGAGAATTCTCATCAAGGTGAAAGTGCATGTTTTTGATACACATCCCTCCCCACATTCCAAACTCATTGCATTAATAAAATAAATATAAAAGTAATTTGTAATATGTACAACCAATAAAACATTAATATCTAGAATGTAATAGATTGCACAAATAGGAAAAAGCAACACAGAAATGGCCAAAGTATAAGAGCAGACAGGTCATAGGCTAAGAGCTCCAAAGAGTCAAGAAAAATATGAGAATATAATCAACCTTACAGTTAATTAGGAAAATACATAGTAAAAAAAAACAAACAAACAACAAGATACATTTTATACACATCCAATTTGTCAAAAAAATACAAAATTCTAATAACCCCAAGTGTTGGTGAGAATGTGGAGAAGTGGAATGAACCTTTGAGAGCAAGTGGGTGTTATCTAGTAAAGTTGAAGACAGTTATACCCCATGAATCACGGAACAAACACTCTAAAGAAACTTTCTCATATATGCGTAACAAGACAAACAGAATTTTTACTGCATCTTTGCTTATGGTAACAAAAAGGCTGGAGATATCCATTATTATGAGAATACATATATTGTGGCATTCATACAATGGAAACCACACGCAGGAGCTAATGAAAGAAGCAGTACTATGACCGTCAACATGGACAAATCGCCAAAAACATAATTTGTACAAAAATAAACGCCTCAGAAAGGTGTATACATCATAACATTTTAACAAAATTTAAAAATGTAAAACAATGCTGTACACTTTACACATATATGCTGTATATGTGTGTGTTTGTGTGTATGGTTAAAGATCAAAAGTAAAATGAGGATAATTAACAATTTCGACAGAGTGATTACTTTTTTTAAAATCATTTTGCTGTTTATACCATAGTCACATTTAAATTGGCAGAACAGCTCCCATGATGGACAGGACAGAGCCCGGTCATGCAAGGAAAGACCGGGAAGGTTTTCATAAAGCTTGAGGAGAGAAGTACCAGAACACAAGGATGACGGCAGCAATCTCACACAGCAGTGCGGAGGGGAGTGAGGGGGCAGGAACCAAGGGTCTTCCAGCAATGGTTGGCCTACACATGTTGGCCTGAGGCCACTTCTCTTTCCTGAGGGGAATTTCCTAATATTCTCAGTAAGCAGATCTCTTGTATCACAGAGGTAAATGGAGTAAATGTCACTTGTGCAGAATAAGCCCTACACGTTCCTGGGCAGGGTTTACAAACCTCACGTGATAAATGGTTGCTGAATTATGATTCTGCAGAGGTACTCCCAGAACTGAACATCAAGGGAAATTTTACAAACAGTGAAATTCTTAGTCCAAAAAATAAATAGCCACACTTACAGAACCTACATACCGTGAATTAAAATGGTGCCGTGTTAGGGTTTCTGAAAGAGCCAGAGCAGGAAAGATTACTCAAGAAGATCCTCGTCCTTCTCTTCAGCCAAAGATCAGCAGCCTCCATTACCTCTCCAGCTGTCTTCTGTTGCTCCAAGTCCTTCTCCAACTTTTCCTTGAGAATCTTTTTCTTCCCCTGTATTTTCTTTAACCCATAGAACTCTTCTTGTTCTCTCTCATCCAGCTCTGTAATGATATAGGCAAGGGTACTTTCATTCTGGGGAATGACGACACGTTCAGTGGCATTTACACACCTGTTGGTTATCCTAATGGCTTTGTTCAGGCGCGCTTGGGTGGCTTAGTCGGTTAAGCATCCGACGTCAGCTCAGGTCGTGATCTCATCGTTCACGGGTTCAAGCCTCGAATTGGGCTCTGTGCTGACAGCTCAGAGGCTGGAGCCTGCTTCAGATTCTGTCTGCATCTCTCTCTGCCCCTCCCGCACTCATGCTCTGTCTCTCAAAAATAAATAAACGTTAAATTTTTTTTAAAAAAATGTTTCAAAGTAACAAAGGAAGTCTGCACTGAAGCTACTCCTTCCACCAGTACTTCCACTGCTTTGGCTTAATTCCTCTTTAATTTAGCTGGTTGTGCCCCTGCCTCTGGCTAAACCAGTCAGTTCACAACTGTCAGTTCCTTGGGGGAATACTCAAATACTGGCAGAGTAACACCAGCTGCAGAGTTATCTTCCTTCTCTGGAAGCTTCACTTGGGCTTCCTTGTAGGGAGGGGTTCCTTGGGCTACAAGGGGTTACCTTGTAGATAACTGTGGTGCAGAGGTCCCTTGCGGTGAACTTGGCCTCAGCAAACGAAAAGGCAGCTTCTCTCATCACTTCAGCCATCTACATGTTAGTCTCTATTATCTTCTTCAGGATCTATCGAAGTGGAAGAGTTAAGACATCAGATTTTTTCTTCAGGAGGTTTCAGCCTGTCTGAAGCACTCATGATGGGCTGTGCCATTTGAGAGGGAAAGATTTCAATTCGGTCTTTGCCCAACTGGATGGCCAGATATTGATAGTTCTGCAACAGCCCCAGCCAGTTTCCCTCTACCTGAGTCAGCAGGTAGTGTCAGAACAGTACTTACTCTTAGGGAGGGAAGAAGGAAACTAGAATCAGGGAGGGACAGTAATTACATCTGTAATGTTGTATTTCTTTAAATATGAAGTAATTGAGGGATGCCAGGGTGGCTCAGTTGGTTTAGCATACAACTCTTGATTTCAGCTCAGGTCATGATCTCATGGTCATGAGATCCAGCCCCATGTGGGGCTCTGTGCTGACAGCTTGGAGCCTGCTTGGGATTCTCTCTCTCCTCTCACTCTGCCCCTCCCTCTCCTTAGGTTTTCTCTCTCCCCAAAATAAATAAATATTTAGAAAAATAAGTAACTGAAATAAACATAGTAATATATAGATTTGATAAAGGTAAGTGCGGGGAACACAGGTATATATTATATTTTCCAAACTTATCTACCTAATAAAGAATAACTTTTAAGAAGTAAGATTTTAAAAAATTCATGCCTTCCAGTCCCCAATCAAAAAGGTCTTTTTTCAAACAAATGCACTACTTTTTCTAATTTTTTTCTTGATATTTCATTTGTTTGTGGTTTAAATTCTTCCCTAATAGCCTAATGACTAAGTACCTTTGGTTGTAATTAAATAACTATTTAATTAAGAGATCATTTTAAACACTTTTATAAAGGATAATTTACCATACAAATTATTACAAATTTGCATTAAATTTCCTTTCATACACTAAATTTTTATTATGAATGTATACTCCAATTCCTTTTCCATTTCTAGACTTTTTGCAGAATATTTTTTTAAGATTTTTTTTTCCAAATTTTTATTTATTTATTTTTGAGA